>NC_083897.1:86075551-86747133 GCF_032452875.1 Bos javanicus | reverse complement strand
GCAGTGATTTAACATGTACGTTACCTAAATATCATATTGCTGAAGCAAAGACAATCTCAAAGGGCTCTGCTCCTCTTCTTGGAGTTGATTGCGTTCCAAGGCAGTGCTCCGGGCACTTGCCTGGAGGCTGCACCCCGGCTTGTCCACAGCCCTGTGCAGCTGTGGAGCTTGGAAGAGTGTTACAGGACTGCTGGATTAGCCCCAAAATGTCAACCTCATTTTCAATTTACTGGCTCTTGTTGCTTTATGTCATGCTGACCTTACATGAGTTTGTTTGCTTTCTTTCCTAGGAGATGGGAAGGCATTACTTTAAGCTTTTGAAAGCTAAAGCTGGTTGAACGCTTTAACTGACAAAAGACTTACAGAGAAATGTGAATTAAGCAGCTAAGAAAGCTTACCTCATTTAAAGAAAATTAAATTATGAACTGCAGTGCGACATCAGTATCATGGTCAACATTTAGATATATATAAGCAAACTATTTAAATGATATTGTAATCTTTTGAAATTGCTCTTAATACATCAAATCCTAATATATCCAATTTAGCAAGCATAACTTTTTCTAAATGAAACCTACTTAAAATGTTTTCCTCTTGTCAATTACATATAAAGCTTAACACCTCTTTCTATGAAATCTACTTACCTGTGAAGGTTTTTGTTGTTGTTATGAATTATTTATAGAAAGCAGTTGTTTAAAACTTTTGCCATTAAACTTTTACGAACCCCCACCCTCAGAAAGCTAGATTTTTAAGTCTCCCCACCAAACTGTATTCCTATTAAGAAATAATTGTTTTGTTTTCTTTACATTTTTTATTCAAAGACATATCAATTAGAGTTTCTGAGTAGCATAACAATCATGTCCACACTGATTTAATGGGTTTTGTGCAACTTTCACTGGGTAAATGAAAAAATGTTTTTAAAATATGTAATAGAAAAATAATCAATGGGCATCTATCATTGCTTTCTCTAAGAGCTTTAAAATTCATGAGAAACATCAGAAGTTTTATGTAAAGTTAATATAATCATACCATATTCTCATCAAAACAGAGATATGCAGCTCTGCTTATTCTCTATAGACTAAGAATAGTATCCAACATTTACTTAAAATGGTGAGTCCTGTATTTGGTATAACTGAGGGTAGAAAGAGATTTTTCAAGTGGCAGTCTTTAGAACTCATCATTGTAACCAATTTAGTTTCTTCTTATGAACTGAGTACAATGTGCATTTTCACTTTTTCTGATGCATGTACATCCACAAGAAAAGTCAGGACATTGAGTTTTTTTTTTAAGTTTTTCATGTTGAAATTTGGGATAAAAATAAGAAAAATATAAAAATTCTTCATATTTTGCAAGGAGTAAATACAACTTACAGAAGTGAAATGGAGAAGTACTCTAAACAGTAGCTTTTCCCCTTTATTATTGAGTGAACAATTATGCTGATGACACAAAACATGATTGTCTACGATGATAACAATGGTAAATGTTAGAAAAATAATCACATACTCTCCAATCATATAAAATATAAATATGCTGAGAAGCTTACTTTTTGCTTTTTAATAAAGATGCCCATTTTCTAACTTGAGGATAAATAGTTTAGAAAAAAATCACTGATCTTTAAGTTTCTGTTTAGCTACCAGTTAGGTGTCAACACGTAAAAAGCAGGGAGAGAAAAAGGAGAGGGGAGAAAGAGACAGGGAGAGAGACAAGAAAGGCGGAAAGAAAGAGAAAGGGAGCAGGAAAGGAAGAATGAAGGAGGGACTACAAGAAAGAAAGAAGGAAGGAAGGGGGAGGAAGGAAAAAGTTAGGAACAAATTATCCATTTCAACTCTGAAACTAAAATTTTATTAATAGTTTACATTAATATAAAGTAACTGACTCTCAGTTATCTATGTTAATATAAAGAAAAAAAAAGCTCTGAAATACAAAAACAAAAAAATTGTGGGTTTTTTTCCTGCAAAGTTGAAAAGTCTTACTTTAGGAGTCAGTTTTTAAATTTATCTTATTGAGGAATCATTTTGTTCTTCACCAACCAGTTACAAACATTACTGTGTTGCATGTCAGTTATTCTACCAGAATGTGGAGATAAGTAATGAATAAAATACATTAGACAGCAATCCTACCTTCTCTGAGTTTACAGTTGGATGGGGACTAGACTCAGGTAAACAGATAGTTAAGATGTTGTGTATTGAATGTCATGGTACAGAAAGTACAAGGAGCCATCGGAGCACATGAGGGACACCTAGGCTGAATTTAAGGGTGGACAAAGGCATAATGATAAAAGGTTTCTCAGTCGTGATCTAAAAGTGGTTTAACAATTAGTTGAGCATGCAGAATTAACAAACGCCCAAGGCAGGAAGGGAAGAGAATTCCAGCCAGGAGGTAATGGCACAGGCACAGACCTAATGGTGAGAGGACGGGTGGGGGCTGATGATGAGGCGGAAGAAAACCAGGTCTAGGAAATTAATGGTCTTGTAACCATGTTCAATCGTGCAGTCTTGATGCCTGTTTAAACAGGAGAGCAGCAGAATTCAGATTGGTGTATAAGAAAGCTCACCCTCACTGCCATCTGGAGAACAGAATTGGAGATAGAGAGAACATTTGTTAGGAAGTTGCAGTATTCCAGTGGAAAATAGTGGCCATAAACATAAGAGTTGGAGGTGATCATTTCCTCCTCCCTAGTTTTCCAGAGATTTAAAAAAAAAAAAAAAAAAAGAATTGACAGAGTTTATGGAAATAGGTAAAATATGCCGTATACGTTGTCAAACATAGGTCAGATGCCTGTTCTGTCACTGTTGAAATTTCAAATTTTTCATTAAAAAAGATGATAAAAAACTAAGAAATTTAGTATACCAAATTCTAGAATCTTATCAAACAATCTCTACCCCTCTACCAATATCCTCACTTTTGCACATCTATTAAATCTCAAGATCCTGGATTTTGCACAAAGGTAAGACTAGAACAGCTTAAGAATCAGCAAATGGGAAAAGAAAGGGAAACTAAGCTATATTCAGCTAAAAAAAAAATAAAGACATCTTTTGTATAGATCCTTCTTCAGATGCTGTTATTCAGAATAATTGCAAAATAGTACGTACAAAAATGCTTAGTTCTCTGCAAGGAGTCTTGACTTCTTGATGATGTCTTATTCATGAAGACTTCTTCGTGATGCCTTCACAGAGGGAGTGGAGTCAAGGAAGGAGGGCTGATGAGTGAGAGAGTGGGGAACGAACTTGGCACATGGAAATAGCCTATCTATAGCTTTTCATTTCACAGAGCCTTATTTTGAATTATCTCCCCCAGTTTCCATCCAGTGCTGTTCTTTCTTTTCCCTTCCACTAACCCATGACAACTGGGAAAAGGAAGACACTTACGTGGGGGCAGTGGCGATGGGAAGGGGTCTTCTTTCTCCTGGACCTCAGTGGCCTCGCCCGTCCCTCACCATGCCTGGTCATCAGAACCCACTGCTGTCACCTCTTGTTTAAGACACTGGCTCATAATCACATCTGTTCTCTTTTGTCCAGGATGCAGGGGGCTGTGACCTCTTTGTGACTTGTCTGATTTTGTCTGATTGTCTGACTTGTCTGATTTTGAAGGAATCTTCCATTCCTTCCTGGCTCAGCACATCCTTCTGAGGCCCAGCTGCTTTCCCCATCTGGCTTCTGTGTGTGGTCACCTTTTCTGCAAAGCCCCCACCCAGCTGGCACCATGTTGAATCCATGCTTTTCTGAGATGTTTGCAGACTTTATATCCTTGCACTAAAGCCATGGTTTTCTTGGATTTCCCCTGACTAGTCTGGGTATTCTTTTGCTCATCCCACTTCCTTCAAAACTGGGACGCTATCATCTGATCTTCTTACTCTTCCAGTTCCCTCTTCTGAATCACAGACGCCTCTCACTTTCTCTTCCTGTCTGTTGGAGGCTTCCCCTGGGTCTTAGACTGAGTCTTTTTCATCTATTCCTGGGAATCCTTTCTGTTTGAGTCCACCGCTTGAGGATGTCTTTGAGATTTAGAGAATCATTTTATTTTTTTCTTGGAAAGCCCCATCCTCCAGACTTGTCTTGCTCTAGATTTCAAGGACTAATTGTGAAATCAGAAGGTAAATGTCAACTTCCTTTAAGCATTTCTGCTGTAACAGTTCTAATTCTTCTTGGAGCAACATAGTTGCTTCCAACTGACTAGGACCAGGTGTCAAAAAGAAAAACACAAAATTAATATATCTCAATAAATATATTCTTTGGATGTGCTTTTGGAATCATATTAATTTTTCTGTCAAGAGGGTGAGACTCTCTCTTCCCCTGTACACTCCTGGTTCTGTGTGTATGTGTGTGTGCTCAGTCATGTCCAACTCTTTGTGAATCCATGGACTCTAGCCCTCCAGGCTCCTCTGTCCATGGAATTACTGGTTGGTAACAAATGCATACCTATAAAAATTATAGCATAGTGGGATTTTAATGGCATCATTACATACTAATTTTTAATCTAATGCTTTGTACTCACCTGAAAGATTTAGTAGACTTCTTGACACGTAGTTGATTTTTACATTTTGTTATGTTGAAGTTGATGAAAAATCCTCTCTATTCCTTGTTAGTTAAACTAGTGTAATATTTGGCAAGAGATACAAGGAATCATCGTTTTCCTCTCTCAAGATCCATACCCCTTTAGGTTTCCATTGCTACTATCCTATTTTCAGTAGATTGTAGTGTTAATACAGAAGATTTATACCTTGAAAGATATTTTAGCCCCGATATACTTCTTGAGTCCAGTCCCACACTCCTAGCTCCTCATTTTTAAGCGGAGAGACAATATTTGAATTTCATCTGAGGTTCTTACAGTGAGAATTAGATTCTCCTTTTGTGTTTGCCTGGCACTGGTTCCCTGGTGATGGTTGGGTGACAAATGCAAAACTAAGAATCAGGTGATAGTGAGTGCCTGATAAGCGCGTCACACACTTCTTTTCAATCTAACGTTCAAAACTCCGCTTTGTTTCTACACTAGAGGTAGACTTCAGAGAAAATATTTTGTGATTTACGTGAAAAAACTGAGTCAGTCTGTTCCACTTGACAGGGCTCTGACATTAAATTGGTTGGTAGTTTGAAAGTGAAAGAAATATATTTTTCAAACAACAATTTACCACTAATTAGTCTGGGTGATATTAAAATAAGCACTTCTATATGTCTTACCTCAATACAGTTATATACAAGATGCATAAAATCATCAGTCACTTTAAATTTATGATCAACATTTCAGGTTGTATGGTAGTGAATGTGGTGAGATTATATAGGTTATATATTATATAGGTAATATACTTGACTGTGTGTATGTTTTAATGAAGCAAGGACTGACTCTCAAGACAATTACATTGAACCCAGTGAATTGTTCATGAAGACAAAATGCACTCAACTGTTTTCTAATAAGATTCAATAATGCAGTGTATCACACTGGTGAAGTAAAAGGTTTAATATTTATTATACAAAATATTATTGATTTTCATATGAAATTTAATGCATTTAACATTAAAGTGAAAATAATGTAATCTAATTGTTAACAAAGTACTTCAGACAATTACTGTGAATTTGGTTTCATTACTATGAATATAATTTAATACTGGACATATGCAAATATGCTTCTTTGGTAAATAAGTTCCTGTTGAAGTCATACATAGTTGTGTAAAAACATTCCCTTGATAGCTCCTTGTAAGATCAAAAATCATCCCTGCTGCTGCTGTTGCTAAGTCGCTTCAATCGTGTCCCAACTCTGTGCGACCCCATAGACAGCAGCCCACCAGACTCCTCTGTCCCTGGGATTCTCCAGGCAAGAACACTGGAGTGGTTTGCCATTTGCTTCTCCAGTGCATGAAAGTGAAAAGTGAAAGTGAAATCGCTCAGTCGTGTCCGACTCTTAGGGACCCCATGGACCGCAGCCCACCAGACTCCTCTGTTCACGGGATTTTCCAGGCAAGAGTACGGTGTGAGTATATATTCATTCTTAATTCATAGAATCCCACTGCTTCTACTTCTTTTAATCTGTGTTGATATCAATTCCTGTTTATTTAGATCAGGAATCAATATGCATTTGATAAATATTACCAGTCCTTTTAGCTGCTACTTGAGTAGATGCTATGCACAGGCCTTGTATTGGGAAGGAGTTTTACATATATTATCTCTAGTTCTTACAGTAATCTTTGCAAGTTAAATATTGAGTTCCATTTTACAGTAGAGAAGACAGAGGTTCAGAGTAGTTCATTAAATTTGAAAAACAATTTCTTGCACTAGTGCTCTTCAAAAAAAGAGAAAAAAAAGGACATTCTGTCACTTTTTTTCCAAATTAAATTAGTTTTCCTGGCATACATATTAAATCTTTTGTAATAGTTTTTATTTAAGAAATGAAGAAACAAAATCATCCTTATTAATAGATGTGCTGTATGTTTAAGTCTCATGAAGGTGAATTGGCTTTGGAATTCTTACTAGAAGTATAAAAAGCTTCTGAAATGGGGAGTCACTTTTCTGGGGAATCCAAAATATAAATAACATAAATTTCCAAACATTATAGCCTCTGTTCAGGAATTCATCAAATATCAAAAGAAACTCAACTCCTCCCCTATTAAATTTATTACTAAATATTTAAGTCAGATTTAATTACTAGAAATTATATATAGAGAAAGACAGAGATTTGTGCAAGCAGTTAATTGATATGGTCTGTGTAGTTGTAAAAATGGGTTTTTTATTGATAGAGAAATAACTTTGGATTGAACAGTTCACTGATAGCTTCTAGGTCTTAAAAATTACTAGAATACAGTGCCTTTTAAAATATATACATGTTAAAGTATATTTTAAAATCCTCCTCAAAGTGAAATTAGGGAGTATAATATATATCCTTAAAAGTCAAAGTTTCTTGATTTGTAGCCTCAGGGTGGCTCCAAGTGCCTTGGAAATGAGTGCTTTTTAATGGTTGGAATTTTGAGGATACATTCTCAATATTTCCATTATTATATTTACTAAGTGGTTTTGATAAATTGATGCCTTAGTGCCTGTCCTACTTCAAATATCTTGCTCTATGTTTTAATCCTTGTGTATCAGAAGGTTAAGATAAATAACCATATAATCTTTATTTAAAGGTAAGACAGATATAGACACAAAGTATTTTTGTTAAAAATTACTTAAAGTTGGACCATGTTCTAGATAAAGAGAAACAATTGTGGTAAATATAAAATTATTCATAGAATTCATAATTAAATTTTGAAATTCTTCCTGAATTTATTGAGTTTTAGCAGAACTGCACGATGAAATTGTTTCCTTTAAGTAAGATTTAAATCAGACCAATGTGAATGATATGAAATAGAAGAAATGTTTTTATTTGTCAGACTTATTTTGTTCTTCACAAATTTTACACATTTCCTAATGGTGACAGTGATTTAAAGATGTACTCTTCTTGCTGAAACATTATAGAGTCATAAATAATTTATCAAAGGAAAGAATAATTTTAGGAATTTGGATCAATGTCCAAAAAAAATTAGATTTTTTTGTGAAATTTTAATAGTTTACAAGCCATTATTACAGTTATTCAAGTTCCTAAATGACATGTAAATTATTGAAATTATGTGTGGTAAGAAATTCATATTATCTAAATTCCCACAAAATGTGAGAAAATATAGAAAAGGGGGAAAATCTATAAATTATGCAACAAAATTTAAGCTGAGGGAAGAACTACTATATTCACGTTAATTGAGCCAGGGACTCTACAGTTAGCTTGGTCAAATTTCGGAATTTTGGTTGAAGTATGTTGTTCATTTATTAAAGGATAATTATCACTAAGAATTTCTTAAAAAAAAAAATAATAATGACCTGGTTGAAAAAAGGTAAGCATGGAGTGAACCAGAACATGCATGCTTGTTTATCTCGTAAGTAGAGGTCTAAGGACCAGTTTCGAATAGTTCTTAAAGTTACCCAAATACATGTAGAAAAAGCCAACAGCAATATCGCACTTAGTTTTAAAAGATTCGTCACTTCCTTAAAAGGTAATGCTTTGTGATCATAGTATCTGTCTTCAATTCTTTGAAGCTCAATGTCTTCACCTACCTAGCAGAGAATATTTCAACACAGAGCTTTGCTTTTAAATGAGATGTCTATAAAATTCCTTTGCACACTGTAAAACACTATACAGATATATTTTTTCTAAGAAATAGATAAGCACATGCTAAAAATCCTTAATAGTTACAACATATATTTTATGATGTAGGTAGTTAACAGTAAATCAACCTTTGGTGGCCAAATAAATATGATTTTTAATAACCAAGCCAATAAATTCACTGATAGAGCTCCTTATTTGTTGAAAAGCCATAAAAGTGAAAATCCTCACCCTGCAAATGAGAATGCTGGTTGGGCACAGAAGCACGTGAGAGAAGGCAGTGTGTGTGGAAGCCCGCCTGGGGTCTGGGCTCCCCAGTCTGTGCACATTCAGGCTGCTAAGCTCAGGCTTGAGTTTGTGGACCTGCTCAGTCTGCTCGACCATGACCTGTCATAGGTGATTGCTAAGAGGGTTTTTTCTTAAAAAGAAAAAAAAAAAAAGAATATTGTCAAAAATGGTTGTTTGCACATCCTGTGAATTTTTCTTCCTTCCAAATGGAGACTCATGTTCATGACTACTATTTAAAAAGACTTCATTTAAAGCACATTTTATGAAAATAAAATAATTCCATGTTTAATGTTCATGTATACTTAATATCTTCTCTACAAAGTAGCTCAGTTAATAGAGTGTTTTTTAATAACAAATATGTTTTTGCAGTGAGGAAACCGGCCCAAGTAGAGGTGATGTGGGGACAGGAAGAGGTTATTGTTTGTTTCTAAATTATCTGAGTTGGCCATCTAAGACTCTTGTCTGGTGGTTCATTTTACCTTTGCTGTGGAGATACAAAATAAATTTCTTCCAAAAACTAAGAAAATACTCAATTCAGAGGCTATTTATCTTTACATCATTTTCATATTTTTAATAACTTTCTTGCACAGAATGCAGTATGCATATATCAACAGAAGTAGACGATATCTAATGCAGAATGTCTCAATTCCACATGCATGCATGAGTGCAAGCTCGCGTACACAGCAATTTAGAGAAAGATGTAGCTAGGTTCCTTTTACAAGAGAGAACAAGGGTCATCAGTGCAGGCTAAAATACAGGGGGAAATAGTTTGGAAGTTTAAAAGACTTGTGTTCTATGCTGTACTCTGAAACTTCTTACTGCACCAGTGTGAATTACCTAACCTGTCTGAACCTCATTTTCCCTATCTGAAAAATGAGGACATATGATATACAGGTATCTCAAAAGCTTTGAAACTTACAGTTCTATTCACTGCATTGTAGACTCTTTAACTTTGCCTTTTCTTTACACTGAAATCTAGACAAAAGTAGTTCAATCTAACTTTTAATAGATTTTTAATTTATATCTTGGCTTTGTTTAACCTCATGCAATTTGAACTTGAGTGTTTCCATTTAACTTCTGAAAAAATGAAAGGAAAACTTATTCTTTATTTCCTACACATCTATCAATAATCTGAAAATTATGATACAGAAATTTCCCCAAAGTGATTTTTACCCTCTCAGTTATAAAATTGGATAGCTATAGTATATAACACTAATGAAATTTAAAATATTGACTTGTGATATTTTCAAACCTAATGTATTTTACCTACTTTTCTGTACTTTATTGTCAGTAAATTCTAATTCTCTGGTATAGTGATTTGTGTCTGATACGCAAAAACAATATTCCTTTCATCTTTCCATCTCCTCTCTACACATTCCCTTTAATAACACCTTGGTCCTGAAAAACAAATTACGTTTTCCTTTATACTTTCTTGAAGCTGATTTTAATGTTATAATTCAAAATGTTAATTTGCATTTTAATTCTTCCCTGTTATATTCATATAATCCTATTGTTATAACTGCTTAAAATAATAAGCGAATAGCTTCAAACCATACCCCGAGGATAAATGGTTTAGATGGGAATATGAATGTCATTTTATTAAGTCCAAGTTAATTGTGAAATAATTTCAACTGAAAATTAACAGTGTGCATGATAAAGTTAAAAATTAGTTATTTAAAAATCATCTTCAAAATGTGTATTTCAAGTTAATAATGTCTTCTGTATTAATTTGAACGTCATTATGTTTTAATTGTTCTCTGAATCAGTATATTTTTCTATATGGAATTTTTGAATGACATGAAAAGAAAATGTACCTCTAGAGATGTATAAGTTAATTCATCTTGTAATAAATAGAAATTTATCATTTAAAACATTACTGTTAAAATGCATTATTAGTGTTGATATATTTTATTCACTTCTGCACATCAAATTCATTATTTTAACTATGTTCCAAACATGACCATCTAGTATCTAAATTGATCCTCTTACCCAGATATATGTTGTACTTGAATTATCTTTTTGCTTATATATGTATATGTTTCTTCCCTTTTTTTTTTTTTCTCATTATACTATTTAAGGTGATTTAAAGCAAAAGTATGTTCAGAGAGTCATAGGATATTAGAGTTACACTGGCCTTTACAAATCCTCTGGTTCATGAGTTCTGTATCTGTGGTTCAAGGAGTGGCTTTGAGCAGCTTAAACCCAACACAGTCTGTATATAATTTTAGTGTCCGTATGTACGTGTGTCTTCCATTGCTTTCATTTTTAACTCAGCAACAGCAACAAAAATTTGTAAGGAAACAAATCAATTCAACCACTTCATTTTGCAAATAAAGAATCTGAAGCTCAAATGAGTTTACAAGTCATCCAAGGTCATGGAGGTTGTGACTGTAAAAGTTTGAGTGAGGTACCAATTTGTAGGCTGAACACTGAATGTTATTGCTCAGGTAGAACTCCTGACAGAAGTGGGTTTTCAGCTGATATAGAGGCTGGAAAATTGCAGGTTCCCTTTAATTTTGTTCACATAGATTTGAGTTAGTGAATTTAGCCTCCCATTTCAGTTAGCATCACAATATTATTTTGATACAACTATAAGATTATTATTTGCTGTCCATATTTTATGGATTAATATTTATAGCAATAAAATATGGATTTATTGAAAAATTGAAATGAATTTCTCATATTTCTGCAGATCAATGTTGTTTTGGGACACATTAAACTTCTATCATTCTTTTTTCTCAACCAAAAACAATGATAAAATGATAGAAGTAGGCATTTCTGCTCCACTGATGATTATCTTTGACCTATTCATCAATAAATGTGTGAAATCTTTTACTTTCTTATTTTCTCAGGCTAAAAGAGAGACAAAAGCAAAGATCACAATAAAGTTTAATGAAGAGTTTATTAGTTCTAGAAATTTGTAACTTATCTACATCTCATCACTAATTTGCACAAAATTCAGTAGAGTGATTTCATATATGAAATGAATCAATAAATGATCTCTCTCTATATTTTATGTTTTCAAGTATTTAAAATCACAGTTTTGTAAACCTGGAAGAGGAATGAAACTGCATTATCTTCCAAAAGTAACCAAGATTAAAAAAAAAAGGAAAAAAAGAAGATGTAGATTGTCAACTAAATGCTTGATCTAATGACCTTTAAAATAGAATCCTATTTTAATGAATGAAGGTCTACTAATAAATTGGCTTAAAATGATTGGGGGGGGAATGAAACAGAAAACATTTCTTCAGACTATCTAAGAACCTGAAAAATGATAAGATGGAATGTCCCCCACAGTTCCCAAGAAATTAACCAACATACATCAAGGTTGTATCATGTGCCATTCAAGATCTTAAAGGGTTATCTAAGTAGAAGACAAAGTCCATCCACATTTAATTCATGATCTTATTAGAGCTGAGGAATACTGCACACATGATAAAAACTCAAGGAAATTTATGCCATTTTATAACTAAATCTTAAATCATAGGTTTCAATTCTAGTGTTAGAATTCAGGGAAGGGAGAGAGGCTAATGTAGCCCAAAGGAACGTAGTCTGGAGCTGGGTCTGTTGGGCTTGGAAAGGTTGACCAAAAGGGAAATAGCAAATCAAAGTGGTAGCATGAAATGCTTCAAAGATGCAAACTTTTGACAAAGTCTTTGGAGAACAAGGGCAATGAAAAAGCCAATGAAAACAGTAGTGCTTGAGTATCTGAGAACTTCATATTATGAAAACAACAGTTCAGTGAAAGAAGGGGCCTAAGACAAGTATCTTAAGAAAACTACCATGGTTTGACAGTGTCATTAAAAAAAGATGTTAAATAAATAAGAAAAACAGGAAAGATTATTGAAAGAGAAAACTTAGAACTTGAAAAAGAATTAAACTGTACTATCACATGAAAAATGTCACAGTAAATAAATCTTGTCCCCACAGTCATCTGCAAGGGCCTTTCATTTAGGAATTATTTAATAGCTAATTATTTCTCAAAGCTCTGTCACTGCTATTATGACATTTTTACTTATAAAATTTCTCAGATGTTGAAATAAAAAATTTCAACATCTGAGAAATGCAAACCCAACTATGTCAACAGAGCAGCCACTCACTTTACAAGCAACCCAAAGAGAGACAGAAAAAGAGCCTGAACAGATGCTGGAGGTGGGGGTTGGGTAGGTGAGTTGGTCCCATAGCAGACTGTGGTCCCTTATGGGGTCAGAGTCCTTTCATTGCCAGAAGAAGCAATTGAAAGAAAATGTAACAAATCAGCTTCTCAATTATATTAACAAAGGTTTTAGCTTCCTATGTACAGTACTTTTAACACTCCTCTGTGTTCTAGCTGTGAAGGTCAATGACCATTCCCATGAATCTTTGTGTGTTTATATCAAAAGTACAATGTGATCTTTGGCAAAGGAAGTGGCTCTGGGTTAGCTGAGCTTTATAGGTAGTTACTGTAAATACAATTGAAAGCTAGCTAATTTTACACTATTGCTAAAGAATGAACACATTTATTAATGGCATCCAAAGACTCAGAAGTGATCCCAGAGAGTTGTGGAAGCAGAGATGTCTTTTGCATCCACACTGCTACTGTGTCTCTGCCATTTCCCTTAAGGCACCTTCCACATGTCTGCAGAGGGCTTTGGGAACTCAGTCAATCCCAGGCACACGAGCCTCCCCCAGCCCAGGTATTTGCTGCACACCATACCTGTCCACACTCACTCCCTGCAAATCCTCTCTCAGAGAACTGCTTCATAGGAAGCAACTGATCAATTAATAGTCTAAGAAGTGAATAAATTAAAAAGTACACCTTCCTGTCATATCCATTTCATAAAGGAAAACATGTCTTATCTATAGGAAATAGTGTGATTTCTGTACTAGGCATAGGCCTCTTGAGGAAAGGTTTCCTGGATAGTGAGGTCTTGGAATTTAGTTTAATAAAAAGGTATTTTTGAAAAGATAACATTTTTTGTTGATGAGGGCTCCTATGGCTAGAAATAGTCCAGAGTAATGAAGGTCTAACATCTCTCCAGTTACTGCTATGAGAGAAGATGCATATACTTTCCAATGAGACTAAAATTGTTACACAAGTGGGCCCTGATAATGCTTCCCCATAAATATGTACTTATTTCTTAGGGTCTGTTGGAGACCTTGAGAAGTAAATAAAGCAGTAAATGTGTTTAGAGTCCATAATTCATGTTTATTGTTGTAAGTGTCCGAACATCTGACAAATAATAGGGCTTCAGGGCAGGAAAGGACTGGGGCCGTTCCTCTTTGCCTTTTGAGTAAAAATCTTAAAACTTTCAGAAGTTTCAAAGGAAACGAAAGTGAAACATTTTTTTTTTCACCTTGGCAGATTTGTGGGTGTTATGAGTTGGGTTTTGAAGGGAACAAGTTCAGAGTGAGTCAGAACTCAGCTCAGAGCTCCATGGGTCCAGCCAGCACCTATCATTTATGCCATTCCTTGAACTTGCAATGTGCTGTTTTTTTTTTTTTTTCATTCTTAAAAGGCCAAAAAGAGATGCTTCAACTAGAAATATACTTTTTAAGAGTACATTAATTCAGGTAACATATTAAAAAAAATCTACAACATAAAAGAAAGTTTTAACATATATCAAGTGTCCATGTAAGTAGGCAAGTTCTACCACTAAGACATACTAAATTAGGTATAATTCTTAAAACAGGTGAAAAGAAATAAGAACAATGATATCAATGGTAACAATCTCCCATGAGTGTCCTCCTCTGCTTTGTTATTTGTCTTTTAAGTCTTTTTTATCCTTTAAGGATTGAATCCAAATCTTTCCTAGGATGATTTCCCTAATCCTTTTAGTAAGGAACAATGTTTCCTTCCTAGGAAGACCTTTCTTAGCGTGGCAGCCACAGGAAGTTGACACAGAAGACCAAGAAACACTAGCGAGGCTTTGCTGAGAGACAGAGGGCGAACACTCGCCAGTCAGGTTTGCTTCTCAACATCACTGACTCTTTTGTTAAAAAATCCCATGAAATATCTATTGTGCTCTATGGAAAGGTTTTAATAAATAAGAGTCGTAGTTTGTTTAAACATTTTATAAAGAAATTAAAAAAAATTAAAATCCAAATATTTTAAGCTGTTCCTTCCTACCTCATACTATTTTTTCTACTTATCTGTTAATATTATATTTCCTATAGGACTATCTTTCATTTTAAATAAGACTCACGTATCTTTTGAGATTTAAAACACCAGGAATAAAAACAAAATAGGTATTAAATCTTTTAATGCAATATGAAAAATGACATATATATATATATGTATAACTGAATCACTTTACAGTATAGCAGAAATTATAAATCAACTATGCTTCAATAAAATTTTTTAAAAAATAAAAACCAAATCACATAATGAAATAGAAGTAGTAATTCAACTTCTCCCCTTATATAATGCCTATGGATTCTTATACCATTAGAATTCAATTTAGCATGCCTTCTTCACTTCTTCACGCAGCAGCTGACATATTAATAATTGCTGATATTTGGATTGACTTCTACCATTTGAAAAACTTACACAATCACTGTCTCATGTGTTGTCTGGAAAAGCATCCCTGATGGAAAGCAAGAATTTATTATCACTACATTTTTGAAGTACAGAAAATGAAACTCAGAAAGCTGATCCACCTCCTCCAATGATAACGAGCCGAGCGTGAGAAGGAAATGTGGCTTTCGTCCCTCTCCCGGTCCATTCCTCTCCCCTCATTCAGCTCCATCTTTGCTTATGGTTAGACTAGCCTCTTCTTTGTGGGAACAGGTCAGTTTGGAGAATGATCATAATTCTCTATTCTTAACATTCATAGAGACACTGGCTGCCAGTCAGGCTGCCCATGTGATTTAATTTTTAAATATAAACCATTTTCTAGAATTTTTTTAAAACCATGTGAAAAGCTTTGAACAAGCATGCCTAGTAGTGTTGTTTTCCTCCACCATTAAATGAAGGTTTTGAAAGTCTGATATTTAAAACTATATTTATCCTATTCATCTATGTTATCCCACCCAGCAGTGCTAGCAACATGGAAGATTTTTATTTAGTATTTTTGATTCTCATCTGAGAATGCATACCTATTAAATTTGCATATTGTAATGCATTTCTAAGCCAAGTCACTCGATACAACCAAGAAACCCAGCACACATTAGGCCAGTTCTGGTATCGTGATTAAGAGAATTATCATCAATATTGGTGGAAATTATGCCTTAACTCGGGCTAAAAGAAGCAACAAGAATCTGTAATTTCCCACGAGAGACACTAGTTATGAAGAAAAAATAAAAACTTTTAAACTTATACTTTCTTGTTATTGTTGTTGTTTAGCTGTAAGTTGTGTCCGACTCTTCTGTGACCCCCCCGGACTATTGCCCACCAGGCTCCTCTGGCCATGGGATTCTCCAGGCAAGAATAATGGAGTGGGCTGTCATTTCCTTCTCCAGGGGGTCTTCCAGACACAGGATGGAACCCAGACCTCCTGCATTGCAGGCGGATTCTTTAAGGTCTGAGCCACCAGGGAAATAACCCTTTCTTGTTACTGCAGTTTCTTAAATTCACTCCACATCTGTAAAATTTAGATAATACTTTTCTTTATAGGATTGATATAAGAACTAATAATAATATAAACTCTTTATTAAGGGGGCTTCCCTGGTGGCTCAGATGGTAAAGAATCCACCTGCAGTGTAGGAAACCTGGGTTCGATCCCTGGGTTTGGAGGATCCCCTGGAGAAGGGACTGGCTATCCACTCCAGTATTCTTGCCTTGAGAATTCCATGGACAGAGAAGCCTAAGGACCACTTCTTGTACTACTAATAATCTATGAGATATTTTATTAGTGTTCCTGTGTTATAAGTTAGAATATTAGGGTTTAGAAAATCAGGATTCAAATCCAGAAAGTCGGAGTTTAACCACAAGTCTCTCTGCCCTCTGTGAGGTGATTATACTGACAGAATAAAACCATCAATACAGGTGACACCACAAGAGGAAAAAAAGTCAGTTAGAAGAATTATATGAAAATGTAAAGTCCTTATCCAGAGAACAGAAAGTTCTTTTTTTTCCCTTTTTTATTATTGAGCCCTTTGCCTATCATTGCATGAAAAAGGAAATGAGCAGCTTACAGGATTTCTTGTCATGAGTCTAAAGGGCCCCAGATCTACATGCCTGAAATGAAATGACTAAAGGAGACAGGCTAGCCTAGAGCCCGGGACAGTCAGCATCCAAGCAGTGAGGCCCTTCCTTCTCTTTGCAGTGGCCGTGCTCCACTCTTACTCAGAAAGAAGCAAACCCACACCAGGAGGATTTTTTTTTTAATTTTTGAAGAGTTAATTCTAATAGATTTAATCTATGTTTTAAGAAGAATTTGCCAAATCCCACCTTGGCACAGGTATCTGGCGGCCCTCACCAGAAAAAACAAGCGGCAGAGAAAACTTCTCTCCCCATATCGTCCCTGAAAGGATGCTCCTAACGAGAAAACAGAAGGTAGAAATATGGGTTAAAATGTGGAGGCAATAATATTTCAGTGAAGTGTGCTTCACATTCACAAAGATTTGATGATATTGATTATGACTGGCCCTGATCCTGAGGATCTCAGGCTGAAAGATGTTGGACACTGGGTAAAAAATTCAAGTTGTTGTTGTTGTTGTTGTTTTTTCTGAGATCCCAGTAAGCTTATTTTAGATGACCGTTTAAAATGTTCATGTTCTTGGCCACCTCCTGGTCACACACAATCATCTTTATTTCACACACAAGCCAATATTTCCTCTGCCCACTCACTGTGCCAATGAGATAATGCAACTTTTCCTCAGCACCTTTAGATTCTGCTGAGCTCTCCTGTTTGTTCACAGCTATCTGCGTTCAACTCTGCCAACTAGACTTTTTTTTTCCCCCCTAATGGAGCCTGTCTGTTTACTCGTAAGGCAAATGAGGAAGCTGTGTTGGCACCAAGGGCTTCAGACGTTGGTAAGAGTTTCCTCATCCAAGAAGACCTATTCTTCAACTGGAAGAAAGGAACAGAAAGGTTGAAGCCTTCCCCTAATGTACTTAACCCAATGATCAGGAACAGGTAGCCCACTAGCTGCTTTTAAGATTGTGTTGCTTGGTCCAACAAATCTTTCAGTATTCTGAAATATTTGCCAACACTCTGAAAGCAAGGGATTACAGACAAATACCCAGATCTCAGCACCTCTCAAAAAATCAGAAAAGCCTACATTTTTGCCTGGCAGCATCCACTTATTTAATCCTCCAACAGTAAGTAAATGCCATGAGAGTACATCTATTCTAAAGAGAGGGAAACTGAGGCTGGGACCTGAGTGCAGACAGTCCAGCTCCTGAGCCCCTGAGTTCCACTGCCTTTGCACCCACGTCTCTCATGTCTCCTGCACTGACAGGCGGGCTCTTCACCACTGAGCCGCCAGGGGAACCCTACTGCCCTCCAGCCCTACCTGTTTGCAGGTGGGTAGGTAGACCTTCGGGAGTTTTCCAGGTAGCTCAGTGGTAAGGAATCTGCCTGCTGATGCAGGAGATACAGGAGAGATGGGTCCAATCCCTGAGGCTAGAAGATCCCCTGGAGGAGGAAATGACAGCCAACTCCAGCATTCTTGCCTGAAAAATCCCATGGACAGAGGAGCCTGGTGGGCTACAGCCCATGGGGGCCCAGAGAGTCGGACACGACTGAGCAGTTAAGCATGTGGAGGTTAATAGGTCTGTGCCTTTTAGGTACAGCATTCTCTAAATCATGAGTCTCACTTGGCTCACTTTGCACTTTTATGTTACCTGCCTGAACTCTAAGTTTGGCTGTAAGATCCCTGCTAACCTGTGCTTTCTTGGCCATATCCCTGTCAGGAGATTCTGTCTTTCGCCTTTTAAATTTTGCTGGGGAGTACTCTGGGAGGAGAAGTACACTAGTCTATAGAAGTTTCATAACAAACTATATGATAGATAGTATCTCTATTTTTTCTGATGGAGAAACTGAGGCTAACAGAGAAGAGCTGCACAGAATTAGACAACTAAGTGTACTGCTAAATGAGGACTCCAACCTGGTTTTCTGACCCCAAGCCCAGCCTTATCTCCATTTAAGTATAATTCCTATTGACCACTGAAGCTTGTGTCAAGACATTTGGTGACAGGAACCAAATGACTGCAAGAATCAACACATATACTAAAATACAATTTATACTTAGAAATTAACAAGCAAACATGCTATGTAAAGCTAAGGAGGACTTCAGTCTTCCTTGACAGTGAGAGAGCTGAGGCTTTGCACAACTGCAGAGAGAAACATTGGGTTGGGAGCTGGGAGGCAGGGCAGCAGACCCCTCTACTCACTCACCCAGTCACTTCAAGACAGGCCTGGGACCGGGGGCCCTTTGCTGCCATGCTTCGATGCTTGCACCTGAGCACACCACTCCTTGAGCAACAGCATACAAAGACACTGTGTGGAACTGTAACTGTGTGCATGCCCAGTTGGGGCAAATTTTAGACCCAAAAGATACAAAGAAACCAAAACACCCAGCTGCCACTTTTGAGGAGCCTGGGGTCAAAAACAGGGTGTTGGGAGCAAAAGCAGGATACTGACACACCCCCTGCACACACACCATCTAAGGGGTGGGCAAAAACAAGCCACCCCTCTGGCCCAACCCCTGGGCCATCCTACCTTCACTCTACTTTCACCTGCAGGAAGGGGGCACCTAGGGAACCTGGTGTTTGTTCTGGCTCCACCCTGCTTGTTGGGGCAGGGGCCCCAACCAGCCCAGCATGAGTTTCTTGTCTGGCCTCTAGCCAATTTCTATTGACTGGGGGAGGCCAAGAACTCTAACTGGTAACAGCATGAAAGTGAAGTGAGGTGAAGTGAAGTGAAAGTTGCTCAGTCGTGTCCAACTCGTTGTGACCCCTTGGACTATACAGTCTGTGGAATTCTCCAGGCCAGAACACTGGAGTAGGTAGCCTTTCCCTTCTCCAGGGGATCTTCCCAACCCAGGGATCAAACCCAGGTCTCCACTGCAGGCAGATTCTTTACCAGCTGAAAAGGTCTCCTGTTTATTCCATGCCTCCCTGTGTACTCAGCATTTTATAACAGTCTTCAGACATAAGTGGCAGCATCCTCTGTCCAGAGACAATCAGCTCTGTCACTCTGCAACCCCTAAGTTTTCTCTTCATTCTCCCTTCTCCCTCTTTTCCCAAGTCTACCTTTTCTGACTTGAACGTTTTCCCTGGCCTTTCTGTCATAAGTCTATTCTGTCCATCTGCAGTAGAGCATCCCTCTGGAAAGTACTTAGAGGTGAATACAGAGAAAACATTTATAATAGAGAATGAACTCTATCTAGGTGAAAAGTGTTCCTATGGGCCATTTGCTGTAATACATAACTTTTAAAGCAGAGTCATCATATTCTTATGGAATCACAAATAAAACTCATCATTATTAACAAAATACTAATTTTAAAGGTTAGTTTGCAAATCTATATGACATAATTGGATTGGTGATTTTAGTTACTCAACATGTAAATGGGGAGAGAAGCATAACACAGTGATGGTCTGAAATGGGTACATTCATCAACCATACATATGCATGGTAAGTCATATCTCACAAACGTTGAGCCTTTTATATCAAGGTTCCTGGTTCCTTCAAAAATGCAGGTCAAATCAGCAGTACTCAGCCACCATGTATGTTAAGCACAGAATTTCTTCATGATTGATATTCTTCAGTTCTGCAAATGGTTTAGCAGAATGAGGAGGAAGAAGGTATTCGATTTGGCTGACTGTAGCTGAAACTCAACTACACTGCTTAACCAATATGGTTTTTTCCCTCACAAAACAGCACAATTTGCAGTTATATTCCACAATAACATAGATGACCCAGGCTCTTTCTTGCTTTCACCTTTAGGGCCACAAATTGTTGCTTCACCTCCAGGCCCTCATCCAATTTCCAGGCAGGAAGAATAAGAAGAGAAATCACAATGAAAAAGGGTGTAGCACTTAATCAAATCAAATCAAACTGAAACCTGCATAGAAACTTCCCATTTATAACTTTTATTTACATATTAGTGGCAGAAACTGTATCAGATAGTCTCCTTGCTGTGCTGTGCTTAGTCATTCAGTCGTGTCTGACTCTTTGCGACCCCATGGACTGTAGCCTGCCAGGCTCCTCTGTCCATGGGATTCTCCAGGCAAGAATCCTGGAGTGGATTGCCATGCCCTCCTTCAGGGGATCTTCCTGACCCAGGGATCAAACCCAGGTGTCCTGCCTTGCGGATGGATTCTTTACCATCTGAGCCACCAGGGAAGCCCAAGAATACTGGAGTGGGTAGCTGATCCCTTCTCCAGGGGATCTTCTCAAGCCATGAATTGAACCAGGGTCTCCTGCATTGCAGGCAGATTCTTTACCAGCTGAGCTACCAGGGAAGCCCACTGTCTCCTTAAAGGAAATTTAAGTTCCATAAGCATGGAGGAAGATCAGATTTGGGTAGGCCACTTACACAGTGCTCCTTCCCTGGGCTCAGAGAACGTGGTTTCCTGGGGCTCACAGTCTGCTGCTGCTGCTGCTAAGTTGCTTCAGTCATGTCCGACTCTGTGCGACCCCATAGACGGCAGCCCACTAGGCTCCTCTGTCCCTGGGATTCTCCAGGCAAGAATACTGGAGTGGGTTGCCGTTTCCTTCTCCAATGCATGAAAGTGAAAAGTGAAAGTGAAGTCGCTCAGTCGTGTCCGTCTCTTAGTGACCCCATGGACTGTAGCCTACCAGGCTCCTCTGTCCATGGGATTTTTCATGCAAGAGTACTGGAGTGGGGTGCCATTGCCTTCTCTGAGCCAATCATGCCTACTTCCAGTTATTCCCTTGGCTGCCCCTTGACCTCCTGGAAAGCTACTAGGGAAGCCCCTGGGTTTATTGCCCTGTGTTCCTCTTCCTGGTATCACTGCTTCCAAGGTCTGTAGGTGAGCAGAAAATGAATGTATTTGTTAGCATACAAATACAACAGAGGCTTTGAACGAAAGAGAAGTTTCTCTTTCGTGTAACAAGCAGGTGGTCTAGGAGGATGGCGGTTCTGCTCCATGAAGTCATGAGGGGACTCTGACTTTTATCTTGTTGCTCCAGCCACACTTCCTGGGTGGCACAAAAGCACTCATCTTTCAAGAAGCAGGATGCAGGGACAGAGTGAAGAAGAGATTGTCTCCTATCTTTAAGAGCCAAGAAGGAAGATGTAATTATTTATTCTCTTATTGCTTTGTTGGAACTTAATCACACAGCCACTCATAACACCAAAGAAGGCTGGAAAATGTAATTTTCTTTTGAGCTACCATGTCACAAGCTAAAAAATGGGGTTCCTATTACTGTGAGAGAAAGGAGGACTTTGAGAGTGCTGGGAACTGACGGTGTTCACCATACTCAGCTACAAAGCCCAGGAACTCAGGATTCCCAGTGCTTTGGTCCCATAAGTATTGTTTCAATGATCTACATGGTCCTATAATTATTGGTTCAATGATCTACATGGTTCCATAATTATTGTTTCAGTGATCTATGAAAGTGAAAGTGAAGTTGCTCAGTCGTGTCCGACCCTTTGCGACCCCATGGACTGTAGCCTACGAGGATCCTCTGTCCATGGGATTTTCCAGGCAAGAGTACTGGAGTGGGTTGCCATTGCCTTCTTCAGTCAATGATCTATATGGTCCCATAATTATTGTTTCCATGCTACATAGACTGTGCCAAAATTTGGTGACTTAAAAGAATTCATTATTTCTTCTGCTTTTATGTGTCAGAACTTGAACAAGTGCTCACAGGAGTTGTCTGGGCCACACAGAGCTGGCTTCGGGGCTGGAACACGCGGCAATGCTACTCCTTACATCCTATTCCTGCGGCTTCAAATAATTGCTTGTATTAGTCTCAGCTTCTTCACAGCACAGTGAGGGGCTAGCATCCCCAAGCTGGCCCAGAACTGGCACAGCACTTGTACCACGTTCTACTCATCACAGCCAGCCTAGATTCAGGAGGAGAGTGACCTGCTCCAACTCTGGAAGGGTGGAGAGGACATGGGCAGTGAAGACTGTCTGCCACTTCTGGAAGACTATTACTACAGTTACCAAGCACAGTTTGGAATTTTGATTCTTCCTGCCTGTCCTTTCCGCCACCCCTTGCGATTTTAACAGGCAGAAGGTAGAGGCCAGATGGTCCTTAAGCAATTCCCCACTATTTCCATGAATCAAGTTTTATTATCACTAAGAAAAGCAACTCTTTTAAAGCATTCATTATAAGAGGTATTGGTTTATTTAAGGCAATGTTTCTCACCTAAAAAGACCTGATAACTATATATCTCTTTTTAACATATATTGGGGAAAAATGGCTAACATATCAAAGCCAAACTTCATAAACATTGCTATGACAAAATTAAAAATAAAATCCTCCGCCACCTTCAGCAGTTTCACTCACTCTACAACCCCTGAGTTTTGTGCTTCACACCACTCAACACCCCCTGGGGATAGGGAAGACTGGTCTGCCCCAGGAGTCCCGAGACGCCCACCATCAGGGAGAGAGTGTGAAGGCCCTCTGCTCTGCAAGGACCAGAAAATTCCTTCTGGCATAAGGATCTCATTAGTTCCCAAAGCAGAAGAAAAGGCCACCTCCTCAGCTTCTAGGTCATAACTTGGCCCCAGGCAACAGGCTGACACTGGGGTCTAAACCCCCTGCTGCTGCCTCTGGCCCCCTTTAGGACCATCCCCCTCGATGTGTGCTGTGGTCCCAGCATTTCCTCATCAAGCAGCTGCAGCATTTGGCTGGCATGAGCTTTTGAGCTTAGTCAACAGAGCCTCATTCCTTGGGTCAAGGTGTCCCCACTCAAACTCCACTCCCACCTTCAGGGTCAATCCCTGGTTCTGACAGACACACTGGTCACAAATGTTAGCGTCCATGTATGCAGCAGCATTTGGTATTCTTGATACTGGAGAAGGTAGATCAACTGAGTGCTGAAATTTGAGAGTTTGATTATACCTATGGACCCTCTTGCTGAGAGGGAAAATGTGCATATACTGACAGCCTAGGGAGTTCACAGCCCACCCCCCCCAACCCAGGAATTCTATCCTTTAAATTCCAGTTAAAGCCCCTGGTTTTGTGGGCTGCACTAAGCAATCAATCTCTTCAGCATTGCCGCTAGTCAGCGCCTGGAGGGCTGTCCATCAGAAAGGCTCAGGTGAGCCTGTCACCCACGGCCACCACTCACGGTGCCCAGGGTTTTTGGCTGTTTCTTTCAGCATTGATAGCTTTGCCCATTGCCTGTATTGCTGTTCCTTCCCCAGTACCCTACAGACATCTGAGCCACATTTGAATCCCCTAAATTACTCATTCAAACAATGGCCATGTCATGTCACTTTGACCTCTGGAATGAATCATTTCCTTGGACTGACCCTGTTTGTCTTTCAGGGTTGAGGTAACATTGCCTCCTTAGCTTGCAGGGCCTGATACACATGCTCGACACTCAAACATAAGCTCACCCTGCATTCTGGTCTCCGTAAAGCTAATCTGATCACATCCCTCTCCCTAAAACCTTCCTGCTGCTCCAGATTGGCCCTCCTCATGAAATCGGCTCTGCTCATTTGTACCTCTTCCTGTCCTCCCACCATCTCCCTTTAATCTTGAATGGGAGAAACCCCACTCAACTGTTTATTGGTGGTGGTGTTCAGCTGCTTTACAATGTTATGTTCATTTCTGTTGTATAGCAAAGTGAATCAGCTACATATATACACATACCCCTCTTCCTTGGATTCCCTTCCCATTTGGTCCTCACAGAACACTGAGCAGGGCTCCCTGGGCTGTAGTCGGCAATCGTTAGTCATCTATTGTATACAGTGTAGTGCATATATGGGGCTCCCAGATGGCTCAGGGGTATCGAATTTGCCTGCTATTGCAGAAGATGGAGGTTTGATCCCTGGATCAGGAAGGTCCCCTGGAGAAGGAAATGGCAATCCACTCCAGTATTCTTACCTTGAAAATCCCATGGACAGAGGAGCCTGGCGGCCTACAGTCCATGGGGTCGCAAAGAGTTGGACACTACTGAGCGACTAAACAACAGAACAAGTGGATATACGTCATTCCCAATCTCCCAGCTCACCCCACCCCCACTCACCTTGAAGTCTCTGGGTCTCTGTTCCCTTGATTCCTCGCCCATGTTCCATTCTTGAAGGTCTACTGAGGACATTTCCCTTCATGTGTAAAAGCTTTCATATGTGTTTCTCTATCACACTTTCTTCATTTGTACCATTGTTTTTAACTCATGTCTGTCTCCCTCATTGAGCTATGGACTTGAGAACAAAGACCATATCTATTATTTTTTTAAATGGTGAGCAACTAGAACACTGCTTGGTGCTATCCTTTGTTATTTGAAAGGATGAAGACATGGAAAGAGAGGAAGTGCAGCTCATCCCAGCCCTTCCCCACTCCCTATTCTCATCCCTCCCTCTCCCCACCCCTCACTGTAAGCCCTTCCTCTGTGTGAGGGGAACTCCCACCTGCCTGCAGAGTCCTGCCCCCTTCAGCTTCTCAGTTGGCCAAACTTGATTGGATGGCATCCAGGCACAATTGCCCACAGTCTCTCTCTGCATACAATCTACTAGTGTATTCCTTGTCCTCACCTCTACATTTCCTGGATTCAGAACAGCACCTCTCCTCTGTGCTCTCACAGCACGCAGCACTCCATCTTCTCAACATTTTGACATTTCATTGATTTATCTATTATCCCAATAAACCACGGTCCTCTTGAAAGGAAGAATAATGTCTCATTTACTCGGGCTCTCCAGTGATTTGCATAGGTCCTGGTGCTCAGTGATTGTCTTTTGAGACTTGTCTAAATTCTCGTTTTTCTGTTTTTCTTTGTGAAGCCCTGACAAATGGTGAGTCATCCAGATGCACTTAAACACTATGACGGAAAGCTGTGCTTTGAGTTCATTCCTTGAAGTGTTAGTGATAAAACTACTTTTAAAAAAGCTTTGCATCAATTTTTGTGACTTCTTCCAAGGGGTCCTATCTTTGGCCTTTAGAATAATAAGACATAAGCTCTGTCTCTTCCTGCCCTTGGATCTCCCTGAAAGCCTCATCAAACTTTCAATAAATCAGTGCTTTTCAAGTGTAGTGTTTATACAAAAGCACTCGAAATCTTATTACAATCAGATGCTGCTTCAGAAAGCCTGAGAGTCTACATCTTTAAACAGCTCTTGGATGGTTTCAAGGTTACACATGGAGTAGCAATTCTCTGGTCTAAAACAATTGTTAGAGAACAGGGCTTGAATCCTCTCACCATCTTCAGTTTTCTTTTGGGTAAGGTTGAGTTTGCCAAAGACCTCTTTCAAATGCAGTGGTGGGTGAGTTTTTACCACACCCCACTAAGTGTCGTTCTTGGTGGTTCAGCTGTATAGAATCTGCCTGCAATGCAGGAGACACACAGGAGACCGGGTTGGACCCCTGGGTCAAGATGATCTCCTGGAAGAGGAAATCGACAGAGGAACCTGGCGGGCTACAGTCCATGAAGTTGAGAAAGAGTCAGACGTTACTTAGTGACTAAACAACAACACGCTGATTGTAAAGAGTACTGGATTTCAAAGCAGACACATGGGCTTGACTCCAAGCTACCACTATCAACTATCTGACCTTTGGGAAGTTGGAGAAAATAACCTTTTAGTCTCAGTTTTCTAAAAAAAAAAAAAAAAGAGACATCCAATGTCTGTGTCTAGTAGTTGGAAGGATCAGAGGATCATGAGACAGTATGGACTTCTGGTTATGTACCATGTTTTTGGTGCCATTGTTTAATGTATATTATTACAATTTAAGGTTTCACTGCTTCTTTTGCTATTTACATCAGAAAGTTGCAAAATCGTCATATGCCTAATTTAATAATAATTATTATCCAGTAATATCTATTAGGTTCAAGGCATTGGGCTAGATATTTTATATCTACTTTTCAGAAATTCTTGAACACCGAAAATAATTTTTTTCTTCCTTTAATAATAGCCAATGCTAGTGAATATTATCTTTTGCCTTCCCATTGCATGTGTACCCCTCAGGGAAGACACGCTTCATCAGAGGATATCCTTTCCAAATAAAGTTAAGACTTTTCAAAGGTCAAAGCATATAAGAAACTGTCCTCCCCACACATCTAAAAATTAGTGGTCAGATCACAGCAGAGGATTCCGGGATTCCACTGAAAACATACTGACACGGCCCTCAGTTTTCTAATTAGTGATATGAGAGATTCTGACTCATTTCTAAATCTTGTTCTCAAAAGCCTCAAGGATTCTAGATGCCAAAGGCTGTGGGCCTGGATGTAGGAACACATGGAGATGTACCCACTAGTAGCTAGGCTCACGTGTTTAACATACTGGCTTCCAAGCATGAATTATTGAAGAAATATTTCTGCTTTTGTTGCTCCAAAAATGTTTGAGAGACATTTGAACTGTAATTGCTAAGGCAACATATAATGCACTCAATCTGTGAAAAATAAGCTTGTCTGTAGATACGTGACTTAGAGATATCAAAATCCATAATGAGTATTGGGAAATATATGTTATTATTTTCCTTTCTCTAGCCCAGGCTGACCAAGGGAATCTTCTTTAGTAGACTAGCTCCTGGTAATTTGGAAAGGTAGAAAGTTTCAGGTAACTTATTTCTATCAACCAACAGAGCCCTGCTGAATGCCATGCTTGGCTCATTGACATGAAACACCTAGAAACAGCATTTGTAAGTAAGTATTCAATTAGTATTTTGGGAACTTGTGTTCCCAAGGGTGTCCCATATGAAGAGGGGACACCTCTTCAAATGTTCTCGTCTACACTGTCTTTTTTTTTTTTTTTTAAATAGGAAGAACTGCTGTGTTTTTCAGTTTTAAGAACTCAACTTCTCTGGCTCAAGAAATTCAATTTTAAGTTTAGCATAGCTTAATTTTCAAATTTTGGAGTTATTTTGTATGGAATAGTTTAGAAAATCGAGTACTTCTACATCACTGCCAAATCATCCATCTTAATTCAAGTATTTACAGGTCTATCAGAAGAACAGAGACATTACTTTGCCAACAAAGGTCCATCTAGTCAAAGCTATGGTTTTTCCAGTAGTCAGGTATGGATGTGAAAGTGAAAATCGCTCAGTCGTGTCTGACTCTTTGTGACCCCATGGACTGTATGTATAGTCCACGGAATTCTCCAGACCAGAATACTGTAGTGGGTAGCCTTTCCCTTCAAAGAAGATCAAGTCTTGTATAATCTCTATACTTAAGAACATTATATAATGATCACGAGGAAGGTTATGTTTTCTCCATTAATATATAAATAACTTCAGGGTAGAACCATGCATTTAGTGGATGTTAAAGAATGAATCCCATTACTCCTGGGCAAGGAGACATAGACACAAAAGCAACACAGGTGGATTCTCTAAACTCTAGAAATGTTTATTAGTAGATTCATTCATTTAATGAAAGGGGCTGACCCTACTGTAGACCAAGCTCTGATCTAGTGCCTGGATTCAGTGATGAATAGGCAACATGTCCCACACACAGATCCCAATTTAGAAGAGGGAAACAAGTAAAAGTATTTGTCTTGAACAAAAGCAACTTAAATTCCACAAAGGAAATAAGGTACCCCCAGTTCATGTCGCTATCTTGTGGCTACTTTCTGGTACTGTTTTCAGTTGTTACATTATTAACTAAACTTTAGATTTTCTTTGGACATCATCACTTTTTCCACTTATATCTTCTTTCCTTTCTAGAATGCAATCCAGGGGTCTAGTCTTCCAAGTCTCCTCTGATCTGTGACTCTTTCTCAGTATTACCTTATTTTTCAAGACTTTGACAATCTTGAGACATACTGACCTAGTATCCATCCTGTAAAACGTTCCCCATCTGGATGTGCCTGACATTTTTCTGATGATTAGACTGGAGTTATGGGTTTTGGGAAAGAAAACCACAGAGGTGATATGCTTTTCCCATCACATCATCTTAAAGGTTACAAGACAACTGCACAATATCCATGATGATAATTTTTATCACTTGGTTAAGATCTTGTCTGTCAGCCTTCTCTGTAAGGGTACAATAATTTTTCTGAACTCTATTTTTAGAAGCTAGTCATTAGGCCTAGCTCATCCTCAAGTGGGGAAGGGTTTAACTCAAATCCCTACAGGAAAAAATAATAAAATATCAATTGTTATTTGAAATTCTTCTGTACAGAATATTTGTCTCTTCTCTATTTCACATTTATTTATATAAATGAAATTTATTGCCATTTCGTTGCATCAGTGTGGTTATGGACATTTTACACTTCGGGTTATAATCCAATTAGCCAATGCTACATGACTTATTTTGATGTTTAAAGCATTCCAGATTTGCCTGTTAGGAGATATATATATATATATATATATATATATATATATATATATAATACTTTAAAAAAATTATTTCTAAAATATCAGTTATAAGAGATTCCATCTAGGTCAGTTTCTTCTGGAAACTTGACTGATTTGATCTCCTTGTAGTCCAAGGGACTCTCAAGAGTCTCCTCCAGCACCACAATCAAAAGCATTAGTTCTTTGGTGTTCAACCTTCTTTATGGTCCAACTTTCGTATCTGTACATGACTACTGGAAAAACCATAGTTTTGACTGTAGGAACCTTTGTCAGCAAAGAGATGTCTCTACTTTTTAATACACTGTCTATGTTATACAGTGAAAGTGAGAAATAGATTTAAGGGACAAGATCTGATAGACAGAGTGCTTGATGAACTATGGATGGAGGTTAATGACACTGTACAGGGGACAGGGATCAAAACCATCCCCGAGAAAGAGAAATGCAAAAAAGCAAAATGGCTGTCTGAGGAGGCCTTACAAATAGTTGTGAAAAGAAGAGAAGTGAAAAGCAAAGGAGAAAAGGAAAGATATGCCCATTTCAATGCAGAGATCCAAAGAATAGCAAGGAGAGATAAGAAAACCTTCCTCAGCGATCAATGCAAAGAAATAGAGGAAAAGACTAGGATGGGAAAGACAAGAGATCTCTTCAAGAAAATTAGAGATACCAAGGGAACATTTCATGCAAAGATGGGCTCGATAAAGGACAGAAGTGGTATGGACCTCACAGAAGCAGAAGATATTAAGAAGAGGTGGCAAGAATACACAGAAGAACTATACATAAAAGATCTTAACAACCCAGATAATCACGATGGTGTGATCACTCACCTGGAGCCAGACATCCTGGAATGTGAAGTCAAGTGGGTCTTAGGAAGCATCACTATGACCAAAGCTAGTGGAGGTGATGGAATTCAAGCTGAGCTATTTCAAATCCTGAAAGATGATGCTGTGAAAGTACTGCACTCAATATGCCAGCAAATCTGGAAAACTGAGCAGTAGCCACAGGACTGGAAAAGATCAGTTTTCATTCCAATCCCAAAGAAAGGCAATGCCAAAGAATGCTCAAACTACTGCACAATTGCACTCATCTCACACGCTAGTAAAGTAATGCTCAAAAATCTCCAAGCCAGGCTTCAGCAATTCATGAACAATGAAATTCCAAATGTTAAAGCCGGTTTTAGAAAAGGCAGAGGAACCAGAGATCAAATTGCCAACATCCGCTGG
Source organism: Bos javanicus (assembly GCF_032452875.1). Classification (NCBI taxonomy): domain Eukaryota; kingdom Metazoa; phylum Chordata; class Mammalia; order Artiodactyla; family Bovidae; genus Bos; species Bos javanicus. Next base: position 86,717,150 of record NC_083897.1, on the reverse strand, counting down.
ATCATCAAAAAGCAAGAGAGTTCCAGAAAAACATCTATTTCTGCTTTATTGACTATGCCAAAACCTTTGAATGTGTGGATCACAATAAACTGTGGAAAATTCTGAAAGAGATGGGAATACCAGACCACCTGACCTGCCTCTTGAGAAACCCATATGCAGGTCAGGAAGCAACAGTTAGCACTGGACATGGAGCAACAGACTGGTTCCAAATAGTAAAAGGAGTATGTAGAGGCTGTATATTGTCACCCTGCTTATTTAACTTCTATGCAGAGTACATCATGAGAAACACTGGGCTGGATCAAGCACAAACTGGAATTAAAACTGCCGAGAGAAATATCAATAACCTCAGATATGCAGATGACACCACCCTTATGGCAGAAAATGAAGAACTAAAGAGCCTCTTGATGAAAGTGAAAGAGGAGAGTGAGAAAGTTGGCTTAAAGCTCAACATTCAGAAAACTAAGATCATGGCATCCAGTCCCATCAATTCATGGCAAATAGATGGGGAAACAGTGGCTGACTTTTTTTTTGGGTGGGGGTCCAAAATAACTGCAGATGGTGATTGCAGAAACATGAAATTAAAAGAAGCTTACTCCTTGGAATGAAAGTTATGACCAAGATAGATAGCATATTAAAAAGCAGAGACATTACTTTGTCAACAAATATCCATCTAGTCGAGGCTATGGTTTTTCCGGTAGTCATGTATGGAGGTGAGAGTTGGACTATAAAGAAAGCTGAGCGCAGAAGAATTGAGGTTTTTGAACTGTGGTGTTGGAGAAGACTCTTGAGAGTCCCTTGGAATGCAAGGAGAACTGACCCGTCCATTCTAAAGGAGATCAGTCCTGGGTGTTCACTTGAAGGACTGATGTTGAAGCTAAAACTCCAATATTTTGGCCACCTGATGCAAAGAGCTGACTCATTTGAAAAGACCCTCATGTTGGGAAAGATTGAAGGCAGGAGAAGGGGACAACAGAGGATGAGATGGCTGGATAGCATCACTGACTCAATGGACATGAGTTTGGGTAAACTCCAGGAGTTGGTGATGGACAGGGAGGCCTGGTGTGCTGCGGTTCATGGGGTCACAAAGAGTTGGACATGAAGGAGTGACTGAACTGAACTGAACTAGGTTTGTCACAGCTTTCCTTCCAAGGACCAAGCATCTTTTACTTTCATGGCTGCAGTCACTGTCTGTAGTCATTTTGGAGCCCAAGAAAAGAAAATCTGTCACTGCTTTCACCTTTCCCCCTTCTATTTGCCATGATGTGATAGAACTGCATGCCATGATCTTAGTTTTTTTGAATGAGTTTTTTTTTTTTTTTTTGAGGTTTAAGTCAGCTTTACACTCTCCTCTTTCACTTTCATCAGGAGGCTCTTTAGTTCCTCTTCACTTTCTGCTATTAAGAGTAGTATTATCTTCATATCTGAGGTTGTTGATATAGGTGACTGGTTTTATCGCTGGGATTTCTATTGTTATCACATGGTCTGTATTTCTGTTTTGGTGCCAGTACCATACTGTTTTGGTTACTGTAGCTTTGTAATTGTGAAGTCAGGAAGCCTGATTCCTCTAGCTCCATTTTTCTTTCTCAAGATTGCTTTGACTGTTCCGGGTCTTTTGTTTTCATCCAAACAATTTGTAAACATTTTTGTTCTATTTCCATGAAAAATATCATTGTAATTTGGTAGAGATGGCATCGAATCTGTTAGTCAGTTTGGGTAGTGTAGTCATTTTCCCAATATTGATTAATCCACTCCAAGAACATGGTATATCTCTCCACCTTTTTGTGTCATCTTTGATTTCATTTATCAATCCTTATAGTTTTCTGAGTACAGGTCTTTTGCCTCCTTAGGTATGTTTTCTTCTTAGGTATTTTTATTATATTTTTAATGTGATGTAAAGTGGGATCGTTTCCATAATTTCTCTTTCTGATCATTCATCATTAGTGTATAAGAATGCAAGAAATTTTGGTGTATTCATTTTATATCTGGCAGATTTACCAAATTCAGTGATAAACTCTGGTAGTGTTCTGGTAGCATCTTTATGATTTTCCATAGTTAATATCATCTCATTTACAAACAATGACAATTTCACTTTTTTCCCCCATTTTTGATTCCTTTTATTTCTTTCTCTTCTCTGATTGCCATGGTTAGACTTCAAAACTGGTTTGAGTGGTAGTGGCGAGTGTGGCCATCTCTGTCTTGTTCCTGGTCTTAGACAAAATGCTTTCAGTTTTTTGCCATTGAGACTGATGTTTGCTGTGGGTTTGTCTTTTATGTCCTTTATTATGTTGAGGTAGGTTCCCTCTGTGCTCACTTTCTGGAGAGTTTTTAATCATAAATGGTGTTGAATTTTGTTGAACATTTTTCTGTATCTGTTGAGGTGATCATATGGTATTTGTTCTTCCATTTGTTAATGTGGTGTATCACATTGATTGATTTCCATATATTGAAGAATCTGCGCATCCCTGGGATAAATCCCACTTGATCATGGTGTATAATTCTTTTAATGTGTTGTTGATATATGTTCTAGAGAGGCTTTTTATCATAAATGGATGTTGAATTTTGTCCAAAGCTTTTTCTGCAGATACTGAGATGATCATAGGGCTCTTACTCTTCATTTTGTTACTGGGGTGGTATATCACAGTGATTTTTTTTTTTTTTTTTGTGGATAATGAAAATTCCTGGCACCCCTAGGACAAATCCTAACTGATCATGATTTATGATCTAATGCATTACTGAATTTGCTTGACTAGTATTTTGTTGAGAATATCTTCCTCTGCAGTTTTTTGGAATGGTTTCAGATGGATCAATATCAAGTCTTCTCTAAATGCTTGGTAGAATTCACCTTTGAAGCCTGGGTCCTTGTTTTGTGAGAGTTTTAAATTTCTGATTCAATTTTAGTATTGGTAACTGGTGTGTTTTTATTTTCTATTTCTTCGTGGTTCAGTCTTAGGAGATAGTACCTTTCTAAGACTTTGTCTTCCTCTTCTATGTTGTCCATTTTAATGGTGTATAGTTGCTCATTGTAGTGTCTTATCATCCTTTGTATTTTGTAGTCTTGGTTGTAGCTTCTTTTCTATTTCTGATTTTATTGATGTGGGCCCTCCCCTTTTTTTCTTCATGTGTCTGGCTCAACATTTATCGATTTTATTTATGTTTTCAAAGAACCAGCTTTTAGTGATAACACTAGTGACCTTTTCTACTGGCTTCTTTTTAGCTTCTAGATCATTTATGTCTGCTCTGATCTTTATGATTTCTTTCTTTCTACTATCTTTGGGTTTTGTTTGCTCTTCTTTCTCCAGTTGGTTTAGCTGTAAGGTTTGGCGGTTTATATTGGATTTTTTTTTTTTTTTGTCTCCTGAGGTAAGTTTGTGTCACTAAAAACTTCCATAATAGAACTGTTTCTGCTATGTCCCATACATTTTGGATCACCATGTTTTCATTTTCAGTTGTCTCTAGATATGTTTTAGTTTCCTCTTTAATCTCTTCAATGATCCATTGGGTGTTTTGTAACAGAATGTTTTAGCCTTCATGTGATTCTGTTGTATTTTCTCCAGTTTTTCTGTTTGTTTGTTTTGGTAGTTGATTTCTAGTCTCAGAGCTCTGTGGTAAGAAAAGATGTTTGTACGATTAAATTTTTCTTAAATTTACTGAGGCTTCCGTGTGGCCTAGCTTGTGATCTCTTATAGAGAATGGTTCATATTCATATAAAAAAGAATGTGTAATCTCTTGCTTTCAGATGGAATGTGGGCGCTCTCTCTCTATGTGTGTGTGTGTGTATGTGTGTGTGTGTATATATATATATATATATATATATATGAGAAAGCAATGGCACCCCACTCCAGTACTCTTGCCTGGAGAATCCTATGGATGGAGGAGCCTGGTAGGCTGTAGTCCATGGGGTCGCTAAGAGTCAGACAGGACTGAGGGGCTTCACTTTCACTTTTCATTTTCATGCATTGGAGAAGGAAGTGGCAACCCACTCCAGTGGTCTTGCCTGGAGAATCCCAGGGACAGGGGAGCCGGATGGGCTGCCATCTATGGGGTTGCACAGAGTCGGACATGACTGAAGCGACTTAGCAGCATATATATATATATGTATATATATGTATATATATATATATATGATAAGATAAAATTAAGAGCATTTAATATGTAATGTGTTAATTCAGGCCTGTGTTTTCTTATTCATTTTCTGTCTGGATGATGTGGGGTTGATGTAAGTGGGGTGTTAGAGTGTCTTAGCATTATTGTGTTAGCATTGATTTTTCCTCTTATTTCTGTTAGTATTTGTCTCATATATCCAGGTGCTCCTTTTTGGGTGTATATATTTGCAATTGTTATATCTTCTTGTTGGATTCATGCTTTGAACATTATGTAGTGTCCTTCTTTGCCTCTTGTAGCAGTCTAAAGTACATATTGCCTGATATAAGTATGGCTTCTCCAATTAATTTAAAAAAATTTTCCATTTGTTGGAATACCTTTTTCAATCACCTCACTTTCAGCCTGTATGTGTCTCTAGATCTGAAGTAAGTTTCTTGTAGGCAGTATATATCCAGGTCTTGTTTCTGATATAGTCAGCCATTCTGTCTTTGGTTGGAGCATTTAATCCATTTATATCTAAGGTAATTGTAGATAAGTGTGTTTTTCTCACCATTTTGTTAATTGTTTGGCATTTGTTTTCCTTTTTTGTCTTTTGTTCACTTCTCTTTTGGTTTGATGACTATAGTTAGTGTTATGTTTCTATTATTTTTGTGTTTATATCTATTATACATTTTTGGCTTCCAGTTATCTTGAGGCTTTTTTATATCAGTCCATATATATACATGATTGTTTTAATTTGCTGATCTCTTAATTTTAAACACAGTTTAGAAACCCTGCATTTGTACTCTCCTCCCCTCACCATGACTGTTTTTGAAGTCATATTTTGCATCCAACTGTTTTGTGGATACCTTAACTGCTTACTGGGGAGACAGTAGATTTTACTCTTTTTTTTTTTCTTTTCTAATTCCTTTTAACCTTCCTACCAACTTTGTGTGGATAATTGCTTACCTTTACAGTATGTTTGTCTTTATCAGTGAGCTTTTTCATTTCCTCATTGTTTCCAGTTGTGGCCTTTTCTTTTTTCTTAGAGACGTTCCTTTACCATTTGTTGTAAATCTGGTTTAGTGGCAGTGAATTCTTTTAGGTTTTGCTTGTCTATAAAGCTTTTGATTTCTCCATCAAATCTGAACAAGAGCCTTGCTCAGGAGAGTAATTCTCGGTTGTATTCTAGGTGGTGGTTTTCTCTTTCCTCAGTTTAAATGTATAGGGCCACTCTTGTCTGGCTTGCAGAGTTTCAGCTGAAAAATCAGGTGATAGCCTTATGGGAGATTCCTTGGTTCTTATTTCTTGCATTCCACTGGCATCTTTTAACATTTTCTCTTTATCTTTAATGTTTTTCATTTTGATTACAATTTGTCTTGGTGTGATTTATTCTCTTTGGGATAATCCTCTAAGGGACTTCCTGCAACTCCTGGACTTGGGTGACTTTTTGCTTCCTCATGTTATGAAAGTTTTCAGCTATTATCTCTTCAATTATTATCTCAGGCCCTTTGTCTCACTTTTCCTTGTGGGGCCTGCATAATGTGAATATTAGTGCACTATTCCAGAGGTCTACTCAAGTGCCCTCATTTCTTTTCGTTCTCTGTTGTTGTTGTCGTCATCCAGCGGTAGTGATTTTCAGTACTCTGTCTTCCAGCACACTGGTCCATTCTGCAACATTTAGTCTACTGTTGATTCCTACAGTAGGTATGAATCCTACTGTAAAAAATTCCTAAGTTATTTTTTATTTCACTTTTGTTCTTTATATTTTCTAACTTTTGTTAAAAACTTGTGACTTCTTATCCTTTGCATTCATTCTTCTGAATTCTTTTGTTATCTTATTATCATTACTATGAACTCTTTTTCATGTAGATTGCCTATCTCCATTAGTTCTTCTTCTGGGGTTTTATATTTTTCCTTCATCTGGAACATATTCTTCTGCTGCCTCACTTTGCCCAAGTTGCCATTTGTGTTTTCATACATGTGGTAAGTAGCTACATTTCTTGATCTTGGAGAAGTGGCCTTATGTAGGAGAAATCTTATGTGTCTCAGCCATGTACTCCCCTCTCAGCACTCGTGTCTTATGATCTAGGGGTTCCCCTAATGGGGCTGCACATGTCCTTCTGTTGTCGCAGGCTGACTACATAGATGGTCTGGTAGGCTTGTTTGACCCCAAATCCTGTTGGTTATGATGGCCTGCTTTGTGCAGATGGTGCTGGTTGCTATTCATCAGAACTTGGTCACAAGTGCTTGGCTGTAGAGCCCAAGGTGGCTCTGGGGCCAGTGCTGACTCGCTGGTGAATGGAATCAGGATCCCAAAGACTTTAGGGTTGTTTGCACCCAAGGGCAAGTGAAGTCATATCCTGAGGACCATATTGGACTACTACTGGCAGGCAGGAGTCTGGTTATAGGCCCAGGGATCTCAGAACTCATTTCAAATCTTTGCTGGATGAGGGAGTCCTGACAGAGTGGGATTTGGGGTCCAGGAAGTCCTACACTTTGCGTTGGCCTGATAGTGGACAGAGCCAGGACCCAGCTGTCCCCAGGTTATGGTCTGGCCTACTATTGTCAGACTCAGTCTGCAGGATCGTAATTTTCTTGTTTCTGGTGTCTGCTCCTTTGTGGGTGTGGATGCTCTAGAGGCTAGTGCAGGCTTCCTGGAGCAAAGGGCCAATGCCTGTCCACTGATGAGTGGAACTAGGTCTTAGTCCTGTGGAGGACAAGGCCATGCTTTGGGGCATGTTTAGATGACACTATGGAAGTCTTTAGACATCCTCTCTGCTGATGAGGTATTGTGTCCCCATTCAGTTTGCTTTTGGCCTGATGTGAGCCATGCTAAAGCTGCAACTCCAGTACTTTGGGCACCTCATGTGAAGAGTTGACTCATTGGAAAAGACTCTGATGCTGGGAGGGATTGGGGGCGGGAGGAGAAGGGGACAACAGAGGATGAGATGGCTGGATGGCATCACTGACTCGATGGACATCAGTCTGGGTGAACTCTGGGAGTTGGTGATGGACAGGGAGGCCTGGCGTGCTGTGATTCATGGGCTCGCAAAGAGTCGGACACGACTGAGCGACTGAACTGAACTGAACTGAACCATCACTGTTGCCTACAGGCTACCGGGTGGGACTAGGTCTTAGAGCTAATGAATCAAGGTGAAGGTGGAAGCCACCAGCAGCAGTGTTCAAGTAGTTTACTGTTCCTAAATATGTCTGTCACCAGTGTCCATGTCTGAAGTGTGAGCCATAACTGAACCCTGCCTCTCCAGGAGACTCTCCAAGAGAAGCAGGTAGTTCTGGCCTAGGCTCCTACCAAATTACTACTTTTGCCCTAGGTCCCTATGTGCATAATATTTTGTGTGCACCTTTTAAGAGTAAAGTCTTTATTTCTCCCAGTCCTGTGGGGTCCTGTAATTAAGCCCCACTGGCCTTCAAAGCCAGATTTTTTTTTTTAATCTCATCTTTCCAATGATGAACCCCTGGGCTGGGGAGCCTGATGGGGGGCTCAGAACTCTCTGTCCTGTGGGGAAAACTCTGCAATATATTGTTGTTATTGTCCAGTTTGAGGGTTGCCCACCTGGGACATATGGGATTTGATTATATTGCCAGTTCACCCCTCCCATGCATCCCCTTGTGGTTACTTCTTTGTCTCCTGTTGTAGAAGATATTTTCTGGAAGGTTCCAGTTCATTTCATTAATTGTTGTTCTGCAGATAGTTGTGATTTTGGTGTGCTCATAAGAGGCAGTGAGCTCAGAGACTTTCTACACTGACGACATGGCTACCCTCTCCAATCATCTGTTGATGGGCCCCTGGATTGTACTGATTCCTTGGCTATTGTAAATAGTGCTGCTATGAACATTTGGGTACATGAACCTTTTCAAACTAGTATTTCACTTTTTTTCTTCCATATATACCCACGAGTGGATTTGCTAGATCATACAGTAGTTCTATTTTCAGTTTTTAGAGGAATCGCCACACTGTGTTCCAACAGTGACTGCACCAGTTTGCATTCCCATCAACTATGCTGAAGGATTCCCTTTTCTCCACACCCTCTGTAGGACTTATTGTTTGTAGATTTTTGGATGACAGCCATTCTGACCAGTGTGAGGTGATACTTTGTAGTTTTGATTTGCATTTCTCTAGTAATTAGTGATGTTGAGCACTTTTTCATGTGGTATTTTGCCATTTGTATATTTTCCTTCAAGAAAGGTCTATTTAGATCTTTCATCCATTTTGGGGAAACTAGGTATTCAGTTGTAGGAGATGTTTGTATACTTTGAAGGTTAATCCATTTTCGGTAGCTTTGTGGCAAGGATTTTCTCCCATTCTGAGGGCCGTCTTTTCATTTTGCTTATGGTTTCCTTTGCTATGCAAAGGTTTTTGTAGGCTTAATCAGATATCACCAATCAAAATTTATTTTTATTTTCTTTATGATGTGGGTCAAAAAAGATCTTGCTGTAATTTATGTCAGAGTGTCGTGCCTACGTTTTTCTCTAAGAATTTTATAGTATCTGGTCATACATGTAAGTCTTTAATCCACTTTGACTTTATCCTTGTGTAGCATGTTAGGGAGTGTTCTTATTTCATTCTTTTGCATGTAGGTGTCCAGATTCCCCACCACCATTTATTGAAGAGAGATTATGTTCTTCATTGTTAATTCCTGCTCCATTTGTCATAGATTAGGTGACCAGAGGTGAATGGGTTTATCTCTGGATTTTTTATCCTGTTCCATTGGTCTATACTTCTGTTTTGAGGCCAACATCATGCTGTTTTGATTAATGTAGCTTTGTCCTGGACTCTGAAGTTATGGGGCCTGATTTTTCCAGCTCCAATTTTCTTTCCTAAGATTCCTGTGTCTATTCAGGGTCTTTTGTGCTTCCATACACATTTCTAAAAAGTATTATAATTCTTAGAAAACTGCCATTGCTAATTTGATAAGGAATACCTTGAATCTATAGATTGCTTTGGGTAGTATGGTCATTTCCCCAATATTGATTCATTCAATCCAAGGAGATGGTATATGTGCAAAGAAATAGAGAAAAGCAAGAGAATGAGAAAGATTAGAGATTCCTTCAAGAAAATTGGAGATATCAAAGGAACATTTCATGCAAGGATGGGCATGATAAAGGACAGAAACGGTAAGGACCTAAAAGAAGCAGAAGTGATTAGGAAGAGGTGGCAAGGAAACACAGACAAACTAAACAAAAGAAGGTCTTGATGACCCAGATATCCAAGACGGTGCGGTCACTAACCTAGAGCCAGACATCATGGAGTGTGAGGTCACTTAGTGTGGTGTGTGGGCCTTAGGAAGCATTACTATGAACAAAGCTAGTGGAAGTGATGGACTTCCAGCTGAGCTATTTAAAATTCTAAAAGATGATGCTGTTAAAGTGCTGGACTAAATATGTCAGTAAATTTGGAAAACTCAGCAGTAGCCACAGAATTGGAAAAGATGAGGTTCATTCCAATCCCAAAGAAGGGCAATGCCAAAGAATGTTCAAACTACTGTACAATTGTGCTCATTTCACTTGCTGGCAAGGTAACCCTCAAAATCCTTCAAGCTAGGTTTCAGCAGGATATTAACCCCAGAATGTCAAGACGTCCAAGCTGGATTTTGAAGAGGCAGAAGAACCAGAGATCACATTGCCAACATTTGTTGGATCATGGAAAAGGCAAGGGAGTTTGAGAAAGAAATATCTACTTCTACTTCATTGCCTGCACTAAAGATTTGACTGTGTGGATTACAACAAACTGTGGAAAATACTTAAAGAGATGGATCACAGCCTTGTGATGGAGATGTGTATAACTTAATGAAACTTATGAGTCGTGCCATACAGGGGCACCCAAGATGGATGGGTCATAGTGGAGACTTAATGGAGAGTTCTGATAAAATGTGGTCCACTGGAGGAGGGAACAGCAAATCACTCCAGTATTCTTGCTTTGAGAGCCCCCATGAAGAGTATGAAAAGGCAAAGCGATATGACACTGGAAGAAGAGCCCCCAGGTTGGAAGGCATCCAGTATGTTCCTGGGGATGAGGGGAACAATAGCTCCAGAAAGAATGAAGAGACTGAGCCAAAGTGGAAATGACACTTAGCTGTAGATGTGTCTGGTGGTTAAAGTAAAAAAATCTGATGGTGTAAAGAAAAATATTGCCTAGGAATTTAGAATATTAGGCCCATGAATCAAGGTAAATTGGAAGTGGTCAAGCAGGAGATGGCAAGAGTGAGCACTAAAATGGTTGGAAATGGGCGAATTTAATTCAGATAACCATTACATATACTACTGTGGGCAAGAATCCCTTAGAAGAAACAGAGTAGCCTTCCTAATCAACAAAAGAGTCTGAAATGCCGTACTTGAGTGCAATCTCAAAACAACAGAATAATCTTGGTTCATTTCCATGGTAAACCATTCAACACCACAGTAATTCAATTCTATGCCCCGTCGACTAATGCTGAAGAAGCTGAAATTGCTCAGTTCTGTGGAGACCTGTAAGACCTTCTAGAACTAACACCCAAAAGATGTCCTATTTGTCCTATTCTGGGGGACTAGAATGCAAAAGTAGGAAGTCATGAGATACCATGAGTAACAGACAAGTTTGGCCTTGGAATACAAAATGAAGCAGGGCAAAGACTAACAGTTTTGTCAGAACACACTGGTAATAGCAAACACCCTCTTCCAACAACACAAGAGATGACTCTACGCATGGACATCACTAGATGATCAAAACCGAAATCAGATCGACTATATGCTTTGCAGTCAAAATTAGAGCAGCTGTATACAGTTAGCAAAAACAAGGCCTGGAGCTGACTGTGGCTCAGATCATGAGCTCCTTTTTGCAAAATTCAGGCTTAAATGGAAGAAAGTAGGGAAAACTGCAAAGCCATTCAGGTATGGCCTAAACCAAATCCTTCATGGTTATACAGTGGAGTTTACAAATAGATTTAAAAGATTAGATCTGGTAGACAGAGTGTCTGAAGAACTGTGGACGGAGGTTTGTAACACTGTAAAAGAGGAAGTGACCAAACTCATCCCAGGGAAAAAGAAATGTAAGAAGGCAGAGAAATTGTCTGAGGAAGCTTTACAAATAGTTGAGAAAAGAAGAGAAGCAAAAGGCAGGGGGAAAAGTGAAAGATGCACCCAACTGAGTGCAAAGTTCCAGAGAATAGCAAGGAGAGATAAGAAAGCCTTCTTAAGTAAACGATGCAAAGAAATAGAGGTAAACAATAGCATGGGAAAGACTAGAGATCTCTCCGAGAAAATTAAAGATATGAAGGGAAAGTTTCATGCAATGACGAGCATGGTAAAAGACAGAAATGGTAAGGACCTAACAGAAGCAGGAGAGATTAAGGAGAGTTCCCAAGTACAAACAGAAGAACTATATAAAAAGCTCTTGATGATCCAGATAGTCATGATGGTGTGGTCACTCACCTAGAGCCAGACATCCAGGATTGTGAAGTCAAGTGATATCATATACTCTAGGTCCATCCACGTTGCCTATTGACTGTAGGAGTTTAACAGCATCATCTTTTAGGATTTGAAGTAGCTCAGCTGGAATTCCATCACCTCCACTACCTTTGTTGGTCATAATGCTTCCTAAGGCCCACCTGACTTCACAGTCCAGGGTATCTGGCTCTAGGTGAGTGACCACAACACCATGGGTCATTGACTGATATCCGGGTCATTGAATTTTTTTTTGTATAGTTTTTCTGTGTATTCTTTCCACCTCTTCTTAATATTTTCTGCTTCTGTTAATCCCATACCCAACTTCCAGATGTAGAAGCTAGATTCTGAAAATGCAGAGGAACCAGAGATCAAATTGCTGACATCCGATGGATCACAGAAAAAGCCAGTGAATTCCAGAAATGCATATACTTCTGCTTCATTGACTACATAAAGCCTTTGACTGTGTGGATCACAACAAACTGGGGAAAATTCTGAAAGAGATGGGAATACCAGACCACCTTACCTGTGTTGGGGATTTTCTCCCCAGGACTTGGAAGCAACGAACCTGAAAGAAAGACACTTGGACAGTCTCTTGCAAGGACTGACAAGTTTATTTCTGCAGTCAAGCTTTTATAGAAGTAGGAACAAAGAGCTTAAAGTATACGGTCAGCAGAGCGCATACGGAGTTAACACATAATCAGTAAAAACATTTCAAGGACAGCGTGCTCTAAATGACTCGTGGGCTTATCCCACAACCCGCTTTCACAAGTAACATCCCTATTAACTCTTGGCGCCGAGCATAACCAAAAGGCTGTCCACAGCGCAAAGCCGGGTATTTCTGGCCCTTCGCCATTTTCCCAAGGACTTTCTCCTTTTATGGCTATTTTGCACTACGCTTCCCAACATATCCTCCTTTTGTTTTTAAATTAAGCATGATGGCTTCTAGTTGGACTCCATTGTGGGAGGCATGGAGTCTTGAGTAGAGACTTCTGTATCCCATAATCAAGGACAAAAAGAGCAGGGTGATTAATACATATATAAAAATATTGCTTCCTGAAAGCCAAGCTCTAGGGTCTAGAGACAATAGGGTTTTGGTTAAAGTATCATAGAATTGAGTGCTATACAATTCTCTAGGTACCCTAACTTGAAAATTAGCAACTTGTTGTTTCAACAAATTGATGTCTAAACTTGAGTTATTTGTGAGATCCTGCAAATGCGTCTTAACCTTATTCCAAGGATATTCAGTGCTATTATAGGGCATGTTAGTCAGACAAAAAGAAGTAAAATTCCATTGACAATGTATACGTGTTTGGAAAGCCAGTTGCTGCACTTGATCTCCTAAGTGGATAACCACAGTTTGTAACTCATTAATTCGTGTTTGTAATTGCTGATCTATTTGAGCTTGTCAAGACCAAAGATCATGAGAGTCTTTGTGCCAAGCAGTGATAAAATCATGATTTTGTATAGAATTATGTAAAGCCATACCGGACAAAGTTCCTACAGTCACAATGGAGATAAGGCTTAAGATGCCTGCAATAATCCACTCAATGATGCGCTTAGATCGCCTAAGCCTAGTTTTCAACAATACGGAAAGAAATATAGAATCAGTCCAAGGCTCAATTAAGTTTATGGGAAGCCATAACTCAGATCTTTGTTTAACTAGTGCAATGCTAGCATTGTGATATGAAATGGTGTGATTAAGGCAGGTATACAGTGCACATGCAGTACAATTGACAATCTTGGCTGATAAGTCAATATCAAAATGCCCTACAATAAACAAGTATGGAAGGTGAACACACGATTGAATATAGCCAGTACTATTGTATAGGAAGGTATAATTAGAAGGACGAAACACACCCATAGTCTCATAAACACTAGCAAAGTGCTCTAAGGCTGCTGGAATTTTCCAAATGTGGCATTGCTCTGTCCCCACAATGGGGACGACAATCCTGGGTCATGGGGGTGATAAGCCCCGTTATACCAATTCAGCAATACATCCTTATCAGTCCAGAAACTTGTCTTAGATTTATGAAAGCCTCCAATGCTTGATCTATTAAACCAGGAGCAGTTATAATGTTCCTCTTGCTCTTCAGTGTCTGCTCAGCCTGACGAGTCATGTTTTTTCACTTGAGCCCATGTTAGGTAAGGATTAAGACGATGGCGTTTCCTCATTGGCTCCTCCAGGGTCATTGATGAGACCCTTCGCGTCAACTTCATCACTTCAGGGAGTCCGGTCTTGGGGTCCTTCTCGGTAGCAGACATGGTGAAGGGGAACCCAGATTTCCTCTCCATCTGCAATGACAAGACCATAACCCTTGCCTAGGAGTCGTAAGATTCCTGGCAGCCACTGATTAAATTGCTTATACAATATTGGTGTATTGATTTCTAATTTGCTGCTTTTGTCTTCTGTAAAATGTCTATCTGCACGAGTGTCAGAATTATTTTTTGTTAAGTTTAAGTGAAAGTGAAGTTGCTCAGTCATGTCCGACTCTTAGTGACCCTATGGACTGCAGCCTACCAGGCTCCTCTAGTTAAAGATAATAGTAATTGAGGGTTCATGGGGTAAGAAGTGTATCTCCTCTTCCATATTCCCCCTTTCTGTTTTAATAAATGAGTTTTAAGGTGCGGTGGGCTCTTTCAATAATGGCTTGACCTTGAGGATTATAGGGTATTCCTGTAATGTGTGTTATGTTCCATTCTGATAAAAATGAACGAAATGAATGCCAGGTGAATGTAGGTCCATTGTCTGTTTTCAAGACAGAAGGAATCCCCATAACGGGGAAGGTGAGTAAGAGTGCGGAAATGGTGTGTTTGTTGGATTCTGAAGAGACAGGCACTGCCCAGATAAAGCCTGGAAATGTATCAAGTGAGACAAAAAGCAAAGAAAACTTTCTTAAGGAGCAGTGAGTAAAATCAGATTGCTAAAGGGAATTAGGTTGTTGCCCCCGGGGATTAACTCCTGAAATCGTAGTTCGTAAATGCACAGGGACGCAGACATCACAGGTTTTAATAATATGTCGTGTTTCAGTGAGAGGAATATGGTATTTAGAGTTCAATCTGTTAGCATTGGTATGAAGATTAGCATGTTCGTCATTGGCAGATGTAAAAATGGGAGCTATGAGCCTGTCAACAGCATCATTTTTGTGACCAGGGGGCCAGGTAAACCTGAATGAGCATGTGTATGTGCAATAAAGAAAGTTCCGTAAGTGAACGAATTAAAGTTTAAGTCTGTGAAAAGAGAGTATATAATCCTTCATCTAGGTTGTATAAAAAGGTGGTAACAAAATCAGGAAAAGGGAAGCAAGGTATTTGGAATCAGTATATATGTTGACGGATAATGGTTGAAGCGACAAAAGAGCATATAAAGCATACAATTCAACTCTTTGTATTGAAGAATAGGTAGTGGGTAATTTCTCTTTGATATCAGGGCCGACAATCCCTGCTATGCCTTTCTTGTTACCATCAATGAAATAGGTGGGTGCATTGGAAATAGGCTGGGATGCAATGATATTAGTTATAATGAATATAGTACATTGTAGAAAGTCCCATAATTTTCTTTTTGGCAAATGAAATGAGATAACATTTTGAAAATCATTTAATGCCATTTGCATGGTCAGGTTATACTGTAAGGCAATTTGCAATTCCTTTTTTGTCAAGGGAACGTGTATTGCATATGGATCAAATCCAGTCAAAGTTTGTACATTGCTTCTTCCTGACACAATTAAGTGCCCTGTTTTCTCAATATGTGATACAATTTTTTTAGATTGTTTAGTGTGTAAATATACCCATTCTGTTGGGCTATGCTGAGCTATAATTGTAGTGGGCGAATGCTCAGTAGGGAATATATATAAAAGAAACTAGTTGATCATAATCTAGTTGGGTTGAAAAAGATTGTTGAATGTGTTTCTCCATTAAGGCCAGTTCTTCTTTGGCCTCTTTTGTTAGTTGCCTAGGGCTATTAGGGTCAGGGGATCCCTCTAAAAATTTAAATAAATTTTGTAAGGCATAGGTGGGGATGCCAACAGATGGCCGTAGCCAATTAATATCTCCTAGCAATTTTTGAAAATCATTCAGCGTGCGTAGAGATTGCACAGAAATTTGAGTTTTTTGACATTTGATTTTAGATTCTTCCATAACATGTCTTAAATAATTAAAGGGTGCTTTCCATTGAATTTTATCTGGTGCTACAAGCAGGCCATGATTTTGAAAAGTCATAGTAACTTCATTATATAACTGTTGTAAACAGAGTTCAGATTCCATAGAGGGAAATATATCACCCATATAATGAATTATAAATGCAGTAGAATACTTGTCTCTAATGGGTTGCAATAAGACAGATATGAGATATTGGCAAATGGTAGGGGAGTTCATCATTCCCTGAGGTAGCACCTTCCATTGGAATCTTTTAACAGGAGCCGTGTGATTTATAGAAGGAACTGAAAAGGCAAAACGTTTTCTATCCTTAGGGTGCAAAGGTATAGTAAAAAAGCAGTCTTGTAAGTCAATAATAACTACAGACCATCCTTTCGGTACCATAGAAGGGGAGGGCAATCCGGGTTATAAGGGCCCCATAGGTGACATGGTATTATTAACATTTCTTAAATCTATCAACATTAACCACTTTCCTGATTTCTTTTTATTACAAAAACAGGGGAATTCCACGGGGAAAATGAAGGTTCTATATGAGCTTTTTGTAATTGTTCATTTATTAATTGTGTAAGAGTTGCCAATTTTTCTTTAGTTAGGGGCCATTGAGGTGTCCATATTGGGGTATCAGATTCCCAATTGAGAGGCAGTGGTGTTAACTCAATGGCCCCCATTAAAAAGGTTCATTTAAAGAAATTGTGGCTTTCGTTTGTTCAAGAAAATTTCGTCCCCATAAATTGATAGGGATATTAGTAATATATGGTTTAAGATAAGCTACAATTTGATCAGGGTCATACAGTTGTAAATAGGATGCACTGATAAAAGTTTGTGTGGCATCAGTTTTATCCATTCCTAATAATCTAGAAGGAGCCACAACCTTACCCCAATCGAGGGGCCATTCTGCAGCTCTAATGATCGAAATGTTAGCTCCGGTATCTAACACGCCTGTGAAATTCTTTCCCGTATGCGTAAAGTAAGCATGGGTTCCTGATGTTCCTTTAATAAGATGGATAGTGTAGCAGTAAGGTTGGTATTGCCAGAGCTTCCCTGCCGAAGTTTATCAGATGCCTTCATTGGTTTGACATATGGCAAGAGTAATAATTGTGCAAAATGTTCCCCTTTTTTGTAAGTATGCATTTCACAACATTTACCATAACATGTATTTTCCCTTCATAATCTTCATCCATAACACCAGTCAATACCACTAAACCTCTCATTGTGCAGCTACTACATCCCCAAATCAGTCCCATTGTCCCGTGGAATCGGGCCATAATATTCAGTGGGAATTGTGTGGGGGTTGTATAATTCTATTAGTTCCATATCATAAGGACTAGGTACGAGCACTCTTACATGTAGCTGCTTGTAGCGTCATAACATTAGGTCCTCCTTTTGTAGTGGGGCTAGAGGATGGCCCCTTTATTAGTTTCCTTGTTGTTTTTGTTGTGCACCAGGGTTCAAGGTGTTTCCATCCTTATCAAATTTAGAATGACATTCATTCATCCAATGGAACCCTTTTACATCTTGGACATACTCCTGGGGTCTCTTCTTATTAGAAGTAATATTATTTTTTCTGGCCTGTGTTGGCATGTGACATTGTTTTTTCATATGGTCGGGCTTACCACAGTTAAAACATTTGGCATTAGCAGCTTTCTGTACATTAAAGGTTTCCAATGTTGCCAATTTTGCTCCATGGGACATAGATCCAACGTCCCTACATGCTTTCAAATATTCCATAAGAGAGCCAGTCTCTCGAATTGGTCTGAGCACGGATCGACATTCTCATTAGCATTTTCAAAAGCAAGTTGTTTTAAAATAATATTTTGTAAAGTCACATCCTTAATAGATTTCTCGATTGCATCCTTTAATTTTCCTATAAATTGAGGATATTCCTCTTCATGTCCTTGAATAATCTTAACAAATGAACCATCAGAGTTAGTGCTATCAACCTTTGCTTATGCCCTGCAGGCAGTTTCTTTAATGAAATGCAACATCTGAGGGGTAATATTAGCTAATTGTGCAATCATATCAGCCATGGCTCTTGTTCCAGTGAGTATATCATAGGTTAAATTGGCAGGGTTACCATGAGATTGCTGGTCAATCATCAGCTGTTGGGCCTCATCATTAATCCATATTTGCCATTGCAGTAATTGTTGAGGATTTAAAATCATCTTTGCTATTTGAAAAAAAAATCATATGGCATCCAATGGCCAGCCCATCCTCTGAGAAATTCTATACAGTAAGGAGAGGTAGGTCCATACAGAGTGCATGCTTTCTTAAAGCTAGACAACATGCCAAAATCTAGATTAGCCCAAGTATTTTGGTCTTGGGCAGGTTGATTAAATTGCATTGGGAAAGCAAAAGTGCAAGCAGGCATCTCCCGAGGAGGAGTGAAATGATTAGTATGAGCAAAGTTAGCAATTGCTGTTACAGGCGGAGCAAAAGGAAAAACCTCAGATTTGGGTTGTCCGTTGAATGAAATGACTTCCGTTCTAAGTGGCTTCAGTTTTGACATATCCTGTATATATGTGTCTCTAAGTTGTTTTTCTAAGGATTGTATCTGATTGAGCATAACATTCTTATATTTCAAAGCACCTTGCATATCTTATTCCTTAAGCTCATATTCATGTAAAGATCGAATAGTTTTTACTTCCAAATCAACATTATGCCCTTCAATTTGTTGTATGATAGCCCGTATGAGTGACCATGTAACCCTTGCCGATATGCTGGCAAAATATTATTTTTAACCCTTTTCTATATGTCTAGATTGAGTGTCCCCTCTTCTGGGAACCATGAATTGTTCCAGTAAAATATGATAGCAGTCGTTCAACTGATCTCTTGAAACATTAACACCGTTTTGTTTCAAAAAATGATGCATTATAGAAATGAAAGGAATTTTACTGCTATGTTGTCCCATCCTGCCTATCTCTTTCTGCAGGGGCTTGTTGCTTTGTTCAGCCTTCCTCTCAAGTCCCTGTTCGTGGCGCCACTTGTTGGGGATTTTCTCCCTGGGACTTGGAAGCGACGAACCTGAAAGAGGGACACTTGGACAGTCTCTTGCAAGGACTGACAAGTTTATTTCTGCAGTCAAGCTTTTTTATTGAAGCAGGAACAAAGAGCTTAAAGTATATGGTCAGCAGAGTGCATACGGAGTTAACACATAATCAGTAAAAACATTTCACGGACAGCACACTCTAAATGACTCATGGGCTTATCCCACCACCCGCTTTCACAAGTAACATCCCTATTAACTCTTGGCGCCAAGCATAACCAAAGACAGGAGATGTTTTTCTGTCCGCAGTGCAAAGCCGGGTATTTCTGCCCCTTCGCCATTTTCCCAAGGACTTTCTCCTTTTACGGCTATTTTGCACTACGCTTCCCAACAACCTGCCTCTTGAGAAACCGGCTACAGCTGGGACCAGACACAGAACAACAGACTGGTTCAAAATTGGGAAAGGAGTATGTCAAGGTTATATACTGTCACCCAGCTTATTTAAACTCCATGCAGAGTACATTATGCAAAATGCTGGGTTGGATGAAGCTCAAGCCGGAATCAAGATTTCGGGGAGAAATAGCAATAACCTCAGATATGCAGATGACACCACCCTAATGGCAGTTTATTTTATGCAGGTCTTTTCCTTCTCGTGTTGCTCTTGCATAGAGAAAGAAGTTCCTTTAGCGTTTGTTGTAAATCTAGTTTGGTGGTGGTGAGTTCTCCTAACTTTTGCTTGTCTGTAAAGCTTTAGATTTCTCCATCAAATCTGAAGGAGAGTCTTGCTGGGTAGAGTATTCTTGCTTGTAGGTTCTTCCCTTTCATCACTTTAAATATATCATGCCAATCCCTTCTGGTTTGTACAATTTCTGTTGAGACATCAGCTGATAGCCTGATGGGAGTTTGCTTGTATGTTGTTTGTCATTTTTCCCTTGTTGCTTTTAATATTTTATCTTTGTCTTTAAATTCTGTCAGTTTGATTACTATGTGTCTTGTTGTGTTTCTCCTTGGGTTTGTCCTGCCTGGAACTCTCTGTGCTTCGTGGACTTGGTTGACTATTTCCTTTCCCATGCTAGGAAAGTTTTCAACTATTATCTCTTCAAATATTTTCTCAGGTCCTTTCCGTCTCTTCTCCATCTGAAACCCCTATATTATGAATATTGGTGCATTTAATGTTTTCCCAGAGGTCTCTTAGGCTGTCTTCATTTCTTCTCATTCGGTTTTCTTTACTCGGTTTTGCAGCAGTCATTTCCACCATTTTGTCTTCCAGGTCACTTCTCCATTCTGCCTCAGCTATTCTGCTGTTGATTTCTTCCAGTGTATGGTTCTTCTGCTATTTTGTTCTTTAGTTCTTTTAGGTCTTTGGTAAACATTTCTTGAAAGTGAAAAGTGAAAGTGAAGTTGCTCAGTCATGCCCGACTCTTTGCGACCCCATGGACTATAGCGTACCAGGCTCCTCCGTCCGTGGGATTCTCCAGGCAAGAGTACTGGAGTGGGTTGCCATTTCCTTCTCCAGGAGATCTTCCCCACCCAGGGATCGAACCTGGGTCTCCTGCATTGCAGGCAGACGCTTTACCATCTGAGCCACCAGGGAAGCTCAGAGTGAAGTCGCTCAGTCGTGTCCGACTCTTTGCGACCCCATGGACTGTAGCCTATCAGGCCCCTCCGTCTATGGGATTTTCCAGGCAAGAGTGCTGAAGTGGATTGCCAGTTCCTTCTCCAGGGGATCTTCCCAACCCAGGAATCAAACCCGGGTCTCTCGCACTGCAGGCAGACGCTTTACTGTCTGAGCCACCAGGGAAGCCCACAAACACTTCTTGCATCTTCTCAATTCTTTTTCTGAGATCCTGGGTCATCCTCGCTAACATTATCCTGAATTCTTTTTCTGGAAGGTCGGCTATCTCCACTCCAGTTAGTTGTTTTTCTTGCAGTTTTGTCTTGTACCTTCACCTGGGATATAATTCTTTGCCTTTTCATTTTGATTAGCTTTCTGTGATTGCGGTTTTCCTTCATGAGCCTGTGGGACTGTAGTTCTTCTTGTTTCCTCTGTCTTCCCTCTGGTGCATGAGGCTAAATTGCTGTTGTGCAATCCCTCAGTCATGTCCAACTCTTTGCGACCCCATGGACTGCAGCATGCCAGGCTTCTGTCTTTCACTGTCTCCTGCAGTTTGCTCAAACTCATGTCCATTGAGTCGGTGATACCATCCAATCATCTCATCCTCTGTCGTCCCCTTCTCCTCCTGCCCTCAATCTCTCCCAGCATCAGGGTCTTTTCCAATGAGTTGGCTCTTCAGATCAGGTGGCCAAAGTATTGGAACTTCAGCTTCAGCATCAGTCCTTCCAATGAATACTCAGGGTTCATTTCCTTTAGGATTGACTGGTTTGATCTCCTTGCTCTCCAAAGTACTCTCAACTTCCTGATGGGAGCGACTTGCAATGGGAAAAAACAGGATGCTGCTCTAGTGGACAGGGCCGTACTCAGTAAAACTTTAATTCAGTTCTCTGTTGTGCTGATGGGTGGAGCTGTGCTCCCTCCCTTTTGGTTGTTTGTCCTGAGGTGACCCAGCCCTGGAGTCTACAGGCTCTATGGTAGGGCTGATGGTGACCTCCAAGGGGCTTCTGTCAAGGGGCACTGCCAGGACTGCTGCTGCCAGGGCTTCAGTCCTGGTGGTGAGCCAATGCTGACCCATACCTCTGCAGGAGACCCTCCAACATTAGCAGGTAGGTCTGGTTCACTCTCCTCTGGGGTCACTGCTCTTTTCCTGGTCCTAGTGCACACAGAATTTTGTACGTGTGCTCCAAGAGTAGAGTCTGTTTTCCCCAGTCCTGTTGAAATACGGCAATCAAATCCTGCTGGCCTTCAGACTCAGATTCCCTGGGGATTCCTAGGCCCTTTGCAGGACCCCCAGGCTGGGAAGCTGGATGTGGGGCTCACAACTTTGACAACAGTGTGAGAATTTCTTTGGTATTACTGTTTTCCAGTTTGTGAGTCACCGACCGGGTGGGTATCAGATTTGCTTTTACTCAAGGTTGCACCCCTCCACCATCTTGGTGTGGCTTCTTCTTTGTCTTTGGATGCGGAGTATCTCTTCTGGTGGGTTCAGCATCCTCCTGTTGATGGTTGTTCTACAGCTAGTTGCAGTTGTGAGGTGCTCTCACAAGAAGAGATGTGTGTATGTCCATGTGTGCATGCATTGGTGCATATGTGTGATAGATTCAAGGGATTGGGTCTGGTAGGTAGAGTGCCTGAAGAACTAGGGACAGAAGTTTGTAACATTCATTGTATAGGAGGCAGTGACCAAAACCATCCCAAAGAAACAGAAAAATGGCAAGGTGGTTGTCTGAGGAGGCTTTACAAATAGCTGAGGAATGAAGAGAAGTGAACAGGAAGGGAGAAAGGGAAAGTTATACCTAACTGAATGCAGATTTCCAGAGAAGAGCAAAGAGAGAGATGAAGGCCTTCTTAAATGAACAATGCAATGACATAGGGGAAAACAAGATCAGGAAAAATGGAGATATCCAGGGACCATTTCAAACAAGGATGGGCACGATAAAAGACAGAAACGGTAAGGACCTAACAGAAGCAGAGGTGATTAAGAAGAGGAGGCAAGAATACACAGAAGAACTATACAGAAAAGGTCTTAATGACCTGGAAAACCACGATGGTGTGGGCACTCACCTAGAGCCGGACATCCTGGAATGTGCAGTCAAGTGGATTTTAGTCAAGTGGGCATTACTACGAACAAAGCTAGTGGAGGTGACAGAATTCCAGCTTGGAGCTATTTAAAATCCTAAAAGATGGTGCTGTTAAAGCACTGCACTCAATAGGTCAGCAACTTGGGAAAACTCCGTAGTGGCTACAAGACTGGAAAAGGTCACTTTCCATTCCAATCCCAAGGAAGGGAATGCCAAAGCATGTTTAAACTGCCATACAGTTGAGCTCATTTCACTTTCTAGCAAGGTTATGCTCAAAATCCTTCAAACTTAGGCTTCCACCAAGAACTTCCACATGTACAAACTGGGTTTCGAAGAGGCAGAGGATCCAGAGATCAGATGGCCAACATTTGTTGGATCATGCAGAAAGCAAGGGAATTCCAGGAAAAAAAAAATCTACTTCTGCTTCATTGCATACCCTAAAGTGTATGGATCCACAACAAACTGTGGAAAATTCTTAAAGGGATGGAGTACCAGATCGTCTTACCTGTCTCCTGAGAAACCTGTATGTGGGGTCAAGGAGCAACAGTTAGAACTGAACATGGAGCAACTCACTGGTTCAAAATTAGGAGAGGAGTGTGAAAAGATTGTATATTGTCACTCTGCTTATTTAGCTTATATGTAGATTGCATCATGCAAAAAGCCAGGCTGGGTGAATCACAAGCTGGAATCAAGATTGCTGGGGGAAATATCAACAACCTCAGATATGCAGGTGATACAACTGTAATGGCAGAAAGTGAAGAGGAACTAAAGAGCCTCTTGATAGACATCTCATAGGTGTAACAATCAATTTTAAGTCTCTAGCAAGATAACTTCTATCACATACAAAAACACTATGCTTCAACTTCTCCCCACACCCACCTCCCCCAGCCAACATTTTATGTTATTGATGTCACAGTTTACATCTTTCATATATGGTGGTGTAGTGTCAGACTTTATTTCCTGGGGCTCCAAAATCACTGCAGATGGTGACTGCAGCCATGAAATTAAAAGACGCTTACTCCTTGGAAGGAAAGTTATGACCAACCTAGACAGCATATTCAAAAGCAGAGACATTACTTTGCCAACAAAGGTCCGTCTAGTCAAGGCTATGGTTTTTCCTGTGGTCATGTATGGATGTGAGAGTTGGACTGTGAAGAAGGCTGAGCGCAGAAGAATTGATGCTTTTGAACTGTGGTGTTGGAGAAGACTCTTGAGAGTCCCTTGGACTGCAAGGAGATCCAACCAGTCCATTCTGAAGGAGATCAGCCCTGGGATTTCTTTGGAAGGAATGATGCTAAAGCTGAAACTCCAGTACTTTGGCCACCTCATGCAAAGTGTTGGCTCATCGGAAAAGACTCTGAGGCTGGGAGGGATTGGGGGCAGGAGGAGAAGGGGACGACAGAGGATGAGATGGCTGGATGGCATCACTGACTCGATGGACGTGAGTCTGGGTGAACTCCGGGAGTTGGTGATGGACAGGGAGGCCTGGCATGCTGTGATTCATGGGGTCGCAAAGAGTCGGACACGACTGAGCGACTGAACTGAACTGGACTGAATCCATTGACAAATTATAGTAGATTTTCACATCTCTGATATGTTTGCCTTTTAACTTCTATACTAGAGTTTAGAGTGATTTGTGTACCAGTATTACAGTATTTGTTGGTGGTGGTGGTTAGTCACAAAGTCGTGTCCAGTGCTTTTGCAACCATATGGACTGCAGTCCACTAGACTCCTCTGTCCATGGGCTTTTCCAGGCAAGGATACTGGAGTGGGTTGCCATGTCCTTCTCCATGGGATCTTCCCGACCCAGAGATTGAACCCATATCTCCTGCATTAGTAAGCACATTCTTGTTTGCTGAGCCACCAGTGGAGCCCCATTACAGTATTAGGCTTCTGAATTTGACTATATTCTTACCTCTACAGTGAGTTTTATGCTTTTTCATAAGTTGTCATGTTACTAATTAGCATCCTGTTGTTTCAGATTGAAAAACTCCCTTTTGTGTTTCTTGCAGGGCAGGTCTAGTCGTGGGGTATACGCCTGCAGTTTTTGTCTGTCTGGGAAGGGCTTTATCTCTTCTTCATCTCTGAGGAATGACTTTTCTGGGTAGAGTATTCTTATGTGGCAGTGTTTTCTTTAGCACTTTAAATATACCTTCCCAGTCTCTCCTGGCCTGCAAGTTTTCTGCTGAGAAACCCCAACTGCTAGCCTTATGGGCGTTCCCTTCATGGGAAGATTATTTTCCCTCTTTCTTCTTTCAAGATTTTTCTCTTGTCTTTGATTTCAGACATCCTTATTACAATATGTCTTGGAGAATATCTTTTCAGATTGCGTCTCTTGGGGGACTTATGAGATTCATAAACTTAAATGCCCAGATCTCTCCCCAGATTTGAGAAGTTCTCATCATTATTTCTTTAAATAAACTGTCTGCTCCTTTCTTCCTTTTCTCTCCTTCCAGGACTCCAGTCATGCATGGATTCTTTCTCTTAATGGTATCCAATAATTGACTTAGGCTATCTTTACCTGTTTCTTTCTCCTTTTTTCTCTTTGATTCCTCTGGCTTGATAATTTCAGATAACCTGTCTTTGAGATCACTGGCTTTTTCTTCTGCTTGGTCGAGTCTGCTGTTGATGTTCTCTATTGCATTCTTCAGTTCCATCATTGTACTCTTTAACTCTTGGACTTCTGTTTGGTGTTATTTTAATGGTTTTGATTTCTCTGTTGCACCTCTCATTTTGTTTATGTGTTATTTTCCTAATTTCATTCAGTTTTTAAAAAATCTGTGTTTTGTTTCAGTTCACTGAATTTCTGTAAGAGGATTATTGTGAATACTTTGTCAGACAGTTCATCGTTCTCCATTTCCTTAAGGTCAGATATTGGAGCTTTATTCATCTCCTGTCATGTTTCCCTGATTATTTGTGATCTTTGTGTCCTCGTGTTGGTGTCTGCTCATTTGGAGACGTTGGCATCTCTTCCAGTTTTTACATGCTGGCTTTGGCAGAGAAAGTCCTTCACCAGTCACCCTGTCCAGAGATTCAGATCACTCTCTTTCCATCAGTTTCTCTTTTTGCACATGTTAAAATAGATGATTTTAGAGATTTCTACATGCTAAAATAGAAGACTAAAGACTTTGGCTAGTAAGGCCAATGTCTGGGCTTCCTCAGTAATGGTTTCTATTGAGTGTGTCTTTTTCCTGTGTTTGGAATTTGTTTTCATATATTTTGTGTGTCTCCTGAGGTTCTTTTTTTCCCTTGAAAACTGCATATTTTATATAATATATTATGGCAACCATGAAAATCATATGTCTGATCCTCAGTCCCACCCCGGTTTTTGTCACTGTTATTGTTATAGTTCTATTTGTGTAACGATTTTCTGAAATAATTACGTAAAGTCTGTATTCTTTGTCATATGTGGCCACGAAAGGCTCTGCTTGGTTAGTCAGTGGTCTGTTAACAACTGGACAGACAGAGATGAGTTCCTTAAATACCTGGAATCAATAAGTTTCCCAGTGTGCCATGGGGCTCTGTGTACCTGTTAGGACTTACCTTCAACCCTTCAGTCACGACCCTTCATTGACAATCCTGCCTTAGCTTCCACTTTCTCCTTGCAAGGAGCTTCAAGGTCAGCCTGAATAAGACAGCTTACAGTCTTTTCATGTCTTTCCTGATCACAGGCACAATCTTATGCACAGCCTTCTACACCCCCGGGAATATATGGGAGCTTATCAAAGCTCTACATGGACATATCTATTCTCTAATTTTCCTTTTAACATTTTGGTTATCCTACTGTCTTCTCCACCTGTTTATCTACTTCTGGAGGCAGTTGTGGTCCTATTGCCTCTAACAGTTTTGGACAATTGTCCCTGGGGAAAATTTGTTTCCCATCGGGTGAGCTCTGAGTCAGACCAAATAAAGACAACCTTGTGAGTGATTGTCCACCGGGGCTTCCAGGGAATCACCAGACAGGTCAAATAATAACAATTTTCTGGGAATGGGTCTTTGATGGAATTCCAGTCCTGTTCTGTTCTCTCTGGCAGCTACCAGGCTGTTGGTGTTCACTGCAGTTTCAGGCTGTTGTTTCTCAAAGTTGCCATGAAGCTGGGGACGGAATGGAAACGGGACAAGTTAAAACACCAGAAAGCTTGCAGTTCTATCGCCAGTTTTCTCATTACTTTTAAGAAATAGATAATTTCCCAGAGGTTGTTACTCTTCTCTTTTAACCAATGTCATCTTCAATTTGGGCTTGAAAGAAGGGTAGAGGTTCTCCAGGAAAACAAGGGGGTTTGAGTACAATATTCTTTGCACAGGGACAGACTTTTCATGGGAAAATTTGTATGCAAGAAAACCTGAGGAAGGAAATAGAACGATGTGAATTCCAAGATAAATAAAATCTGAGTCTTCTCGGAATGTGCAACAGTGAACAGAGGGGACTTTTCCTGTTTCATGCCTCTTTTATGCTCTTCTTTCTAGGCACTTCCCCCTGTATTGTCTTGACCTCTTTATACATTTTCTATGTAAGAGGCACCAGCTGATACCCAGGCTTGCCTCTTTGGTGTTCAAGAGGGGTGAGAGACAAATGGATAGAAAAAGAAGTTGTCTCATCTTGGAGACAGTGTCTGCCACAAACTTCAAAATAACCTGTACCTTCTGGATCTCTAGAATAATAATGACTACAAAGACAGTGATGATGATAATATAAATAACAGCTAACACCTGCCTAAGTCTTCCTACTTGCCAAGGACTGTTGAAAATGTTGATTGGTATGGAAATAATATATACCCACAAGGACACTGTGGGGTAGATACTGTATTTTACCCAATGTGAAATGAGGGCCAAATACCTTTATTCCTCTCCCTATTCACAAAATTCCTGTGAATTCCAAATCCTATCAAATCAGGTGTATTGTACTGGCTACTCCAGTACAACGCCACACGTTGCAGTTGCCTTTCAGAGATACGATTTTCTGAATGGGTACACAGTTATTGGTGAAACTGCGAAAGGAAAAACACAATACAATGTTTCCTTGATTTACATGATGATTTCATATATAATATAGACATGTCAGTCCATATTGAAACTGTGTAAACTGTATGATTTGTGGTTATACACAAAATGGAGTTTGTTTCTACCTTGGGATGCTTTTAAATGGCTTTTTCACTTCAACTTGTATTCAGTAAGCTATTTGACGACCATGTTATCTTCCACTTAAGGGATGTTCGGCACATCCCTGATCTTGAACACCCAGTAATTCCCTCCCATCTTTTTTTTTTTTTTTTTCTTTCTTTTTTAGAGATTGGTTTGTGGTCTCGGACCTCCGCTCTCTCTCACTTTTTAATTTTTTTGGTTTTTGGTCACACTGCACAGCAGACAGGATCTTAGTTCCCCAATCAAGGATCAAACACGTGATTCTTGCCATGGAAGCTCAGAGTCTTAAACACTGGACCACTAGGGAATTCCCCCCCGCCCCACCCCACATTTATCTTTTGACATTCAAAACCACCCATACACATTTCCAAAACATGCACTAGGTTTTGGAGTTATCACTCTATTGAAAGTACTGCCCTGGACTCTGTCATCAATAACTGCAAGTCATATCAATTTCAAGCATTGCAATGTCCCAATAAATACTTCTTCTCTCCAACCCGCTTCCAAAGTGCCCTGAAACTAACAGTTCGACAACCCCCAATGGGACCTACTCTCCATTAGCCCTGCAAATTTTTACTGTTCTTCACACTTTTTATGTCCTTGTTTCCCTCCTTACCCAGTTTCAGGCCTTTGATCAATTATTAAAATACCTCTCCTATGTATAAATAACCTCAAATCTCCCTCCCCACCCCACCCCCCCACCCCCCCGCCGTGTCACCCACCCTCTACCTCACACCAAAGTTCCATTTCTGTCAGATCATCTCCATACCTACTTAAAACCTGCAGGCCTCCAATGCCCAGTTGAATGTAGCTAGAGAAACCATGATGAATGGTACCATCTTAAATCCATGACCTTGAATCTCAAGTGGGTCTTTAAAGTTGTCTGAAAATAAATAATACTACACTTTCCTAGTCCAGATCTTTCCAATTGTGGCTGAATATTAGAAAAAGATATAAGAGCTTTTAGTAATACCAATGCTCTGACTCTGTGTCTAGAAAGTCTGCATTTAATTGGTAGTACAAACCATTAACAGCTCTCCAGGTGATTCTTTTGTTTGTTTTTTGGTATTTGGTTTAAAAAATTT
Source organism: Bos javanicus (assembly GCF_032452875.1). Classification (NCBI taxonomy): domain Eukaryota; kingdom Metazoa; phylum Chordata; class Mammalia; order Artiodactyla; family Bovidae; genus Bos; species Bos javanicus. Next base: position 86,688,566 of record NC_083897.1, on the reverse strand, counting down.
TATCTTTGTTCTGTTTCATTGAGATATATTTGACATACAGCACTATATGAATGTATAGTGTCCAGCATAATGACTTGATTTATAGATATAGTGAAATCATTATCACCACAAGTTCAGTGGTCAACTCCTATTTGAGAAGGGAGCCAAGAATATTCATTGAATATTTAATGGAGTAGTCATTCTTCAATAAACGGTGCTGGGACAATTGGATATTCACATGAAAAGAATGAAACTAGACCCCTATCTTTCTCCAGGTAATTCTACCATGAAGCTGGAGTTAAGAACCAATGCCCTAGCTCATTCATTCTCTTGCTCTCTTGGATGACCCTTTCCTACATTGTCTCTCTCTCCTATCCTCATTCACTGCCACTGACTTTGTTTTCCACTTCACTAAAAACATAGAGGCAATAAGAGAAGAACATCTACAAACTCCCACTGTCATTGCATGCCACCTGTGCTCATGATACTTGGCACTTCGTCCAGTGTTTCAAATGAACTCCCAGGGCTTCTCTCTAAAGCCATTTCATTCCACTCATGCACTGGGGTCCCACTCATACTTGACAGTTTCCCAAGGAAGTTGCTTTAGAAATTCTCCCACCCACTCCCTCTCTTTCCTTCTTTTTCTCTTTCATTCTTGTCAGTAAACAGACATGCTGTAACTTCCCCCACTTACGCCCCCCAGCTGCCATACCATTTTTCTCTCCCTCTTTCTGGCAAATATCCTTCAAATGCATATCGATTTTCACTGTCTCCAAATCCTTTCCTCCCATTCTCACATAAACATACTCCACTCAGGCTTTCTCTCTTAATTCTCCGCTGAAACTGCTTTGTATCAGGGTCACAAACGACCTCCCTGTTGCTAAATCCAATTGCTGTTTCCCTGGTCTTCATCTTACTTGACCCTCTCAGCTGCATTTGAGGCAATTGATCACTCCTTCCTCCTTGAAACTTTTTCTTCACCTGGCTTCTAGAGAACCATTTTTTTCCTGGTGTTCCTCCTACCTTCTCAGATTTTGCTTGTCTTCTTTATCTTGACTTCTGGATGTGGTTGGCTGTGAGCTCCATATTTAGGCTTCTTAACATCTCTAGTTACTCTCACTCCCATCGAGAGTTCATCCTGGCTAGTGACTCAGAACCCCATCTGGAGCAGGGGTTTTTTGTTTTGCCCCCTTTTTTTTTTTTTTTTGGATTGTGATAAAGTTATGGCCAATTATTTATTCTAGATCCTTTTCTCTGAGTAAAAAGACAGAATCTCACAAGGGAAAATGAACAGACAAATTCTTAACCTCTTTGTCTTTTCTCTATATTGCTACTATAGTTATGACATGACACATATTATTACATCATATTGCTTTATACTTTATATGCTTATGTTTTCTTTGTTTTCTTCAATTTTTTATATGGTTGGTGCTTTTGCCAATTTCCTTTTTACCCTTTCTGCTCATTTGTAAGGTTCTTAGCCTATCTCTTTTTTAAATGTAGTTGATTTACAATATTATATTAATTTCAGGTATATACAGAAACATTAATTCAAAAAGATACATGCATCCTAATGCTCACAGCAGTGGTGAAATTCTGCCATTTGCATCTACGTGGGTGGACCTAGGGAACATTATACTTAGTGAAATAAGTCAGAGAAAGTCAAGTCCTGCATGATATCACTTATATGTGGAGCCTGAAAAATAATACAAATGAACACACACACACACACACACACACACGGACACACACATATTCGTCCTATCTTTAACTCTACTCTTGGTGTCTTTAGGTCAGTGGTTTTCAGTGCAAGGCACCTGCACCAGCAGCAGCAGCATAACCTGGGAATTTACAGTGCTCGTCTCAGACTCACTCACTCAGAAACTCTAAATCATAACAATCTTAGTTTTCACATAACCCACCCTCTGCATGTTGCTAATGTATACAAAATTTGTTTATGTCTCTAATTTTCAGTTACTGTCAGAAATAGAACAGTATATACTGGCTATCCTGTATGAAAGCTGAAGATTTAGTGCCTTTATCCTTCTCATATCTACCCATTTCCTGCCCTCCCTGTAAATGTTTTATTGGTTGCTATCCTCTCAGATCGAGGGACATGTTGTCATGCTGGCACGATTATCCCTAGAGCAGCTTCTTCCTTGCCCACTCTTAGTCATACTGCTGCTGCTGCTGCTGCTGCTAAGTCGCTTCAGTCATGTCTGACTCTGTGCGATAGGTTGAACACTTAGGTTGTTTGCTATCATTAATATTACAGGGATGCCTACTCGTGCTGTCATTCTATATTGACCAGAAGCATAATACCTACATATAGCTTAAATTGCTCCAGCTAGTTTATATGGTTTACTCTCCGTAACGTCTCAGCACATGCCCCTGGTTGGGAGACTAGAAACTAGTCAAAAGTAGTGTTTGTAGCCCTGTGGTCATGTTTGTGGAAGAGTCTGGCCTGCTTTCTCGGTGGAATTCTCTCTGTGCTTTGTTAAGCTTCTTTACAGTGTTTCTGTTGTGGTCTTTCTTCTCTAAATATAGAGCTTTCCCCAAAGACTGAGGTTAGAAATTTACATGCCTCCAGTAAATTGTACCTGGGCCAATGTTACTGGCAGTTTGTATGCTGCAATTTTGACTCTGTGGAAGGGAAATCCTAACATTCTGTGAGCTCCTGTGAGAGAGTCTCTCCATCCTCAGTGTATGTACTGTGGCGATTAGAAACTTTGGGGAGGTATTGAGATGACTGCATTCACCACCTAGAACCTCTCTGCCCAGAGAAAATCATTGCAAAGATGTTACTGTATTTCATTCACTCCTTTTCTCCAGAAATGCATGCATGTATGTAGGTATATAGATATAGCTATCTACATAGGTACATATCTACATACATACATATACATACTGTATTTACACTACCTTTGGGAATAAAAAGAATTTAAAATGCTCTTTTATCATTCAATACAATGAAAAACTTAATTGTATGGATACCCAAAAGTCCATCAAATGTTTTAGCATAATTATTTAACTACTTCCCTAATTATTTCTACTATAATTAGTACTATAGTGAATACCTTTGTTCCTAAATATTTCAAGGAATATATTTCTCTTATTAAAATAATCAAGTGGAGATGAAAGGTTTAAGATCTGTTACCACAAAATGATATGTGATTCAAATAGAGGTTTGTGGCTGTATTCCATTGACATGTACCAAGGAGCAAATGAAGAGTAAGTGACAATTTAAGCAAGGTCAGAGTTTTATAGGGTAGCAGGAAAGATGTTCTTGCTATTTTCGATTAGGCAGCAGTTTTCTTCTTTAACTGCAAGTCACAGTTGGAGGCTGCTCCTGGTTGTGTGCTATTTGCTTGGGGTGATTGATGCCACCTCAATAAACAAGAGAGTAGTATATTCTGAGAAAAGTTTTTGCAAGCCTTGTAGCCAAAATTTTCATAATGGGGGAGGTAGAAAGGAAAGGAAGGAAGGAAGGAAGGAAAGGAAGAAAGAAAGGGAGAAATTGGAGACCTTTCATCATGCCTGTTTTAGTCCTTTCACAGTCCCCTTGGCCAAACTGAATTCTTTTTCACTGCTGGACCATCTAGAAAAAGATATAGACAGATATAGATATGGATGTGGATATGGATATAGATATAGATATAGACATAGTATAGATATAGATATGTTCAGCCAGACTCCTCAGGAGCTAGAGTTAAAGGAACTTCTTGAGAAGAGTTGGAAGAGGCTTGTTCTTTGGCTTTTTGTTTTCCTTAATCATGGCTTGAATCATCTGCTTGGTACTGCTGTTTTGATTAGATGTGATAAGACTGACTTAATGAGGAGTCACTAGCCCTTGAGGGGGAAAAATGTGTAAGGAAGACAGCCCTACTTGGAATCTATAGGAAAAGATGTCCCATCCCTTCTACCTGAAGCTGACTCAAAATGTCCCGAGAGGTAGGACAATGTCATTCAGTTATCAAATGTTTTAGTTATCTTCACAGATGTGTTAATACATCAAAAAGGCACAGTAAAGGTTTCTGGGATTCCACTTGCAGCAGTTTTCAGCAGTGACAGTGCATGTTCTCCCCCTAGTGCCAGAATGATTCCAGTTGATGATGGGAGACAGCCTTTTGTCTAGGAGTTTCTGTATTTATCAAGCAAGTATGCCAATACTTTTAATGGTATCAGTGAGTGGCTTAGGTGAATTCATAGATGATGGCATGGAATACTCAGGCATTACATCCAGGAACTATGTAATTGTGTGGTCTACAGGGTACCCCTCAGGTGATAGCTGCAGCATAAAATCCATCCCGAGCAATGAAGAGTCCTTAAAAACTGGTGTTTTTTCTATCAGATTCTTCACACAATTTCTCTTCATCATCAGTGGCAATGGATGTTTTTCAGAAGGGTCTACCTGCCCCTAACCTAAGCTGTTCTTCTGGTTTAGATGATAGCTTATGGTGAACGGTGGCAGATTCATGATCTCCAAAGAAGGTTTAGCTTTGGGACCAGGGACCAGGGTTGATCACTCAAGAGCTTTTGTGTAGCAGAGTTTTATTAAAGTACGAAAAGGGACAGAGAAAGCTTCTGACATAGACATCAGAAGGGGGACAGAGAATGCCCCCTCACTAGTCTTAGCAAGGGAGCTATATACTTTTTTAATTGGTTATTACAGTAAATCAAAAGAATGACTCAAGGTTGTAAAGGTCTTCCTAGACCAACTCCCATAATTTACATTTTAAGATGACAGGATTAGAACTAACAGTAGAAAGATCTTACCAGACCCACTCCCATAATGTACATTATAAGATAACAGGATTAGTCATTAGGTCCTCAGGAAGGAGAAACATATCCTCAAGCAGGATACATTGTTGTTATGTAATCCTTAGTACAGAGTTTAAGCTGAGTTGTTTTGTTGTACAATCATCAGCTCTAGGCTTAAAGAAAAAAAAAATGTTTTATGAATAAAACAAACAAACACGTTTGTCCTTTTGTCCTCCTTGAGAACTCCAGACCCCTATCTCCTCTTTGAGAACACCAGATTCTCTCTCCTCTTTGGGGATCCCGGACTTTTATCAACCTACCTAGAAATTGACTCTCTCATTTCCCGTTTTTCTTTTAGGAGAATGATGTTGCCAAGGGAAAGGGGCATCATTTTTGTTCCATAACTACTTCCTGCTGTTGAGGGGCGTCATTCCTCGCCCCTCAATTGTTGAGGCAACATATTCTCCTAGCCCTCATATTGAGGGTCTCTGATCTAGGGGCCCCATGTAATAGTTGAAGGAGGCTGTGGCACTCCTAGGAGCCTGGACAACCATTTGTAACTTAAAAGCTTTCAGATGGTTAGAAACAAATCCAGTTACACAGTTGCAGATGCAGGGAGCAAACAGTAAAAACAGAACAATTAGATTAGAGAAACCTGCTTTTTCTCATCCTCATCCTCTTTCTCATATTTTACCTTAGTTTTAGTTATCTGCACCTTCTCTACTTTGACTGTCTGAGTTCCCATTGAAACCAGAGTAGTCTGAGGCTGCATTGGAACTGGGGTTGTTTGAACTTCTATCGAGACTGAGGCAACCCTTCCTGAAGGGGTGCCTTGACCCTCAGCTTGCTCAGTTGTGAGCCCCGGATACAGAGGCAGAGGCAGAGTAAAAGGATAGGAGGGAGCTGAAGGCTTTACACCCAAATCTGTACCCTTAGGACTTAAGTCTGGTATATCTCACAGAGAGAAAAAGAGTAACACATATGGCACTTCTACCCATTTCCCTTGTTTTCTACAGAACCGGTCTAGTTGTAAAACAATATCATAGTTAAGAGACCCTTCAACTGGCCACCCTTGTCTGCCACCCTCCAATGGATATTGTGGCCATGCAGATTTGCAAAGGAAAGTCAGGTGTGTCTTCTTTATGCTCTGGGGGTCAAACTTATCCCAGGTTTTCAGGACACAATCCAAGGGTATGGGTCTGGAACTTTGAGAGTGGAGGAGGAAATGGCAACCTACTCCAGTATTCTTCCCTGGAGAATCCCAAGGACAGAGGAGCCTGGTGGGCTGCCGTCTGTGGGGTCACACAGAGTCGGATACGACTGAAGCAACTTAGCAGCAGCAGCATCTGTAAGAGAGAAAAAAGTGGCAACCAGCGCCTTTGCTTCTTTCCATCGGAGGTGTCCCTCCCTGCTCTAGATGGGGGTGGAGACAGACTTTCCACCAAAGCTTTTCCTTCCCTAGACGGACTTAGTCTGTCACTTACTGACTCAGGCGCCTTCCCTTCAGCCCGCTCATTCTACCATTGAGGCAAGAGGGAGATGCACCAGGGGTAGACCTGATGGCATCCCAAATTGATTTCTAGTTCCATACCACCACGACCTTTGTTTGATTTGTCCTTTTCCTCTGATGCCACCTGGGGTGTAACAGAGTAGTTTCCTGGAATGTTTCCCAAGCTGGGACTCCTAGGGGAAGCATCCGTCTTACGAGTGCCTGTGCACATTCCTGAGTACAGTCCTGACCACAGTGGAAGTGGTGAGTTATAAAGGGACAAACAACAATCAATATGTCCCTTCTTTGTGTCACCACACCAGTGTATGTGACAGCAAAAGAGGTGGTAGAGGGTCGGCCAGTGAGGAAAAAGTGACTTTTGTCCTCAAGCTATTAGGGCCAATCCTTCCAGCTCATTTTCACAGATTCCACAAAAGGAATATCTAAGGAGTTGAGACAGAAGGCACTGGAGAGCTTTCTCTGGTCTGCTAAGAGCTAGCACTACCAAAGGAAGAAGCCCATTGTACTTCCAGTCTGGAATTCCTGACCTATGTTCTTAGAAACCTCATGCTCTCTAGCAGCACTTCCATCCATGTAGTTCGGAGGCACAGGTATGGCAAGGACTCGCTTTTAGGACTCTGGCCCCATATGGAAGCAGTCAAGAGAGAGACGCCGCTGAAGCTAGAGTTTCACCCAGTTCCCAAAGGTGCTGCTGGACCTAGAGTTCCACCTCATTCCTGAACGTGCTCCTAGCAAGTCTGGGTTCCCCATGGCTACCAAGCTTGGGGTCTAAGTAAAAGTACACAGTAATGGCATGGATCACAAGTCCCTTGAAAGTCTATGATCTGACGGATTAGGTTAGTAGTTCTAATTCCCCATGCAATTACGAAATGGTGGAAGAGACCAGGAAAAGGTGACCAAGAAAGGAAAGTTCAGCCCACATGCTTTGCCCTTTTCTGGCCACTCCCCTCGCAGGGAAGTTGGGTGTCTCTTGGCATCGGCAGGTGGGTATAAACTCCCAACAAGGCTCCCTTTTTGGGGGCTGTCTCAGTCATTACGAGGCACCATGAAACTGCAGAGCAGGGCTCAGTGCTCATTTCATACTCATTTTGGTACATCTCTTTCATTCTACATTCACACAGACAGGCACAGCATAGCGTTAGTAAAGTAAAGCAGAAAACGTGTATACTGAGAAAGCAGAGACTAGAGCTCTGAGTGTTTTTACCTTGTCCTGAAGATCCTGGATGAAGCCCCAAGATGTTAGCTTACAGTGAACAGTATCAGATTCATGATCTCCAAAGAAGAAGATTTAGCTTTGGGACCAGGGACCAAGCTTGATCACTCAAGAGCTTTTGTGTAGCAGAGTTTTATCAAAGTATGAAAAGGGACAGAGAAAGCTTCTGACATAGACATCAGAAGGGGGACAGAGAATGCCCCCTCACTAGTCTTAGCAAAGGAGCTATATACTTTTTTAATTGGTTATTACAGTAAATCAAAAGAATGACTCAAGGTTGTAAAGGTCTTCCTAGACCAATTCCCATAATTTACATTTTAAGATGACAGGATTAGAACTAACAGTAGAAAGATCTTACCAGACCTACTCCCATAATATACATTGTAAGATAACAATAAGAGAGTCAGAAGGTCCTCAAGAAGGAAAAACATGTCCTCAAGTGGGATACATTGTTGTTATGTAATCCTTAGTACAGAGTTTTAGCTGAGTTGTTTTGTTGTATTATCATCAGTTCTGGGCTGAAAGGAAATAATGTTTTATGTGACTAAGACAAAGGAGTGTCAGCTCAGTTCTGTTCAGTTCAGTTCAGTCGCTCAGTCGTGTCCAACTCTTTGCAACCCCATGAATCGCAGCACGCCAGGCCTCCCTGTCCATCACAAACTCCCGGAGTTCACCCAGACTCATGTGCATCGAGTCAGTGATGCCATCCAGCCATCTCATCCTCTGTCGTCCCCTTCTCCTCCTGCCCCCAATCCCTCCCAGCCTCAGAGTCTTTTCCAATGAGTCAACTCTCCGCATGAGGTGGCCAAAGTACTGGAGTTTCAGCTTTAGCATCATTCCTTCCAAAGAAATCCCAGGGCTGATCTCCTTCAGAATGGACTGGTTGGATCTCCTTGCAGTCCAAGGGACTCTCAAGAGGCTTCTCCAACACCACAGTTCAAAAGCATCAATTCTTCGGCACTCAGCCTTCTTCACAGTCCAAGTCGCACATCCATACATGACCATAGGAAAACAATAGCCTTGACTAGACAGACCTCTGTTGGCAAAGTAGTGTCTCTGCTTTTGAATATGCTATCTAGGTTGGTCATAACTTTCCTTCCAAGGAGCAAGCGTCTTTTAGTTTCATGGCTGCAGTCACCAACTGCAGTGATTTTGGAGCCAAAAAGATAAAGTCTGACACTGTTCCACTGTTTCCCCATCTATTTCCCATGAAGTGATGGGACCGGATGCCATGATCTTCGTTTTCTGAATGTTGAGCTTTAAGCCAACTTTTTCACTCTCCACTTTCACTTTCATCAAGAGGCTTTTTAGTTCCTCTTTCCTTTTTGCAATAAGGGTGGTGTCATCTGCATATCTGAGGTTATTGATATTTCTCTCAGCAATCTTGATTCCACCTTGTGTTCTTCCAGTCCAGCGTTTCTCATGATGTACTCTGCATAGAAGGTAAATAAGCAGGGTGGCAATATACAGCCTTGACGTACTCCTTTTCGTCTTTGGAACCAGTCTGTTGTTCCATGTCCAGTTCGAACTGTTGCTTCCTGACCTGCATACAGATTTCTCCAGAGGCAGGTCAGGTGGTCTGCTATTCCCATCTCTTTCAGAATTTTCCACAGTTTATTGTGATCCACAGAGCCAAAGGCTTTGGCATAGTCAATAAAGCAGAAATAGATGTTTTCCTGGAACTCTCTTGCTTTTTCCATGATCCAGCAGATGTTGGCAATTTGATCTCTGGTTCCTCTGCCTTTTCTAAAACCAGCTTGAACATCTGGAAGTTCACGGTTTACGTATTGCTGAAGCCTGGCTTGGAGAGTGTTGAGCATTACATTACTAGCGTGTGAGATGAGTGCACTTGTGCGGTAGTTTGAGCATGCTTTGGCATTGTCTTTCTTTGGGATTGGAATGAAAACTGACCTTTTCCAGTCCTGTGGCCACTGCTGAGTTTTCCAAATCTGCTGGCATATTGAATGCAGCACTTTCACAGCATCATTTTTCAGGATGTGAAATAGGTCCACTGGAATTCCATCACCTCCACTAGCTTTGTTCGTAGTGATGCTTTCTAAGGCCCACTTGACTTCACATTCCAGGATGTCTGGCTCTAGGTCAGTGATCACACCATCGTGATTATCTGGCTCGTGAAGATCTTTTTGTACAGTTCTTCCATGTATACTTGCCACCTCTCCTGAATATCTTCTGCTTCTGTTAGGCCCATACCATTTCTGTCCTTTCTCGAGCCCATCTTTGCATGAAATGTTCCCTTGGTATCTCTTGTTTTCTTGAAGAGATCTCTACTCTTTCCCATTCTGTTGTTTTCCTCTATTTCTTTGCATTGATCGCTGAGGAAGGCTTTCTTATCTCTTCTTGGTATTCTTTGGAACTCTGCATTCAGATGCTTATATCTTTCCTCTTCTCCTTTGCTTTTCCCTTCTCTTCTTTTCACAGCTATTTGTAAGGCCTCCCCAGACAGCCATTTTGCTTTTTTGCATTTCTTTTCCATGGGGATGGTTTGATCCCTGTCTCCTGTACAATGTCACGAACCTCATTCCATAGTTCATCAGGCACTCTATCTATCAGATCTAGGCCCTTAAATCTGTTTCTCACTTCCACTGTATAATCATAAGGGATTTGATTTAGGTCATACCTGAATGGTCTAGTGGTTTTCCCTACTTTCTTCAATTAAAGTCTGAATTTGGCAATAAGGAGTTCATGATCTGAGCCACAGTCAGCTCCTGGTCTTGTTTTTGCTGACTGTGTAGAGCTTCTCCATCTTTGGCTGCAAAGAATATAATCAACCTGATTTCGGTGTGGACCATCTGGTGATGTCCATGTGTAGAGTCTTCTCTTGTGTTGTTGGAAGAGGGTGTTTGTTATGACCAGTGCATTTTCTTGGCAAAACTCTATTAGTCTTTGCCCTGCTTCATTCCGTATTCCAAGGCCAAATTTGCCTGTTACTCCAGGTGTTTCTTGATTTCCTACTTTTGCATTCCAGTCCCCTATAATGAAAAGGACATCTTTTTTGGGTGTTAGTTCTAAAAGGTCTTATGGGTCTTCATAGAACCGTTCAACTTCAGCTTCTTCAGGCTTACTGGTTGGGTCATAGACTTGGCTTACTGTGATATTGAAAGGCTTGCCTTGGAAGTGAACATAGATCATTCTGTCTTTTTTGAGATTGCATCCAAGTACTGCATTTCGGACTCTTGTTGACCATGATGGCTACTCCATTTCTTCAGAGGGATTCCTGCCCACAGTAGTAGATATAATGGACATCAGAGATAAATTCACCCATTCTAGTCCATTTGAGTTCGCTGATTCCTAGAATGTCGACATTCAGTCTTGCCATCTCTTGTTTGACTACGTCCAATTTGCCTTGATTCATGGACCTGACATTCCAGGTTCCTATGCAATATTGCTCTTTACAGCATCGGACCTTGCTTCTATCACCAGTCACATCCACAGCTGGGTATTGTTTTTGCTTTGGCTCCATTCCTTCATTCTTTCTGGAGTTATTTCTCCACTGATCTCCAGTAGCATATTGGGCACCTACTGACTTGGGGAGTTCCTCTTTCAGTATCCTCTCCTTTTGCCTTTTCATACTGCTCATGGGGTAGTCAAGGCAAGAATACTGAAGTGGTTTGCCATTCCCTTTTCCAGTGGACCACATTCTGTCAGATCTCTCCACCGTGACCCACCCGTCTTGGGTTGTTTCATGGGCATGGCTTAGTTTCATTGAGTTAGACAAGGCTGTTGTCCTAGTGTGATTAGATTGACTAGTTTTCTGTGAGTATAGTTTCAGTGTGTCTGCCCTCTGATGCCCTCTTGCAACACCTACCATCTTACTTGGGCTTCTCTTACCTTGGGCGTGGGTTATTTCTTCATGGCTGCTCCAGCAAAGTGCAGCCGCCGTTCCTTACCTTGGATGAGGGGTATCTCCTCACCGCCGCCCTTCCTGACCTTCAACGTGGGATAGCTCCTCTAGGCCTCCTGCGCCCAGGCAGCCACGGCTCCTTGGATGTGGGGTTGGTCCTCCAGGACGCTGCCCCTGTCCTCGGGAGTCGGGGCTTGGAGTAGTTTCTCCCAGCCGATGCCCCTGACCTCGGGCTTGGGATTGCTCCTCCCGGCCACCGCCCCTTACCTGAGACGCGGGGTAGCTCCTCTCGGCCATTCCTGCGCCCTGTCGGTGAGTCCCACTCAATCAAGAGTAGGCTCCATTATTGGAGCCACCCTGACCCTGATAGTCAAATTTGCTCAAGATATTCCATTTGTTCATGATAGTCAGCCTGCTTTGTGAAACTGGTTGAAAGTGAAAGTCACTCAGTCGTGTTCGACTGTTTGCGACCCCATGGACTATACAGTCCGTGGAATTCTCCAGGCCAGAATACTGGACAGGGTAGCCTTTCCCTTCTCCAGGGGATCTTCCCAACCCAGGGATCGAGCCCAGGTCTCCTCCACCGCACGTGGGTTTTTTACCAGCTGAGCCACACATGGGAAGTTCTGCTAAATATATTACTTACCTTGAGGAACACAAAATTGGCTTTCTCTACTTGTAATAAATGATGCTTATTCTCCTGATAGAGGCCGTGCCACAGTGATGTAATATTCATTATGTAACATCTTATATAACACCCATATGGCATACGCTAACTTATCTTTTGTGTTCAGGATAACAGCTAGAGACTTTGTGATATGTTAAACTAAACATTCCAGCAGATCTTGCTTCCCAGAAACGGGTGGGGGAGGGGGGAGGGGTTAGAGAGAGGGGATTATCCAGTAACAGTCAAACCAATGTCTTTTAAAAACTCACCAGGAAGGGCTTCTCTGGTGGCTCAGATGGTAAAGAATCTGCCTGCAATGCAGGAGACCCGGGTTCGGTCCCTGGGTCGGGAAGATCCCCTGGAGAAGGGAATGGCAACCCACTCCAGTATTCTTGCCTGAAGAATACCATGGACAGAGGAGCCTCCTGGGCTATAGTCCATGGGGTTGCAAAGAGTCAGACATGACTGAGCGACTCTCTCTCTCTCTGTCTCTCTCTCTCTCTCTCTCTCTCACACACACACACACACACAAACACACACACACGAAGAATAACTGACTCCCTATTCATATAGGCTTTGTGACTTGCTATTCTCACATTAGGGAAAATCATAACTAGCAAGGGTGGTCCAAAACTTGTCTTTGATTCTAACAAAAGTCATGTGGTGCTCAAAGGTGAACCCAGCTGGATTCATTGCCTGGTTTTTATAATCCAAGCCCTTGACTTCAAGTCCTGTTGCAAGGACTAATAATCATTGTGTTTCGTTTGATTACTTGTTTTGCAGTTGGCCAATGCATCCTGTCTGGAGTCTTAAATGCTATTGCACAGCCCGTGTCACACCAGAGTATTCAATGATGCATTCTACTGCAAAAGGAGCAGGAGAGACCAATCCATGTCCTACTACAGACTACATTCTCTAAACAAATTCCTGATCATCAAACTCAGAGCAATGTTGATAATCTAGATAACATGGGTTAATGGCTTGTGGCCAGAAGGGGGTACTAAAAAATATCTCTTGACATCCAGGCTAGGACATGTTATTCTCCCATTAGACACTGAAAAAAATCTCAGGGAATGCCAACTTCAGGTGAGATCATGAGATCTTGTCACTCTGAGATCATGATAAAGTGAGACAAAACAAAGGCCACTTCATGATGTTTTTGTTCCTTAGCACAGACAAAAGCAAAATCACTGTACAAATCACCGTATATCCCTCTCCAAGCTAGTATGAGTGACTGCTAGTTTGGGGGTTTTGTTTTCCCCTTTGCTTTGTTTCTTTGTTTGTTTTCAGCAATTGTAGCTTTAACCTCACCCTAAACTATTCTCTCTATACAAAAGGTTTATTAAGATACTGTCATAGGAATTCCCTGTCTTCCTGACAGTATCCAATCCAGATCAGAGCTCTGCTTCTTTAAAAATTCACCCAAATCACCTAAAACAAGCCCACCTCTTTTTTTCTTTAATTTTTTTTTTTGAGGTGGTCCCTTTATTTAGTCTTTATTCAATTTGTTACCATATTGCTTCTGTGTTGTTTGTTTGTTTGTTTTCTTTTATGTTTTGGTTTTTGGCCACAAGACATGTGGGACCTTAGTATCCCCAACCAGGGAGCGAACCCACACCACCTACTTTGGAAGGCAAAGGCTCATCCACCGGACCAGCAGGGAAGTCCCAAGCCCAAATCTCTTAACATCCCTTTTCTATCACCCACGTACTTGTGTGGCCCACAGTTCCTTCACTGTGTATGTTCTCCTTCACTGCAAAGAATAATAAACTCAGATTGTTCAACTACAAATGTGTTCCTGCTGGTCTTAAGCTGGGAGGCATCGAAATATCATATCACGTTAAACCTGATGGCAAAGCAAAGCAGAAGACTCAAATGTATTTGATTTATGTATTTACGTATTTGTATCTAAATGTATTTACAATAACCCCACATGCTATTATTTCTAATGTAAGTTTCAGTTTACAAAGACATTTATTTTGTATCCTTTCAACCAGCGATTTCAAGGCCTAGCGACTGAGAAGAGGGCTAGTATACTGGTGGAGATACTAACAATATGAACAGTAAAAGACCAACCATAAAATATATTGAAAATAGATATTCATGATCGTGGAATGGGAGAAAGAAAGCAAAGGTTGAGTTTTGGACAATGAGTTTGAGATGATGGCCTGACCACCAGGTCAGATGCTGTATGGGCCACAGAAGATTAGACCCAAATTCTTCACATTCCAAAGCACAGGGTTCCAGAACAAACGGTTCCTTTGGGTGGCTACCAACCTTCCTCAAGCCCTGTCCCCAGCCTCCATAACATCTCAGTAAGCACAGTGAGACAAAAAAGGCCCTGATGAGACCCTGTAAATCCAAATGTGACCATTCTGTATGTCCGTTTTTCTAACTCCTCCCCATCCCCACAAACATCACCCACCCCCACATAGGTTATCCAGGCGACCTATGTATTCAGAAGCAGAAGGAAATGTAAATTTTACTTGGAATGACTGATTATAGAACAGCACTATCTCACAGAATCCTCTGCGCGGATAGAGACGTTCCATATCTGCGCTGCGCACAGTATAGTAGCCACGGGTTTACATGTAGCCATTGAGCACTTCAAATGCTGCGAGTGAGACTGAGAGACCGAATTTTCCATTTTATTTAATTTTAATCAATTTAAATAATCACATACGACTAGGGGCTACCATCTTGAAGAATATACCTCTACAGCAAGTCTCCTCACCTGTGGTGGACCATACTCAGCCACTTGCCTTCACCCAAAACATGCTCTTCGTGACCGCTTGGATGATTTTAATTCACTTAGAGTCACCACTCTTCATAAAATCCCATGTACAGCAAACACGCTAATCAAAACCATCAGCTGCTTGTAGATTCCTATTTTTGCCATCACCATGTACTATTTTTATTTTTTAAAATAATTGACAGACATCACCAATGTAATGCAGTGTGTTTATGTGATGAATACTGCTCAGAGAATTAAGGATCTTTGGGGTATTCAAATCTTACCTTGAATCTGCCCAGATAGTTTTTGTTCCTTCCACTGCATCTTATTACCCTGCTGGTCTTTAAACCAAGTTTGATAGTTGAAGTTTGCTACAATGTGGAGTGAAATTTATCCTTTGGTGTCTGATCTCAGAATCTAATCATAGCAATTGACATGGAAAACGTGTTCACAGACTAAACCAAACTTTCATCTGCACTGTTAGAACAAATCATTCCCGAAGACTGTTCATATATCAATTGGCTATTGTCTAAATAAATGAGGTAAATTTCAATTCTCTTACTACTAGAAAAAAAAAATTGCCACCTTTCTTTAGAATGTCATGAATAGACAAATTTTACTTCTGAAACACAAGCACTTGAAGAAGTATAAGTTTCAGCTAACATCCTGGTTATTTTCTCCTTACCAGCATCAGTGTCTTTCTATTTATTTACTCAAATGAGGAAGGAATCTACATTTAGATTAAAATTGGTTGCCTGGACTATACGTTCTATTTTGTTCCTTTGTAGATCGCACCACCTTTGAGATTTCCAAGTGGTGGGGCAGACTGCTGGCTATAGGTCTGGATTCAAAGAAGAGGTCTGTGCATGGGCTATGAATTTGAGAGTCTATGACATATAGATGGTGCCTGGAGTCAAGCAAGTAAACCTTAGAACAGGGGGCAGATGACACACCCCTTTCAAGAGATTTATCTTGAATAAAGGGAAGGGCATCAAGGCCCAGGTAGCTGAGTGGACGAGGAAAGGGTGGAACCTCATGAGGGCTCATAAAATATAAATGTGTGTGTGTGTGTATGAATGTCTTAGAAGTCATGTTACTAGCTGAACAGGTGATGACATAAAAACCTTGGATTCTGCTTCAATCCACTTATTTCCGTGTGTGTGTGTGTGTCTGTGCGTGTTTGCTGACCCCAATTCAAAAGTTTAAGTTTAATCGCATGATTAAACTGATGTGATGTGCTTATATAAAATAGGTGAATTTTGCTATTTTAACTCTCACCAGGCAGTTTCATGTCCAAATTCTGTGGCTGAGACTTGGCAAGTACCTTCCTGTAGACCTTGTGGCTGGACACTCCCTCTTCTTTTTATTTTCCTCTTAAAAAGATGGTTTTCTTTTTCCAGCACATGATTTATCTTTCATCGAAATTTCAGTGTCATCTTTGTGCTGTTTATATATAGACCCTTTCCACAGTAGCATAATTTACACTGGTCTGCTGTCTGTGTCCATGCCACTTCCATCCCTGGGGCACTGCTTTCTCCTTCATAAGTCATTGTTTATTTAAGTCTCTTGTGTCTTTGAACACGAATGCTAAGCTTTATCTTCTTACAGCATCTATCTCTAGGACACCACTGGAAGGGAAGATGACAGAAGAGGGTTTGTCTACCGAATTGTGATAACATTTCATTCCTGTCTCCTTAAGACAGGCAGAAGAGAGATGGACTATCAAAAGATGCAACAGAACCAGATGTAGAAACAGCCAGAGACAGGACATCCTGACAGAAAAACGGAGATAGCTGGTCAGGCAGGCTGAGAAAGCCCAACAGATGGACAGACTCAGAAATTGTACCTCCTCCCCCAAAAGAGACAGCTAGAAAGGCATACACAGAAAGGGGCAGACAGAGACAGGTAGAAATAGATGGAGACAGAGACAGGGAGGCAGAGGAAGCCAGGCACAGACAGGGACAAACAGACACCCATTCAAACTAAGGCAAAGAGTGATGGTTGCAGACAGAGACAGGGAGACAGGCAGAGGCTGATTGACACAGATAGAAAGACAGAGACAGACAGACTGAGAGACAGAGAAAGACAGATGCACACTGAAAGAGAGCCAACAGACATAGAGATAGTGATGGGGAGAGAGAGAGTCAGAGAGAAACAAGGTTGGGGGTGGGGAGAAAGACAGAGACAGAGCGGGACAGAAACGGAAAGACAAAGACAGACAGATGGAGAAAGAGACACAGAGAGATGCAGATACAGACGGATACAGAAGCACTGGAGAAATACAGAGACAGAGACAGAAACATAGAGACCCAGACACAAACAGATTGTCAGAAACAGAGAGAAACAGAAAGATATGGACAGTAAGACAGAGACAGAGTGACGAAGATAGGCAGTCTGAGACAGAGACTGAGGTAGACAAAGACAGAGGTAGATAGAAATTAGACAGGGATGCAGACAGACATCATGGAGACAGAGATAGGGGATGACAGAGAGAGTGGCAGACATACAGAGAGGGAAAAACAGAGACAGGGATAAATCCTCATCATTGTCAAGGACCACGTGGTATCCCATAGGGGTACATCTCCTTTAGTGTGGCCTTTACTTTGCTGTTATTTAGCTTGATGGTTTCCTGTAGCGTTACCATGACTGTACGTCGCCCTGCCTCCCCATGTCCCCATGCCTTACGAAGAGGCTAACAAAATGAGTATCAACATGGGAAAAGGTTTCTTCCTCATCCTGAGCAGTCAAAAAGAAAAGAAAAAAAAAAAAAGAGAAAAAATAGACAGGTATTGGATAAATTGCCCAAACTGGCAAATGGCAACAGTCAGTGTTTGTGAGAGTTTAAATGTTTAAATGAGTGTATTTCAGCTGTCACTGTTTGTACATTATTGAACATCTTTCTATTGTAAGCGGCAACAAGCAATTTAAGGATTTAAAGCTTGTTGGGTAGGAAAACAAAAGCAGATCTTTCAGTCAAGGTACACTTGTAGCTAAGTAGTCTCTGAATTTCCCAACTGAGGATACCTCTGTTTAGATGAAATGGCATCTTGGCATTCAGCTCAAGAACAAGTGATTTCAAATTGCTTAGAGAGTTTATATAAAGAAAGTGAAATTCTTACCGAAAAAAAAAAAATAACAATAATTTTTACGTTTCAACTGAATCATGACTTACTCTTCTCCCCAGTTATTTTTAAACACAAATAAAATGAAGTCTATTGTTTGTAGTTGGTTAGGTATATGGAATATAAGGGAACACGAGAAAGGGTAGGGGGCTGCAAAATTAAGGGCAAACATCGAAGGATGCAACAGCAGCTTCCTGGTTGAACCATTTCATATAAGTAACTGTCACATAAATATTACTCTAATACTAGTATGTGGGTTTGGGATAAGGAAGCCTTTCAAATCTCCTTAAAGAGTAAAAGGAATGAATGAATGGATAAAGTCAAAAGTAATTTGTTCACTGAATGACAATGGATAAAATCTAATTGGGAAGAGAAACATAAACCACCAGTAAGGAAAATTCTGATTTCAACTAAGTAAAGCCTTAAATCTGGTGACTGTTTTTTTTTTTTTTTTTTAATTTAAATTTACATTTATTTATTTTAATTGGAGGCTAATTACTTTACAATATTGTATTGGTTTTGCCATACATCAACATGAATCTGCCAAACACCAATAGAGTATACTATTTTTTTTTGATTTGTTCATCTTGTATTAATTTATCACACTCTTTCCAAGCATGTATTTATTATTTATATGGATTCTTAAATAGAGTTTTCCATTCTTTGACCTCAAAATGACTCAATGGAGGGAATGGGATGGTGACAATTTGTAAGTTAACAGTAATCAGAAACTAACAAATTCAAATCGTGACTAGTGTGCTTCTCCTTTTGTGACAAAAACACTTTTTATCTTACCCTTTTGATTACTAGTGTGGACTTCTCGTGATGCCACTTCCAGATGCCAAATAATTCCCATTATAATTCAAAAGCGTTTCTTTCCAGAGGTTACCAGACCTGTTTTTAAGCGGGAAAGAGTCTTTCCACGTACAATTCCAACGTCAAATGTTTCTGAAGGGCAAAGGCCATCAGCGTGCACTCTCTAAGAGTGCATTCTGGTGCATAAATAATTCATGGCTGTATGCCACAGAAAAAGTCTGTCTAGTACCGAGATGTCCTCATAGCATCAATCTGCTGCCTTCCACTCCACCCCCAATATAGGGTTGTATAAGATTGGAGGCGTCTTTCTAGGGTTAAAATGCTAGGAAAGTCAAAATAAAGCCAAAGTAACATCAAGATACGATATGAAATCAACTAACCTAAGAATGTTGAGGAACAACCAATAAAGAGAAGATCATCAGTGTAGCCTGGGTGCGTTCACAGAGTGAGAGATCATGGGAACCAAGTACTACACGCTCAGTGGCAGGGAATGGGGAAAGGGAAGCAATCCAAAGGAAGCTAGCGGTAGTAGTGGTAATGAGTGGGGCAGAGTGGCTCTAAACACGCGAACTGAAAGAGAAACCAAACGGTTTCTTTAACATTCCTTTAATCAAGCTAAAGGAAATGCATATTTTAAAAGAGTTTCCCCAACAGTAGTAGAGTAGGTAGGTTCACAGGTTCTCTCTAAAGTCAACTGGTCTTTGACTTTGCAGAAATGATGGGAGGGGGCATTGATGGATGGTAAACCAGGAGGACAGGTTGCCACTTTAACAGCACAAATGAGGTCTAAAGGTGTTGGGGGAGCAGGGCTTTAAAATTTCTCCTCTTCATAGGCTCAGGTAAACAATCTCAAGTATAATGAGCTACAGTTCAACAGAGACTCTGACAGAGGTGGGCCACCAGAGGTGGGCAAGTCCGGTTGGTCCCGCAGAAGGAGCTGGCATCTGGACAAAGCTGGTCGTCCCTGACCCCAGGAAAAGAGCTGCTCACCTCTCTGAGATTTTGTTTTCAGGAGTCCTCACTCAGGAAAACGCCCCTCTCTGGGGAGGTACAGGAAATTACAGGTCACATACATGGGGAAAACCACATCTTCGTTCTCCAGATTCACCACCTCTAGCTCTTCATCCTTTCCCAGGGAAAGCACCTGGAGTTCTGTCTCCTTCCGGAAAATGGCTCTTCCAGCCCTGTCCAAGGAGGCCAGGCGCAAGCGGAACGCGACCTTTCTCTGCCAGAGTAAGCTGACCCCGAGACCGCAGGACTTGTTCAGTGCGCTGCGCTTGAAAATGATGCGCCGGTTGGCATAGCACACCACCAAGTCCCAGCCGACATTGAAGGCTGCCCACCGCCAGCTGCACTGCTTATCCCTGAGGAGCTGGCCCCCGCACCGCATGCTGGTCCTCTGGAGGTCGGACACGAAGACATCCACGGGCCCGAGGTCTCTGGTCTGCTCAGCCCGGAGGAGGGCAAGCCACTGCTCTTTGTACACTGGGGTCAGCCACGTGGCAGGGATCAGTGCATCCTGGTCGATGATGCGTGCTGACGGCAGGTCGCAGATCATGTAGGCAAGCCGCAGCTGCTGGAACGCTGGCACGAAGGCTCTGCCCTGCTCGGTCTCCAGGAAAGGGGTGCCCTCTGACTCCTGCCTGGACCTGGCAAACCACGAGTCGGCGTCAGGCAGCAGGTCTCTGCGGGGGCCTCTCCATGTCGGCTGCAGCTGCAGGAACATCCACTTTTTCAGCGTCGTGTACACATCCATCTCTACCTCCATCACGAAGAGCTCTGAAGAGGCAATGACCTCTTTCATGAGATCCAGGCTAACTTCTCTCAATAACTCCTCACTATGCTGGGTCATCAGGTTGTCCAGCAGCCACTGAAGACACATGGCCCTGATGTTCTGCAGTCCGTAGCTCTCAGCAGAGCAGTAGTAGCTGCACACGGTCTGATCACTGACCGTCTCCTTCATTATCTCTCCGCACTGCTGAATCAGCTTGTCCAGCTGCAGCATGCTGGCTGTGGCCAGCATGGGGACCACTCGACCGGGTGGGATGAGCACAGAGTTTCGGTACAGGGAACCTAAAGCCTCGTGCAGTGCCTCACGATCAATGTTCTCGTCAGGCATCTGCAACTCTACAGTATCCATGGTTGTCTCACGCCACGCACCACTGAACATGCTAGCAAAGTATCCTGACCGGCACAAGTAGACCTTGTGCAAGTTCCACTCCTTCCCCAGGGCGCGGATCTGCACGTCACTCCCTTCTCCTCTCAGAAAAAGTGTCTTATAAGCGGACTCTAAACGGTCTTTTGCTCGCTTCCTGTGAGGCGCTTTTGTGAGCTGCCCTTCTGGGCCTGTCTTCCGCTTGTGGCGCCCTTGGCTAGTGGTGGGTCTGGCCTCTTCGCTCTCCTCCCCTTCCTCTATCACTGCCACTGCTACCTCCTCGGCCTCCTCCTCCCCCTCAGGGGCACCTGGCTCCTCTGGGGCATGCCCCACTCTGTTCGAGGGCATCTGACTGTTGACTGCTCCCATGGCTTTTACCTCAGGGGTACAGAGGGCAAGCTTCCTCACCAGACGCAGCCGCCACTGGCACTAGCTCAGCCCACGGTGTCGTTGGATACGGCTGATGTTTGTGACGTCATCTTGGACGCCACGCAAAGCCACACCCACGAGGCTTTCCCCTACCCCTCCCACTCCCCATCACAGGATAAGTGCACTCTGTACCAGGAATTCCACTCTGTGTATCTTTCCCTCCAGGGATGATTTCTCTGGGGCTCCCTTCGTAGGATACTGGTGGAACAGAGGACTTTGTGTATGAATTTTCCCCATGAATCTTAAGAACATCATTTCCTCTTCCCCATTTGACATAATTACTGATCACTCCTTTTTTTTGGATAATTACGTCTTGGTTCCAGCTCTGTGCTCTAGGCACCTTAATTTCTGTAATTATTTTCTTAGGTTATCCCATCATTTGCGGCTGTCAAAACATTTTCTGTGATAAAAGTGGCAATGTGTGCCCAGTCTTTGCTTTTGTCTCTAGTTTAGACACCAGCTAAGCATGTAACAAACTTAAACACTGAAAGAAATGAGGAATGAATGAGATGGATTTTGATTTTTGAGGAAATTAATAATATTAAATACTGACAAGTGTTATATGCTAAACAAAGTATACGGTGTAGAGAGAGTGTGGACCTTTCAATGACAAGGAAAGTACAATGCAAGGGAAAAAACTTTGAAAACGGTAAGTCTCTCAGGTCATTTGACCTTGCCTAAGTAGAATGTTTGGGGCTTCCCAAACATTCCCAGTGGTAAACAATCCACCTGCCAATGCAGGAGACGCATGAGGCATGGGTTGGGAAGACTTCCTCGAGGAGGAAACGACAACCCACTCCAGTATTCATGCCTGAAAAATTCCATGAATAGCAGAGACTTGCAAACTCGTGTCCATGGGGTCGCAAAGATTCTGCCCTATTCAAATCATGTGAGTAGAATGTTTACACACTTTGAATAGGACAGGATAACCTTAAATCACATTTTAAATATTCTCTGTTAGATGGCTATAGAAAGTTGATAAGAAGGTCTATATAATGCTTCAGGTTGAGTGGTGCTTGGCATGAGACAAACATGAATACTGACTCTAGAGTTGTGACAGCTTATGGTGAATGGTGAACAGTGCCGCCAGATTCATGGTCTCCGAAGGAGAAGATTTAACTCGGGACCAAAGACAGTCTCAGTCACTTGGAGCATTGTGTAGATTTTATCTAAAGTGAAAGTGACAGAAAAAGCTTCAGACATAGACGTCAGAAGGGAGCAGGAGAGAACCCACCTCACTACTTTAAGCAAGGCGTTATACACTTCTCAACTAGCTGCTGAGACTAGATAAAAGATACCTCAAGACTTCGAGAATTTTTCCAGACCCTTTCCTGTAACATACCTCCTGGGATGACATCAGCACGAGATTAGCCAGAAGGAACAGGTTAACCCAGAGCTACAGCTGTGGAAGTTTTTACCCAGACCTTCTCCCATAACATATATCCAAAGCTTAAAAAAAAAAAAAAAAAAAGACATGTCCTTGAATAAGAGATACTGCTGCCTACGAGGCCTACATATCTATAGCAAAGAATGTGAAAAAGAAAGAATGTTTATCTCCTCCTTAAAGGGGCCTTAGGCTTTGACTCCTTATCAACCTGCCTAAGTTAACTCTCTCATTTCCCCCTTTTTATTTTAGGAGAATATTGTTGCTGAGGGGAAAGGGGCAGAGAAATCTGTCAGTAACTGCTTCCTGCAGGTGAGGGGCACTGACCCTAAGCGGTTGAAGCAACATATTCTCCTTACCCTTTTACTTAGGGTTTCTGATCCAAGGGCCCCAAGTAGTAAATACACAGTTATATATGTAAGGAGCAAACAGCAAAAAACAGAATGATTACAATGATTGTAGTCAAGATAGTTTTTCACAAAGGAGAGCTTGTAAACCAAGATTGTATCTGTAACCACGGTGGAACATCAGGGGAGTCCATTTTGAAGAGTGGCCAGAATCTCTGCATCACTGTTACTTTGTCTGGGAAGCCATTGTATCCTTTAGAAAGCACAAACTAGATAAGTAGATTAAAAGGCAGAGACCAAATATCAGTAGATGAATTACTGTAATCAGCAGTCCAAGAATAACCTGCAAGAATCAGCTTACATTTGATAGTAACTTTGATCCTGGTCTGGGTAGAGTCAACACTTGGGCTGCCCTATTTATAAGAATGGAGCCATCTGGCATATTCATATACATTTTGAATGTAGGTATACAAAACCCAGTTAGAAGTAGCTGAAAGAATGAAAACCTGAAATTTAACAGACAAAATAAATCTTATAATTTCTTTTCAGGTGAATGAGTCTATAACCCAGCGTAGACAGGTGCTTGAGGTAGCCAGTTGTCAAAGTTTGTCCAGGTAGGCCTTGGCTTCTTACTGTGGTATTACTGTAAAAGCCAAAATAGTTGTCCCCATTAACAATTTAGGTGCTTTTCTAGGTATGAGAAGATGCAAGAATTTGGGCTCAAGAAAATCTTTACCTGAAAATCTCTAACTATCCAAAGGCCTGTTTTGTCCATTTTTCCAGAACACAGAGCGAGTGCCTAATTTCTCATTATCACCCTGAACTCCTTTCAGGGGACGTTGAAGGTCAGCAGCTGTAGTGTCCATGAGTTAATCTTTGTAGAGGCAGATAGCAAGTGCCAGTTGCCAGAGCAGGGCCCTTTTATGGCCATGAGTTTGACCATGGTTTGCAGAGCATTTCATTACCATCTTGTTCCACGGTGCTGGGAGGGTTCATTCGCAGGTCTGTCAAAGATCTCACTGATAGGCCACTCAGTGTGTTATTACTGGACTAGGCCCTGTGAGTAACAAAAGTCTCTGGACCACACCTGTCTTACTAGTCTCTTGGTCCAGGAAAATATTCTGTCTTGTTGCTTCTTATATACAGAGTCACACCATTATACTTATGGATTTCATATGGAGCTGCACACCATCATTATATCAGTGGCTCAGTCACACACTTGATAATGTAAGGAACAACACTTCTTGAAGCAGGCAGTATAGAAAACAATATCGTTAGAAGTAATAGTAGAATCATCAGTAAGAACTTCAATCAAGAACTTCTATTAAGTATAGCCCAGTGACATATCCATGTCATCTGATTTCGTTTGCTAAATGACTTTCAGATCAGATCAGACAAGATCAATCGCTCAGTCGTGTCCAACTCTTTGCAACCCCATGAATCACAGCACGCCAGGCCTCCCTGTCCATCACCAACTCCCGGAGTTCACCCAGACTCACGTCCATCGAGTCAGTGATGCCATCCAGCCATCTCATCCTCTGTCGTCCCCTTCTCCTCCTGCCCCCAATCCCTCCCAGCCTCAGAGTCTTTTCCAATGAGTCAACTCTTCGCATGAGGTGGCCAAAGTACTGGAGTTTCAGCTTTAGCATCATTCCTTCCAAAGAAATCCCAGGGCTGATCTCCTTCAGAATGGACTGGTTGGATCTCCTTGCAGTCCAAGGCACTCTCAAGAGGCTTCTCCAACACCACAGTTCAAAAGCATCAAGTCTTCGGCACTCAGCCTTCTTCACAGTCCAACTCTCACATCCATACATGACCACAGGAAAAACTATAGCCTTGACTAGACGAACCTCTGTTGGCAAAGTAATGTCACTGCTTTTGAATAGGCTATCTAGGTTGGTCATAACTTTCCTTTCAAGGAGCAAGTGTCTTTTAGTTTCATGGCTGCAGTCACCATCTGCAGTGATTTTGGAGCCCAAAAAGATAAAGTCTGACACTGTTCCACTGTTTCCCCATCTATTTCCCATGAAGCGATGGGACCGGACGCCATGATCTTCGTTTTCTGAATGTTGAGCTTTAAGCCAACTTTTTCACTCTCCACTTTCACTTTCATCAAGAGGCTTTTTAATTCCTCTTCACTGTCTGCCATAAGGGTGATGTCACCTACATATCTGAGGTTATTGATATTTCTCCCGGCAATCTTGATTCCAGCTTGTGCTTCTTCCAGTCCAGCCTTTCTCATAATGTACTCTGCATATAGGTAAAATAAACAGGGTTGCAATATACAGCCTTGACGTATTCCTTTTCCTCTTTGGAACCAGTCTGTTGTTCCATGTCCAGTTCGAACTGTTGCTTCCTGACCTGCATACAGATTTCTCCAGAGGCAGGTCAGGTGGTCTGCTATTCCCATCTCTTTCAGAATTTTCCACAGTTTATTGTGATCCACACAGTCAAAGGCTTTGTCATACTCAATAAAGCAGAAATAGATGTTTTTCTGGAACTCTCTTGCTTTTTCCATGATCCAGCAGATGTTTGCAATTTGAACTCTGGTTCCTCTGCCTTTTCTAAATCAGCTTGAACATCAGGAAGTTTACGGTTCACATATTGCTGAAGCCTGGCTTGGAGAATTTTGAGCATTACTTAACTACCATATGAGATGAGTGCAATTGTGTGGTAGTTTGAGCATTCTTTGGCATTGCCTTTGTTTGGGAATGGAAGGAAAACTGACCTTTTCCAGTCTTGTTGTTAATCTCCTGGTTGTAGATCCTGGAGCATTTGATCTTTATTCAAAAACTGTTTAGTGAGATAAGCTTCAGAAACAAACTCAGAATGTCCTTTTTCATAACTTAAACTTCTTAACAATATTAACATAACCACAAGGAACTACCTTAGAAGTCAGTCTTCGTAAATACAGATCTTAATTAACAAAACTAGAACCTAATATTCAGTGAAACTTATTAGATACCTTAGGCCTGACATCAGTTGCGTCAATTTTTCTTTTAGAGCCTCCCAGTATACTTTTGGAGAAGCCAATGGCACCCCACTCCAGTACGCTTGCCTGGAAAATCCCATGGATGGAGAATTCTGGTGGGCTGCAGTCCATGGGGTCGCTAAGAGTGGGATATGACTGAGCGACTTCCCTTTCAATTTTCACTTTCATGCATTGGAGAAGGAAATGGCAACCCACTCCAGTGTTCTTGCCTGGAGAATCCAAGGGATGGCAGAGCCTGGTGGGCTGCCATCTCTGGGGTCTCACAGAGTCGGACACGACTGAAGCGACTTAGCAGCAGCAGCAGCAGTATACTTTGAGATTTCCACATATGTTGGGAGGCAGTCTTTTTATTTACCTGATCAGGCTGTTCAGAACCCAAGTGTCTCCAATTTCTTCTGGAAGGACGAGGCAGAGACAAAAATGTGATAATTTTACCCACAGATGTAAATCACTAAATTGTTTTGAACTATCAGTAACTTGAAAAGAGCTTCTTTATATCTGTAAACAAAGATTAGAAGCCAGTAATATGTCAGACAAAAAGTCATGATAATTTCAATCATATTTAGCAGTCTGTTCAATCCCATGTAACCGATCCCTTTGTTCTGCCGTCCTTGCCCGACAACTGAGGATGCCAGTGAAAGCGACAGTCTCCAAGAAGTTCGTGAAGATTTTTATCAACATCTGTACGACCTGTCCAGCAAAGTGGGTACTCCAATTACTGGAGATTGTAGAAAACACATTTTAACCTTTTTTTTTTCTATTGTGAGACATTAACCCTGAAGCCAGGAAAGGGTTTGTCTTATCAAATAAAAATGAGATTTGTCAGGGAGCCAGGAAAAGCTAAGCAGTCATCTTGGATTTCCCATAGCCCCAACTATTTGGTTTACAGCCATTGTTTATCCATTTAAAATGCCCTGATGAGGGGTTAATTTTTGTAGAAGCAGAATGAGCTTTGTCTATGTGTGCCATTGTCTGTTATCAAAAGCCACATTCCAAGAAAACTTTGTTCTTTTATCAGGAAGAGAAAACCAAATTCCAGATTGGTGCCAGCTTATATTCACTGTCAAACAATAGTTATTCTCTTAGTCAAAGTAACAATAAAAGATTTCAAAGGCAGTTTAATGTCTTAAGAAACTTGAGTCATGCACAAAACTCTCTTCCACTTGCCACAAACCTTTTTTCATTTGCCACAAACATTTTTTATATTTTTTGTATTCATCACTTTATTTGCCCATTCAGAGAACCTGTAAGTTCAAATTTACTTCCTTTTTTAATAGAATGTAATTTCATTCCTTATACCTTTTTATTGAAAACACACATCCTACTTTCTTTCAGCAACTATGAATTGTACTTTATATCATCATTTTGTAGACTGGTAAATATAATTTTCTATCTTCACAATGTCTATGTTAATTAGATCAATAAACAAACATCAATACCAGGTATCAATTCAACAGTGAATATTTCCCAGTTCATACAAGTCTGAAATTCATTTAATTTAGTTTTCTTGAATTTAGAACTGTTTGATTTGTAACTGCTTACTTCTCCTTAGGCCAGATAAATAGAGCTCACTGACCAACTGGCCTTTAGCAATTTTGTCCAAGGACAAAGACACACACTGAGACACACATAAATCTAGACAGAGACTTCACAGTTTTCCATTTGAAATTTAAAATGTCTCTGCCCGTTTTCTCCCTTGGCTTGAAGTTCTACCAATTTGCTCATGGCTGGAGTTTCAGACAGAGTGGGCTGTGTATCTCAAGGACATGATAAGAGTTAACTTCAAGTTTTTTTCCCAGACATATTTTTGTTTCTCATGCAGGATCAGAGCTCCCAAAAAAATATTTTAACAAGCCAGCTTTTTCTTAATTGCATGTGCAAAAAGAAACAATTTTGCAATTTCAAAAAGACTTCATTTTAACCAGTTTTCTCTGGAGTCTAAAGAATATCATGGCCATTCAGTGTCAAAAATGTCATCTCTCCTTTTTGTAGTCATAGTTTTATATCTAAAATTTAAACCAGACAGTGTTCAAATTGGCTCTGCTGACAGGAGTTGACTGACTGATAAGATGTTGTCCCAGCAGGGATTGTCTCTCTGGGGAGGTGAGGTCTTCTCTTAAAGCAAAGAAAGCCTTCATATAAGGGATTTTTTAGGCTCTGGGGATCAAACTTATCCCAGGTTTTCAAAATACAACTCAAAAGGGTGATTCTGGAACTGCTAGCTCCCATCTGTAAGATAGAAAAAGGCGATGCCCAGTTCTATGGCTTTTTTTCTACTGGAGGCATCCCTCTCTGCTCTAGATGGGGGTGGAGAGACAGGTGTTCCACCCAAGCTTCCTTGCTGGCTGGAGTTAACCTGTCCCTTATGAATGCAGGTTTCTCATTACTGTCCCTTCTCGTTCTACCACAGAGGTGGGGTGGAGATGCAGCAGGGATAGACCTGATGGCATCCCAGATTGATGTTCAGTTCCTCACCATTAAAACCTTGGCTTGATTTCCCTTTTTCTCCAGTGCCATCCAGGGTGGAGCAGAGTAGTTTTCTGGAATGCTTTCAAAGGTAAGACCACCAGGTGAAGCACCAGTCCTGTATGTGTCTGTGCACATTCCTGAGCATATCCTTGACTGCAGTAGAAGTGGTAAGTCATAAAGGGATGAACAGAAAACCCAAGATGTCCCTTCTGAGAGTTGCCACATGCATCTATCTGATAACAAAAGAGGTGATGAAGGGTCAGCCTGTGAGGAAAAAATAATTGTTCACATTCATGGTGTGTCAAGGTCAACCTTTCTATTCCTGTCCAGGAGATTGTACAAAAAGAATATCTAAGGATGAGACAAGAGCCAATGGAGGGCTTTCTCTGACCCACTAAGAGCTAACACTACCAAGGGAAGAAGCCAGCCACATTCCCAATCTGCCCAAATCTGGAGTTCCCCAATCTGTGTCCTCCAGAATCTCATGCTGACCAGCAATGCTTCAATCCATATCCATATAGTCTGGACGCATAGTCGTGACAATAACTTGCTTCTGGGTCTCTGGGATTAGGATGGTGATTTCTGGTCTGAGAGATGTCCCTGGAGCTAGAGCTATAGCTAGCTCCCTAAGTGTTCCTGCCTGCAATGTCCTGTAAAACTTGGAATGGAGTCGGGCTAGAAAAACATAATAACAGCATGGATTGCAAGTCCACTGAAAATCTACAACCCAGCATACTAGGTTAGTAGCTTTAATTCCCCAAGCATTTATGAAATGGTCAGACAGCCCAGGAAAAGCTGACTGGGGAAAAGAAGTTTGGTCCATAAGCTTCTGAGTTAGTAGAGACTTTGCAGTAAAAGAGCAAAGGAGTCCCAGCTCTGAGTATACTTACCTTGTCCTGTATATCCCAGATGAGCTCTCAAGATGATAGCTTATGGTGAATGGTGAACAGTGCTGCTGGATTCATGGTCACTGAAGAAGAAGATTTAACTCCGGGACCAAAGACAGTCTCAGTCACTCAGATCATTGTGTAGATTTTATTTAAAGTGAAAGTTCCAGAAAACGCTTCTGCCATAGATATCAGAAGGGGGTAGGAGAGAACCCACCTCACTAGCTGAGGGAAGGCCTTATATACTTCTCAACTTGTTGCTGAGAATAGATAAAAAAATATCTCCAGGCTGTAAGAATTTTTCCCAGACCCTTTCCTATAACATACATCCTGAGATGACATCAGCACGAGATTAGTCAGAAGGAACAGATTAACTCAGAGATCCAGCTGTGGAAGATTTTGCCCAGAGGTCCCATGACATACATCCAAAGGTACAAAAAAAAAAAAAAGGCATGTTACTGAACAAGAGATAAGGCTGCCTACCAAATCTACTTGATTAAGGCGAAAGAATGTGAAAACGAAAGAATGTTCATCTCCTCCTTACATGGGCCGTAGGCTTTCACTGCTTATCAACCTGCCAAAGTTAACTCTCTAGGATGGAGATGCCTGACATGAGGCAATGCACAAGGCTTTAGGTTCCCTGTCCCAGGGAGTCTGAGCTCATCCCACCTGGTCGAGTGGTCCCTATGCTGGCCACAGCCAGCATGCTGCAGCTTTGAATAGGACAGAATGTTTGCAACCCCATGGACACTAGTTTGCAAGTCTCTGCTATTCATGGAATTTTTCAGGCATGAATACTGGAGTGGGTTGTCGTTTCCTCCTCGAGGAAGTCTTCCCAACCCATGCCTCATGCGTCTCCTGCATTGGCAGGTGGATTGTTTACCACTGGGAATGTTTGGGAAGCCCCAAACATTCTACTTAGGCAAGGTCAAATGACCTGAGAGACTTACCGTTTTCAAAGTTTCTTCCCTTGCATTGTACTTTCCTTGTCATTGAAAGGTCCACACTCTTTCTACACCGTATACTTTGTTTAGCATATAACACTTGTCAGTATTTAATATTATTAATTTCCTCAAAAATCAAAATCCATCTCATTCATTCCTCATTTCTTTCAGTGTTTAAGTTTGTTACATGCTTAGCTGGTGTCTAAAATAGAGACAAAAGCAAAGACTGGGCACACATTGCCACTTTTATCACAGAAAATGTTTTGACAGCCGCAAATGATGGGATAACCTAAGAAAATAATTACAGAAATTGAGGTGCATAGAGCA
This sequence comes from Bos javanicus, assembly GCF_032452875.1. Taxonomy (NCBI): domain Eukaryota; kingdom Metazoa; phylum Chordata; class Mammalia; order Artiodactyla; family Bovidae; genus Bos; species Bos javanicus. The sequence continues at coordinate 86,657,968 of NC_083897.1, read as the reverse complement.
CAGAGCTGGAACCAAGACGTAATTATCCAAAAAAAGGAGTGATCAGTAATTATGTCAAATGGGGAAGAGGAAATGATGTTCTTAAGATTCATGGGGAAAATTCATACACAAAGTCCTCTGTTCCACCATTATCCTACGAAGGGAGCCGCAGAGAAATCATCCCTGGAGGGAAAGATACACAGAGTGGAATTCCTGGTACAGAGTGCACTTATCCTGTGATGGGGAGTGGGAGGGGTAGGGGAAAGCCTCGTGGGTGTGGCTTTGCGTGGCGTCCAAGATGACGTCACAAACATCAGCCGTATCCAACGACACCGTGGGCTGAGCTAGTGCCAGTGGCGGCTGCGTCTGGTGAGGAAGCTTGCCCTCTGTACCCCTGAGGTAAAAGCCATGGGAGCAGTCAACAGTCAGATGCCCTCGAACAGAGTGGGGCATGCCCCAGAGGAGCCAGGTGCCCCTGAGGGGGAGGAGGAGGCCGAGGAGGTAACAGTGGCAGTGATAGAGGAAGGGGAGGAGAGCGAAGAGGCCAGACCCACCACTAGCCAAGGGCGCCACAAGCGGAAGACAGGCCCAGAAGGGCAGCTCACAAAAGCGCCTCACAGGAAGCGAGCAAAAGACCGTTTAGAGTCCGTTTATAAGACACTTTTTCTGAGAGGAGAAGGGAGTGACGTGCAGATCCGTGCCCTGGGGAAGGAGTGGAACTTGCACAAGGTCTACTTGTGCCGGTCAGGATACTTTGCTAGCATGTTCAGTGGTGCGTGGCGTGAGACAACCATGGATACTGTAGAGTTGCAGATGCCTGACGAGAACATTGATTGTGAGGCACTGCACGAGGCTTTAGGTTCCCTGTACCGAAACTCTGTGCTCATCCCACCCGGTCGAGTGGTCCCCATGCTGGCCACAGCCAGCATGCTGCAGCTGGACAAGCTGATTCAGCAGTGCGGAGAGATAATGAAGGAGACGGTCAGTGATCAGACCGTGTGCAGCTACTACTGCTCTGCTGAGAGCTACGGACTCCAGAACATCAGGGCCATGTGTCTTCAGTGGCTGCTGGACAACCTGATGACCCAGCATAGTGAGGAGTTATTGAGAGAAGTTAGCCTGGATCTCATGAAAGAGGTCATTGCCTCTTCAGAGCTCTTCGTGATGGAGGTAGAGATGGATGTGTACACGACGCTGAAAAAGTGGATGTTCCTGCAGCTGCAGCCGACATGGAGAGGCCCCCGCAGAGACCTACTGCCTGACGCCGACTCGTGGTTTGCCAGGTCCAGGCAGGAGTCAGAGGGCACCCCTTTCCTGGAGACCGAGCAGGGCAGAGCCTTCGTGCCAGCGTTCCAGCAGCTGCGGCTTGCCTACATGATCTGCGACCTGCCGTCAGCACGCATCATCGACCAGGATGCACTGATCCCTGCCACGTGGCTGACCCCAGTGTACAAAGAGCAGTGGCTTGCCCTCCTCCGGGCTGAGCAGACCAGAGACCTCGGGCCCGTGGATGTCTTCGTGTCCGACCTCCAGAGGACCAGCATGCGGTGCGGGGGCCAGCTCCTCAGGGATAAGCAGTGCAGCTGGCGGTGGGCAGCCTTCAATGTCGGCTGGGACTTGGTGGTGTGCTATGCCAACCGGCGCATCATTTTCAAGCGCAGCGCACTGAACAAGTCCTGCGGTCTCGGGGTCAGCTTACTCTGGCAGAGAAAGGTCGCGTTCCGCTTGTGCCTGGCCTCCTTGGACAGGGCTGGAAGAGCCATTTTCCGGAAGGAGACAGAACTCCAGGTGCTTTCCCTGGGAAAGGATGAAGAGCTAGAGGTGGTGAATCTGGAGAACGAAGATGTGGTTTTCCCCATGTATGTGACCTGTAATTTCCTGTACCTCCCCAGAGAGGGGCGTTTTCCTGAGTGAGGACTCCTGAAAACAAAATCTCAGAGAGGTGAGCAGCTCTTTTCCTGGGGTCGGGGACGACCAGCTTTGTCCAGATGCCAGCTCCTTCTGTGGGACCAACCGGACTTGCCCACCTCTGGTGGCCCACCTCTGTCAGAGTCTTTGTTGAACTGTAGCTCATAATACTTGAGATCGTTTACCTGAGCCTATGCAGAGGAGAAATTTTAAAGCCCTGCTCCCCCAACACCTTTAGACCTCATTTGTGCTGTTAAAGTGGCAACCTGTCCTCCTGGTTTACCATCCATCAATGCCCCCTCCCATCATTTCTGCAAAGTCAAAGACCAGTTGACTTTAGAGAGAACCTGTGAACCTACCTATTCTACTACTGTTGGGGAAACTCTTTTAAAATATGCATTTCCTTTAGCTTGATTAAAGGAATGTTAAAGAAACCGTTTGGTTTCTCTTTCAGTTCGCGTGTTTAGAGCCACTCTGCCCCACTCATTACCACTACTACCGCTAGCTTCCTTTGGATTGCTTCCCTTTCCCCATTCCCTGCCACTGAGCGTGTAGTACTTGGTTCCCATGATCTCTCACTCTGTGAACGCACCCAGGCTACACTGATGATCTTCTCTTTATTGGTTGGTCCTCAACATTCTTAGGTTAGTTGACTTCATATCGTATCTTGATGTTACTTTGGCTTTATTTTGACTTTCCTAGCATTTTAACCCTAGAAAGACGCCTCCAATCTTATACAACCCTATATTGGGGGTGGAGTGGAAGGCGGCAGATTGATGCTATGAGGACATCTCGGTACTAGACAGACTTTTTCTGTGGCATACAGCCACGAATTATTTATGCACCAGAATGCACTCTTAGAGAGTGCACGCTGATGGCCTTTGCCCTTCAGAAACATTTGACGTTGGAATTGTACGTGGAAAGACTCTTTCCCGCTTAAAAACAGGTCTGGTAACCTCTGGAAAGAAACGCTTTTGAATTATAATGGGAATTATTTGGCATCTGGAAGTGGCATCACGAGAAGTCCACACTAGTAATCAAAAGGGTAAGATAAAAAGTGTTTTTGTCACAAAAGGAGAAGCACACTAGTCACGATTTGAATTTGTTAGTTTCTGATTACTGTTAACTTACAAATTGTCACCATCCCATTCCCTCCATTGAGTCATTTTGAGGTCAAAGAATGGAAAACTCTATTTAAGAATCCATATAAATAATAAATACATGCTTGGAAAGAGTGTGATAAATTAATACAAGATGAACAAATAAACCATAACCTTGACTAGATGGACCTTTGTTTGCAAAGTAATGTCTCTGCTTTTCAATATGCTATCTAGGTTGGTTATAACTTTCCTACCAAGAAGCAAGCGTCTTTTAATTTCATGGCTGCAGTCACCATCTGCAATGATTTTGGAGCCCCCCCAAAAAAGTCTGACACTCTTTCCACTGTTTCCCCATCTATTTGCCATGAAGTGATGGGACCAGATGCCATGATCTTCGTTTTCTAAATTTTGAGCTTTAAGCCAACTTTTTCACTCTCCACTTTCACTTTCATCAGGAGGCTTTTTAGTTCCTCTTCACTTTCTGCCATAAGGGTGATGTCCTCTGCATATCTGAGTTTATTGATATTTCTCCCGCAATCATGATTCCAGCTTGTGCTTCTTCCAGCCCAGCGTTTCTCATGATGTACTCTGCATAGAAGTTAAATAAGCAGGGTGACAATATACAGCCTTGATCCCTCCTTTTCGTATTTGGAATCAGTCTGTTGTTCCATGTCCAGTTCTATCTGTTGCTTCCTGACCTGCATACACGTTTCTCAAGAGTCAGGTCAGGTGGTCTCGTATTCCAATCTATTGAAGAATTTTCCACAGTTTATTGTGATCCACACAGTCAAAGGCACGTATCATGTGTTAAACATTGTGTATTGGATGGGTGGCTGGATTGATAGGTGGCAAAGTTCCTGAGAGAATACACAGTGGAAAATGATGCCTTTTTAAAAATTTTCCTTCCACATTCAAAATCTCCTTGAGCAATGTCCTCAGGAGCATAGTTAAACATTTCATCCTGCTGGTGCAGAGTAAGACGTGAGGTCAAAACAGAGTAGCACTGTTGAGCTCAGAAATGCAAGGCCTAAAGGATGAACCAATTTATATTGAAATCTGGAAAACCCAACCTACTCCTGGGTTCTCCCTATAAGGTGAACAACCTAAACCAACTCTTTGCTCTTCCACCATTGTGTACACCATGGTAAATTTCATGTCCAGTCTCACAGGATGATGAGGACATTGCTTAGGTTACTCTAGATCCTCCAGCACATGGAGATCTCTGGACAACAGCACTGGTGAAATGTGACAAGGTTAAACCCTAAGATACCGTAGTGGACTCTCCTGAGAAAAAGGCACAGATGCCTTTTGCCTGCCCAATAGCCTTGGTGTGTCTGCTTGCATTTAAGTGTGGTGGCCTGGACTCACTGTAATGGATTTGGTCTGTGATGGCTAATGATCTTATTAATGTTGATGATGATCTTCCAATTTGTCTGTTATCAGTGAATTGGAAATTGATGTAAATAGAGGGTGAATTATCTGGCAAGAGAAAGGTTTCAAGTGATGACTAGATTATGGGATGCTGCTGCTACTGCTGCTGCTAAGTTGCTTCAGTAGCATCCAATTCTGTGCGACCCCAGAGATGGCAGCCCACCAGGCTCCCCCATCCCTGGGATTCTCCAGGCAAGAACACGGGAGTGGGTTGCCATTTCCTTCTCAATGCATGAAAGTGAAAAGTGAAAAGTGAAAAGTGAAAGTGAAGTCTCTCAGTCTTGTCCGACTCCTAGCGACCCCCATGGACTGCAGCCTACTAGGCTCCTCCATCCATGGGATTTTCCAGGCAAGAGTACTGGAGTGGGGTGCCATTGCCTTCTCCACTGAGGCATAGGGAATTGCATAAAGAATATATGCCAGGTTTAGATAATGCCAGGGAAGCCCCTTATAAAAGCAAACTCCTACTTAACCAAGACTAAGGTCAAGAAACAGACCATTGCCAGCCTTCCAGAATACCGCCACTGGTATTACTCCCAATCACAACCCACTCCCTTCCCTATGGATCTTGACTTTATGATAATCAGTTCAGTGCTTTCCTAAAAAACATGACCTTACAAATTTTGTATGCTTTCCTAAACAATACAGTTTATTTGAAGTTGTATCAGAGGAAGCATACTGCATGCTCCCTTTTATGGCCTGCTTCTTTCACTCTATCATATTTATTTGAGAGACTCATCTATCTTGTTCCTAGTAGTCTTAGATCTTTTGTCTCCATCATTGACTAGCATTCCAATGCATGATTTTAGCAAAGTAATTTTGAAATGATTATACTGTTCTACACTGTGTGAATACTGGGATGCTTTTAGCTATTTTTTTCCCTAACAATGCTTTTAGCTTTTTCTTATGAACAATGGTGCAATGAATATTCTTGGGTGTTTTTCATGTGACTCATGTTTAAAAGTCTCTTGGGTATACATGCAAGAACAGAATCACTGGTCCATAGTTATACATATCTTCAGCTTTTCTGCAGGGTGACAAACTGTTTTCTGTAGTGGTTGTAACAACAAGTAATCCCTGCAGCAACACAGAGAGTTTCTCTGCCTGCACATCTTCATCTACGCCAAGTGTTGGCAACATTTAATTTACTTGTTTATCACTACTATTAAGTTTTTGCACATTCTCACCTTTATGAACCTTTTGGACATTCTCTTCTATGAAAAGCCTGTTCATGTTCAACTCTTTTGCCATTTTTCTATTCTATTTTCCATCTTGTTCTTACTGATTCAGTGAGTTATTTATGTGTTTTCAATACGAGTTATATGTGTGGCTAAAATAATCTTTTGCTTTGTTGTTTTTATTTTCTCTTTTGTGCTGTGCTTTGTGAACAGACTTTAATTAAGACATACTTAATTATATAACATACTTATAGTCAAAATTTATCATTCTTCTGCTTATGGCCAGTGCTTTTCTGTTTTAAGTAATCTGTCCCTGCACTGGGGCCATGAAACTATTCTCTATCTTGTCTTCTGGAATATTTATGGTTTTGCCTCTCACAGGTCATAATCCAGCTACAAGTGATGTGTGTGTATAATGTTGAGTAGGGTTTCTTTCTGTTTTTATATTTTATCCTATGAACAGCTACCTAAACTTTTATTGATTCTCCCAATTTCAGTGAACCACTTATTGAAAAATCTGCCCTTTTCCTACAGATTTGCAGTGCCACATGTGTCATAAATCAAACATCTACCTATGTATGGGCTAATTTGTGTACTCTCCATTAAGTCCTATGGCCCAATTTATCTGTCTATTTAAAATACCACATATCAGTATTCATCACTACAAATTTAAAGTCAATTCTGATATTTGGATAAGGCCACTCAATTCTATCTTGCTCTTCAAGAATGTATAGGTTATTTTTGGTCTCTCTCAAATCCATTTCAATTATCAATTCATCAGAAAAAGTTTAACCAAAATCCTTTCTAGGGCTCTAATTAGAATTGCATTGCACTTTTGATGTAATACACCACATTAACAAACTTAAAAATAAAAACCATATGATTATCTCAATAGATGCAGAGAAAGCCTTTGACAAAATTCAACAACCATTTATGATAAAAACTCTCCAGAAAGCAGGAATAGAAGGAACATACCTCAACATAATAAAAGCTATATATGACAAACCCACAGCAAACATTATCCTCAATGGTGAAAAATTGAAAGCATTTCCTCTAAAGTCAGGAACAAGACAAGGGTGCCCACTTTCACCATTACTATTCAACATAGTTTTGGAAGTCTTGGCCACAGCAATCAGAGCAGAAAAAGGAATAAAAGGAATCCAAATTGGAAAAGAAGAAGTAAAACTCTCACTGTTTGCAGATGACATGATCCTCTACATAGAAAACCCTAAAGACTCCACCAGAAAATTACTAGAACTAATCAATGAATATAGTAAAGTTGCTGGATATAAAATCAACACACAGAAGTCCCTTGCATTCCTATACACTAATAATGAGAAAACAGAAAGAGAAATTAAGGAAACAATTCCATTCACCATTGCAACGAAAAGAATAAAATACTTAGGAATATATCTACCTAAAGAAACCAAAGACCTATATATAGAAAACTATAAAACACTGGTGAAAGAAATCAAAGAGGACACTAATAGATGGAGAAATATACCAAGTTCATGGATCGGAAGAATCAATATAGTGAAAAAGAGTACACTACCCAAAGCAATCTAGATTCAATGTAATCCCTATCAAGCTACCAATGGTATTCTTCACAGAGCTAGAACAAATAATTTCACAATTTGTATGGAAATACAAAGAACCTCGAATAGCCAAAGCTATCTTGAGAAAGAAGAATGGAACTGGAGTAATCAACCTGTCTGACTTCAGGCTCTACTACAAAGCCACAGTCATCAAGACAGTATGGTACTGGCACAAAGACAGAAATATAGATCAATAGAACAAAATAGAAAGCCCAGAGATAAATCCACACACATATGGACACCTTATCTTTGACAAAGGAGGCAAGAATATACAATGGATTAAAGACAATCTCTTTAACAAGTGGTGCTGGGAAAACTGGTCAACCACTTGTAAAAGAATGAAACTAGAACACTTTCTAACACCATACACAAAAATAAACTCAAAATGGATTAAAGATCTCAACGTAAGACCAGAAACTATAAAACTCCTAGAGGATAACATAGGCAAAACACTCTCCGACATACATCACAGCAGGATCCTCTATGACCCACCTCCCAGAATATTGGAAATAAAAGCAAAAATAAACAAATGGGACCTAATTAAACTTAAAAGCTTCTGCACAACAAAGGAAACTATAAGCAAGGTGAAAAGACAGCCTTCAGAATGGTAGAAAATAATAGCAAATGAAGCAACAGACAAACAACTTATCTCAAAAATATACAAGCAACTTCTACAGCTCAATTCCAGAAAAATAAATGACCCAATCAAAAAATGGGCCAAAGAACTAAACAGACATTTCTCCAAAGAAGACATACAGATGGCTAACAAACACGTGAAAAGATGCTCAACATCACTCATTATCAGAGAAATACAAATCAAAACCACAATAAGGTACCATTTCACATCAGTCAGAATGGCTGCAATCCAAAAGTCTACAAGCAATAAATGCTGGAGAGGGTGTGGAGAAAAGGGAACCCTCTTACACTGTTGGTGGGAATGCAAACTAGTACAGCCACTATGGAGAACAGTGTGGACATTCCTTTAAAAACTGGAAATAGAACTGCCTTATGACCCAGCAATCCCACTGCTAGGCATACACACTGAGGAAACCAGAATTGAAAGAGACACGTGTACCCCAATGTTCACCGCAGCACTGTTTATAATAGCCAGGACATGGAAGCAACCTAGATGTCCATCAGCAGATGAATGGATAAAGAAAGCTGTGGTACATATACACAATGGAGTATTACTCAGCCATTAAAAAGAATACATTTGAATCAGTTCTAATGAGGTGGATGAAGCTGGAGCCTATTATACAGAGTGAAGTAAGCCAGAAAGAAAAACACCAATACAGTATACTAACACATATATATGGAATTTAGAAAGATGGTAGCAATAACCCTGTATACAAGACAGCAAAAGAGACACTGATGTATAGAACAGTCTTTTGGACTCTGTGGGAGAAGGAGAGGGTGGGATGATTTGGGAGAATGGCATTGAAATATGTATAATATCAAATATGAAACGAATCACCAATCCAGGTTCAATGCACGATACTGGATGCTTGGGGCTGGTGCACTGGGACGATCCAGAGGGATGGTATGGGGAGGGAGGAGACAGGAGGGTTCAGGATGGGGAACACATGTATACCTGTGGCAGATTCATTTTGATATATGGCAAAACCAATACAATATTGTAAAGGTAAATAATATAAAATTAAAAAAAAAAAGGATTGCATTGCACTTTTGGATTTGACTTCTTTTCTATAATATAGAATGTGATTGAATGGATAATGGTGCACTTTTCCTTTTAATAAAAACTTCCTTAATATGTCCCAATAATATTTCTTTTTTTTCCCAATAAGAGAGCGTTTTATCCTAGGCACTTCATATTTTGCAACTACTGCCTTTGAAATTTTCATTTTGTAAATCTGTTGCTGGTAAATAGAATAAAATTGTCTTCTGTATGTTAATATTTTATCCTGTGAACAGCTACCTAAACTTTTATTGATTCTCCCAATTTCTCTGTAAATACCTGTAGAATTTAGTGTACAGAATCATATCATCTGCAAACAATGACAGTCTTGCTTCTTCCTTTCTGAGCACTTTGTTCTTTCTCTTCCCACTTACTATATTTTCTGGGTGATAGTGGACATTCTTACTTGATGCAACTCTCACAAGGAAGCTTTCAGTAATTCCAAGAATGATATTTGCTATAGGTGTTGTGTTCTGTAGCAATCTGGATCCAATCAGGAGATGGAAAGTACACAGTGGTCAGGGGAAATTTAACATAAAATTTAACATAATGTTTAAACATAAAGAATTATTAAATATGACACGTGCAGAATATATAAGATTTAGGAAAATTCTATATGGTATCCTGGGTTTAAGAAGCATACCCAAAGAAAGACAAACTTGAAATGGGGGTTCCTCCCCAAGCCTGGAGATCACATCTCATTGGAGAAGGTGTAGGAGAACCTTCTGAAGGCAGAGAAGTTTGCTAATTTACCTGCACCAGAGCCAGTCTGCAGAACCAGAGCTGGTCTACAGTTGAAGAGTAAGCAGGAAGGTACCCTCTGGAGCACATCAGTGTGGAAAGGCCACAGCTGGTGGCTGGCATGTGGACATGTAGTAGGAACAAGGGACCTGGCGGAATTGGAGGCCTGGAGCTGGCAATGGCCTGGAGCTGGCAATATGTAGGATCAGGAGGGCCTCAAGCTTGTGAGGGCTGCAGCCTTGGGATAAGTACAGGAGATAAAGCTAGTGGTGGGGTAAGGTGGGGGAATGAGTGAAATTAAGTAGGGGGAATCTGTGGGTAGGTGGCTTGGAGCACAAAATATCCATATGAAGAGGGCTACAGAAAGCCAATGACTAGGCCACACTGGTTCTGCACAGCCAACAAGGACAGTTGTTCTGGGCACATGCTTGGAGCAGAACACCTAGGCTATCATTACACTCACACTGCTGACAGCCTGAAGTCACAGGAGAGCTACTTCCTCCTTCAATGTCCATCCAGTGTCTTCTAACTGAGAAAATGGAACATCATGATCACTCTGAAGGAGAGATTCTTAAAGTAACCCATCCATTATCAGAGAGCTTATCATAAACAGTGAATTTAGAACAGAGAGGCAATGCCCTAAAAATTGGCTTCATATCCTTTATCAGTTTAGGGGAGTCCCTTCTACTGCTATTTTGTTACATGAATCATAGGCACCCTGTTGTTGTTCAGTCACTAAGTTGTGTCCAACTCTGTGCAAACCCTTGGACTCTAGCGCACCAGACTTCCCTGTCCTTCACTGTCTCCCAGAATTCGCTCAAATTCATGTATATTGTCAGTGATGTTATCTAACTACTTCTTCCTCTGTGGCCCCCTTCTCCTCCTGCCCTCAATCTTTCCCAGCATCAGAGTGTTTTCCAATAAGTCAGGTGGCCAAAGTATTAGAGCTTCAGCCTCAGCATCAGTCCTTTCAATGAATATTCAGATTGATTTCATTTAGGATTGACTGGTTGATCTCCTTGTTATCCTAGGGACTCTCAAGAGTCTTCTCCATCACCACAATTTGAAAGCATCAGTTCTTTGGCACTCAGACTTCTTGTTCATCCAGTTCTCACATCCATACATGACTACTGGAAAAAGCATAGCTTTGACTATACGGAACTTTGTCAGCAAAGTGATGTCTCTGCTTTTTAATATGCTGTCAAAAATAGGCACCCTCTCTATCATCATATTGTTTCTCTGGTGAATTAATGATTGAAGCAGCAGGACTGCCCACGTCCAGAGTTTTAATAGACCACTTATAATTCTTGTTGGACCCAGGGCTCCTTGGCCTGAAATGAGTTTTGCTGTAAAACCTAGGCTCTGGCACAAAGCGGGTGTCATGGGGTAGGGCAGAGACACTGTGACCTCTGCATTTTAGTCCTACCAGGGCTTGCCTGTTCTACCTGCAAGAAGAGACCAGGTGTATGGTAAGATTGCCTCTTACACCATGAGTGTGAATAGCACATGTTCCCCTCAGGAATAGACTAGTTTATACATGAAATGTTGCTCTACTGTCTTGATAGCTGTACCTGAGATAAACAGGGAGAGAGGATACTTGGATTTCATTTAAAGCCATGCTCATCAGAGCCCTGTCCACGGAGGGGCAAGGCAAAAGATGCCTGTGTGCTAACAAAGTCTATGTGTTTACCAGTGTTGGCAACTTGAATACTTTAACTACACTTTTCTAACTTGCCTTTAGGCTTGAAAATGGACAAAAACTGATGAGGGGAAATGACCCATAATTTTGCTGTTCTTAAGTGACAAATTATCCATTCTTTAGTGATTGAAATGTCATCGTATACTGGGAAGGAGAGAAAATTTAATTTAAAAGAAAAAGAACTTATGTCTGTATTCAATAGATAGAATAAGAAACCACAAAATCCAGAGGGAAAAATATACTGCTATATTTCTCTTTCTGACTTACTTCACTCTGTATAATAGGTTCTAGCTTCATCCACCTCATTAGAACTGACTCAATGTGTTCTTTTTTATGGCTGAGTAATATTCCATTGTGTATATATGCCACAACTTCTTTGTCCATTCATCTGATGATGGACATCTATTCTAACACATATATACATAATTTAGAAAAATAGTACTGAAGAATGTATTTACAGGGCAGCAGTGGAGAAACAGACATAGAGAATTGACTTATGGATATGGGGAGATGGGAGGAGAGGGTGAGATGTTTGGAAAGAGTAACATGGAAACTTACATTACCATATGTAAAATAGATAGCCAATGGGAATTTGCTGTATGGCTCAGGAAACTCAAACAGAGGCTCTGTATCAACCTAGACAGAGTGGGATGGGGAGGGATATGGGGGGTGGATTCAAAAGGGAGGGGATATATGTATACCTATGGCTGATACATGCTGAGGTTTGGCAGAAAACAACAAAATTCTGTAAATCAATTATCCTTCAATTAAAAAATAAATTAACTTTTAAAATACTGTTATAGTTACTCATCCTGGGAAAATTGTACTCTCTTCCTAGTACTTCAAATGTATAGAGCATATTCACATCTTCTGTTCAGAAGTCACACAAGACACATTAACCCATAGCCTTATGTTGTCACACAGGACTGGGCTGGCTTCCTTTCCCAAGCACCCAGAGACCTTGTACAGGAGGAATTGAATATGAACAATAGGTTCATCCTTTAAAGGATGTTGGATCTGCTGCCTGTGCTCTCTTAACCGTCAGGCATGCAATGATGAGACACAAATGTGAAATCTGAGACTTTCTCACTAACAAAAGGAGAAACTCTCTAGGGCTGCCACATGGGAAGTTTTTACCACTGGGAATCCAAGCAGGCTCTCTCACTTGGTAGAAGTCATTGAGAACTAGGTTTTATGGAGATACACACTTCTAGTCTGGTTTCTGAAGGTGGGCTGTGTAGCTTCAGCTGTTGTCTCTCTCCCTGCAGGAGGAAGGTGAATTTGTTAGCTCCCCACAAACCACAGTCACAGAAAGCTAACCAAAATGATCACACGGGTCACAGCTTCATGTAACTCAATGAAGCTATGAGCCATGCAGTGCAGGTCCACCCAAGATGAATGGGTCGTGGTGGACAGTTCTGACAAAATGTGGTCCATTGGAGAAGGAAATGGCAAACCACTTCAGTATTCTTGCTTCTAGAACCTCATCAACAGTGCGAAAAGTCAAGAATGTAGGACACCCGATGATGATCCCTCCAGGTCAGTAAGTGTCCAATATGTTACTGGGGAAAAGCAGAGAAATTGCTCCAAAAAGAATGAAGAGGCTTGCCAAAGTGAAAACGATGCTGTCGTGGGTATGTCTGGTGGTGAAAGTAAATTACAATTCTGTAAAGAACAATATTGCCTAAGAACTTGGAATATTAGGTCCAGGAATAAAAGCAAATTGGATATGGTCAAACAGGAGATGGCAAGAGTGAACATTGACAGTTTAGGAATCATTGAACTAAAATGGATGAGAATGGGTGAATTTAACTCAGATGACCATTATATCTACTACTGTGGGCAAGATTCCATTAGAAGAAATGGAGTAGCCCTCATAGTCAACAAAATAGCCTGAAATATAATATTTGGGTACATTCTCAAAAACAACAGACTAATCTCGGTTCATTTCCAAGGCAAACCATTCAATGTCACAGTAATCCAAGTCTATGCCTCAACCACTAAGGCCAAAGAAGAAAATAATCAAACAGTTCTATGAAGATATACAAGACCTTTGAGGACTAACAGCATAAAAGATGTACTTGTAATCTTAAAGGATTGGAATGCAAAAGTAGGAAGTTAAGAGATACCAAGTAACATGTAAGTTTGGACTTGTAGTACAAAATGAAGTAGGTCAAAGGCTAACATAATTTTGCCAAGAGAACACACTGGTCATAGCAAACACCCGCTTCCAACAGCACAAGAGATGACTCTACACAAGGACATCAGCAGATAGTCAATACCGAATTCAGATTGATTATATTCTTTGCCACCAAAGATGGCAAAGCTCTATAGAGTCAGCAAAATAAGACCGGGAGCTGACTGTGGCTGAGGTCATGTGCTCATTCTTGTGAAGTTCAAGATCAAGTTGAAGAAAGTAGGGAAAACCACTAGAACATTCAGGTATGACCTAAATAAAATCCTTTATGATTATACAGTAAAGGTGACAAATAGATTCAAGGGAGTAGATCTGGTGGACAGAGTGTCTGAATAACTATAGATGGAGGTTCATAATATTGCATAGGAGGCGGTGACCAAAACCATCCCAAAGTGAAAGAAATGCAGGAAAGCACAATGGTTGTCTGAGGAAACCTTACAAATAGCTGGGGGAAAAAGAGAAGTGAAAGGCAAAGGAGAAGGGGAAAGCTATACCCAACTGAATGCAGAGTTCCACAGGATATCAAGGAGAGATAAGAAAGCCCTCCTAAGTGCACAATGCAAAGAAATAGAGAAAAACAATAGAATGGGAAAGACTAGAGATCTCTTCAAGAAAATTAGAGATACCAAAGGAACACTTAATGCAAAGATGGGCACAATAAAGGACAGAAATGGCAAGGACCTAACAGAAGCAGATGTGATTAAGAAGAGGTGGCAAGAGAACACAGAAGAACTAGACAGAAATGGTCCTAGTGACTCAGATAACCACAATGGTGTGATCATTCCCTTAGAGCAAGACATCCTGGAGTGTGAAGTCAAGTGGGCCTTAGAAAACATTGCTACGAACAAAGCTAGTGGAGGTCATGGAATTCCAGCTGAGCTGTTTAAAATCCCAAAAGATGATGCTGTTAAAGTGCTCCAGTCAATATGCCAGCAAATTTGAAACACTCAGCAGTGCAGCAGGACTGGAAAAGCTTTTCATTCTAATCCCAAAGAAAGGCAGTGCCAAAGAATGTTCTTACCTCCATACAGTTTCTCTCATTTTGTATTCTAGGAAGGTGATGCTCAAAGTCTTTCAAGCTAGGCTTCAGCAGTAGGTGAACCAAGAAATTCTGGATGTACAGGCTGGATTTAGAAAAAGCAGAGAAACCAGAGACCACATTGTCAACATCTGGTGAATCATATAGAAAGCAAGGGAATTCCAGAAAAAAACATCTACTTCTGCTTCATTGACTATGTTAAAGCCTTCAACTTTGTGGATAAAAAAAAAAAAAAAAAAACCCTGTGGAAAATTCTTAAAGAGATGAGGATACCAGACCACATTACCTGCCTCCTTAGAAACCTGTATGCAGATCCAGAAGCAACAATTAGAACCAGACATGGAACAATGGACTTCTTCTAAATCAGGAAAGGCTTGTCACCCTGCTTTCAACTTATATGCAGAGTATGTCATGCAAAATGCCAGGCTAGATGAATCACAAGCTGTGATCAAGATGGCCAGAAGAAACAACAACAACCTCAGATATGCAGGTGATCCCACTCTGATGGCAGAAAGTGAACAGAAACTAAAGAGTCTTGATCAGGGTGAAAGAGGAGAGTGAAAAGCTGGCTTAAAACTCAACATTAAAAATGCTAAGGTCATGTCATCTGGTCCCATCATGCACTTCATGGCAAATAGAAGGGGAAAAAGTGGAAACAGTGACAGATGCTCTTTTCTTGGGCACCAAAATCACTGTGGATGGTGACTGCAGCAATGAAATTAAAAGACTCTTGTTCCCTGAATGAAAAGGTATAACAAATCTAGTCAGTGCTTTAAAAAGCAGAAACATCACTTTGGCAACAAAGATCCATATACTCAAAGCTATGGTTTTTCCAGTAGTCATTTATGGATGTGAGAGTTGGACCATAAAGAAGGCTGAGTGCAGAAGAATTGGTGCTTTCAAATTGTGGTGCTAGAGAAGTCTCTTGGAAATCCCTTGGACAGGAAGGAGATCAAGCCAGTCAATTCTAAAGGGAATGAATCCTGAATATTCATTGGAAAGACTGATGCTGAAGCTCCAATACCTTGGCCATCTGATGCAAAGAGTAGACTCATTGGAAAAGACCTTTTTGCTGGGAAATATAGCAGGCATGAGGAGAAGGTGATGACATAGGATGAGATGGTTGGATAGTATCACTGACTCAATGAACCTGAGTTTGATAAATCTCTGGGAGATAGTGAAGGACAGGGAAGCCTGGCATTCTGAAGTTCATAGAGTCACAAAGAGTTGGGCTGAACTTAGTGACTGGACAACAACATGAGGCATAGGCTGGGAGGATCCAAGTCCACCTGCATGACTCTTGTCCTGTCACTCCTGAACCCCAGCAAAAGAATGAAAGTTCTCCTGTTGTGTCAACAGGGGAAAAGTACAGTCTTATTTACTGTGTTTCTCACTCCAACCTGCCGTGCTCTGGCAGAGGATGCATAGTGAGAACACTGAAAGTTCATGTAGCTGTTTCTCCCTGGTTCAATTGACAGATGAGGGGTGTGGCCAGGGTAAACTCTAAGTTTACTCCTGGGGACCAGCTAGCTGTGCTTTGTGTGAACTTGACAACTACAGCACCACAGAAACCTTCCCCATGCCCTGCATCTACTCCTCAGTATATATCAAATATACAATTTATGAGAATGCCCAGACTTCCTTAAATAAGCTCCAGTTTCCCCTCAGAAATTATGTGGGTGAGAGAGTTTTCATTCATTCTCCCTTTCTTCTTACAAAAAACACCCCAAGCCACACTCAGTGATTGCATGGCTCTGCCAAGCTTTGGCCCAGGCCTAGATTCTCTGCAACGTTGGTGCACTCTGACTAGCTCAGGGGAATTTGATCTCAAGAACAGAACTCATGGGGCCAATCGTTTCTCTAGAGAAGATCTCTCTGGGACCAGAAAATGAACCAGGGACTGATGGCCTGAGCCCCCCTATCGAGAATATTTTCACTGTCTGACAATAGAGGGAATGTCTGAAGGGGATTATCTGTTAAGCAGGGTACTATGCAGAACTTGACCCTCTGCCTTCCATAGCTGTTGAAAGTTTAATCCCCTTCATATTCTGACGATGATTTAACTTCTCTGAAGGATACATGCTATATTCCACTGGTAATCATGGAAACCACCATCTATACACATTTTTTTTCAACTTCCATTCGTTTCACTGCTGTCTTCACCTCCCTCCTCATCTTCTTGGAGTTTGTTCCCCAGGGCCCCATGCCACAATTAGACAACCTCACATGGATCTGAGTTTTGGCTTTGAGTTCTCTGTGAGGTAAACTTTGAACTCAGGCTCAGCACAGAGGGCAGGGCCTAGAGTGAAAAGATGTTCACAAGAGAGATGGCTACTTTGCTCAAAAGGAAATTTTTTCTTGCAGCTGGCTCAGCAGGAGAGCTATTGGGGAGCTCCACATCATTTATCCCACATATGCAGATGCAGATGCTTGCTTCAAAACCCAATGGACTTACATATTGAATCTTCATACTGAGGCAGAGCTGCCACTGACCATCACTGATACAATAGGGAGCAAATATATCTGAACACATACAGGTGTATGGACCCTCTTGGACGCACATAAGATGGCAGAGTGGAAGGACTTGCACTCATTCTCTCCTGCATGAACTCCAAAATTACATCTCGCTGCTGAACAACCATCAACAGGAGAATGTTGGCTCCAACCAAATAAGATACCCTACTTCCAAGGGCAAAGGAGAAGCCACAGCAAGATGGTAGGAGGGGTGAAATCGCATTTAGAATCAAACTCCATACCCATCAGAGATGCCTGGAGGGCTCAAACAAAACCTTGTGCTCACCAGAATCAAGAGACCCCACAGAAACTGAGCCAGGCCTGCGTTTGAGTGTTTGAGTATCTCTTGCAGAGGTACGGGTCAGCAGTGGCCTGCCACAGGGGCAGTGGTTCTCAGTGCAGCAGACCTGGGTCACACAGTGTGTGGCATAAACCGTCTTGGAGGAGATCGTGATTAACCCCACCATAGAGCCACCGAGCAGAAGACCCACAAACTGAGAACAATTATACCAAATACATTCTCACACTCTTAAAGTTCTAGGACCCTCAACAGATTTCCCAACCTTGGGGATCTGGCAAAGGGACTGAGAACCACCAAAGAATTTTACTTTGGAGGCCAGTGGGATTCAATTACAGAACTTACACAGGACTGGGGAAACAGACTCTTGAAGGGCACAAACAAAACTTTGTGCACACCAGGACCCAGGAGAAAGGAGCAGTGACACTATTAGAGACTGACCCAGACATGCCTGTGAGTCTACAGGAGTCTCCGGTGGAGGCGTGGATCACCAGTGGCCTGCTACAGGGTCAGTGACACGGAGTGCAGCATTGCGTGCATGGGATCTTTTGAAGGACTTCACCATTATCTTCATTACCTCCACCATTTGGTCTCAGGTCGAGCAATAGGGAGTGAACACAACCCCATCCATCAACAGAAAATCGGACGAAAGATTTACTGAGCATGGCCCCGCCATTCAGAACAAGACCCAGTTTCCCCCACAGTCAGTCTCTCCCATTAGGAAGCTTCCATAAGCCTCTTATCCTTAAACTTCAGAGGGTAGACAGAATGAAAACCACAATCACAGAAAAATGAAACTGATCACATGGACCACAGCCTTGTCTAACTCAATGAAACTGAGAGCCATGCCATGTAGTGCCACCCAAGACAGATGGGTCATGATGGAGAGTTCTGACGAAACATGGTCCACTGTAGAAGGGAATGACAAACCACTTCAGTATTCTTGCCCTGAGAACCCCATGAACACTATGAGAAGACAAAAAGATATGACACTGAAAGATGAACTCCCCAGGTTTGTAGGTGCCCAATATGCTACAGCAGAAGAGTGGAGAAAAAGCTCCAGAAAGAATGAAGAGATGGAGCCAAAGTGAAAACAACATCCAGTTGTGAATGTGACTGGTGATGGAAGTAAAGCCTGATGCTGTAAAGAACAATATTGCATAGGAACCTGGAATGTCAGGCCAATGGATCAAGGTAAATTGGAAGTGGTCAAACAGGAGATGACAAGAGTGAGCATTGACATTTTAGGAACCAGTGAATTAAAATGGACTGGAATGGGCAAATTTAATTCAGATGACCGTGATGCCTACTACTGTGGATAACAATCCCTTAGAAGAATGGAATAGCCCTTATAGTCAACAAAAGAGTCTGAAATGCGGTAATTGGGTGCAATCTTAAAAAAGACAGAATGGGTCATTTTGTCCCATGGAAAATGTCCTTGGAAACGAAATGGGTTCATTTCCAAGGCAAACCATTCAATATCACAGTAAATACAATTCTGTGCCCCAACTAGTAATGTTGAAGAAGCTGAAGTTGAACAGTCCTATGAAGACCTCAAGACCTTTTAGAACTAATACCCCCCAAAGTTGCCCTTTTCTTCATAGGGTACTGTAATGCAAAAGAAAGGGGTCAAGACATACTTGGAGTAATAGGCAAATTTGGTCTTGGAGTACAAAACAAAGCAGGGGAAACACTAACAGAGTTTTGCCAAGAGAACACAGTGATCATAGCAAACACCCTCTTCCAGCAACACAAGTGAAGTCTCTTCACATGGGTATCACCATATGGTTAATATTGAAAGATTGATTATATTTTTTGTAGCTGAAGTTGCAGAAGTTCTGTACAATCAGCAAAAACAAGACCAGGAGCTGACTGTGGCTCAGATCATGAACTCCTTATTGCCAAATTCAGGCTTAAATTGAAGAAAGTAGGGAAAACCACTAGACCATTCAGGTATGATCTAAATCAAATCCCTTACAATTATACAGTGGAAGTGAAAAAAGAAAAACAACCTCAAAGCAATAGATTTGCTAGACAGAGTGCCTGAAGAACTGTGGACAGATGTTCATGACATTGTACAGGAGGCAGCGATCAAGATAATCCCCAAGGAAAAGTAGTGCAAAAAGGCAAATGGTTGTCCAGGGAGGCCTTACAAATAGCTTTGAAAAGAAGGGAAGCAAAAGGCAAAGCACAAAAGGAAAGATATACCCATTTGAATGCAGAGTTCCAAAGAATAACAAGCAGAGGTAAAGTCTTTCTCAGGGATCAATGTAAAGAAATAGAGGAAAAGAATAGAATGGGAAAGACTAGAGATTTCTTTAAGAAAATTAGAGATACCAAAGAAACACTTCATGCAAAGATGGGCACTATAAAGGACAGAAATGGTATGGACCTAACAGAAGCAGAAGATATTAAGAAGAGGTGCAAGAATACACAGAAGAACTATGCAAGAAAGATCTTCATGAATGGTGTGATCACTTACCTAGAGCCAGACATCCTGGAATGCAATGTCAAGTGGGCCTTAGGAAGCATCACTACTAACAAAGATAGTGGAGCTGATGGAATTCCAGTTGAGCCATTTCAAATCCTTAACGATGATGCTGTGAAAGTGCTGCTCTCAATATGCCATCAAATTTGGAAAACTCAGCAGTGGCCACAGAACTGGGAAAAGGTCAGTTTTCTTTGCAATCCCAAAGAAAGGCAATGCCAAAGAATGCTCAAACTACCGCACAATTGCGCTCATCTCACATACTAGTAAAGTAATGCTCAAAATTCTTCAAGCCAGGCTTCAACAGTACATGAACCATGAACTTCCAGATGTTCAAGCTGGATTTAGAAAAGGCAGATCAGATTGCCAACATCTGTTGCATCATTGAAAAAGCGAGAGTTCCAGAAAAACATCTATTTATGCTTTATTGACTTTGCCAGATACTTTGACTGTGTGGATCACAACAATCTGTGGAAAATTCTTAAAGGGATGCGAATAAAAGACCACCTTACCTGCCTTTTAAGAAACCTGTATGCAGGTCAAGAAGCAACAGTTTGAACCAGACAAAGAACAATGGACTGGTTTCAAATGGGAAAAGAAGTACGTCAAGGCTGTGCATTGTCATCCTGCTTATTTAACTTATATACAGTACATCATGCAAAATGCCAGGCTTGATGAAGCACAAGCTGTAATCAAGATTGCCAGGAGAAATATCAATAACCTCAGATATGCAGATGACACCACTCTTACGGCAAAAATGAAGAGGAACTAAAGAGCCTCTTGATGAAAATGAAACAAGAGAGTGAAAAAGCTGACTTAAAGCTCAACATTCCAAAAAGTAAGTTCCTGGCATCCAGTCCATCACTTCATGGCAAATAGATGGAGAAACAATGAAAACAGTGACAGAGTTTATTTTTTTGGCTCCAAAATCACTGCAGATGGTGAGTGCAGCCATGAAATTAAAAGACGTTTGCTCCTTGGAAGAAAAGCTATGACCAACCTAGACAGCATATTAAAAAGTAGAGACATTACCTTGCCAACAAATGTCTGTCTAGTCAAAGCCATAGTTTTTCCAGTAGTCATGTATGGATGTGAGATTTGGACTGTAAAGAAATCTTTTTTGGCTGAGTGCCGAAAATTTGATGCTTTTGATGTGTGTTATTGGAGAAGACTCTTGAGAGTCCCTTGGACTTCAAGGAGACTCAACCAGTCAGTCCTAAAGGAAATCAGTCCTGACTATTCATTGGAAGGACTGCTGCTGAAGCTGAAACTCCAATACTTTGGCCACCTGATGCAAAGCACTGACTCACTGGAAAAGACCCTGATGTTGGGAAAGATTGAAGGCTGGAGGAGAAGGGGACAACAGGGGATGAGATGGTTGGATGGCATCACTGACTCGATGGACATGAGTTTGAACAAGCTTTGGGAGTTGGTGATGGACATCAAAACTGGCGTGCTGCAGTCCATGAGGTCGCAAAGAGTCAGAAATGACTGAGTGACTGAAGTGAACTGAACTGCACCATGGTGAGCCATGTGCAAGTTCCCCATAACAAGCAGAGGATAACTATTTTAAAGAGAGGGAAAACAAGTTGGGAGGACTAATGTAAAGAAAGGGTTCATCAAATGAATTGAGAGTTCCAAGTATAGTGACTTTCTTTTGGCAGAGACCTGACGGTCACATTGGTCAAGCTCTTGACAGGCAAGAAGAGAAGTCTTTCTTCTTGATGTACTTTACTGGGTCATCACTGTAGGGCATGAGAGCTCCCCATTCTGGCCTCCAAACACTGAGTTTTTTTTTAATTGAAGGAAAATTGCTTTATAATGTTGTGTTGGTTTCTGCCCTATGACAATACAAATCAAGCATAATTATACATATGTCACCTAGCTCTTGAGCCTCCCTACCCTCCTCAAGCCCTCCCCTGTAGGTAATCACAGAGCACCAGGCTGGACTTCCTGTGTTATATAGCATCCCCTCACCAGTGGTCTATTTTACACACGGTAGTGTATATATGTCGATGCTACTTTCTCTGTTCATCCCACTCTTTTCTTCCCCCACTGTATCCACAAGTCCATTCTCTATATCCGACTCTCCACCAAATTCTTTTACTTGAGATTTCTGTGTGTTAAATTTTCGTATTTGTTAAGTAGTGAAGCTGAGTGGGAACACTTGTAACTAGGATACTCTGAAAACCTCACTGAGTTCTATGTTCTTGCCTACATAAAACAAATTATCAGGCACAGTAAAATAAAGCTGAGGAGATATTTTTGTGAGTGTGTTTGTGTACCTGCAGACCTAAACTTTTTTTTTTCTTCGCTTTGTGACTCTGTGATATTCATCCTAAATTGTGGTTCTGATTTAATTATTTAGAAATTCTAAGAATTCAGCCTAACTTCTCTGCTGATGCTGTGCTCAGGTACAGCTCTCTCTCTGAAATATAAACTTTCTGAAGTGATGACAGAGTAATTTCAATACTAGATTGTAATTGGTCAGAAAACTTGGCTTTTATTTATTAACAACAACAACAAAAAAAGCCAACATCTCCTGCCACTTTAGAATTTACAGAAATCTCTCACATGTTGTATGTTTGACTCTTGCAAGAACCCACTCTATAAGGAAATGGTACAAATGCTATGTTTACTTCAGTTTGACAGATGAAGAAGCCAGAACTCAGAGATAGGAAGTTGCTTCTGCTTAAGTTCATGTATTTATGGAGTAAACCCTAAAATCTGATTTCATATACATTTCACTCTAGGTCCAGCTATCTATCACTCCTCACTGATCTTCAAGTAGTTTTTTCACCTGTTTCATCTGGTGTTGGAGACCAGCAGCCTGTTTCAGAGAGGTCATGATCTTATTGAACCACTCAGCAGAGAACCCAAGACACACCTTTCACATGGCTAATCTGTCTCCCCTTTATCCAGGTTCCTTCAGGGCCAAAAATTGCCTTCAAATCAGCATCCCCTGTCCCCACATGAAGTAATCCTCTGCCTGTAGCTGACTAAAAAACAAACCCTACTATGGACTTAGGAGCCATTTCTTCACCATGCTGGTGTAATACAAAATGGAAGAAGGGGGCTTGATTTTTACTTTATTGTTAAAAGGAAAAAAAAAAACACTTCTTCAGGTATCATCTTTCATACATTTTACAACAAGCATGACAGAACAGCATGCTACTGTCATTATGCTCACATGACAGCAAGTAAGTCAGGGCACCAGCACACAAAGCAGCTAACATGCCTAACCACAGCAACCCGCATAGTAAATACCGAGCCAGGATAACACCTTTGAGCCTTGGACCCACTGGTTTCTAGTCCACTGTGTCCACTATGGGCCCAAGAGGCAAATTCTATAATATCATCAACAGTACTTTCTTTCATGTGTTGAGAGTTCTCCTTGATGCTTCCCACATTTAACCATGCTCATTCTATTCTCTGTGCCTGTGTTCCCTTTTTCCTAATTCTACTAGGAATACCTTTATAACCTCCCCTCTCTCTGTAGAAATCCTATCTGCCCATCTAGTTCCAGTTTTGCAAGTCCCTTCTACCACCTTTTCAAATGTACCACTTCATATCCATCTCTTTCTACTCAAAAACCTAGCTGAACTTAAAGCCACATAATTAATGGCTGCTGTATTTCTTTCCTTTTTACATTTTTTTCTTAATTAATGAATATGTTTTAATTAGAGAATCATTACTTTACATTATTGTGATGGTTTTTGCCATACATCAACATGAATTGGCCACAGGTATACATGTATCCCCCCACATCCTGACCCCCCTTCCCATCTCCCTCACCACCCTATCCCGCTGGGTTGTCCCAGAGCACTGGCTTTAGGTGGCCTTCTTCATGCATCGAACTTGCACTGCTACTCTATTATACATATGGTAATGCACATGTTTCAATGCTATTCTCTCAAGTCATGCCACCCTAGCCTTCTCTCACCAAGGCCAAAAGTCTGTTCTTTACATTTGTGTCTCCTTTACTGCCTTGCATGTAGGGTTGTCAGTACCGTCTTTCTAAATTCCATATATATGTGTTAATATACAGTATTTGATTTCCCTTTCTGATTTACTTCACTCTGCATAATAGAGTCCAGATTAATTCACCTCATTAGAACTGACTCAGATGCATTTCTTTTTATAACTGAGTAATATTCCATGTGTATACATACCACAACTTCTTTATCCATTCATCTGCTGATGGACATCTAGGTTGTTCCCATGTCCTAGCTATTGTAAATAGTGCTGCTGCAATGAATGTTATGGTACATGTGTCTCTTTTGGTTCTGGTTTCCTTGGGGTATATGCCCAGAAGTGGGATTGCTGGGTCATATGGCAGTTCTATTCCCAGTTTTCTAAGGAATCTCCACACTGTTCTCCACAGTAGCTATACCAGTTTCCATTCTCACCAAAACTGTAAGAGTGTTTCATTTTCTTGACACCCTCTCAAACATTTATCATTTGTAAAACTTTTGATGATGGTCATTCCGACTGGTGTGAGATGATACCTCACTGAAGTTTTGAATTGCATTTCTTTAATAATGAGTGATGTTGAGCATCTTTTCATGGGCTTATTCAGTTCAGTTCAGTCGCTAAGTCATGTCCAACACTTTGTGACCCCATGGACTGCAGCTTGCCAGGCCTCCCTTTCCATCACTAACTTCCAGAATTTACCCAAACTCATGTTCACTGAGTCGGTGATGCCATCCAACCATCTCATTCTCTGCTGTCTCCTTCTCCTCCCGCCCTCAATCTTTCCAAGAATCAGGGCTCTTTTCAAATAAGTCAGCTCTTCACATCAGGTGGCCAAAGTATTGGAGTTTCAGCTTCAACATCAGTCCTTCCAATGAACACTCAGGACTGATCTCCTTTAGGATGGACTAGTTGGATCTCCTCGCAGTCTAAGAGACTCTCAAGAGTCTTCTCCAACACCACAGTTCAAAAGCATCAATTCTTCACTGCTCAGCTTTCTTTACAGTCCAACTCTCACATCCATACATGACTACTGGAAAAACCATAGCCTTGACTAGACAGACCTTTGTTGGGTAAGTAATGTCTCTGCTTTTTAATATGCTGTCTAGGTTAGTCATAGCTTTTCTTCCAAGGAGCAAGTGTCTTTTAATTTCATGGCTGCAGTCACCATCTGCAGTGATTTTGGAGCCTTAGAAAATAAAGTTTGTCATTGCTTCCACTATTTCCCCATCTATTTGCCATAAAATGATGAGACCAGGTGCCATGATCTTCATTTTCTGAATGTTGAGCATTAAGCCAACTTTTTCACTCTCCTCTTTCACTAAGCCAACTTTTTCACTCTCCTCTTTCACTTTCATCAAGAGGCTATTTAGTTCTTCACTTTCTGCCATAAGGATGGTGTCATCTGAGGTTTTTGATATTTCTCCTGGCAATCTTGATTTCAACTTGCACTTCATGTAGGCCAGCATTACTCATGATATACTCTGCATATAAGTTAAATCAGCAGGGTAACAAAATACAGCCTTGACGTACTCCTTTTCTTATTTGGAACCAGTCTGTTCTATGTCCAGTTCTAACTGTTGCTTCCTGACCTGCATACAGATTTCTCAAGAAGCCGGTGAGGTGGTCTGGTATTCCCATCACTTTCAGAATTTTCCATAGTTTATTGTGATCCACACGGTCAAAGGTTTTGGCATTGTCAGTAAGGCAGAAATAGACATTTTTCTGGAATCTCTTGCTTTTTCGATGATCCAGCAGATGTTGGCAATTTGATCTCTGGTTCCTCTGCCTTTTCTCAAATCAGCTTGAACAACTGGAAGTTCACAGTTCATGTATTGTTGAAGCCTGGCTTAGTGAATTTTGAGCATTACTTTACTAGCGTGTTAAATGACTGCAATTGTGTGGTATTTTGAGCATTCTTTGGCATTTCTTTTCTTAGGGATTGGAATGAAAACTGACTTTTTCCAGTCCTGTGGCCACTGCTGAGTTTTCCAAATTTACTGGCATATTGAGTGCAGCACTTTCACAGCATCATCTTTCAAGGTTTGAAATAGGTTTCCTGGAACTCCACCACCTCCACTAGCTTTGTTCATAGTGATGCTTCCTAAGACCCACTTGACTTCACATTCCAGGATGTCTGGCTCTAGGTGAGTGATCACACCATCTGAGTTGTGAAGATCTTTTTGTATAGTTCTTCTGTGCATTCTTGCTACCTCTTCTTAATATCTTCTGCTTCTGTTAGGTCCACACAATTTCTTTATGTCTTCTTTGGATAAATGTCTGTTTAGGTCTTTAACCCACTTTTTGATGGTTTTTGTTGTTGTTGTTGAGCTCTATGAGCCGCTTGTACATTTTGGCGATTAATTCTTAGTCAGTTTCTTTTGCTATTATCTTTTCCCATTCTGAGGGCTTTCTTTTCACCTAGCTTATATTTTCCTTCATTGTGCAAAAGCTTTTAAATTTAATTAGGTCCCATTTGTTTATGGTTGTTTTTATTTCCATTACTCTGGGAAGCGGCTCATAGAGGGTAGTGCTGTGATTTATGTTGGAGAGTGTTCTGCCTATGTTCTCCTCCAAGAGTTTTATAGTTTCTGGTCTTACATTTAGCTCTTATTCCATTCTGAGTTTATTTTTGTTTATCGTGTTAGAAGCTCCAATACTTTGGCCACCTGATGCAAAGAACTGACTCATTGGAAAAGACATTGATGCTGGGAAAGATTGAAGGCAGGAGGAGAAGGGGATGACAGAGGATAAAATGGTTGGATGGAATCACCAACTTGATAGACATGAGTTTGAGCAAGCTCCCGGAGTTAGTGATAGACAGGGAAGCCTGGCACGCTGCACTCCATGGGGTCGTAAAGAGTTGGATATGACTGAGTGCCTGAACTGAATTAAATTTGTCCACTCTCATCCATTTTAGCTCACTGCTTCCCAAAATGTCGATATTCATTCTTGCCATTTCCTACTTGACCACATCCAATTTATGTTGATTCATTGACCTAATGTTTCAGGTTCCTGTGCAATATTGTTCTTTACAGCATCAGTCTTTACTTTCACCACCAGACACACCCACAACTGTGTGTCATTTCCTGTTTAGCCTCTTCATTCTTTTTGGAGCTATTTCTCTGCTCTTCCCCAACAGTATATTGGACACTTATCAACCTGGGGGGTTCATCTTCCAGTGTCGTATCTTTTGCCTTTTCATACTGTTCATGTGGTTCTCAAGGTAAGAATACTGAAATGGTTTGCCATTCCATTCTCCAGTGGACCATATTTTGTCAGAACTCTCCACAATGACCCATCCATAAGAAAGAAAGAAAGGGGTGGGTGAGAAAGCAAGTGAGGACTGATTTTTAAATGATGATTATATAGCTGATTCTTTTTGTTGTACAAAAAGTAACTAATCCAACATTGTAAAGCTTTATACGAGGTGTTATGTGGATGCTCAGTTGCGTCCAACTCTGCCCTCATTGACTGTAGCCTCCCAGGCTCCTCTGCTTATGGGATTTTCCATGCAAAAATACCAGAGTGGGATTTCCTCCTGCAGTAAATCTTTCTGACCCAGGGATCAAACTTACTTCTCCTGTGTCTTCTGCACTGGCAAGTGGTTTCTTTACCACTAGCGCTACCTGGGAAGCCCCAATAAAATAAACACCTTTTAAAAAATACTAGCAGAATTAAAAAAAAATAAATAAATGATAATTAAAGAAGACAATTGAGGCGATAAAAACACATTTTGCTTAACCTTTCATAAAGTGGACAATTTCTTCTGGAAAAACTGCACTCAGAAGAGGAAGACAGGAAGCTTGTATAGAATAGAGAAGAAGGAAGAGAAAAATGGAAACTACCTGATTGGCTGGGGCTGCAGAGTCACTGTTGTTTGGGATGTGATGAGCAAGGAGATAAGTTGAGAAGCCAGGGCTGGCTTGTCTTGGGGCCAGCTGACCACATGCATGTGGTTCTGGTCAAGCAGAGCATGTATAAGGACACAAAAGTTCCCTATGTTTCAGCTTGCTGATATGGCACCCAGACAGGAGCAGATCCATGTTGGATTCTCATGATTTTGGGGCTGACTGGGCACTCTGGTCACTGCCCAGCATCTCCAGAGAAGATGGGACTACTTCACTGACCTCTTTCCCTCTTTACTTGTTTTCACTCATTTGTTCCCTTTTAGTGCGTTGCATTTTCTTCCCACCTCCCCTCCCCCAAAGTCGATTTACATAGATTCTCAGAAAACAAGAGCAAGAGGTGACCTTGGGTCAATCCAGCCACTCAGGAGAAGGGACCTTGAGTCTTTCCCTCCGGCGGGCAGGGCGGGTGGGTTGGGGTCCCCAAGCTGCGTCCCACACATGAAGGAACCCATGGCTGGCTCCTTGGAGGCAGAGGTGGAGGCGGAGAGGATGGGGCTGACACTCCGAAGGCTGAGGTAAAACTTGTCAGTTTATTCACGGGGATGTGGCATCAGGGGCTCCTTGGTGCCTGAGTCGTCCTCGTGACCCAGAAGCAGCTGTTGGCCTCTCCTCCTCATGGTTGTTGTGGGAGAACATCTTGGGGCCCTTGTGAGGTGGGGAGTCAAGGCCTGGGTCCCTGCATGCCACTGGTTCCTCACCCACCCTGGTCCCCAGGCCCTGATTCTGGATGATGGCATATCCTCATGGCCCTAGCCTTTGCCCTCTTCCTGCTTCCTGTGTGTGTGTGTGTGTGTGTGTGTGTGTGTGTGTATAACACAGTGAAATATTACCCAGCCACCAAAAACTAATTATAATTTTGTCATTTGAAACTACATGGATGGACCCAAAGGTTATTCTGCTTAGTGAAATAAGTCAGAGAAAGACAACTACTCTATGTTATCAATTATATGTGGACTAATAAATAAAATAAATGAATAAATATAATAAAACAGAATCAGCTTCACTTATATAGAGAACAAACTAGTAATTACTAGTGGGGAGAGATCAGTGCAGATGGGCATGGCAGGGGTAATGAAATAAGAGGTACACCCTACTATGTATAAAATAAATGAGTTACAAGCATATATCTTACAACATAGGGAATATAGGCAATATTTTATAATCATTTTATAATCACTTTAAATTAAGTATAAAATATAAAATGTTAAATCACTATGCTGTACGCCTGAAACTAATATAATGTTGTAAACGAATTGCACTTCATTAAAATTTTAAAAATCAAAAAGGATATAACACATAGACAAACACACAAAGAAACTGTGCATCAAGAAGTGAGTAGAGTTAAGTATTTAAAGTGGTGAAAAAAATCTATACCAATCTAGAATTCTGGATCCATTTGAATTGTCTTTTAAAACTGATTGAGTTACTTCACTCATGATCCTATGTTTAAGGCAGCAAAAGAGACAAAGATATAAAGAACAGACTTTTGGACTATGTAGCAGTCCACAAGGTCACTAAGAGTCAGACACGACTGAGTGACTTCACCTTCACTTTTCACTTTCATTCATTGGAGAAGGAAATGGCAACCCACTCCAGTGTTCTTGCCTGGAGAATCCCAGGGACGGGGGAGTCTGGTGGGCTGCTGTCTATGGGGTCACACAGAGTCAGACACGACTGAAGCGATGCAGCAGCAGCAGCAGCAGGAAAAGGTGAGAGTGGGATGATTTGAGAGAATAGCATTGAAACGTGTATAGTACCATATGTAAAGTAGATGACCAGTGCAAGTTCAGTGCATGAAGCAGGGCACGCAAAGCTAGTGCTCTGGGACAACCCAGAGGAATGGGGTGAAGAGGGAGGTGGGGGGTGTTCAGGATGGGAGGGACACATGTGCAACTGTGGCTGATTCACATCGATGTATGGCAAAAACCACAATAGTGTAAAGTAATTATACTCCAATTAAAATAAATTAATTTTAAAAAGTGATTGAGATACAGATTTTTTTAAACCAACAAAAATTGAGAGCACTAGTTGTCAGTGGACGTACATTTTAAGAATTTGTTTTTAAAAATCTTCAGAAAATTTGGAATGTTATATTCCAGAAATTATGTTATACATAAATAAAGGAAAAGTACTGGGGAAGTTGATGGCAAAAGAAAAATAATATTTTCCTTATCCTTAATAGACAACTGTGTGTTTAAAATCATGGTATTAAGCTTGTAAGAAGTGATTATATATTTGGGGTAAATGAAATGAATGATAAAAGTTTCATAAGGGAAAGTGAGGAACTGAGAATACTCTAAGTCCTTGAATTACATGTGAAGTAATATAATGCTACTTGAAAAATGGATTTGAATTAGTTTTAATTGTATATTGCAAACACAAGGGAAATAAAAATATGTCTTAAAGTACAATGAGGTACCAAGAAAGGAGAATGATGGGATGATATAAAACGCTGAATTAAAACAAAAGAAGGCAGATAAGTCATGGAAGACCAAAATTAAAAGAAAGAACAAAACTATAAATAGAAAACTGTTACACACAGTATTTATTTTTCTCTTTCTGACTTACTTCACTCTGTATAATAGATTCTGGGCCCATCCATTAATGATCCATATCATTTTATGGCTGATTAATATTCCGTTGTATTTATTTACCACATCTTCTGCACTGCCATGTGTAAAACAGACAGCTAGTGTAGTACCTGCTGTATAGTGCATGGAACTCAGCTAGGTGCTCCATGGTGACCTAGATGGGTGTCTGGGGGTTGTGGGAGGGAAACCCAAGAGGGAAGGCATATATGTATATACACATACACACACACACACACACACACACACTGTTGTACAGCAGAAACTAACATTGTAAAGCAACTATACCCCAATTAAAAAATAAGTAACAAAATTGGCACATATCAATCCAGCTATATCAATATTAACTTAAAAGTTAATGGCTTACATCATCAACAAATCTCAAACAATAAATACTGGAGAGGATGTGGAGAAAAGGCAACCCTCTTGCACTGTTGGTGGGAATATAAATTGATACAGCTACTATGGAATACAGTATGTGAAAATGAAAGTCGCTCAATCTTGTCCGACTCTTTGTGACCCCAGGGACTGTAGAGTCCATGGAATTCTCCAGGCCAGAATACTGGAGTGGGTAGCCTTTCCCTTCTCCAGGGAATCTTCCTAACCCAGGGATCAAACCCAAGTACTACCATATTACCCAGCGATCCCAGTACTAGGCATATACTCTGAGAAAACCAAAATTGAAAAAGACACATGTACCCCAATGTTCACTGCAACACTATTTACAATAGCTAGGACATGGAAGTAACCTAGGTGTCCATTGACTGATGGAATGGATAAAGAAGCTTGTATATACAGCCATAAAAGGAATACATTTGAGTCTGTTCTAATGATGTGAATGAACCTAGAACCTATTATGCAGAGTGAAGTAAGTCAGAAAGAACAAAACAAACATCATATATTAATGCATATATATGAAATCTAGAAAGACAGTACTGGTGAACTTATTTGCAGGGCAGAAATGGAAGCACAGACATAGAGAACAGACTTGTGGACTTGGGGGTGGGGGTAAGGAAGGAGAGTGTGGAACGAGTGCAGAGAGTAACATGGGAATATACACTATCATATGTAAAATAGATGTCCAATGGGAATTTGCTGCATGACTCAGGGAACTCAAACTGGGGTTCTTTAACAATCTAGAGGGGTGGGATGATGTAGGACATGTGAAGGACATTCAAAAGGGAGGGAACATATGTATATCTATGGCTGATTCATGTTAATGTATGGAAGAAACCAACATAATATTGTAAAGCAATTATCCTTCAATTAAAAATAAATAAAATTTAAAAAATTTAATGCCATAAATGCACCAATTAAAAAACAGAGACTGAGAGTGGATCATAAAACAACACCCAGTCATATGCTTTCTATTTTAAAAAATCACATTAAATGTAGAAGCACATAGATACTGAAAGTAAAGGAATGGGCTGAGAGGGTGGAGTAGGAGATAGCAGCTTCTCTTCTTTGACAAATAACTACAATTAGATAGCTTCCCAGGAATGAAAAATGTTCTGTGATAGCTCAGGAGATCACTTAAGAAGTTTTATTTTCTTTTATTTTGTTCCAAAGTGGAATGAAAACCCTGAGAATAACTGTCTGTTTCAAATTGCCTGCATTATCCCATCCCCCAGGCTGGTACTGCTCAATACCAAGAGGTAACTTCCCAGCCTAAGAGAGTTTGGAAAAGGAGAGAGAGTGAGCAGATAGGCTTGCCAGCTATTTAGTGCACCACATTAAGAACCTGCTTTGGGTTGACCTCACCTATAAATGGGACTTCCCTGATGGCTCAACGAATCTGCCTGCAATGCAGGAGACACAGGACATGCAGGTTCGATCTCTGGGTAAGGAAGATCCCCTGGAGGAGGAAATAGCAACCCATTCCATTATTCTTGCTTGTAAAATTCTATGGACAGAGGACCCTGGCAGGTTACAGTCAATAGGGTCACAAAGAGTTGGACACAACTGAGCATGCACACACCTATAAATAAAAGCTGAAATGTACAGAGATGGATAGGAACAAGGAAGAAGGGCAGAGGCTACCTGTGTCAGGCCCATGGCAGGAGTGACTGTGGTTCCCAATGGCCTGATCTGTGGTTCCCATCAGCCTTCACTACTGATGACCTCAATAGCCCTACTGTATGCTGCAGATATGCCGAGCTTACATCACTCAGGACTTCATCATGGACCAGAGAGAACTGGTCCATAGATGACCTCAGCATCTTTTGCCAATGACAATCCCAAAACTTTTCACAGTCACAAAAGCCTGTTGCCTGAGTCCCTTCCTGCTCACCCCTTTTCCCTCAGCAGCCCAGTCCAGCACCTCCATAAAAGCCTTTGGCCCTGGGATTTGCACTGGTAGTCAACCCTAGCCTCTGCAGCTGTGCCTTGGCCAAATCCAACTACAGTGATAGGATCTGCAGCTAGCACTTGTAGATGAACAAGGACATGAAAATAGCCCAGAGTCTTGAAGTTTCTCAAGATCTGACATGATTGTGCTCAGATCTGACATGATTCTTGTCACTGGATTTTACTATTGTACATGTACCCATGGCTATCCCTTGCAGCAACACACTGAGATCAAAGGCCTCTACAGATGCTCATGGGCTCATATCTGGCCCTGACTACCGTCACTGGCCTGTATCACTGCACACATGCACAGCTAGAAACTATAGCCTTGCACTTGCATGCTCTAAGCTCTGTCACCAGCCTCCACCGCCTTCACAGCTGTGTATGCATTTGGCTAGCTCCTGCAGGTACATGAGTGCACACTGACAGCCCAGGCCAGCACAGCTGTTTGTGCACCCAGATCTAGCCCCAACTACTGTCACTAGTGTGCACCACCAGACATGCCCACAGCTAGTACCTACAGTCTTACACTTTACTACTGCTAGCTCCAACTCCTGTCCATATCCTCCACTGCCATGTATGTGTTCATGGTAAGCCCCTGCAATCACACAAGGACATGAAGAACATGCCAACAGGCAAGACCTCACAGGTGCCTCTGCATCAGGAGCTGGTCCTAATCCCTGTTGGAGGCCTGCACCTCATGTAAGCCAACACCTAAAGGAACAAACATGTCCCTGCACTCTGTTAGCTTCTATTCCCATCATGGGCCACTGCCTTTGTTCACAAAGCCTGTGCATAGCCCCTGTAGCCTCATGAGTTCATGTCAACAGCCCAGGTCTTTACAGCTGCTCAGGTGCCCTGAGTTAGCACAGACTCCTGTCACTGGCCTATGCCACCATACCTGAATAGAAGGAACTCCTGCAGACATATGCCTGCACAAAATCTTCCCCAACTACCTTCAGTGGAGCACTTGCCATACAAGATATCTGTGGATAGCCACGAAAACCATAGAAGTACACACTGACAGACTGGGATATCACAGTTGCTTGTTTACTTGTAGTTGGCCCCAGCCCCTGCCACTGACTCTAGACCTCACCACAGCTCATGTGCCTGTAGCCAGCCCCTGCTACTATGCAGGAACCTGCTTGGTCCACATAGCCAAGCATGTGCATTTGGGCCATTGGTTCTGGCCACCACCACCACATTCCTCACTGCTGAATCTGGAGGAAATGCTGAGGACTCCATTAGTCTTTGCAGCCACAACAAACCCTTCATTGACTCACTGTCAAGGATCACATAGCTGTCCATGTTATGAACACCACCTGCATGAACTGAGAAAACATTACATCCCACTTGGCACAACATATCTTTAGACCCAGGGCCACAGCACATTCTAGCATTCCACCCAAGGACAGCTGAATGACCTTCATTACTAAAGACATTCTATAAAGTGTAGACTAGTTTACTGCCACTTCAAATTTGCAGACACCTATGAAGGCTATAAGGATCACAAAGAAAGAGAGAAACATGATTCTCCCATAGGAATACAATAAACCTCCAACAACTGGCCTCAAAAAATGGAGAGCCATGAACTGCCTGAGAAAAAATTCAAAACACTTGTTCTAAAGAAGCTCAGAAAGCTACAGGAGAAAAGAGATTTACAATTAACAAAATCAGAAATACAACACAGGAACAAAATGAGAAATTCAATAAAGATATAAAAATATTTTTAAAAATAAAAAGTTTGAAGCTAAATAATAGAATGAACTACAAATGGAATGTGCATGCATGCTAAGTCACTTCAGTTGTGTCCAACCCTTGTGACCCTATGGACTGTAGTTCTCCAGGCTACAGTCCCATCTATCCATGGGATTCTCCAAGCAAGAATACCAGAGTCGGTTGCCATGCCCTCCTCCAGGGGATCTTCCTTATCCAGGGATTGAACCCATGTCTCTTATGTCTCCTGTGTTGGCAGGTGGGTTCTTTACCACTAGCACCACCTGGAAAACCCAAAAATGGAATAGACAACTCCAATACCAACTCAATCAAACAAAAGAATCAGCAAATGTGAAGGCAAGTTACTTGAAATTATTCAGGCAGAGTAAAAAGAGCAAATAGTGAAAAGAAATCAAGAAAGCTGATGGGACTTCGGTGACACCAACTAACTAAACAGTATTTACATTGCAGGAATCCCAGAAGTAGAAAAGAGAGAGAGAAAGGGAAGATAGATTATTTTAAAAATAATGAAATGAAAAATTTTTCCAAATCTGGGGCTTTCCCCAGATGAACATCCAGGCACATAAAAATTAAAGATCTTAAATTAGGTTCAACTCAAGGAAGACTTCACCAAGGCAGTTAAAATAAAACTGTCAAAAAATTGAAGACAATGGACAGAATCTTGAAGCAGTAAGATGAAAGAAGCTTTTTACACAAAAAAGAACCCCCCGATAAAGCTATAAGCAGGTTTCTCAGCAGAAATCTTGCAGGCCAGGTGAGAGTGGGATAATATATTCAGAAAGTGCTGAAAGAAAAAATAACCTGTCAGCCAAGAATACTTTACCTGGTAAAGTTACCTTTATGAAAACAAAATGAGAAAAAGATGTTTCCAAATAAAAATCAGAAGATTATTACCCCTAGAACTGCCTTATAAGAAATACTAATGGGAGTTCTTCAAGCATAAAAGAAGGAATGCTAGCTAGTAACATGAAATCATGTAATGGTATAAAACTGGCAGGGAAGCCCAAAGTAAAGGCAAATATAGAGTCAAATTCAAAATATATTAATATTCAATGACATATATACATTATAACCTTAGTGTAAAGGTTAAAAACAAAATAATTTAAAAATGTAAAGCTACAATAATTTGTTAATGGATATACAATATTAAAAGATGTAAATTGTGATACCAAAAATATACAGTGTGTTTGGGAGAAAGAAAACTGTTGACATTTTGTATGCTAAAAAATTTATGTTGTTAACAGTTTAAATCAGACTGTTATAAGGTGTTTTATGTAAACCTCATTGTAACCATAAAGCAAAAACCTATGGTCGATACACAAAGGTGAAAGAAATCAAAGTATATTACTACAGAAAATTACTAACTCACAAAGACATCAAGAAAGAAAAATATGTAACAAAGAATCTATAAAATTCTAAAAAAAAAATTAGGAAATGGCAAAAGACCTTAAAAGTGAAAAGCAAAGGTGTTAGTCGCTCAGTTGTGTCTGACTCTTGTAACTCCATGGAATGTAGCCTGCCAGGCTCCTCTGTCCCTGGAATTCTCCAGGTAAGCATACTGGAGTAGGTTGCCTTTCCCTTCTCCAGGGGATTTTCCTGACCCAGAGACTGAACCCTGGGTCTCCTGCATTGCAGGCAGATTCTTTACTACTTGAGCTCCTAGGGAAGTCCCCAGTAAGTCCTCACTTGTTAATAATTATTTTAAATCTAAATAGACTATTTTGTCCAATCAAAGGATACGGTGGTTAAATGGATTTTTTAAAAAAGACTCAACCATAAGCTGCCTACAGTGAACTCATTACAGATTTAAGGACATACATATGCTCGAAGTAAATGACTGAAGAAGATATTCCACATACATAAAAGCCAAAAGAGAGCAAGGTTAGCTATACTTATTACAGAAAAAAATAGATTTTAAGACAATAACTGTAATAAGAGAGAAAGAAATAATGTAATGAATATGTGATAAATTCCTCAACAGAAAATATCTCCAATATTAGACCACCTAAATAAATAAGGCAATTTATGACAGATCCAGAGGTATAAATAGACAGCAATACAATAATAGTAGGGGACATCAGTAACCAACTATGAGCAAAAAGTAAATAATACAGATAGAAAAATCAATAAAGAAACACTGGACCTGAACAACTTAGATCAAATGAACCTAACAGATATATGAAGAAAGCAAACATCCAAAGCAACAATTCATATTCTTAAGCTCATGAAATAGTCTCTAAGATAAATACTATGTTTGGCACAAAAGAAATCTTAACAAATTCAAGAAGATTGAATACATAGCAGGTATCTTTCCTGACTCCAATGGTATGAAACTAAACATAAATTAATAACAGGAAAAAAAAACTAAAAAATCACAAATATGTGGAAATTGAACAAAACACCACTGAAAAAGCAATGGAATGGGAGGTGAGAGGGAGGTTCAGGTAGGAGGGGGCATATGTATACCTATGGCTGATTGATGTTGGTGTATGGCAGAAACTAACACAATATTGTAAATCAATTATCCTCCAATTAAAAAATAAATAAAGTAAAAATAGGCACAACCTAAAACAAATTTAGATACACTCTGGGATGCAATGATGTATCAATATATTCAAATCAATACATGTGATATGCCACAATAATAAAATAAAGGATTAAAAAGTAAAAATTAACATTAGACTTAAATTTAAGAGCTAACACAAAGACATTTCTAGGAGAAATGATAAGAAAAAAATGTAAGGGAAATTGGATAGGACAAAAGTAAATAAGTAGCCAAAACTATGAAGTAAAATGGACAAAATCAATAAATAGGATATTATCCAAATTAAAATAATTCATTCTAATAAGGACACTGTTAGGAAAATGAAAGGTAAAACACAGAATGGGAGATAATAGCTGCAAATATATAACCCTCAAAGGTCTTGTAATTAGAATATACTAAAAAGTGCTAAAAATTAGTAAAAAGTAAACAAACTAAACAAGTATTATGGGAAAGTATTTGAACAGACACTTCACCAAATGAGATAAATGGGCGGCAATTAAGATGCTCATGAAAAGATAATCAACATTATAAGCAATGAGGAGATAATCATTAAAACTAAAATGATATATCACAATGCACCTATTAGAATGGTTCAAATAATAAAAGACTCATCATATGAAGCCTCCATGAGTAAATATGTTGTTACAGATATTTGGAAACAATTTGGTGGTTTCTTAAAATGTTAAACATACAGTTAACATAGTGCTGCTCTTAAGATTTTATCTAAGTGAAATGAAAGCATAGGTATCTCAAAGACGTGTACATGCAGCTTATTTGTAGTGTTCAAAACTGAAAACAGCCCAACTAGTCATATGATGAGACATCATACAACAATAATAAGAAATAACATTGCTCAAAATAACAGCATTGGAAAAAATCTCAAAATATGCGGAGTTAAAAAAGACAAAAAAAAAAAAATAGAGACTATAGTATATTATTGCATTTATGTAAAATTCAACAAAATGCAAAGGGCATTTAGTGAAATGAAGATAATAGTGAAAGAAAGCAGATCAATGGCTGCCTAGGGATAGGGATGGGCTAAGTAGAGAGGAAAATAATACAAAGGGGGAAAAATGTTTTTGGAGGTAATGGGTATGGTAACCACTTTGATTGTGGTAAGGGGTTCAGGAAAATTTAAACATGGATTTATTGTCTAATTTAAGGAAGGGAAAAACATGTTTGGAGTGGAAGAATCCTCAAATAATTTAAGGTCTGGAAAGTGCTTGCCAACTTATTAGCCAAATAGCTTTTCCTTAAAGTGAATACTAAATCTAAATATTCAAGATTATTTTTTCTATTTATATTAATATGATGTTTTTTCATTCTTGGTCATATTTTGCAACTATTTCTTTGTATTCTACACATATACTTTTCTCTTTACTATTAGTAATGTGCATCTCAAATAAGGTCTTACTTTTCAGTTTGCCAGTCTAGGAGCCTGTCTGATTCTGATGTGAACCACTTCTAGGCACAATTATGTGTGTCAGAAGTCTTAAATTTAAGGAACACTCTGGACTAGGCACCAGCTGTTGGGAAAATGAAAAAGTGATGAGCAATTATTACAAATTTCACTTGGTAAGTCAAGTACTCAAATGTACAGACTGGGGTTGTACAGACTGTTCTGTCACCAAAAAGTTTCAACCAGTCCCTGTTCTCAGTTCTTTTTCCCAATACCTCTTCATACCTCAAAATCCCAGTCTAAGGTTGCATACCAGCCCACAGTAGACTTTGGGGAATTTGCTTCCTTTCTGGAAGGTAAGTCATGTGCTAAACAGGCTGAGGTAAAACTTAGCAGTAGTTGGGAACAATCTTTGGCCTGGGCCTGGAGAGTTTAGGAGATGCTGAGGAAGAATAAAAAGCTTCTAAAATATTTTTTAGCAATAAAGTATTAATATTCTTATTTAATATATGTACATTTTTAACTGAATAGACAACAGTATAGTGTAAGCATAACTTTTATAAGCACTAGGAAACCAACAAATTCATTGATTTAGTTTATTGGTATTTGTTTTATTGTGGTAATCTGGAACTGAACTTGCAATACCTCCAAGGTACACCTATATGTGGTCAGATAGGTTTGACCCTGTTGTGTCAAGATGGTCAGTGTCAGATCTAACCTCAGTAAAATTGTCATATATTATTCCAGAGTTTCAC
Source organism: Bos javanicus (assembly GCF_032452875.1). Lineage (NCBI taxonomy): Eukaryota > Metazoa > Chordata > Mammalia > Artiodactyla > Bovidae > Bos > Bos javanicus. The sequence continues at coordinate 86,618,852 of NC_083897.1, read as the reverse complement.
TATATGAGTCCAGTAGGCTTTTAAAGAAGCATGTTGTATCTGCATGTGTGGGATAAATGATGTAAAAACCAATAGCTCCTGCTGCACAGGCTGCAAGGAAACGGTTTTCTTTTGCCCAAAGTAGCCATCTCGCTTGTGAAACTTTTCACTCTAGGCCCTGTCCTCTGTGCTAAGCCCTTTGAGTTACCTCACAGAGAACTCAAAGCCAAAGCCCAGATCCATGTGAGATTGTCTAATTGTGGCATGGGGCCCTGGGAAACAAACTCCTAGAATAGGGAGGAGGAAGGTGAGAACCATGGTGAAATGAACAGAAGTTGAAAATAAATATGGATAGATGGTGGTTTCTATGGTCACCAGATCATGAATGAAATATAGCATGTATCCTTCTGAGAAGTTAAACCATCATCAGGATATGAAGGGGGTTAAACTCCCAACAGCTATGGAAGGCAGAGGGTCAAGTTATGCAAAGTTCCCTGCTGAGCAAATAGACCCTCTCAGCCATGCCCTCTGTTGGCAGACAGTGAAAATATTTTCCAAAGGAGGGCTCAAGTCATCAGTCCTTGGTTCATTTTCTGTTCGGAGAGAGACCTTCTCTAGGGAGAGGATTGGCCCCATGAGTTCTTTCCTTGAGGTCAAATTCCCCTGAGCCAGTCAGAGTGCACCAAGATTGCTAATGGCAGAGAATCTGGGGCTGGGCCAAGTCTTGGCATGGCCATGCAATCCCTGAGTGTGGTTCGGGGTGTTTGTAATGAGAAGAAAGAGAAAGTGAATGAAAACTCTCTCACCCATATAATCCCTGGGGGAAAAGTGGAGCTTATGTAAGGAAGACTAGGCATCCTTAGAAATTGTATTATTGATATATTCTGAGGAGCAAATGCAGGGCATGGGGAGGTTTCTGTGGTGCTATGTTAAGTTCACACAAAGCACAACTAGCTGGTCCCTAAGAGTAAACACAGAGTTTACCCTGGCACAGTCCCCTCTTCTCTCAGTAGAACCAGGGAGAAACAGCTACATGAACTTTCAGCATTCTCTCTCTGCATCCTCTGCCAGAGTACAGCAGGTTGGAGTTAGAGACACAGCAAATAAGACTGTAGCTTTCTCCTGTTGACACAACAGGGGGACTTTCACTCTTTTTCTGGGGTTCAGGAGTGACAGGGCAAGGGTAATTCTAGTTGACTAGGTTCCTCCCGGCCTATTCCTCATGTTGTTCAGTCCCTAAGTCATGTCTGACTCTTTGTGACCCCATGTACTGCCGCATGCCAGGCTTCCCTGTACTTCCCTATCTTGCAGAGTTTGCTCAAATTCATGAGTTTGAGCATTCCTCAAACTGGTCCATTGAGTCGGTGATGCCAACCAAACATTTCATTCTCTGTTACACATTTCTCCTTTTGCTCTCAATCTTTCCCAGGATCAGGGACTTTTCCAGTGAATCAGCTCTTCACATCAGGTGGTCAAAGTGTTGGAGCTTCAGCATCAGTCCTTCCAATGCATATTCAGAGCTGATTTTCTTTAGGATTGACTGCCTTGATCTCCTTGCTGTCCAAGAGACTCTCAAGAGTCTTCTCCAGCACCAAAATTCGAAAGCATCAATTCTTCAGTGCTCAGCCTTCCTTATGGTTCAACTCATATCCGTACATGACTACTGGAAAAACCATAGTTTTCACTATATGGACATTTGTTGGCAAAGTGTTGTCTGTGCTTTTAAATACCCTGTCTAGGTTTGTCATAGCTTTTCTTCCAAGGAACAATTGTCTTTAATATCGTGGCTGCAGTCAAAGTCTGCAGTAATTTTGGAGCCCAAGAAAACAAAATCTACCACCGTTTCCACTTTTCCCCCATCTATTTGCCATGAAGTGCATTATGGGACCAGATGCCATGATCTTAGTATATTGATGGTTGAGTTTTAAGCCAGCTTTCACTCTCCTCTTTCACCCTAATCAAGAGGCTCTTTAGTTCTTTTAGTTCATGCTTTCTACAATTAGACTGGTATCTTCTGCATATTTGAGGTTGCTGTTATTTCTTCTGGCAATCTTGATGCCAGCTCGTGATACATCCAGCCTGGCATTTCACATGATGTACTCTGCATATAAGTTAAATAAACAGGGTGACAATCCTTTCCCGATTTTGAAGAAGTCCATTGTTCCATGTCTGGTTCTAATCGTTCCTTCTTGACCTGCATACAGGTTTCTTTCTTTCTTTTATTTATTTATTTTAATTGGTGGATAATCTCTTTACAATATTGTATTGGTTTTGCCATACATTGACATGAATCTGCCACGGGTGTACAGTGTTCCCCATCCTGAACCCCTTCGCACCTCCCTCCCCATCTCATCCCCCTGGCTCATCCCAGTGCATCAGCCCCGAGCACCCTGTATCATGCATCGAACCTGGAGTGGCGATTCGTTTCACATATGATATTCTACATGTTTCAATGCCATTCTCCCAAATCATCCCATCCTCGCCCTCTCCCACAGAGTCCAAAAGACTCTTCTATAAATCTGTGTCTCTTTTGCTGTCTCGCATACAGGGTTATCGTTACCACCTTTCTAAATTCCATATATATGTGTTAGTATACTACACTGGTGTTTTTCTTTCTGGCTTACTTCACTCTGTATAGTACACTCCAGTTTCATCTACCTCATTAGAATTGATTCTAATCTATTTTTTAATGGCTGAGTAATATTCCATTGTGTATATGTACCACAGCTTTCTTAACCATTTGTCTGCTGATGGACATCTAGGTTGCTTCCATGTCCTGGCTATTATAAACAGTGCTGCAATGAACATTGGGGTACACGTGTCTCTTTCAATTCTGGTTTCCTCAATGTGTATGCCTAGCAGTGGGATTGCTGGGTCATATGGCAGTTCTACTTCCAGTTTTTTAAGGAATATCCACACTGTTCTCCATAGTGGCTGTACTAGTTTGCATTCCCACCAACAGTGTAAGAGGGTTCCCTTTTCTCCATACCCTTTCCAGCATTTATTGCTTGTAGACTTTTGGATTGCAGCCATTCTGACTGGCATGAAATGGTACCTCATTGTGATTTTGATTTGTATTTCTCTGATAATGAGTGATGTTGAGCATTTTTTCATGCGTTTGTTAGGCATCTGTATGTCTTCTTTGGAGAAATGTCTGTTTAGTTCTTTGGCCCACTTTTTGATTGGGTCATTTATTTTTCGAATTGAGCTGCAGGAGTTCCTTGTATATTTTTGAGATAAGTTGTTTGTCTGTTGCTTCATTTGCTATTATTTTCTCCAATTCTTAAGGCTGTCTTTTCACCTTGCTTATAGTTTCCTTCGTTGTGAAGAAGCTTTTAATTTTAATTAGGTCCCATTTGTTTATTTTTGCTTTTATTTCCAATATTCTGGGAGGTGGGTCATAGAGGATCCTGCTGTGCTGTATGTTGGAGAGTGTTTTGCCTATGTTTTCCTCAAGGAGTTTTATAGTTTCTGGTCTTATGTTGAGATCTTTAATCCATTTTGAGTTTGTTTTTGTGTATGGTGTTAGAAAGTGTTCTAGTTTCATTCTTTTACAAGTAGTTGACCAGTTTTCCCAGCACCACTTGCTAAAGTGATTATCTTTTCTCCATTGTATATTTTTGCCTCTTTTGTCAAAGATAAGGTATCCATAGGTGCATGGATTTATCTCTGGGCTTTCTGTTTTGTTCCATTGATCTATATTTCTGTCTTTGTGCCAGTACCATACTGTCTTGATGATTGTGTCTTTGTAGTATAGCCTGAAGTCAAGCAGGTTGATTCTTCCATGTCTATTCTTCGTTCTCAAGATTGCTTTGGCTATTCGAGGTTTTTTTATATTTCCATAAAAATTGTGAAATTATTTGTTCTAGGTCTGTGAAAAATACCAGTAGTAGCTTGATAGGGTTGCATTGAATCTATAGATTGCTTTGGGTAATATACTCATTTTCATTATATTGATTCTTCTTATCCATGAACATGGTATATTTCTCCATTGATCCGAAAGATAGGGGAACCCCCATTCTGTCAGAAAATGTCTGGTGGCAACAGTGGGAATAGATAACTTTATGGTGTACATGCATTCTTTCCAACGAGGAAAGCCAGAAATTCTTCTTATGCTTTCCCAGGCCCGTAGTCCTTGTTCATCAGAATCCGGAGGGGGGAGTGCACAGTTTGGAAAGTCCTTTAAATGAGGGGCTGTCTGTTTTATGGCATCATATTGTCTTTCTTGCGCCCCTGGCATCAGTAGCTGTAAGGACCAAAAGTCTCTCTTGCTATTGCTTCTTGGAGAATCAGTAAGCATGCCTTTCAAGGAAGTGCTAACACATGCACTCAGAACTGGAGCTGATCCTTGTAAGGAAGAAGGTATGGCAAAGCAAATAGGTAGATAAACGGACATGCCTGAAAAATTGAAGGGAGCGCTGACCACTGCTTTAGCATTATTAGGATAGATGGAAGCCCCTCCCAAAAGATGAGTATCATTAACAAAAACACGAATGGGCTCATTCATCCAATCAACAGGCTGGAAAGAAGGTGGATTAGGCAAATAGGCCCAATGAACTTTTTCTGCACTGGTGGGCCTCGGCTGACAAGCCAGCACAGCAAGCATAGCCACAAACATTACCATAGGAGTGGCCTCATGTCTCCCCCTTTCTATTAATTCTTCAGCCTGCTGAGCAAGGTGCTTCAGCTGGCCCCATGTTGGCACCATGCTAGAGGTAGTTGCTTGAGTATGATGACAGTGATGAGGTGGAGCAGAATATGGCTGGACTCGATCAGCATGTCTCTCCTGAAGCACTAGGTGCCTGAAGCGATGTACTAGTGGTGAAGCCTCAGGTGAAGGGTCACTCGCCCTTTGGCTTCTCCTTGGCTCCCTCAAGTCAGGACTCGATGAGCTTCTGATCTCCCCATCTTCCTTCAGTCCCAGACTCCAGGACTCCAGGGATCTCAGTGACCTCAGGGGTCTTCGTGTTCTTGGAGATCTCATGGGACTGGACATGTTGAATCAGTCTGTCAGGTATCCAAACAGGAGAAGTGGAATCCTGTGGAAACACACAAGCATACCCTCTCCTGCAAGTTAACAGCACATCTGGCCCTTTCCATTCTCTGGTAAGGAAGTCCTTCCACCTGACCAGGGGCCGAGTTGTAGCCCCTTCAGGAATCCGGTGTCTCATCATTGCAGTCTTCCCCTGTGTGTCCACGTTTAAATGATTAATTACAAACAAAACATGGTGTAGAACATGATGTGGAGAGGAATACTTAAATTCTCCCTGCCTTAATTTAGCTATCTGATGTTTTAAAGTCTGGTGCGCCCTTTCCACCATGGCTTGGCCTTGGGGATTGTAAGGTATTCCTGTTGGATGCACTATAGAAAATTGTTGACAAAATCTCTTAAAAGCAGCAGAAATATAAGCTGGGACATTGTCTGTTTCTATCTGTTCAGGGAGTCCTATTTGGGAAAAGCACTGAAACAAGTGTTGAATTACATCCTTTTCTGCTTCACCTCATCTAGCACAGGCTATAATAACATGAGAAAAGGTATCCACGGTAACATGCACAAAGGACAGTTTTCCAAAGGCCGGGGTGAGTTACATCCATTTGCCAGAGAGCATTAAGCCTAAGGCCTCGGGGATTTACTCCTAATGGTGGAGATGGGTTAGATGTTGGGCAATTTGGACATAACTATTTGTCTAGCTGCCTCCCTAGGGATATGAAATTCATACCTTAAACCAGCTGGATTTTGATGGTGAATTTTGTGAGAATTTTTGGCCTTGTCAATCTTTTCATGTAAGTTTAAAGTAATTCCTTTAGTTAATGCATCTGCCAAAGCATTTCCTTCATGTAAAGGGCAGGGCAAGCCAGAATGGGCTCCAATATGTCCCACAAATTATTCCTTAGCACTATGCTTCATCTCCTTCTGTAAATCAAATAACAAGGAGAAGATAGGTAGTCTTATTCTCTGGAATATTAGTAGTCTCAATATGAGGAAACAACCCTACAATATATTGGGAGTCAGTCAAAAGATTGAAGGTACGGTCTCTCAAATGTTGAAAAGCCCAAATAACTACTCTTAACTCAGCTCTCTGGGCAGATGTCTCTTCAGTTACCTGAACATGGGATTTTCCATTAATAATTGTGACTGCTTTACCATTAGAGGAACCATCTGTGAAAACTAAAATTGCCCCTTCCAAAGGTTTAATAGAAAATTTCCTCAGAAAAATCACAGAATGTGTTTTCAAAAAGTGCAAAAGGGGGCTTGAGGGCAAATGAAACAAAATTTGACCTCTGAAATCTATCAGGGAAACTTGCCAAACATCACTATTTTGTAAAAGAAATTGCAGTTGATCATTATTAAATGGAATCACTATATTTGCTACTTCGTTTCCAAAAAGTTCCACACTTCTTTTTCTACTTTTATAATTAATTGTGCCATCAAGCTGGGATAAGACAAAACTACTTTTCTTGGGGTCACTGGTAGATGGAGACATTGCAATGGGCCTTCTTGCCACAAGCATTCTGTAGGTGTATATTCCGTGGTGAGAATAATTAAATCCCATACTCTGGTAATATTAATCCTAATTAACTGATCATTCAAAGCCTCATCTACTTTAACAAGAGCAGACTCCACCTCACTAGTCAATTTTCTCTTAGAACTGGGATCAGGATCACCCTTTAAACAATCAGACAGAGGCTTTAAATCTGCAGTAGTCAGTCTTAAATGTGGGCGTATCCAATTAATATTCCCTAATAATTTCTGGAAATGATTTAAAGTTAGTAAATGATCTCTCCACAGCTGCAAAGGGGCATGACTCACGGTATGGGTATGTAACACCCTCCCTAAATAAGAAAAAGGAGGATTTACTTGTATCTTATCTGAAGCAATCTTCAAACCCCAGTTTTCCAAGGCTTCAATCAATTCAGATAAGATTTGTTGCAACAAGGCTCTATCCTTATGGGCAGCCAAAATATCATCCATATAATGTATCAAATATAGATCTTTATACTTTCCTCTAACATTCTGCACAGCTTGATCCACAAATTTCTGACACAAGGTGGGGCTATTTTTCATTCCCTGAGGCAAAACTTTCCATTGAAACCTTCTATTTCGCTGTTTAAAATTAGCTGAAAGGAGACTGAAAACAAACCTTTTACAATCCTGAACAGCCAGGGGCATGGTAAAGAAACAATCCTGTAGATCTATAACTATCACATTATATTGAAAGGGCACAGCTACTGGGGAAGGGAGACCCAGCTGAAGGGCCCCCATGTCTTCCATAGTTGCATTTATAGCTCTCAAATCTTGTAGCAATCTCCATTTTCCTGATTTCTTTTTAATGACAAAAATAGGAGCATTCCAGGGGCTATTAGAAGGCTCTATATGGCCGGCTGCCAGTTGTTCCATAACTAAATCCTCAGCTGCCTGCAGCTTTTCAGGTGTTAAGGGCCATTGCTCCACCCATACCGGATCATCAGATTTCCAGGTAATAGTGTTGGCAGCAAGAGCATCAGCCTCTAGTATAAATGTGAACATCCTAAACCTTCTCTATTCTTGTTAGGAACCATTTCTAATGGAGAAACAATTCCCTGCTGATCTTTACCAAGCCCCTTGTTAGGATTATACCTCATTTGCAGCATTTGGTTAGTAACCTTTTCATCTGGGAAGTATAAAAGCATTTCCATGTGAGGTAATATATCTCTCCCCCATAAAGAAAAAGGTAGTGAAGGAATCACATATGGACAAAAGGTGTCTTGTGCCCGCTTCTCATCTGGCAATGTCAAAATTTGTGAGCTCTTAGCAACCGAGGGCACTGACCATATTCCTACCAAGCCGGCATTGGTCAGACGTGTCAGCCAGGACGAGGGCCAATCTTTTCCAGCAATGTAAGAGACATCTTCTCCAGTATCCAACAGCCCTGACATTTTATTTCCTTCAATTAAAAAATCTTTCAAAGGCCTTGAAGCTGTAATTTTCTGCACACAAAAGGATAGGTCACTAGATCCAAATTCTTTGGGACCCCTAGCTTGAGAAGACAAGGTTCTTCTTGTCTGATAATAAGGTAAAAGCAAAAGCTGTACTATTCTTTGACCTTTATTAATTTGCACAGTTTTGTCAGGTAGCGAGATCAAAGCTTTAATTTCCCCAGTATAATCAGAATCTACTACACCAGGCACCACCAAAATTCCTTGAAGGGAAAGCGAGCTACTCCCTAGCACAAGTCTTACAATGCCCTCAGGTAGGGGGCCAGCCACTCCTGTTGGAATTGGAGTAACCAGTATGTCAGGGGTTAATATTGTTGCGGTGGTGGAACTGAGGTCCAGTCCTGCACTAACTGGGGTTGCTCTGAGGAGTTCTGAGACGGAACAAAGGGAATAAAAGGATTCAACACGACTGCCCCTATTGTTGTCTGGGGCCGGGGCTGCCCCTGCTGCCTGTTTCCCTGAAACTGGGAAAAATTACTTCCTTGTACTTGGGGGGGTGGTGAGCATAGTCCCATCCTTATGGAATTTAGATCTACAGTACTTTGCCCAATGATACCCCTTCTGGCATGAGGGACAAGGTATCTTTGGAGGGTTAGTTTTAGTCTGTATTGGCACGGCTTGTTGTTCCTTCTTGGCAGGACATTGCTGGCAAAAAGGCCCCATTTGGCCAGAAGAGAAACACTTTTTTTTTGTAGAATCGTTTCCATTAGGGTAAATCTTTTTTCTCATTCCCTGAATAACTTGGGCAGCAGTTTCTCCCCTCAAGGCTGTGGCTAAGGCAACCCCCTGCATAAAGGAGGTTCCTACTTCCTGGCAGGTCTGTATGTAAGTCCAAAGACTTCCTTTACTTCTAACAGGTCTAAGCAATGCCTGACAGGTAGAACTGGCATCTCATAAGCCAATTGTTTAAGAACTATCTCTGCTGGTCTTTCTACAGCAGTTTTCAATCTGGCCACAAAGTCTTCATATCTCTCATCAGGTCCCTGTTTGATATTACTCAAAGTGGATAACTTTCCATCTGAAGGGGGCAAAGATTTCCATGCCAAGATACCTATGGCCATAATCTGATTAAGTGCTTCTTTAGACAACCTTGCTTGGACTACGTTAGATTCGTATTCTCCCTCTCCTTTTAATGCCGCAGATCCCACTGTCCTGAGTTGTGCATCATTAGAGGTTTTGTTTTCTGCTGACTGTAGTCTAGCCAACTTATCATACTCTGCCAACCACAGGAGGAACTCTCCTCCAGGAAGGCAAGCCTTTGCAACCGTTCTCCAATCATATGTTGTCATCCAGCTTCCAGCCAAGGCATCTAGCAGGGTGAGTGTACAGGGGGAGGTAGATTCATAATCAAGACAAGCTTGTTTAAGCTCTTTCAGTAGCTTACATGGGACCGGTTCCCATTTTCCCTCTTCCTCGCTTCCCACTTCTGTTTTGGTAAAGACTACTTGAAAGGCCATAGAGAATTCCAAGTCCCCCTGTTGTTCCACTTCTCATCTAGCCTGGGTGAGGCCCCCCTGAGGGGGTTTTCTCCAAGGACCACGCTCTGTATATTGTGCATGCATCTGCTTCAAAAGCTCCTTTGTTTCAGAAAACTCTTTATCTTCCTCAGCCTCAGGCAATGCTCTGGGAGGCTTTGGCGGCAAAGTGGGGAACTTCTGGGCCCTGGGAGGTGCAAACAGAGGTGGCGGCTATCGCCTTAAATCAGAAAGTGATGGATAAATTTTTAAAAGTTTGCGTAGAGGAGGAGGGGCCTTGCTAGGGCGCCTGGCTGCAGCGTCCTGCAAGTCCTCCCCCTCCTCCGGAGGTAGAGCACAGTCTCCCTCCTTTTTTTCATCAGTGGCAGAAAACGTGATCTTCGCAGAAGGCGGAGACCCACCATCCACCGCTGTAGCCTCTCCCATAGGCTGTCTAACAGCCTCATGCCGAGGGTCCAGGACGTCCCTAATCATATTCCACAGAGCAAAAGTATCTACAGGAACCTTTTCTGGCCCATGCACAGTATAAAACAAATGTAACTGATCTCCAACCTTAGTCCAGGTTTCTAGATTTATGGTGCCCTGCTCAGGAAACCATGAGCATTGCTCTTGGACAAAAATTAGAAATTTAGATAGTCTTCCTGTGCTTACCTTAACGCCTCTATGGGCTAACATGTGAAGTAATATTTCAATAAACATTTGTCTATTCTTGGATGCAGAGAGATCCATTTTCCTAGAGAATATTCTTATTCATTCTGTACCCTCCTCACCCTGCCTTAACTGCAGAGGGGTGCCGGCCACCCCCAGGTACAATCCTAACCGCTCTGTGTTGCAGTCACAAAGTTACTTACCCTTCAGATGCTCTACATTGGACACCACTTTCCGGAGTCCAGCTCCAGCAGCCAGGGAATCAGCCTGAAGGGATAAGCGGTGTCAGTGGGTAATGATGTAGCCTCTGACTCAAAGTACGGGACTACATGTTTATTTCAAGCTTCAGGTTTTCTTCTATACTTTAACAAAAGCAATAGGTCAGAGGTTTGACATTTTTAGTCCCCCCCCACTCCCAGATTCATTGTCTCCAGAAATCACTGTTACCCTACAAACAGAGTTCCTGCTTCAGTGATTCTCTCAGAATCGGCTTTACTATCTATTATCTACTTCCTCTTATGTGTCCTATACTTAACTTGTGATTACATCGTAACTCATGCCACATTCCTCAGTTTATTTCTTATCTTTCTAAATCCTGTTTGCCCCTAGCATCTTAAGATCACTATCTCCTAAAAAGGCTTCTAGCTATTAATATCTCTAAAATTCCTAATCTCTATAAGCTATAGTAAAATATGCTAACACTACAACATTCCTTAAACTTTTAGCTTCTAACTATTCTTAATTATTCCTAAACCCTAAACTCAGCAAACTTCTTTTGCTATAAATATTTCCCTCACAAACAGGTCTCAGATAACAATCCTCCCATGGCCTCAAGCTGTGGCCTACATGCTCACCCTGGAGCATTCTTTGTAGAGATCCTTGAACAAATGTCAATGGTTAACTTTATGTATTATTCTCTGGGCACAACTGCAGAAGACTTTGTGCCTTCTCATGCTCCTCTCAAGAACAATAAGCACCTTAACATTCTTTCCAGCCAGCTCAACCAAGGAAAGGAAAGAACAAGTCAGAATCACAAGACCTAACTCCTTCATCCCAGGACCGTGCCTGCAGGATGAGGAGAGGGGGTTGGGGCTGTGCCTCCATTTTGTCAGCAATGCCTAACGCAGCTCCTGACAGGTACACTGTATCCTAGCTGTGTCTTTACATAATAACTCTGAAACAGTCAGGAAATATGCTTTTGTGAACCCGGGGGTTAGGCTCTTATGGTAAAGACTGTATTTTCCACATGTGGAAGCTGGATATTTGCAGCATCAAAAATGCCAGAAAACAACGCTGGATCATTTTTTCTCTTCATTAAACAAACAGCTTTGGTCTTCATAAAACACACACACACACACACACACAACAGTTTTTGAGTTTTCTGAAACAAGCAGGCTGCTTAGCACATCTTGCTGGGAAGTCTTCTGAAGTACTATTTCACTGAATAGGGTTAACAACAGTTATTGCACTCAATAATCACAGAACACTTTACCCTGCCCACTTTTCTTATGGAACCTGTACATTGCATCCTAGGATTGTCTTTACACAACTCTGAAACAGCCAGGAAACATGTTTTTGTAAATCTGGCAATTGGGACCTGTTGGCAAAAGAACTATTTTCCCCCCGTGAATCCTGGATAGTGCAGCCTCAGACCTGCCCAAAATACACACTCATTTATTTTCCTCTTCATTAAAACAACAACTTTATCAAGCTTTTGAATATTTTGAAAGCAACAGGATGCTTGCCGCTTCTTCTGGGAAGTCACCTGGCAGTACAGTTTCACCTAATCAGGGCAACAACAGGTATGGCAATCAACTCTCAAAGAACACTCTCTCATGACATCTTTTATCATGGAATGATACACTGTTTCCTAGATGTGCTTTTACACGACTCTGAAACAGCCAGGAAATATGCTTTTGTGAACCTGGGAATTGACTCCTGATTGCAAAAGAAGTATTCCCACCCAGTTAAAGGGGCATTGTTGCAACCTTAAACTTGCCAGAGAAATGCACTGGTTTATTTTTCTCTTCATTACAACAACAGCTTTGGTCAAATTTCTTAGTTTTCTGAGAGAAACAGGCTGCTAGTCACTTCTTTCTGAAAAGTCAGGTGACATTATAGTTGCACCTCATCAGTGTAACAACAGATATGGCAGTCAACACTCACAGAGCACTTTCCCCTGACCCCTTTTGGGTGTAATGTCACATTGTGTCTTAGGAGTGTCTTTACACAGCTTTGTAACTGCAGGGAAACATGTTTTTGTGAACTTGGGAATTGGGTCTGATGCCAAAAGAAGTATTTCAAGGTGTGAAACCTGGATAGTTGGAGCCTCATATCTACCAGGAAAACACACTGGTTCATTACAACAGATTTTGTCAAGTATTTGAGTTTTCTGAAAGCAACAGACTGCTTGACACTTCTTGCTTGAAAGTCATCTTAAAGTACAGTTTTACCTAATCAGAGTAACAAGTGGTATGTTAGTCAACACACAGAGAACACTATACCCTGCCATCTTTTCTCATCAAATGGTACACTGTGTCCCAGTAGTATCCATACATCACTCTGAGAATGTACAGAACATATTTTTGTGAACCTGGGAACTGGGGCCAAATGGAAAAATAAGTATTTTCCCACTTGTGAAAGCTGGACATTTTCAGCCTTAAAATTGCCATAAAAACACACTGGTTCATTTTCCCCTTCATTGCAACAACAGTTTTGTTCAAGTTTTTCAGTTATCTGAAAGAAACAGGTGCTTGCCACTTCTTGCTGGGGAGTCATCTGACAGAAGAGTTTCACCTATTCAGGGTAACAACAAATATGGCAGTCAATACTCACAGAACACTCTTCCCTGACATCTTTTCTCATGGAATGGTATAGGGGTCCTCAGTGTGTCCTTACAATTCTGAAACAGCCAAGAAATAGGCTTTTGTGAGTCTGGTAATTGGGTTATTATGGTAAAAGCTATACTTTTCACCTGTGGAAGCTGGATAATTCCAGCCTCAAACCTGTGAGAAAAACATGCTTATTCATTTATCTTTAGTACAACAATAGCTTTTGTCAAGTTGTTGAGTTTTCTGAAAATCAGGCTGCTTGCCACTTCTTGATGGGAAGTCATCTGACAGTTCTGTTTCACCTAATCAGAGTCACAACAGAAATGACATTCTAAACCCAAAGAACACTCTCCCCTGACCTTTTTTCTCATGACATGGTACAGTGTGTCCTAGGATTGTCTTTACACAGCTCTGAAACTGCAGGAAAACACCATTTTGTGACCTGTGAGTGGAGACCTGATGAAAAAAAGTAGTATTTTCCTCCAGTGAAAGGTGGATAGTTTTAGCCTTAAACTTACCAGAAAAATACACTAGTTCATTTTTCCCTTCATTACAACAACAGCTTTGGTCTAGATTTTAAGTTTTCTGAAAGCATCAGGCTGCTTACCACTTCTTGCTGGGAAGTCATCTGACAGTACAGTTTCAGCTAATAAGCATAACAACTGGTATGACAGTTAACACTCACAGACTACTGTACGCTGACATCTTTTCTCATGGAATGGGACATGCCCTAGGTATGTCTTTACATAACTCTGAAACAGCCAGGAAGCGTCTTCCCAACCCAGGGATCAAATCCAGGTCTCCCACATTGCAGGTGGATTCTGTACTGTCTGAGCCACCAGGGAAGCCCAAGAATACTACACTTGGAGTCCTTCTCCAGGGGATCTTCTGGACTAAGGAATCAAATGAATCAGGGTCTCCTGTATTGCAGGCAGATTCTTTACCAGCTGAGCTACCAGGTAAGCAAAATACAAATAATAAATGCCAACAAATTTAATAACCTAGGAGACAATGATATAGTGTTAGAAACAAAAATATCCACCAAGACTGGAATCATGAAGAAATAGAATATCTGAATCAATTTAAATCTAGTAAGGAGACTGAGTCCATAATGAAAATTCCACACCCACCCTTACACACACATGTGAAAGTCTAGGACTAGGTGACTACATTGGGGAATTTTACTCAACATTTAATAGAATTAACAAAAATTAATGATAACCCTGCCTGAAAATTGAAGACAAGTGAACTCTGCCAAAATCATCATGAGGCCAACCTTACTCTGACACAATAGCTGTTGAGGCCAATACAAAAAAAAAAGTTACAAACCAATATCCCTAAGAAATGTACATGCAGATAGTCTCAAAAATATTGGCAAACCAAATTCATCAGCACATTCAAAGAATCTACATCGAGGTCATGTGAGATGCACCCTGGGAGGCAAGGATGATTCATCATACAAATCTCAATAAATGCTATACACTACATTCATTGACAAAGTAAAAGATAGAAATCATAGCATCAACTCAACAGATGCAGAAAAAAAAATCTGCTAAAAGTCTACACTGTTTCATAATAATAACTCTCCACCAATTAAATATAGAAGGAATGAGCCTAGACATGAGAAGGGCCACACATGACAACTACACATCCAACACCATATTCAGTGATGCAAATCGAAAGGCTTTTCCTCTAAGATCAGAACAAGAAAAGGGTGCCCTCCTCACCACTTTTACTCAATGTAGTATCAAAAGTATCAGCCAGAGTAATTAGGCAAAAGAAAGAAAGAAATTGGAAAGGAAGAAGCAAAATTGCCACTGTTTGTAGATGACATGACAATCTGTATAGAAAACCCTGAAGACTAGGTCAAAAATATATCAACTAACCTATCAGTTCAGTAAGTTGCAGAATACAAAATCAATATGGAATATCAATCCCATTTTACATTAACAATGAAAAATATGAAAGAGAAATTAAGAAAGTAACTCCAGAATTTCCCTCGTAGCTCAGTGGAAAAGAATCTCCCTGTAAAGGCAGAAGACATAGATTCCATCCCTGCTTCTGGAAGATTCCACATGCTACAGAGCAACTAAACCCATGCAACACAACTATTGAATTTGTGCTCTAGAGCCCGGGAACTACAGCTACTGAGCCCATGCAACCTAGAGCCCATGGACTGTGGACTAGATGATTCTCTCCAGCTCCAGAGGTATGCACAATAAAAATTATACCTACTCTTATGGTCACTTTTTTCCTTCAGTGTTTTCTCTCAGATTTATTGAGATATAGTGTAAGTTTCGGAGAAGGCAATGGCACCCCACTCCAGTACTCTTGCCTGGAAAATCCCATGGATGGAGGAGCCTGGTAGGCTGCAGTCCATGGGGTCGCTAAGAGTTGGACACGACTGAGCGACTTCACTTTCACTTTTCACTTTCATGCATTGGAGAAGGAAATGGCAACCCACTCCAGTGTTCTTGCCTGGAAAATCCCAGGGATGGAGGAGCCTGGTGGGTTGCCATCTATGGGGTAGCACAAAGTCGGACACGACTGAAGCGACGCAGCAGCAGCAGCAGCAGCAGCAGTGTAAGTTTAAGATGTACAATGTGATAATTTTTATACAAGTATACATTGTAAAATGTTTCCTGCAATAAGGTTAATTAGCACTTCGTTCACCTCACATAATTAGCATTTTGTTTTTGTTTTCATGGTGAGAACATTAATGCTACACTCTCACAGCAACTTTCAAGTATACAATACAGAACTGTTAACTATACACTCCATGTGTACACTAGGTCCTCAGAACTTACTCATCTTACAGCTGAAAGTTTGTACCTTTTGATGAGCATCTTCCCATTTTCCACCACCCCAGCTTCTCATGCCATTTTCTTTTATATACTTAAATGGTATAAGATTGAGTTCATTTTTTAAAAAATACAAAGAGGCAAATTCTTCTTGCAGAGAGCCACATTTTTTTACATGCCATGATGTTTTGCTCAGTTTTTCTTCTTTTGGCCTCATAGTGAAATGAAGTGAAGTGAAGTCACTCAGTCGTGTCCAACTCTTTGCAATTCCATGGACTACAGACTACCAGATTCCTCTGTCCATGGGATTTTCCAGGTGAGAATACTGGAGTGGGTTGCCATTACTACCTAATCAATAAGTGTGGGTAGCTGGGCCCACCCTACCAATTTATTGCTCCAATTCCAGGGAAAGGGGAGAGGATGAAAATAAAAGAGATTGGGGTATTTTCATGTGTTCTCACCCTTTAGAATATTGAGATGTTAAACCTGTAAGACCAGAATTAGTCATAAATTCATGACTTGTAAAGAGATCAATATGTATGATCTTTGCTAAAATTCATTCTAAAATATGATTTGAAAGGACTGCCTCAATAGAATTATGGGCTAGTAGGCCTTAAAAATTTTCAAATAACAGTAATAACAGATGAAAGCAACATGAAATATTTTCTTGAGAAATGACCACTCAGGTGAGTAATATCACAACAGTAATGTCAGATCATCTTCAGTATGAGATAACCTTAATTTTTGTATTAAAAAATAAAAAATGATTTTTTAATTACTTCACCTAATTCACCTGGTTACACAGAATAATAGCTGTGGTCCTGCTCAGATCTTTAAAAAGAACAAAGTCAAAGATGTGTGTGAGGGAGTCTGTTTGTGTGCAAGTGTGTGTGTACAGAAACCACCAGGGCAGATGCTATGAGGGAATTTTAAGTAAATAGTTTTTGTAATTTATCCTCACATCTTGGGCATGCATTTTTTTTTTCAGGGCCCCAATCTAACAGTCAATGTGGATGTTTGGACTGAGCTGCAACAAAGGTCATCATCTACCCAAGGGGATATCACCTGGAGTTCAGGCCAGGGAGTCCCTGGGAGGAAATCCCAGCTGTTACGCAGCCCAAGAAGCAGAGGGTGCATCCATGACCAAGGGGTTCTCCTCCTCAGGGGTGTCATTCTTCTTGGCCACAGCAACAGAAGCAGGTGTTCCAGTGGGGCACTTCTGGATTTTGCCCTAGCCTCCCTTGGAATCCTGGCCCTGGGTGCCAGGTGTTTGCAATGGGGGGCGGGGAGCGGTGAGGGTTATTCCAGTGGTGGAATCCATAGCATGGAGGTGGCCTCTGTTTCAGATAGCTGCTGGCGTCATGCCTGTTCCCTCTGTGTTCTGCCTCTGGCTCCTCAGAGATGCCTGGTGAGCAGCTTGTACCAGGAGTGGTGTCTTAGCCCCTAGCGTGACTCAGCAGGTAGCTGTGGCCTAAACTCACCAAGAATGGCCCTCTGGGCTTGTGAAGGGGGTGGACCCAAGCAGGTGATAAGACCGGAGTCCGCTTGTGGTAGCCAGGATGGATGGAAGATGGGTCACAGCTGAGGCACTGTGGAAGGGCAAGGAAGCACCTCAGTCATTGGTCTTGGGGGTGGCCAGGCAGATGGACTCTGAGGTCCCAGTCCATGGTGAAGCCTTTACCACTGCCCTTGCATTCACCAAAGTTGTTTTCAGTGCCCTTGAGAATGAGTGGTGGAGGCACACGGTGGTGGATGTAGAAGCCCCGGTGTAAGCCAGGGCAGTTGGCACCATAGTGGCTTCCCTTCACTGAGGCTAGCCTGCTGGCCCAGTCATGTTAGTGGCCTCAGTGGCCCACTCGCCCTGCACCATGTCAACTCCATGCATTGGTACTTGCCGGGGATTGGACCGCATGATGGCTATCTGAGGAACAAACACAGCTTCCTGGATATTGTGCCTGGTGATGAAGTTGTAACCATTCTTCATGTTAAACCACTTGAGGGAACCTCCCACCCTCTTAATGATGACCTTGGGCACCTTTCCATTGGTGCCTGCTGTGGTGGCCTTGGGGATCACATTGCCACTGAGGTTGCCGGCATCTAGGGCTAGGGGTACATCTCCATCTCCTAAGGATGCCAGGTGTTTCTGCACAGCTTGAGGGGAGACAGAAGCGGCCACCTCTGTGGGGGTGGCCTCTCCTGCTGCACTCATGGGGCAGTCTTTGCCCTCTCTCAGAGAATCAGAGGAAAATTTGTCCTTCTGAGGTTGGAAATGGGGGAGGGGGTTCAGCCTGGAGGCAGGAGTCTGTCTCTGGGAGGTTTGTGGGTTAGGGCCAAGGGCTCTCTGGCTTTAGTCTAAGACTCTTGGAGAGGCCTATAGCATCTCCTGGTACAAAGGGACATGGACCAAACAATGACTACCACAGAGATGGTGACGTCTCAAAAGGTGGGGGTTGGTCCTAGATGGGGCTTGAGCTGGGGGGGGGGTGCATATGCACTCTGCCTCGGACTCCTGCCACATCAGGATACCTCCTGGTTCATGGTGGAGAGGAGGCACACTTGAAGCTCTAGGGAGGGGTCTTAAAAGCCCTCTTGCTTGCTTGAGTGAATGTGAAGAGAGAACCCACTTTCCACCACTCTTCCTTGGTTGGCGAGATTCCCAGACTTTTAAGAGCACTTCAGTATTCTCTCGCCAATTCTCTCACAATATTCTCTCACAAATCCGTGGTCCTCTACCCACTCCTGGTGTGCCTTCTCTGTGGGTTATGCATTTTGTGTAACTTGAGGCAAGATGACAACCACATGATTTTAAGACCCACTCAAAGAAACCTACTGCTGTTTTTGTTTGTTTTGTTTTTGTTTTCCTTCATAAAGACAAAGGAAGGCTGTCAGGCCTAGAATACTAGTACTGAGAGGACACTAAACTTGTGCAGGTTTATCAGACTAGTGTCAAGATTGTGTTGACCTGAAACAGGCTGTCAGATTTTGCTCCAACAAAAATGAGTTCATTCCAGTCAAGAAAGAATTGCAATTCAGTGTCTGCAACCATGGTGAGACACATGCAAGTCTCCATAACAGGGAGAAGATAACTCTTTTAAAGAAAGAAAGAGGAAGTTAGGAAGGCTGTACTCAGCAATGTGTCCATGGGAGGCTGAAAGTTTGAAGTGTGGTGGCTGTTCATTGGCTGAGTCCTGACAGTCTCTCATTGGCTGAGCTCTTGCCAGGCAAGAAGAGGAAGTCTTTCTTCTTCCTGTTGGGCTTTCTGGTCAAATCTGAGAGCTCTCCTTCTGGCCTCCTAACTCTATTTTAACTGAAGTTTCTCTTCATTAATTTTTACACTTCTCCCCACTGATCGAGATCTTTCTCTGAAAACATTACTGATCAAGAGTCAGATTTTCCAGTTTAAGCAGCTTTTTGCCACACCTCCCAAATCCCCCAAATCCCAGTGCCAGGAAGGACCTTTCCTGGGTGTAGTATCCCATGTTAGAGTGAAAGTGCACAGTTTGGAAGCCTATTGAAGTCACAATAGAGTAACGAGTAGGGATAAGAGGGATTGGAGAAGGAAATGGCAACCCATTCCAGTGTTCTTGCCTGGAGAATCCCAGGGACAGGGGAGACTGGTGGGCTGCCGTCTATGGGGTCGCACAGAGTCGGACACGACTGAAGTGACTTAGCAGTAGCAGCAGGGATAAGAGGGAGAACTCTCAGGCACTTTTTATCTAAAGCTCATGTTATCAAGATCATAGACACTGGAGATCATCTGAAGCATCTTGCCACCATCAGAGGTTTGGCAGACAAACTTTCAACAGACCTAATCTGAATATCTTGGGAAAGCTGTCTTATCAGATGTCATCTGCTTCAATTTCAGAAAATCTTTACTTTCAGATCACCAGATGTTGTGCAGGTCCAGTCAGGATTGGTTCTTTCTCTAGATGTGTCATGTGAGTCCAAGCATCTATTCCCTTGAGCTTGGTGGCACAAGGGTTGGTTAGCAGTACCTGATAGGGCCTTTCCAGCAAGGCTGAAGAGGGTTCTTTTGGAAGTGTTTCTTCCAATAGAGGAAATTTCCAAGTTGCAAAATGTGTTGAAGTATCAGAGAACCTGTCCTTTTATCAGTTTTGGGTCAAAAGAGGCAGGAGTCAAGTGGATCTCCTGTGATTGTCTCAAAGGGCAACAGTTTTTGAGTTCCAAAAGGGGTGGATCTGATTCAGAAGGACCAATGGAAATGTTTTTGGCCAAGGTAATTAGAGTGCCTGTACAGATTTTGCCAACTGAGTCTTAATAAATGTTGCTAGAGCATTTGATTAACCAGAGGACTAAGGGTGGTAAGCACAGTGGAAGTGTTGTAAAACTAGCCAAAGTTACTGACCAGTAAAATGGGTGCCTCAGTCGTGAAGTTTGAGAGGAGTTCCCCAGACTGGGATAATCTTTTCCAACAGGACTTTAGCCACAAAAGAGGTAGTAGCCTGTCTGCAAGGGAAGGCTTCTGTCCAATGTGAAAACATACTGATCATAACTAAAACATATGCATGAGGTAGAGGAAGTTGTAAGGAATCCTATTTCCAGTTCCTGAATTCTCCATTAGGTAGTTTAAAATGTCTAGGAGGAACACAGTTTGTCTTCTCTGGGTTGTATTTTGGACAAGGGGGACAAGTGTATATTCAAAGAAGATAATCCCCTGGAGGAAGGCATGGCAACCCACTCTAATATTCTTCCTGGAGAATTCCATGGACAGAGGAGCCTGGAAGGCTACAGTCCAGGGGGGTCACAAAGAATCAACACAACTAAGCTACTAACCCTTTCACTTTCATGCTGGTGGATACCTCCTCAGCCCTCTGATCATGGCTTAAATGCTACCTCCTCAGATAGGTTTTCCATTTTCTCTTATTTCCCCATTTAAGGAGATTATTTTGCTGTTGCTCTGTCTTAATATGCCATGTACATTTTCTTCATGGTACACTTTATTCCAGGGTTTCCCAGGTGGCTCTGTGGAAAAGAATCTGTGCCAATTCAGAAGACCCAAGAGATGCGGGTTCAATCCCAGATTTAGGAAGATCCCCTGGAGTAGGAAATGCCAACTTACTCTAGTATTCTTGCCTGGAAAATTCCAGAGACAAAGGAGCCTGATGGGCTACAGTACATGGGGTCGGAAAAAGTCAGATACAACTGAGCACGCATACATGTTCATGTTCAGGACAGAAATGAATGAAATAGAGACTAAAAAACAATAGAAAGATCAGTGAAACAAAATATTTTGTTTCTCAAAACTATAAACTAAATTAATAAATTCTAATTTAGACTAATAAAAGCATAGAGAATAAAATCAGAAATGAAAGAAGAAACAATACAATTGATAATGAATAAATTAAAAAAACCATGGTAGACTAAGATGAACAATATGTGAGTACTTAGTTTCTCAGTCATGTCCAACTCTTCGTGATGCCAGGGACTGCAGCCTGCCAGGCTCCTCTGTTCTGTTTGCAAGGCTTCTCTGTCCATTGGGATTCTCCAGGCAGGAATACTGGAATGGGTTGTCATGCCTTTCTCCAGGGGATCTTCCCAACTCAGGGATTAAACCCAGGTCTCCTACATTGCAGGCAGATTCTTTACTGTCTGAGCCACAAGGGAAGCCCAAGAATATTGCACTGGGTAGACTGAACCTTCTCCTGGGGATCATCTGGATGCAGGAATCCAACGTATCAGGGTCTCCTGCATTGCAGGCAGATTCTTCACCAGTGTAGCTACCAGGGAAGCCCAATATAAATAATAAATGCCAACAAATACAGTGAAAGTGTAAAACTAGCCAAAGTAACTGACCAGGAAAATGGGTGCCTCCATCATTATGAAGTTTTAGAGGAGTTGTTAGTCTTTTTCAAAAAGAATTTAGCCACAGAAAAGGCAGTAGCCTGTTTGCACTGGAAGGCTTAAGTCCAATGTGAAAACATACTGACCATGACTAAAACATATCCACGAGGTGCAGGAAGTTTTAAGGAATCCTATTTCCCGGGCCTGAATATTCCCGGCCAGTGGGTTAACCCCAGTGAAGGGAAACGGATATGCTGCCAACCACCCCAGCTTCTGCCAGGACTTCTACCTCCACCACCATGTGCCACGACCACACAAACCCAAGGATGCCGAGGATGTCCTTGATGAACATGAGGTCAGCAGTGAAGGCTTCACTGTGGCTCAGGGCCTCAGATGCAGTCTGCCTTGCCACCCCTAAGACCAATGACTGAGGCATATCCCTCCCTTCCACAGCTGTGACTGACTGCCCATCAAGTCTGGCTGCCACTAGAGGCCCCTGGTCTGACCACCTGCCTGGGTCTGCCCCCACTACAAGGCCAGAGGGCCATCCGCAGCAGGATGTGGGCCCCAGCTACCTACAGAGTTGCCCTAGGGCCGAGGCACCACTCCTGGTCCTAGATGCTCACCAGGCATCTCTGGGAAGCTGGAGGCAGAGCACAGAGAGAGCAGGCATGAGGCCAATAGTGATTCACAACAAAGGCCCCCTCCACACTACAGATCTCGCTGACCACAGCAAGCACCTGGCGCCCAGGGCCAGGATTCCAACGGAGGAGAGGGCAAGATCAAGAAGAGCTCCACTGAAACACCTGCTTCTTTCCCTTTGGCCAAGAAGAATGATACCCCTGAGGAGAAGCCCTTAGTCATCGATGCTCCCTCTGCAGCCTGGGCTGATGAACACCTTGCCTCCCTCCCCAGGGACTCCCATGCCTGGACTACAGGTGATGTCCCCTTGAGGAGATGATGACCTCTGTTGCAGCTCACTCCAAACATCCACACTGATTGTTAGATTTGGGTCCTGAAAAGAAAACATGCCCTTTACCCAAGGTGTGAGGATAAGCTACAAGATCTATGTACTTCTAATTTCCCTCATAGCATCTGCCTTGTTGGTTCCTGTACACACATATTCATACACAAACACACTCACTCACACACATCTCTGACTCTATTCTTTTTAAAGATATGACCAGGACCACAGCTATTATTCTGTATCCCCAGGTGAATTAGGTGAAGTAATTTTTACAATTTAAAAAAATTTTTAATACAAAAATGAAGATTATCTCATACTGAAGATGATCTGACATTGCTGGTTTGATATTACTTGCCTGATTGGTCATTTTCTCAAGAAAACATTTCATGTTGCTTTCATCTGTTATCACTGTTGTATGAAATTTTAAAAGCCTTCCAGCCCTATAATTGTACTGAGACAGTCCTTTCGATCTTTTTTTAAGAATGAGTTTCAGCAGAGATCATACATATTGATCTCTTTACAAGTCATGAATTTAAGATTAATTCTGGACTTACAGGTTGAATGTCTCAGGGTTATCTAAAGGGTAAGAATGCATAGAAAAACAAGTACCCCAGTCTTTTTTATTTTCATCCTCTTCCTTTGCCCTGGAATTGGGGCAATAAATTGGCAGTGTGGGCCCATCTACCCACACTTACCGATTAGGTAGTACTCTATGGGGCAAAAAGAAGAAAAACTGAGCAAAACATCATGGCAAGTAAAAAATATGGCTCTCTGCAAGCAGAATTTGCTCCTTTGTATTTTTTATTTTAAAGGACTCAATCTAGTACCATTTAAGTATATAAAAGAAAATGGGCATGAGGGGCTGGGGTGATGTAAATGGGAAGTTGCTCATCAAAGGGTAAAAATTTTCAATTGTAAGAAAAGTAAGTTCTGAGGACCTAATGTACATCATGGAGAGTATAGTTAACAGTACTATATTGTATACTTGAAAGTTGGAATGAGAGTAGAGCATAATTGTCCTCACCATGAGAATGACAACAAACTGTGATAATTAACCTTATTGCAGGAAAACTTTTTCAATATACACATATAAAAATTATCACATTGCACATTTCAAACTTACACTATATCTCAATAAATCTGAGAGAAAACACTGAAGGAAAAAAAATTGAGCATAGAAGCCGGTATAATTTTTGCTGTGCATACCTCTGTAGCTGAAGAGAAACATCTAGTCCATAGTCCATGGGCTCTAGGTTGCATGGGCTCAGAAACTGTGGTTCCCGGGCTCTTGAGCACAGATTCAATAGTTGTGTTGCATGGGCTTAGTTGCTCCGCAGCATGTGAAATCTTCCAGAAGCAGGGACCGAACCTACATCTCCTGCATTGAAAGGGAGATTCTTTCCCACTGAGCCACGAGGGAAACTCTGGAGTTACTTTCTAATTTCTCTTTCATACTTTTGATTGTTAGTGTTTAGAATGGGACTGATTATTCCATGTTGATTTTGTATTCTGCTTCTTGTTGAATTGATATGTTAGTTGATATATTTTTGACCTAGTCTTCAGGGTTTTCTATACAGATTGTCACGTCATCTACAAACAGTGGCAATTTTACTTCTTCCTTTCCAATTTCTTTCTTTCTCTTGCCTAATTGCTCTGGCTGATACTTTTGATACTATATTGAATATTGGTGAGGAGGGCACCAATATTGCTCTGATCTTAGAGGAAAGTTTTTAGATTTGCATCACTGAATATGTTGTTGGATGTGTAGTTGTCATCTATGTTCTTTTTCACATCCAGGTTCATTCCTTCTATATTTAATTGCAGAGAGTTATTATTATGAAAGTGTGTGGAATTTTAACAAGTGGCTTTTCTCTGCATCTGTTGAGTTGATGCTATGATTTGTATCCTTCATTCTGTCAATGCAGTGTATAGCATTTATTGAGATTTGTATGATTAATCATCCTTGCATCCCAGGGTGCATCTCACATGATCTTGATGTAGATTCTTTGAATGTGCTGATGAATTTGGTTTGCCAATATTTTTGAGACTATCTGCATGTACAATTCTTAGGGATATTGGTGTGTAATTTTTTTTTTTTGTATTGGCCTCATCAGCTATTGTGTCAAACTATTGTGTCCAATGAGGTTGGCCTCATTGGAGAAGGAAATGGCAACCCACTCCAGTGTTCTTGCCTGGAGAATCCCAGGGACAAAGGAGCCTGGTAGGAGGCCATCTATGGGGTTGCACAGAGTCGGACACGACTGAAGCAACTTAGCAGCAGCAGCAAGGTTGGCCTCATGATGATTTTGGCAGAATTCACTTGTCTTCAACATTTAGGAAAGCTATCACTAATTTTTGTTCAGCAGAATTCAATAATTCTACTAAATGTTGAATAGAATTCAATAATGAAGCCACCTAGTCCTGGGTTTTTATGTGTGTGTGTAAGGGTGGGTGTAGAATTTCATTATGGACTCAATCTCCTTCAGTCAGTTCAGTCACTCAGTTGTGTCTGACTCTGTGACCCCATGGACTGCAGCATGCCAGACTTCCTTATCCATTACCAATTGGCAGAGCTTACTCAAACTCATGTCCATTGAGTAGGTGATGCCATCCAACCATCTCATCCTGTCATCCCTTTCTCCTCCCACCTTCAATCTTTCCCTGCATCAGGGTCTTTTCAAATGAGTCAGTTCCTCGCATCAGGTGGCCAAAGTATTGGAGTTTTAGCTTCACCATCAGTCCTTCCAGTGACTATTCAGGACCTATTTCCTTTAGGATGGACTGGTTGGATCTTCCTGCTGTCCAAGGGACTCTCGAGAGTCTTATCCAACACCACAGTTTAAAAGCATCAATTCTTCAGCACTCAGCTTTCTTTACAGTCCAACTCTCACATCCATACATGACTTCTGAAAAAACCATAGCTTTGACTAGACGGACATTTGTTGGCAAAGTAGTGTCTCTGCTTTTTAATATGCTGTCTAGGTTGGTCATAACTTTTCTTCCAAGGAACAAGCATATTTTAATTTCATGGCTGCAATCACCATCTGCAGTGATTTTGGAGTCCCCCAATATAAAGTCTGTCACTGTTTCCATTGTTTCCCCATCTATTTGCCATGAAGTGATGGGACCAGATGCCATGATCTTAGTTTTCTGAATGTTGAGTTTTAAGCCAACTTTTTCACTCTCCTCTTTCACTTCCATCAAGAGGTTCTTTAGTTCTTCTTCACGTTCTTCCATAAGGGTGGAGTCATCTGCACATCTGAGGTTATTGATATTTCTCCTGGCAATCTTGATTCCAGCTTATGCTTCATCCATTCCAGCATTTATCATGATGTATTCCACATATAATTTGAATAAGCAGGGTGACAATATACAGCCTTGATGTAATCCTTTCCCGATTTTGAACCAGTCTGTTGTTCCATGTCCAGTTCAAACTGTTGCTTCTAGACTTGCATGCAGATTTCTTTGGAGGCAGGTCAGGTGGTCTGGTATTCCAATCCCTTTAGGAATTTTCCTTAGCAGATTTAAATTGATTCAGATGTTCTATTTCTTCATGATTCCAGTCTTGGTAGATTTTATGCTTGTAACACAGTACCATTTTCTTCTAGGTTATTATTTTTTTTGGCATTTATTATTCATATTGGGTTTCCCTGGTAATTCAGCTGGCAAAGAATCTGCCTGCAATGCAGGAGACCCCGATTCATTCAATTCCTGGGTCAGGAAGAGCACCTAGAGAAAGGATAGGCAACCCAGTGCAGTATTCTTGGGCTTCCCTGGTGGCTCAGACAGTACATCTCCTGCAGTGCGGGAGACCTGGGTTCGATCCCTGAGTTGGGAAGATCCCCTGGAGGAGGGCATGGCAATCACTCAAGTATGCTTGCCTGGAGAATCCCCACGTACAGAGGAGCCCGGCAGGCTGCAGTCCATGGAGTTGCAAAGACTTGGACACGACTGAGTGACGAAGCATGCATGCATTGTTCATCTTAGTCTACTATGGTCCATTGTATTTATGTTTTATCAATTGTATTGTTTCTTCTTTCATTTCTGATTTTATTTATTTGTATGATCTCTCTTCTTCTATTAGTCAGTCTAGCTGAGAGTTTGTAAATTTTTCATATTTTTGAAAAACAAAATCTCTTGTTTCACTGATTTTTCTGTTGTTTTTCTAGTCTCTCTCTCTCTCTTGTTTTAAATTTGGGTCCCGAACATGAACGTGTATGCATGTTCAGTCTGATAGGTTTAGATAATGACAGGGAAGCCCCTTATAAAAGCAAACACCTACATAACCAGGACTAAGGTCAACAAACCGACCATTGCCAGCCTTCCAGAATACAGCCACCAAGATTATTCCCAATCACAACCCATATCCTCCCCTATGGATCTTGACTTTATGATAACCAGTTCAGTGCTTTTTAAAAAACATGACCTTACAACCTTTGTATGCATTCCCAAGCAATACAGTTTATTTGGAGTTGTATCAGAGGAATTATACTGCATGCTCCCTTTTATGGCCTACTTCTTTCACTCTATCATATTTATTTGAGAGACTCATCCATCTTGTTCCTAGTAGCCTTTGATCTTTTGTCTCCATCATTGACTAGCATTCCAATGCATGATTTTAGCAAAGTAATTATGATTATACCATTCTACATTGCATGAACACTGGGCTGCTTTTAGCTTTTTCTTATGAACAATGGTGCATTGAACATTCTTGAGTGTTTTTCATGGGACTCGTTTAAAAGTCTTTTGGGTATACATGCAAGAACAGAATCACTGGTGCATAGTTATACATATCTTCACCTTTTCTGCATGGTGACAAATTGATTTCTGTAGTGGTTGTAACAACTTATAATCCCAGAAGTAGCATAAAGAGTTTCTCTGCCTGCACATCTTCATCTACACCAAGTGTTGCCAGAATTTAACTTATTTGCTTTAACACTACTACTAAGTTTTCGCACATTCTCACATTTATGAACTTTTTGGACATTCTCGTCTATGAAAAGCCTGTTCACGTACAACTCTTTCACCATTTTTGAATTCTATTTTCCATCTTGTTCTTACTGATCCAGTGAGTTATTTTTGTGTTTTCAATACCAGTCCATCGGTGGTTATATGTGCGGCTAAAATTATCTTTTGCTTTGTTGTTTGTATTTTCTCTTTTGTGCTGTGCTTTGTTAAGACTTTAATTAAGACATACTTAATTATATAACATACTCAATGATAACATAGTCAAAATTTATCATTCTTCTGCTTATGGCTAGTGCTTTTATGTTTCCAGAAATCTGTCCCTGCCTTGGAGCCATGAAACTATTCTCTATCTTGTCTTCTGGAATATTTATGGTTTTGCCTCTCACAGTTAGGCCATAATCCAGCTACAAGTGATGTGTGTGAATAATGTTAACTAGGGTTTCTTTCTGTTTTTATATTTTATCCTATGAACAGCTACCTAAACTTTTATTGATTCTCCCAATTTCAATGAACTACTTATTGAAAAATCTTCCGTTTTCCTACAGATTTACAGTGCCACATGTGTCATAAATCAAACATCTATCTATGTATGGGCTAGTTTGTGTACTCTCCATTAAGTCCCATGGCCCAATTTATGTCTATTTAAAATACCACATATCAGTATTCATCACTACAAATCTGAAGTCAATTCTGATATTTGGATAAGGCCACTCAACTCTACCTTGCTCTTCAAGAATGTATGGGTTATTTTTGGCTTCTCTCTAATCTATTTCAATTATCAATTCATCAGAAAAATTCAACCAAAATCCTTTCTAGGGTTCTAATTAGGATTGCATTGCACTTCTGGATTTGACTTCTTGTCTGAAATATAGAATGTGACTGAATGGATATGGTGTACCTTTCCTTTTAATAAAAACTTCTTTAATATTTCCCAATAATATTTCTTTTTTTCCTATAAGAGAGCATTTAATCCTAGGCACTTCATATTTTGCAAATAGTGCCTTTGAAATTTTCATTTTGTAAATCTGTTGCTGGTAAATAGAATAAAATTGTCTTCTGTATGTTAATATTTTATCCTGTGAACAGCTAACCTAAACTTTTATTGATTCTCCCAATTTCTCTGTAAATACCTGTAGAATTTAGTGTACAGAATCATATCGTCTGCAAACAATGCCAGTCTTGCTTCTTCCTTTCCGAGCACTTTGTTCCTTCTGTTCCCACCTACTATCTTTTCTGGGTGATAGTGGACATTCTTACTTGATGCAGCTCTCACAAGGAAGATTTCAGTATTCCAAGAGTTATATTTGCAGTAGGTGTTGTTTTCTGTAGCAATCTGGATCCAATCAGGAGATGGAAGTACACAGTGGTCAGGGGAAATTTAACATAAAATTTAACATGATGTTTAAACATAAAGAATTATTAAATATGACACATGTAGAATATATCAGAGCAGATCAGATCAGATCAGTCGCTCAGTCGTGTCCGACTGTTTGTGACCCCATGAATCACAGCACGCCAGGCCTCTCTGTCCATCACCAACTCCCGGAGTCGATTCAGACTCACGCCAATTGAGTCAGTGATGCCATCCAGCCATCTCATCCTCTGTCGTCCCCTTCTCCTCCTGCCCCCAATCCCTCCCAGCATCAGGGTCTTTTCCAATGAGTCAACTCTTTGCATCAGGTGGCCAAAGTACTGGAGTTTCAGCTTCAGCATCGTTCCTTCCAAAGAAATCCCAGGGCTGATCTTCAGAATGGACTGGTTGGATCTCCTTGCAGTCCAAGGGACTCTCAAGTGTCTTCTCCAACACCACAGTTCAAAAGCATCAATTCTTCAGTGCTCAGCCTTCTTCACAGTCTGACTCTCACATCCATACATGACCACAGGAAAAACCATAGCCTTGACTAGACAGACCTTTGTTGGCAAAGTAATGTCTCTGCTTTTGAATATGCTACCTAGGTTGGTCATAACTTTCCTTCCAAGGAGTAAGCGTCTTTTAATTTCATGGCTTCAGTCACCATCTGCAGTGATTTTGTAGCCCAGAAAAATAAAGTCTGACACTGTTTCCACTGTTTCTCCATCTATTTCCCATGATGGTGGGACTGGATGCCATGATCTTCGTTTTCTGAATGTTGAGCTTTAAGCCAACTTTTTCACTCTCCATTTTCACCTTCATGAAGAGGCTTTTGAGTTCCTCTTCACTGTCTGCCATAAGGGTGGTGTCATCTGCATATCTGAGGTTATTGATATTTCTCTGGCAATCTTGATTCCAGCTTGTGTTTCTTCCAGTCCAGCATTTCTCATGATGTACTCTGCATAGAAGTTAAATAAACAGGGTGACAATATACAGCCTTGACGAACTCCTTTTCCTATTTGGAACCAGTCTGTTGTTCCATGTCCAGTTCGAACTGTTGCTTCCTGACCTGCATACAAATTTCTCAGGAGGCAGATCAGGTGGTCTGGTATTCCCATCTCTTTCAGAATTTTCCACAGTTTATTGTGATCCACACAGTCAAAGGCTTTGGCATAGTCCATAAAGCAGAAATAGATGTTTTCCTGGAACTCTCTTGTTTTTCCATGATCCAGCGGATGTTGCCAATTTGATCTCTCGTTCCTCTGCCTTTTCTAAAACCAGCTTGAACATCAGTGAGTTCACGGAGGTTCACATATTGCTGAAGCCTGGCTTGGAGAATTTTGAGCATTACTTTACTAGCGTGTGAGATGAGTGCAATTGTGCGGTAGTTTGAGCACTCTTTGGCATTGCCTTTCTTTGGGATTGGAATGAAAACTGACCTTTTCCAGTCCTGTGGCCACTGCTGAGTTTTCCAAATTTGCTGGCATATTGAGTGCAGCACTTTCACAGCATCATCTTTCAGGATTTGGAATAGCTCTACTGGGATTCTATCACTTCCACTAGCTTTGTTCGTAGTGATGCTTTCTAAGGCCCACTTGACTTCACATTCCAGGATGACTGGCTCTAGGTCAGCGATCACACCATCGTGATTATCTGGGTCGTGAAGATCTTTTTTGTACAGTTCTTCTGTGTATTCTTGCCACCTCTTCTTAATATCTTCTGCTTCTGTTAGGTCCATACCATTTCTGTCCTTTATCGAGCTCATCTTTGCATGAAATGTTCCTTTGGTATCTCTGATTTTCTTGAAGAGATCCCTAGTCTGTCCCATTCTGTTGTTTTCCTCTATTTCTTTGCATTGATCGCTGAGGAAGGCTTTCTTATCTCTCCTTGCTATTCTTTGGAACTCTGCATTCAGATGTTTATATCTTTCCTTTTCTCCTTTGCCTTTCACTTCTCTTCTTTTCACAGCTATTTGTAAGGCCTCCCCAGATAGTCATTTTGCTTTTTTGCATTTCTTTTCTATGGGAATGGTCTTGATCCCTGTCTCCTGTATAGGATACAGTAAAGCTTCATATGGTATCCTGGGTTTAAGAAGCATTCCCAAAGGAGAACAAACTTGGAATGGGGGTCACTCCCCAAGCCTGGAGATCACACCTCATTGGAGAAAGTGTAGGAGAACCTTCTGAAGGCAGAGAAGTTTGCTAATTTACCTGCACCAGAGCCAGTCTGCAGAACCGGAGATGGTCTACAGTTGAAGGGTAAGCAGGAAGGTACCCTCTGGAGCACATCAGTGTGGAAAGGCCACAGCTGGTGGCCGGCATTTGGACATGTAGTAGGAACAGGGGACTTGGTGGAGTTGGAGGCCTGGAGCTGACAATGTCCTATACGTAGGATCAGGTGGGCCTTGAGGTTGTGAGAGCTGCAGCCTTGGGATAAGTACAGGAGATAAACCTAGTGGTGGGGTAAGGTGGGGGAATGAGAGCAATCCAGTAGGGGTAATCAGCAGGTAGGTGGCTTAGAGCACAAGATATCCATATGAAGAGGGCCACAGAAAGCCAATGACCAGGCCACACTGGTTCTGCACAGTCAACAAGGACAGTTGTTCTGGGCACATGCTTGGAGCAGAATGGCTAGGCTATCATTATACTCACACTTCTGACAGCCAGAAGTCCTGGAGAACTACTTCTTCCTTCAAGATCCATCCAGTATCTTCTAACTGAGAAAACTGAACATCATATTCACTCTGAAGGAGATATACCTTTTTTTTCTTTTTAAAATGTTTTATTATTGTTATTGACATATAATTGAGTTACAATACTGGTAATTGATGTACAACAAAGTGATTAGGTTATACATATATACATATTATTTTTTAAATATGCTTTTCCATAATGGTTCCTTGTAGGATTGTTTTTATCTTATTTTTTTAATTTAAATTTATTTATTTTAATTGGAGGCTAATTACTTTACAATATTGTTTTGGTTTTGCCATACATCAACATGAATCTGCCACGGGTGTACACATGTTTCCCATCCTGATTCCTGCTCCCACCTCTCTCCCCGTACCATCCCTCTGGGTCATCCCAGTGCACCAGCCCCAAGCATCCTGTATCCTGCATTGAACCTGGACTGGCAATTCGTTTCTTATATGATATTATACATGTTTCAGTGCCATTCTCCCAAATCATCCCACCCTCTCCCTCTCTCACAGAGTCCAAAAGACTGTTCTGTACATCTGTGTCTCTTTGGCTGTCTCACATACAGGGTTATCATTACTACCTTTCTAAATTCCATATATATGGGTTAGTATACTGTATTGGTGTTTTTCTTTCTGGCTTACTTCACTCTGTATAATAGGCTCCAGCTTCATCCACCTCATTAGAACTGATTCAAATGTATTCTTTTTAATGGCTGAGTAATACTCCATTGTGTATATGTACCACAGCTTTCTTATCCATTCATCTGCTGATGGACATCTAGGTTGCTTCCATGTCCTGGCTATTATAAACAGTGCTGAGATGAACATTGGGGTACATGTATCTCTTTCAATTCTGGTTTCCTCGGTGTGTATGCCCAGCAGTGGGATTGCTGGGTCATAAGGAAGTTCTATTTCCAGATTTTTAAGGAATCTCCACACTGTTCTCCATAGTGGCTGAACTAGTTTGCATTCCCACCAACCATGTAAGAGGGTTCCCTTTTCTCCACACCCTCTCCAGAATTTATTGCTTATAAACTTTTGGATCACCGCCATTCTGACTAGCATGGAATGGTACCTCATTGTGGTTTTGATTTGCATTTCTATGATAATGAGTGATGTTGAGCATCTTTTCATGTGTTTGTTAGCCATCTGTATGTCTTCTTTGGAGAAATGTCTATTTAGTTCTTTGGCCAATTTTATGATTGGATCATTTATTTTTCTGGAATTGAGATGCAGGAGTTGCTTGTATATTTTTGAGATTAGTTCTTTTGTCAGTTGCTTCATGTGCTATTATTTTCTCCCATTCTGAAAGCTGTCTTTTCACCTTGCTTAGAGTTTCCTTTGTTGTGAAGAAGCTTTTAATTTTAATTAGGTCCCATTTGTTTATTTTTGCTTTTATTTCCAATATTCTGGGAGGTGGGTCACAGAGGATTCTGCTGTGGTTTATGTTGGAGAGTGTTTTGCCTATGTTCTCCTCTAGGAGTTTTATAGTTTCTTGTCTTACGTTTAGATCTTTAATCCATTTTGAGTTTATTTTTGTGTATGGTGTTAGAAAGTGTTCTAGTTTCATTCTTTTACAAGTGGTTGACCAGTTTTCCCAGCACCACTTGTTAAAGAGATTGTCTTTAATCCATTGTATGTTCTTGCCTCCTTTGTCAAAGATAAGGTGTCCATATGTGTGTGGATTTATCTCTGGGATTTTTATTTTGTTCTATTGATCTATATTTCTGTCTTTGTGCCAATACCATACTGTCTTGATTACTGAGGCTTTGTGGTAGAGCCTGAAGTCAGGCAGGTTGATTCCTCCATGTCCATTCTTCTTTCTCAAGATTGCTTTGGCTATTCAAGGTTTTTTGTATTTCCATACAAATTGTGAAATTATTTGTTCTAGCTCTGTGAAGTATACCATTGGTAGATTGATAGGGATTGCATTGAATCTATAGATTGCTTTGGGTAGTATACTCATTTTCACTATATTGATTCTTCTGATCCATGAACATGGTTTATTTCCCCATCTATTAGTGTCCTCTTTGATGTCTTTCACCAGTGTTTTATAGTTTTCTATATATAGGTCTTTAGTTTCTTTAGGTAGATATATTCCTAAGTATTTTATTCTTTTCATTGCAATAGTGAATGAAATTGTTTCCTTAATTTCTCTATTTTCTCATTATTAGTGTATAGGAATGCAAGGGATTTCTGTGTATTGATTTTATATCCTGCAACTTTACTATATTCATTGATTAGCTCTAGTAATTTTCTGGTGGAGTCTTTAGGGTTTTCTATGTAGAGGATCATGTCATCTGCAAACAGTGAGGGTTTTACTTCTTCTTTTCCAATTTGGATTCCTTTTATTTCTTTTTCTGCCCTGATTGCTGTGGCCAAAACTTCCAAAACTATGTTGAATAGTAGTGGTGAGAGTGGGCACCCTTGTCTTATTCCTGACTTTAGGGGAAATGTTTTCAGTTTTTCACCATTGAGGATAATGTTTGCTGTGGAATAGTCATACATAGCTTTTATTATGTTGAGGTATGTTCCTTCTATTCCTGCTTTCTGGAGAGTTTTTTTTTTTTTTATCATAAATGGATGTTGTATTTTGTCAAATTCCGTTTGTCAAATTCCATCTGCATCTACTGAGATAATCATATGGCTTTTATTTTCAATTTGTTAATGTGGTGTATTACATTGATTGATTTGCAGATATGGAAGGATCCTTGCATCCCTGGGATAAAGCCCACTTGGCCATGGTGTATGACCTTTTTAATGTGTTGTTGGGTTCTGATTGCTAGAATTTTGTTAAGGATTTTTGCATCTATGTTCATCAGTGATATTGGCCTGTAGTTTTCTTTTTTGGCATCTTTGTCAGGTTTTGATATTAGGGTGATGGTGGCCTCATAGAATGGGTTTGGAAGTTGACCTTCCTCTGCAATTTTCTGGAAGAGTTTGAGTAGGATAGGTGTTAGCTCTTCTCTCAATTTTTGGTAGAATTCAGCCGTGAAGCCGTCTGGACCTGGGCTTTTGTTTGTTGGAAGATTTCTGATTACAGTTTCAATTTCCGTGCTTGTGATGGGTCTGTTAAGATTTTCTATTTCTTCCTGGTCCAGTTTTGGAAAGTTGTACTTTTCTGAGAATTTGTCCATTTCTTCCACGTTGTCCATTTTATTGGCATATAGTTGCTGATAGTAGTCTCTTATGATCCTTTGTATTTCTGTGTTGTCTGTTGTGATCTCTCCATTTTCATTTCTAATTTTATTGATTTGATTCTTCTCCCTTTGTGTCTTGATGAGTCTGGCTAATGGTTTGTTAATTTTATTTATCCTTTCAAAGAACCAGCTTTGGCTTTGTTGACTTTTGCTATGGTCTCTTTTGTTTCTTTTGCATTTGTTTCTGCCCTAATTTTTAAGATTTCTTTCCTTCTACTAACCCTGGGGTTCTGAATTTCTTCTTTTTCTAGTTGCTTTAGGTGGAGAGTTAGGTTATTTATTTGACTTTTTTCTTGTTTCTTGAGGTATGCCTGTATTGCTATGAACTTTCCCCTTAGCACTGCTTTTACAGTGTTCCACAGGTTTTGGGTTGTTTTGTTTTCACTTTCATTCGTTTCTATGCATATTTTGATTTCTTTTTTGATTTCTTCTGTGATTTGTTGGTTATTCAGCAGCGTGTTGTTCAGCCTCTATATGTTGGAATTTTTAATAGTTTTTCTCCTGTAATTGAGATCTAATCTTACTGGATTGTGGTCAGAAAAGATGCTTGGAATGATTTCAATTTTTTTTTTTTTTTGAATTTACCAAGGCTAGATTTATGGCCCAGGATGTGATCTATCCTGGAGAAGGCTCCATATGTGCTTCAGAAAAAGGTGAAATTCATTATTTGGGGGTGAAATATCCTATAGATATCAATTAGGTCTAACTGGTCTATTGTATCATTTAAAGTTTGTGTTTCCTTGTTAATTTTCTGTTTAGTTGATCTATCCATAGGTGTGAGTGGGGTATTAATGTATCCCACCATTATTGTGTTACTGTTAATTTCCCCTTTCATACTTGTTAGCATTTGTCTTACATATTGTGGTGCTCCTATGTTGGGTGCATATGTATTTATAATTGGTATATCTTCTTCTTGGATTGATCCTTTGATCATTATGTAGTGTCCTTCTTTGTCTCTTTTCACAGCCTTTGTTTTAAAGTCTACTTTATCTGATATGAGTATTGCTACTCCTGCTTTCTTTTGGTCTCTATTTGTGAGAATATCTTTTTCCAGCCCTTCACTTTCAGTCTGTATGTGTCCCCTGTTTTGAGGTGGGTCTCTTGTATACAACATATATAGGTGTCTTATTTTTCTATCCCAGAGAAGGCAATGGCACCCCACTCCAATACTCTTGCCTGGAAAATCCCGTGGACAGAGGAGCCTGGTGGGCTGAAGTCCATGGGGTTGCGACTGAACGACTTCATTTTCACTTTTCACTTTCATGCATTGGAGAAGGAAATGACAACCCATTCCAGTGTTCTTGCCTGGAGAATCCCAGGGACGGCAGAGCCTGGTGGGCTGCCGCCTATGGGGTCGCACAGAGTCGGACACGACTGAAGCGACTTAGCAGCAGCAGCAACAGTTTTTCTATCCATTCAGCCAGTCTTTGTCTTTTTGTTGGGGCATTCAACCCATTTAAGTTTAAGGTAATTATTGATAAGTATGATCCTGTTGCCATTTACTTTATTGTTTTGGGTTCGAGTTTATACATCCTTTTTGTGTTTTCTGTCTAGAGAATATCCTTTAGCATTTGTTGGAGAGCTGGTTTGGTGGTGCTGAATTCTCTGAGCTTTTGCATGTCTGTAAAGCTTTTGATTTCTCCTTCATATTTGAATGAGATCCTTGCTGGGTACAGTAATCTGGGCTGTAGGCTATTTTCTTTCATCACTTTAAGTATGTCTTGCCATTCCTTCCTGGCCTGAAGAGTTTCTATTGAAAGATGAGCTGTTATCCTTATGGGAATCCCTTTGTGTGTTACTTGTTATTTTTCCCTTGATGCTTTTAATTTGTTCTTTGTGTTTGATCTTTGTTAATTTGATTAATATGTGTCTTGGGGTGTTTTGCCTTGGTTTTATCTTGTTTGGGACTCTCTACGTTTCTTGGACTTGGGTGATTATTTCCTCCCCCATTTTAGGGAAGTTTTCAACTATTATCTTCTCAAGTATTTTCTTATGGTCTTTCTTTTTGTCTTCTTCTTCTGGGACTCCTATGATTTGACTGTTGGGGCGTTTAATATTGTCCTGGAGGTCTCTGAGATTGTCCTCATTTCTTTTAATTCGTTTTTCTTTTTTCAACTCTGATTCATTTATTTCTAACATTCTATCTTCGAATTCATTACTCCTATCTTCTGCCTCCATTATTCTACTATTTGTTGCCTCCAGAGTGTTTTTGATCTCATTTATTGAATTATTTATTATATCAGATCAGATCAGTCGCTCAGTCATGTCCAACTCTTTGCAACCCCATGAATCACAGCACGCCAGGCCTCCCTGTCCATCACTAACTCCCGGAGTTCACTCAGACTCATGTCCATCGAGGCAGTGAAGCCATCCAGCCATCTCATCCTCTGTTGTCCCCTTTGCCTTCTGCCCCCAATACCTCCCAGCATCAGAGTCTTTTCCAATGAGTCAACTCTTCGCATCAGGTGGCCAAAGTACTGGAGTTTCAGCTTTAGCATCATTCCTTCCAAAGAAATCCCAGGACTGATCTCCTTCAGAATGGACTGGTTGGATCTCCTTGCAGTCCAAGGGACTCTCAAGAGTCTTCTCCAACACCACAGTTCAAAAGCATCAATTCTTTACCACTCAGCCTTTTTCACAGTCCAACTCTCACATCCATATATGACCACAGGAAAAACTATAGCCTTGACTAGAGGAACCTTTGTTGGCAAAGTAATGTCTCTGCTTTTGAATATGCTATCTAGGTTGGTCATAACTTTCCTTCCAAGGAGTAAGCGTCTTTTAATTTCATGGCTTCAGTCACCATCTGCAGTGATTTTGTAGCCCAGAAAAATAAAGTCTGACACTGTTTCCACTGTTTCCCCATCTATTTCCCATGAAGTGGTGGGACCGGATGCCATGATCTTCGTTTTCTGAATGTTGAGCTTTAAGCCAACTTTTTCACTCTCCATTTTCACCTTCATGAAGAGGCTTTTGAGTTCCTCTTCACTGTCTGCCATAAGGGTGGTGTCATCTGCATATCTGAGGTTATTGATATTTCTCTGGCAATCTTGATTCCAGCTTGTGTTTCTTCCAGTCCAGCGTTTCTCATGATGTACTCTGCATAGAAGTTAAATAAACAGGGTGACAATATACAGCCTTGACGAACTCCTTTTCCTATTTGGAACCAGTCTGTTGTTCCATGTCCAGTTCGAACTGTTGCTTCCTGACCTGCATACAGGTTTCTCAAGAGGCAGATCAGGTGGTCTGGTATTCCCATCTATTTCAGAATTTTCCACAGTTTATTGTGATCCACACAGTCAAAGGCTTTGGCATAGTCCATAAAGCAGAAATAGATGTTTTCCTGGAACTCTCTTGCTTTTTCCATGATCCAGCGGATGTTGGCAATTTGATCTCTGGTTCCTCTGCCTTTTCTAAAACCAGCTTGAACATCAGCGAGTTCACGGAGTCTTACATATTGCTGAAGCCTGGCTTGGAGAATTTTGAGCATTACTTTACTAGCGTGTGAGATGAGTGCAATTGTGCGGTAGTTTGAGCACTCTTTGGCATTGCCTTTCTTTGGGATTGGAATGAAAACTGACCTTTTCCAGTCCTGTGGCCACTGCTGAGTTTTCCAAATCTGCTGGCATATTGAGCCCAGCACTTTCACAGCATCATCTTTCAGGATTTGAAATAGCTCCACTGGAATTCCATCACCTCCACTAGCTTTGTTCATAGTGATGCTTTCTAAGGCCCACTTGACTTCACATTCCAGGATGTCTGGCTCTAGGTCAGTGATCACACCATCGTGATTATCTGGCTCGTGAAGATCTTTTTTGTACAGTTCTTCTGTGTATTCTTGCCATCTCTTCTTAATATCTTCTGCTTCTGTTAGGCCCATACCATTTCTGTCCTTTATCGAGCTCATCTTTGCATGAAATATTCCTTTGGTATCTCTGATTTTCTTGAAGAGGTCCCTAGTCTGTCCCATTCTATTGTTTTCCTCTATTTCTTTGCATTGATTGCTAAAGAAGGCTTTCTTATCTCTCCTTGCTATTCTTTGGAACTCTGCATTCAGATGTTTGTATCTTTCCCATTCTCCTTTGAATATAATATATATTCATTATAGATTGACTCTTTTTTATTTCTTCTAGGTCCTTGTTAAACCTTTCTTGCATCTTCTCAGTCCTTGTCTCCAGGTTATTTATCTGTGATTCCATTTTATTTATTTATTTATTTATTTTGTGATTCCATTTTAATTTCAAGATTTTGGATCATTTTCACTATCATTCTTCTGAATTCTTTATCAGGTAGATTCCCTATCTGTTCCTCTTTTTTTTTAGTTTGGTGGACATTTATCCTGTTCCTTTACCTGCTGGATATTCCTCTGTCTCTTCATCTTGCTTATATTGCTGAGTTTGGGGTGGCCTTTCTGTATTCTGGCAGTGTGTGTAGTTCTCTTTATTGTGGTTTCCTTGCTGTGGGTGGGGTTGTTTGGGTGGCTTGTCAGGGTTTCTTGGTTAAGGAAGCTTGTGTCAGTGTTCTGGTGGGTGGAGCTGGATTTCTTCTCTCTGGAGTGCAATGATGTGTCCAGTAATGTGTTATGAAATGTCAGTGGATTTGGAGTAACTTTGGGAAGCCTGTATATCGAAGCTCAAGGCTGCGTTCCTGTGTTGCTGGAGAATTTGCATTGTATGTCTTGCTCTGGAACTTGTTGGCCCTTGGGTGGTGCTTGGTTTCAGTGTAGGTATGGAGGCTTTTGATGAGCTCCTATCAATTAATGTTCCCTGGAGTCAGTTCTCTTGTGTTCTCAGGATTTGGACTTAAGCCTCCTGCTTCTGCTTTTCAGTCTTATTTTTACAGTAGTCTCAAGACTTCTTCTTTTGAAGGCAATGGGCTGCTTTTCTGGGTGCCTGATGTCCTCTGCTGGCATTCAGAAGTTGTTTTGTAGAATTTACTCAGTGTTTGAATGTTCTTTTCATGAATTTGTTGTATTATCAGACAGCTTATCTTAAAGGGTAAATTTAGAACAGGGAGGCAATGCATTAATAATTGACTTCATGTCCTTTATCAGTTTAGGTGAGTCTCTTCTATTGTTATATGAATCATAGGCGTCCTATTGTTGCTCAGTCGCTAAGTCATGTGACTCTGTGCAGCTCATAGACTATAGTGCACAAGGTTTTCCTGTCCTTCACTATCTCCCAGAATTCGCTCAAACTCATGTCTATTGAGTCAGTGATGTTATCTAAGTGTCTCATCCTCTGTGGCCCCCTTCTCCTCCTGCCCTCAATCTTTCCAAGCATCAGAGTGTTTTCCAATGAGTCAGCTCTTCCCATCAGATGGCCAAAGTATTAGAGCTTCAGCCTCAGCATCAGTCCTACCAATGAATATTTAAGTTGATTTCCCTTAGGATTGACTGGTTTGATCTCCTTGTTATCCTAGGGACTCTCAAGAGTCTTCTCCATCACCACAATTTGAAAGCATAAATTCTTTGGCACTCAGACCTCTTGTTGGTTTAATTCCCACATCCATACATGACTACTGGAAAAACTATAGCTTTAATTATATGGAACTTTATCAGAAAAGTGACGTCTGCTTTTTATATGCTGTCTAAAATAGGCACCCTCTCTATCATCATATTGCTTCTCTGGTGAATTAATGATTGAAGTAGCAGGACTGCCCACATCCAGAGTTTTAATAGAGTACTTATAATTCTTGTTGGACCCAGGACTCCTTGGCCTGAAATGAGTTTTGCTGTCAAACCCAGGCTCTTGCACAAAGCAGATGTCATGGGGGTAAGGCAGAGACACTGTGACCTCTGCATTTTAGTCCTACCCAGGTCTTGCCTGTCCTACCTGCAAGAAGAGACTAAGTGTATGGTAAGTTTGCCTCTTACACCATGAGTGTGAATAGCACATGTTCTCCTCAGGAATAGACTAGTTTATACCTGAAATGTTGCTCTACTCTCTTGATAGCTGTACCTGAACTAAACAGGGAGAGAAGATACTTGGATTTCATTTAAAGCCATGCTCATCAGAGCCCTGTCCACGGAGGAGCAGAGCAAAAGATGCCTGTGTGCTAACAGATGTATGTATTTACCAGTGTTTGAAAATTGAGTACTTTACTTTTCTCACTTGCCTTTGGGCTCAAAAATGGACAAAAATTGATAAGGGGAAATGACCCATAATTTTGCCATTCTTAAATGACAAGTTCTTTAGTGATTGAACTGGCATTTTACACTGGGAATGAGAGAGAATTTAATTTTAAAGAAAAAAAACTTTATTTTTTGGTACATCTATATTCAATAGATAGAATAAGATACCACTAAATCCAAAGGGGAGAAAATACTGTTATAATTGCTCATCCTTAGAATATTGTGCTGTCTTCCTAGTACATCCAATGTATAAAGCATATTCAACTCTTCTGTTCAGAAGTCACATAAGACACATTAATCCATAGCCTTATGTTCTCACACAGGACTGGGCTGGCTTCCTATCCCAAGAACCCTCAGAACTTGTACAGGAGGAACTGAATATGAAAAATAGGTTTATCCTTTAAAAGCTGTTGGACCTGCTGCCTGTGCTCTCTTAACCACCAGGCATGCAATGATGAGATACAAATGTGAAATCTGAAACTTTCTCACTGACAAAAGGGGAAACTCTCTAGAGCTGCAACATGGGAAATTTTTACCACTGGGAATCCAAGTAGGCACTCTCACTTGGTAGAAATCATTGAGAACCAGGTTTTGTGGAGATACACAGTTGTAGTCTGTGGTTTCTGAATGTGGGCTGTGTAGCTGCAGCTGTTCTATCTCTCGCTGCTGGAGGAAGGCGAATTTGTGAGTTCCCCACAAAACATAGTCACAGAAAGGTAACCAAAATGATCACATGGATTACAGCTTCATGTAACTCAATGAAGCTATGAACCATACCATGCAGGGCAACCCAAGATGGATGGGTCATGGTGGAGAGTTGTGACAAAACATGGTCCATTGGAGAAGGGAATGGCAAACCACATAAACATTCTTGCTTCAAGAACCCCATGAACAGTATAAAAGTGAAGAATATATGACACCAGAAGATGAGCCTCCCAGGTCAGTGATGAGCCTCCCAGGTCAGTAAGTGTCCAATATGTTACTGGGGAAGAGCTCCAAAAAAAAAAAAAAAAATGAAGAGGCTGGGCCAAGTGGGGACGACATGGTTGTGGAAGTGTCTGGTGGTGAAAGTAAAGTGCAATGCTGTGAAGAACAATATTACATAAGAACTTGAAATGTTAGGTCCATGAATCAAGGCAAATTGGATGTGGTCAAAGAGGAAACAGCAAGAGTGAACACTGACATTTTAGGACTCAATGAATTAAAATGGACAGGAATGGGTGAATTTAACTCAGATGACCATTATATCTACTACAGTGGGCAAGATTCCATTAGAAGAAATGGAGTAGCCCTCATAGTCAACAAAATAGCCTGAAATACAATATTTGGGTGCATTCTCAAAAGCAACAGAATAATCATGCTTTCTTTAGAAGGCAAACGGTTAAACCTCACAGTAATCCAAATCTATGCCTCAACCACTAATGCCAAAGAAGACAAAATCAAACAATTCTATGAAAAACTATAAGACCTTGGAAAACTAGTACCAAAAAGATGTCCTTTTAATCTTAGAGGATTAGAATTCAAAAGTAGGAAGTCAAGTGAGACTTTGAGTAACAGGTAAGTTTGGGCTCGGAGTACAAAACGAAGCAGGGTAGAGGCTAACAGAGTTTTGCCAAGAGAACACACTGGTCATAGCAAACACCCTCTTATAACAACACAAGAGATGACTATGGACATCAGCAGATAGTCAATACCGAATCAGATTGATTATATTCTTTGCAGCCAAAGATAGAGAAGCTTTATAGAGTCAGCAAAAACAAGACCTGGAGCTGACTGTGGCTCAGATCATTCACTCCTTATTGCAAAGTTCAGGATTAAATTGAAGACAGTAGGGGAAACCACTAGATCATTCATGTATGACCTAATAAAAAGCCCTTGTGTTTATTCAGTGGAGGTGACAAATAAATTCAAGGGAGTAGACGTGGTAGACAGAGTACATGAATAATTGTGGATGGAGGTTCATGATATTTTATAGGAGGCAGGGACCAAAACCATCCCAAAGCGAAAGAAATGCAGGAAAGCAAAATGGTTGTCTGAGAAAGCCTTACAAATAACGGGAGAAAAAAGAAGTGAAAGGCAAAGAAGAAAGAGAAAGCTATACCCAACTGAATGCAGAGTTCCAAAGAATAGCAAGAAGAGATAAGAAAGCTCTCCTAAGTGCACAATGCAAAGAAATAGAGGAAAACAATAGAATGGGAAAGACTAGAGATCTCTTCAAAAAAATTCGAGATACCAAGGGAACATTCCATGCAAAGATGGGCATGATAAAGGACAGAAATGGCAAGGACCTAACAAAAGCAGATGAGATTAAGAAGATGTAGCAGGAATACATAGAAGAACTAGACAAAAATGGCCCAAGTGACTCATAAACCATGACGGCGTGATCACTGTATTAGAGGAAGTCATCCTGGAGTGTGAAGTCAAGTGGGCCTTAGAAAACATTACTACAAACAAAGGTAATGGAGGTGATGGAATTCCAGCTGAGCTATTTAAAATCCCAATAGATGATGCTGTTAAAGTGCTACACTCAATATCTCAGCAAATTTAGAAAACTTAGCAGTGCCACAGGACTGGGAAAGATTTTCATTCCACTCCCAAAGAAGGACAGTGCCAAAGAATGTTCAAATCTCTGTACAATTGCTCTCATTTCACATGCTAGTAATGCAATGCTCAAA
This sequence comes from Bos javanicus, assembly GCF_032452875.1. Lineage (NCBI taxonomy): Eukaryota > Metazoa > Chordata > Mammalia > Artiodactyla > Bovidae > Bos > Bos javanicus. The sequence goes on along the minus strand of NC_083897.1, from coordinate 86,575,347 downwards.
ATCCTTCAAGCTAGTCTTCAGTAGTAAGTGAACCAAGAAATTCCAGATGTACAAGTTGGATTTAGAAAAGGCAGAGAAACCAGAGATCACATTGTCAGCATCCATTGAATCATATAAAAAGCAAGGGAATTCCGGAAATATATCTACTTCTGCTTCATTGACTATGTTAAAGTTTTCTACTGTGGATCACAACAACAGCAACAACAACAACAACAAAAAAAAAAACTGTGGAAAATTCTTAAAGAGATGGGCACACCAGACCACCTTACTTGCCTTCTTAGAAACCTGTATGCAGAGGGCAGTGCTAAGATGGCACAGGAATAGGACAGGGAGACCACTTTCTCCCGCACAAATTCATCAAAAGAACATTTAAATGCTGAGCAAATTCCACAAAACAACTTCTGAATGCTGGCAGAGGACATCAGTCACCCAGAAAGGCAGCCCATTGTCTTCAAAAGGAGGTAGGACAAAATATAAAAGATAAAAAGAGAGACAAAAGAGGTAGGGACAGAGATCTGTCCCGGGAAGGGAGTCTTAAAAAGAGAGAAGTTTCCAAACACCAGGAAACACTCTCACTGGCAAGTCTGTGGCGAGCCTTGGAACCTCAGAGGACAACATAACCAGGAGGAAAAATAAAGAAATAATTAAAATCCACAGATTATGTGCCTAACAGAAACTCCCAGCAAGAAGCAGCCCAGACGCTTGCATCTGCCACTAGCAAGCGAGGACTGAACAGGGAGGCAAGGACTGCATTGCTTAGGGTAAGGACCGGGCCTGAATGCCCCGAGGGCAATCTGAGGGAACTAAGTAGAGATAGTAACCCAGACTGTGGGATAGCTATCCCGCAAAAACCCCTAAGCTAAGACACGGTCGGGCCTGCTCACAGAACAAAGGACTGAGCAGAGCTAGCTGGCTGTGGACCAGCCCATCCCTGACTGGAGACAGGCAGGCAAGGGCAGCCAGAGCTGGAAGGGGGCAATTGTGGCCCCAGAGAGGCATCATCTACCAAACTGCAAACAGGCTTCGTTGCTAACCAAGTCTTCTTGGGATTCTGGACAGTCGACATCCGCTGGGAAGATCAGCCAGAGATCAGCTCCCCAGAAGAGACACACGGTGCGCAGGTTGTACACCCAGAAAACCGAGCAGTAGGGATGGGGGAGGCAATAAGTCGCAGCCTCCAAGTGGGGGCGACTGCGCTCACCAAGCATCTGGTCACCTGAGCTGCTTGGACCTCGGAAGGGCACAAAACGCAGGCCCAACCAAGTCTGCACCTTTGTGGAGTACCCGAGAACCTGAACCTGAGTGGCTTAGACATGGGAAGTGCATGCAACCCAGACCCACCTCAAACAGTTCCTGGCAGAGCCACCTAGAGGCTGAACAGTGTAGACTGGGAAAGCACACGCACCGTGAGCAGTAACAAACCCAGTGTGGCAGAGACACTGCGAGCACTCCCCACACAAGCCAGTGATATATGTTCGCAGTGTTCCTCCCTCCCCACAGCACCACTGAACAAGTAAGCCTAAAAAAGTGACCACCATTGCCCTCTTGTGTCAGGGCGGAAATTAGACACTGAAGAAGCCAGCAAACAGAAGAAGCTAACAGAGGGAACTGCTTTGGAAGTGACAGGTGCAATAGTTTAAACCCTGCAGTTTGCACCGACTACATAGGAAGGGGCCTATAGATCTTGAGAAGTATAAGCCGGATCAAGGAATTATCCGAAAATGAACTGACCCCACACGGTCCACAACACCACCAGAGAAAGTCCTAGATATACTTTTACTATTATCATTTTTTTATTTTTTAAATTTATTTTTTTATTATTTTTAAGTCCTCTATTACTCCTTTAATTTTCATTTTTATAACCTACTATTACTTTGCAAAAAAAAAGACCCTATTTTTAAAGCAAACTTCATATATATATTCTATAATTTTTGTGACTTTGTTTTTTTCTTTGATATTGTATTTTTGAAAATCTAACCTCTACTCTAGATTTTTAATCTGTGCTTTTTGGTATTTGCTATCAATTGTGGAACTTTAAGAATCCAATCTTCGGTACCCATTTTTACTTGGGAATGAGATTACTGGCTGGATTGCTCTCTCCCCCTTTGGACTCTCCTTTTACTCCACCAGGTCGCCTCTATCTCCTCCACCCCCCTTCTCTTCTCTACCCAACTCTGTGAATCTCTTTGTGTGTTCCAGGCTGTGGAGAACACTTAGGGAACTGATTACTGGCTAGATCAGTCTCTCTCCTTTTGACTCCCCCTTTTATCCTCCTAGCCAACTTTGTCTCCTTCCTTCCTTTTCTCTTCTCTGTATAACTCCGTGAATATCTCTGAGGGATTCAGACTATGGAGAGCTCATAAGGAAGTGATTACTGGCTAGCTTGCTCTCTCCCCTTTTGATTCCCCCTCTTTTCCTCCTGGTCACCTCTATCTCCCACCTCCCTCTTCTCTTCTCCATGTAACTCAGTGAACCTCTCCGGGTGTCCCTCACTGTGGAGAAACTTTTTATCATTAACTTAGATATTTTATCATTGGTGCTGTACATATGGATGCTAGAGTCCAGCTCCAGCAGGCAGGGAATCAGCCTAAAGGGGTGAGCAGTGTCGGCGGATGATGATGTAATCTCTGACTCATAGTGGGGAATTACATGTTTATTTCAAGCTTCAGGTTCTCTTTTATACCTGGACAAAAGCATTAGGTCACAGGTTTGACATTTTCAGTTTTCCCCACCCAGATTTATTGTCTCCAGAAATCACTGTTGTCGTACAAACAGAGTTCCTGCTTCAGCGATTCTCTCAGAATTGACTTTACTATCTATTATCTACTTTCTCTTATGTGTCTACACTTAACTTGTGATTACAATGTAACCCATGCTGCATTCCTCAGTTTATGTCTTATCTTTCTAAATCCTGTTTGTCCCTAGCATCTTAAGATCACTATCTCCTAAAAAGGCTTCTAGCTATTCTTAATTATTCCTAAACCCTAAACTCAGCAAACTTCTTTTGCCATAAATATTTCCCTCACAAACAGGTCTCAGAAAACAATCCTTCCCATGGCCTCAAGCTGTGGTCTACATGCTCATCCTGGGACATTCTTTGTAAAGATCCTTGAACAAATGTCAATGGTGACTTTATAGATTTTTTTCTAGGTGCAACTATAGAAGGCTTTGTGCTTTCTCATGGTTCTCTCAAGCACCTTAACATTCTATCCAGCCAATTCAACCAAAGAAAGGAAAGAATAAGTAAGAATCACAAGAGCTAACTCCTTCATCCTGGGTCTGTGCCTGTGGGTTCAGGAGATGGGGTTGGGGGCCGTGCTTCCATTTTGTCAGTAATGCCTAACGTGGCTCCTGACAAATGGAGAAGTCTTGAGGCTACTGTAAGAATAAGACTGAAAACCAGAGGAAGGATGCTTAAGTCCAAATCCTGAGAACACCAGAGAACTCCTGAGGGCGGGGAACACTAATCAATAGGAGCTCATCAAAAACATCCATACCTACACTGAAACCAAGCATCACCCAAGGGCCAACAAGTTCCATAGCAAGACATACCAGGCAAATTCTCCAGCAACACAGGAACATAGCCCTGAGCTTCAATATACAGACTGCCAAAAGTCACGGCAAACCCATTGACATCTCAAAACTCATTCCTGGACATTTCATTACACTCCAGAGAGAAGAAATCCAGTTCCACCCACCAGAACACCAAAAAGCTTCTCTAACCAGGAAACCTCGACAAGCCACCAGTCCAACCGCACTCACAGAGAGGAACCTCCACAATAAATAGGAACCACAAACTGCCAGAATACAGAAAGGCCACTCCAAACACAGCAGTATAAACAAAATGAAAAGGCAGAGAAATACCCAGCAGGTAGAGGAATAGGATAAATGCCCACCAAACCAAACAAAAGAGGAAGATATAGGGAATCTACCTGATAAAGAATTCAGAATAATGATTGTGAAAATGATCCAAAATCTTGAAAACAAAATGGAGTTACAGAAAAATTGCCTGGAGACAAGGATTCACAAGGTGCAAGAAAGGTTTAAAAAGGACCTAGAAGAAATAAAAAAGAGTCAATATATAATGAATAATGCAATAAATGAGATCAAAAACACTCTGGAGGGAACCAACAGTAGAATAAAGGAGGCAGAAGATAGGATAAGTGAGATAGAAGATAGAATGGTGGAAATAAATGAAACAGAAAGGAAAAAAAGAAAAAAGAATGAAAAGAAATGAGGACAACCTCAGAGACCTCTGAAACAATGTTAAATGCCCCAACATTTTAATCTTAGGAGTCCCATAAGAAGAAGACAAAAAGAAAGACCATCAGAAAATACTTAAGGAGATAATAGTTGAAAACTTCCCTAAATGGGGAAGGAAATAATCACCCAAGTTCAAGAAACATAGAGAGTCCCAAACAGGGTAAACCCAAGGCAAAACACCCCAAGACACATATTAATCAAATTAACAAAGATCGAACACAAAGAACAAATATTAAAAGCAGCAAGGAAAAAGCAACAAATAACACACAAGGGAATTCCCATAAGGATAACAGCTGATCTTTCAATAGAAATTCTTCGGGCCAGAAGGGAATGGCAGGACATACTTAAAGTGATGAAAGAAAATAACCTACAGCCCATATTACTGTTCCCAGCAAGGATCTCATTCAAATATGAAGGAGAAATAAAAAGCTTTACAGACAAGCAAAAGCTGAGAGAACTCAGCAACACCAAACCAGCTCTACAACAAATGCAAAAGGATCTTCTCTAGACAGGAAAGACAGAAAAGGTGTGTAAACTTGAACCTAAAACAACAAAATAAGTGGCAACGGGATCATACTTATCAATAATTACCTTAAATGCAAATGGATTCAATGCCCCAACCAAAAGACAAAGACTGGCTGAATGGATACAAAAACAAGACCCCTATATATTTTGCCTACAAGACACCGACCTTGAAACAAGGGACACATACAGACTGAAAGTGAAGGGCTGGAGAAAGATATTCTCACAAATAGAGACCAAAAGAAAGCAGGAGTAGCAATACTCATATCAGATAAAGTAGACTTTGAAATAAAGGCCGTGAAAAGAGACAAAGAAGGACACTACATAATGATCAATGGATCAATCCAAGAGGAAGATATAACAATTATAAATATATATACACCCAACATAGGAGCACAATATATAAGACAAATGCTAACAAGTATGAAAGGGGAAATTAACAATAAGACAGTAGTAGTGGGAGACTTTAATACTCCACTCACACCTATTGATAGATCAAATAAACAGAAAATTAACAAGGAAACACAAACTTTAAATGATACAAAGACCAGTTAGACCTAATTGATATCTATAGGACATTTCATCCCGAAACAATGAATTTCAACTTTTTCTCAAGTGCACATGGAACCTTCTCCAGGATAGATCACATTCTGGGCCATAAATCTAGCCTTGGTAAATTCAAAAAAATTGAAATCAATCCAAGCATCTTTTCTGACCACAATGCAATAAGATTAGATGTCAATTACAGGAGAAAAACTATTAAAAATTCCAACATATGGAGACTGAAAAATACGCTGCTGAATAACCAACAAATCACAGAAGAAATCAAAAAAGAAATCAAAATATGCATAGAAATGAATGAAAATGAAAACACAACAATCCAAAACCAATGGTACACTGTAAAAGCAGTGCTCAGGGGAAGGTTCATAGCAATACAGGCTTACCTCAAGAAATAAGCAAAAAGTCAAATAAATAACCTGTTGCAGGCCATGTTAGGCATTACTGAAAAAATGGAGGCACAGTCCCAACCCCTCTCCTCATCCCACAGGCACAGTACTGGGATGAAGAAGTTAGGTCTTGTAATTCTGACTTGTTCTTTCCTTTCTTCAGTTGAGTTGGCTAGAAAGAATGTTAACGTGCTTATTGTTCTTGGGAGGAGCATGAGAAGGCACAAAGCCCTCTGCAGTTGTGCCCAGAGAATAATACATAAAGTTAACCATTGACATTTGTTCAAGGATCTCTACAAAGAATGCTCCAGGATGAGCACGTAGGCCACAGCTCAAGGCCATGGGAAGGATTGTTACCTGAGACCTGTTTGTAAGGGAAATATTTATGGCAAAAGAAGTTTGCTGAGTTTAGGGTTTAGGAGTAATTAAGAATAGTTAGAAGCTAAAAGTTTAAGGAATGTTGTAGTGTTAGCATATTTTACTATAGCTTATAGAGATTAGGAATTTTAGAGATATTAATAGCTAGAAGCCTTTTTAGGAGATAGTGATCTTAAGATGCTAGGGGCAAACAGGATTTAGAAAGATAAGATATAAACTAAGGAATGTGGCATGAGTTACAATGTAATCACAAGTTAAGTATAGGACACATAAGAGGAAGTAGATAATAGATAGTAAAGCCAATTCTGAGAGAATTGCTGAAACAGGGACTCTATTTGTAGGGCAAGAGTGATTTTTGGAGACAATAAATCTGGGTGGAGGAAGCTAAAAATGTCAAACCTCTGACCTAATGCTTTTGTTAAAGTATAAAAGAAAACCTGAAACTTGAAATAAACATGTAGTCCCATACCTTGAGTCAGAGGCTACATTATTATCCGCCGACACTGCTCATTCCTTCAAGCTGATTTCCTGGCTGCTGGAGCTGGACTCCGGAAAGTGGTGTCCAATGTAGGGCATCTCTAGGGTAAGTAACTTCGTGACTGCAACGCAGGGCGGATAGGATTGTACCTGGGGGTGGCCGGCACCCCTCTGCAGTTAAGGCAGGGTGAGGAGGGTACAGAAGGAATAAGAATATTCTCTAGGAAAATGGATCTCTCTGCATCCAAGAATAGACAAATGTTTATTGAAATATTACTTCACATGTTAGCCCATAGAGGCGTTAAGGTAAGCACAGGAAGACTATCTAAATTTCTAATTTTTGTCCAAGAGCAATGCTCCTGGTTTCCTGAGCAGGGCACCATAAATCTAGAAACCTGGACTAAGGTTGGAGATCAGTTACATTTGTTTTATACTGTGCATGGGCCAGAAAAGGTTCCTGTAGATACTTTTGCTCTGTGGAATATGATTAGGGACGTCCTGGACCCTCGGCATGAGGCTGTTAGACAGCCTATGGGAGAGGCTACAGCGGTGGATGGTGGGTCTCCGCCTTCTGCGAAGATCACGTTTTCTGCCACTGATGAAAAAAGGAGGGAGACTGTGCTCTACCTCCGGAGGAGGGGGAGGACTTGCAGGACGCTGCAGCCAGGCGCCCTAGCAAGGCCCCTCCTCCTCTACGCAAACTTTTAAAAATTTATCCATCACTTTCTGATTTAAGGCGATAGCCGCCACCTCCGTTTGCACCTCCCAGGGCCCAGAAGTTCCCCACTTTGCCGCCAAAGCCTCCCAGAGCATTGCCTGAGGCTGAGGAAGATAAAGAGTTTTCTGAAACAAAGGAGCTTTTGAAGCAGATGCATGCACAATATACAGAGCGTGGTCCTTGGAGAAAACCCCCTCAGGGGGGCCTCACCCAGGCTAGATGAGAAGTGGAACAACAGGGGGACTTGGAATTCTCTATGGCCTTTCCAGTAGTCTTTACCAAAACAGAAGTGGGAAGCGAGGAAGAGGGAAAATGGGAACCGGTCCCATGTAAGCTACTGAAAGAGCTTAAACAAGCTTGTCTTGATTATGAATCTACCTCCCCCTGTACACTCACCCTGCTAGATGCCTTGGCTGGAAGCTGGATGACAACATATGATTGGAGAACGGTTGCAAAGGCTTGCCTTCCTGGAGGAGAGTTCCTCCTGTGGTTGGCAGAGTATGATAAGTTGGCTAGACTACAGTCAGCAGAAAACAAAACCTCTAATGATGCACAACTCAGGACAGTGGGATCTGCGGCATTAAAAGGAGAGGGAGAATACGAATCTAACGTAGTCCAAGCAAGGTTGTCTAAAGAAGCACTTAATCAGATTATGGCCATAGGTATCTTGGCATGGAAATCTTTGCCCCCTTCAGATGGAAAGTTATCCACTTTGAGTAATATCAAACAGGGACCTGATGAGAGATATGAAGACTTTGTGGCCAGATTGAAAACTGCTGTAGAAAGACCAGCAGAGATAGTTCTTAAACAATTGGCTTATGAGATGCCAATTCTACCTGTCAGGCATTGCTTAGACCTGTTAGAAGTAAAGGAAGTCTTTGGACTTACATACAGACCTGCCAGGAAGTAGGAACTTCCTTTATGCAGGGGATTGCCTTAGCCACAGCCTTGAGGGGAGAAACTGCTGCCCAAGTTATTCAGGGAATGAGAAAAAAAGATTTACCCTAATGGAAACAATTCTACAAAAAAATGGTGTTTCTCTTCTGGCCAAATGGGGCCTTTTTGCCGGCAATGTCCTGCCAAGCAAGGGCAACAAGCTGTGCCAATACAGACTAAAACCCACCCTCCAAAGACACCTTGCCCCCTATGCCAGAAGGGGTATCATTGGGCAAAATACTGTAGATCTAAATTCCATAAGGATGGTACTATGCTCACCCCCCAAGTACAAGGAAGTAATTTTTCCCAGTTTCAGGGAAACAGGCAGCAGGGGCAGCCCCGGCCCCAGACAACAATAGGGACAGTTGTGTTGAATCTCTTTATTCCCTTTGTTCCGTCTCAGAACTCCTCAGAGCAACTCCAGGTAGTGCAGGACTGGACCTCAGTTCCACCACCACAACAATCTTAACCCCTGACGTACTGGTTATTCTGATTCCAACAGGTGTGGCTGGCCCCCTACCTGAGGGCATTGTAGGACTTGTGCTAGGTCATAGTTTGCTTTCCCTTCAAGGAATTTCGGCGGTGCCTGGTGTAGTAGATTCTGATTATACTGGAGAAATTAAAGTTTTGATCTCGCCACCTGCCAAAACTGTGCAAATTAATAAAGGTCAAAGAATAGCACAGCTTTTGCTTTTACTTTATTATCAAATAAGAAGAACCTTGTCTTCTCAAGCTAGGGGCCCCAGAGGATTTGGTTCTAGTGACCTAGCCTTTTGGGTGCAGGAAATTACAGCTTCCAGGCATTTGAAAGATCTTTTAATTCAAGGAAATAGAATGTCAGAGCTGTTGGATACTGGAGTAGATGTCTCTTACATTGCTGGAAAAGATTAGTGCTCGTCCTGGCCGAGACATTTGACCAATGCTGGCTTGGTGGGAATAGGGTCAGTACCCTCGGTTGCTAAGAGCTCACAAATTTTGACATGGTCAGTTGAGAAGGGGGCACAAGACACCTTTTGTCCATATGTGATTCCTTCACTACCTTTTGCTTTGTGGGGGAAAGATATATTATCTCAGATGGGAATGCTTTTATACAGCCCAAATGAAAAGGTTACTAACCAAATGGTGCAAATGAGGTATAATTCTGACAAGTGGCTTGGTAAAGATCAGCAGGGAATTGTTTCTCCATTAGAAACGGTTCCTAACAAGAATGGAGAAGGTTTAGGATATTCAAGTTTATCCTAGAGGCTGTTGCTCTTGCTGCTGACCCTATTACCTGGAAATCTGATGATCTGGTATGGGTGGAGCAATGCCCTTAACACCTGAAAAGCTGCAGGCAGCTGAGGATTTAGTTATGGAACAACTGGCAGCCGGCCATATAGAGCCTTCTAATAGTCCCTGGAATGCTCCTATTTTTGTCATTAAAAAGAAATCAGGAAAATGGAGGTTGCTACAAGATTTGAGAGCTATAAACGCAACTATGGAAGACATGGGGGCCCTTCAGCCAGGTCTCCCTTCCCCAGTAGCTGTGCTCTTTCAATATAATGTGATAGTTATAGATCTACAGGATTGTTTCTTTACCATGCCCCTGGCTGTTCAGGATTGTAAAAGGTTTGTTTTCAGTCTCCCTTCAGCTAATTCTAAACAGCCCTAGGAAATGGCAACCCACTCCAGTATTCTTGCCTGGAGAATCACAGGGACAGAGGAGCCTAGTGGGCTGCTGTCTGTGGGGTCGCACAGAGTAGGACATGACTAAAGCGATTTAGCAGCAGCGGCAGCATAGAAGGTTTCAATGGAAGGTTTTGCCTCAGTGAATGAAAAATAGCCCCACCTTGTGTCAGAAATTTGTGGATAAAGCTGTGCAAAATGTTAGAGGAGAGTATAAAGATCTATATTTGATACATTATATGTATAATATTTTGGCTGCTGGTAAGGAGCCTTGTTGCAACAAATTTTATCTGAAATGATTGAGGCCTTGGAAAACTGGGGTTTGAAGACAGCTCCAGATAAGATACAAGTAAATCCTCCTTTTCTTATTTGCTGCTGCTGCTAAGTCGCTTCAGTTGTATCTGACTCTTCGTGACCCCATGGACTGCAGCCCACCAGGCTCCCCCATCCCTGGGATTCTCCAGGCAAGAACACTGGAGTGGGTTGCCATTTCCTTCTCCAATGCATGAAAGTGAAAAGTGAAAGTGAAGTCGCTCAGTCGTGTCCGACTCTTAGCGACCCCATGGACTGCAGCCTACCAGGCTCCTCCATCCATGGGATTTTCCAGGCAAGAGTACTGGAGTGGGGTGCCATTGCCTTCTCCTTTCTTATTTAGGGAGGGTGTTAAATACCCATACTGTGAGTCATGCCCCTTTGCAGCTGTGGAGAGATCGTTTACTAACTTTAAATGATTTCCAGAAATCATTATTAGGGGATAATTATTAGGGGATATTAATTGGATATGCCCAATGGCAACCCACTCCAGTACTCTTGCCTGGAAAATCCCATGGATGGAGGAGCCTGGTAGGCTGCAGTCCATGGGGTCGCTAGGAGTCGAACATGACTGAGCAACTTCACTTTCACTTTTCACTTTGATGCGTTGGAGAAGGAAATGGCAACCCACTCCAGTGTTCTTGCCTGGAGAATCCCAGGGATGGGGAGCCTTGTGGGCTGCCATCTATGTGGTCGCACAGAGTCGGACATGACTGAAGCAACTTAGCACATTTAAGACTGACTACTGCAGATTTAAAGCCTCTGTTTGATTGCTTAAAGAGTGAGCCTGATCTCAGTTGTAAGAGAAAATTGACTAGTGAGGTGGAGTCGGCTCTTTTTAAAGTGGATGAAGATTTGAATTATCAGTTAATTAGGATTAATATTACCAGAGAATGGGATTTAATTATTCTCGCCATGGAACATACACCTAAAGGATGCTTGTGGCAAGAAGGCCCATTGGAATGTCTCCATCTACTAGTGACCCCAAGAAAAGTAGTTTTGTCTTATCCCAGCTTGGTGGCACAATTAATTATAAAAGTAGAAAAAGAAGTGTGGAACTTTTTGGAAAGGAAGTAGCAAATATAGTGATTCCATTTAATAATGATCAACTGCAATTTCTTTTACAAAATAGTGATGTTTGGCAAGTTGTCCTGATAGATTTCAGAGGTCAAATTTTGTTTCATTTGCCCTCAAGCCCCATTTTGCACTTTTCGAAAACACATTCTGTGATTTTTCTGAGGAAATTTTCTATTCAACCTTTGGAAGGGGTAATTTTAGTTTTCACAGATGGTTCCTCTAATAGTATAAGCAGTCACAATTATTAATGGAAAATCCTATGTTCAGGTAACTGAAGAGACATCTGCCCAAAGAGCTGAGTTAAGAGTAGTTATTTGGGCTTTTCAACATTTGAGAGACCGTACCTTCAATCTAAAGCAGAAACTCCAGTATTTTGGCCACCTCATGCAAAGAGTTGACTCATTTAAAAGACTCTGACGCTGGGAGATATTGGGGGCAGGAGGAGAAGGGGATTGCAGAGGATGAGATGGCTGGATGGCATCACTGACTCGATGGACCTGAGTCTGAGTGAACTCCAGGAGTTGGTGATGGACAGGGAGGCCTGGCGTGCTGTGATTCATGGGGTCGCAAAGAGTCGGACACGACTGAGTGACTGAACTGAACTGAACTGACCTTCAGTCTTTTGACTGACTCCCGATATATTGTAGGGTTGTTTCCTCATATTAAGACTGCTAATATTCCGGAGAATAAGACTACCATCTCCTTGTTATTTGATTTACAGAAGGAAATTAAACATAGAGATAAAAAATATTTTGTGGGACATATTAGAGCCCATTCCGACTTGCCTGGCCCTTTACATGAAGGAAATGCTTTGGCAGATGCGTTAACTAAAGTAATTGCTTTAAACCTACACGAAAAGATTGACAAGGCCAAAGTTCTCACAAAATTCACCATCAAAATCCAGCTGGTTTAAGGTATGAATTTCATATCCCTAGGGAGGCAGCTAGACAAATAGTTATGTCCAAATTGCCCAACATCTAACCCATCTCCACCATTAAGAATAAATCCCAGAGGCCTTAGGCCTAATGCTCTCTGGCAAATACCATGGCCTTTGGAAAATCGTCATTTGTGCATGTTACCATGGATACCTTTTGTCATGTTATTACAGCCTCTGCTAGATCAGGTGAAGCAGCAAAAGGTGTAATTCAGCACTGGTTTCAGTGCTTTTCCCAAATAGGACTCCCTGAACAGATAAAAACAATGTCCCAGCTTATAATTCTGCTGCTTTTAAGAGATTTTGTCAACAATTTTCTATAGTGCATTCAACAGGAATACTTTATAATCCCCAAGGCCAAGCCATAGTATAAAGGGCAAACCAGACTTTAAAAAATAGATAGCTAAAAAAGGCAGGGAGAGTTTAAGTATTCCTCTCCACATCATGTTCTATGCCATGCTTTGTTTGTAATTAATCATTTAAACGTGGACACACAGGGGAAGACTGCAATGATGAGACACTGGATTCTTGAAGGGGCTATGGCTCGGCCCCTGGTCAGGTGGAAGGACCTCCTTACCGGAGAGTGGAAAGGGCCAGATGTGCTGTTAAGTTGCGGGAGAGAGTATGCTTGTGTGTTTCCACAGGATTCCACTTCTCCTGTTTGGATTCCTGACAGACTGATTTGATATGTCCAGTCCCATGAGATCTCGAAGATCACAAAGACCCCTGAAGTCACTGAGATCCCTGGAGTCCTGGAGTCCAAGACCGAGGGAAGATGGGGAGATCAGAAGCTCGTTGAGTCCGGTGCTGTGGGAGCCAAGGAGAAGCCGAAGGGTGAGTGACCCTTCACCTGAGGCTTCACCACTAGTACATCGCTTCAGGCACCTAGTGCTTCAGGAGAGACATGCTGATCGAGTCCAGCCGTATTCTGCTCCACCTCATCGCCATCATTGTACTTAAGCAACTATCTCCAGCATGGTGCCAACATAGGGCCAGCTGAAGCACCTTGCTCAGCAGGCTGAAAAATTAATAGGAAGGGGGAGACATGAGGCCACTCCTATGGTAATGTTTGTGGCTATGCTTGCTGTGCTGGTTTGTCAGCTGAGGTCCTCCAGTGCAGAAAAAATTCACTGGGCCTATTTGCCTAATCCACCTTCTTTCCAGCCTGTTGATTGGATGAATGAGCCCATTCGTGTTTTTGTTAATGATACTCATCTTTTGGGAGGGGCTTCCATCTATCCTAATAATGCTAAAGCAGTGGTCAGCGCTCCCTTCAATTTTTCAGGCATGTCCGTTTATCCACCTATTTGCTTTGCCATACCTTCCTCCTTACAAGGATCAGCTCCCGTTTTGAGTGCATGTGTTAGCACTTCCTTGAAAGGCATGCTTACTGATTCTCCAAGAAGCAATAGCAAGAGAGACTTTTGGTCCTTACAGCTACTGATGCCAGGGGCGCAAGAAAGACAATATGATGCCATAAAACAGACAGCCCCTCATTTAAAGGACTTTCCAAACTGTGCACTCCCCCCTCCGGATTCTGATGAACAAGGACTATGGGCCTGGGAAAGCATAAGAAGAATTTCTGGCTTTCCTCGTTGGAAAGAATGCATGTATGCCATAAAGTTATATATTCCCATTGTTGCTACCAGACATTTTCTGACCGAATGGGGGTACCCTTATCTTTCAGATCAATGATTGACCTTGATTTTTGAAGAACCTTATAGATCCATATGGAATGATTCATTCATCCCTCATCCTTTAGCAATTACAAGGTGGCATTTAATGAATGTGCTCCTCCTTTAGTGAGTTTCGATGGAACAGATGCCATGCAACCTGAATTATGGAGAGCATTGGCTGCTATGGCACCTGTGACTTTACATAGACCTTTAAAAGAACAAAGATATATAGTATGGGCCTGCATACATTCTCCCTATGCCTTTTTGTTGGCCAGAAATTGGAATGATTTGGGAGTTTTTGAAGGAGAAACTGTTTATAATGTTGAATGTATAAATTGTTTTATATCAAATTGTGTTGATGGGAATAGTTATAGTAATTTTAAAGCTGTGATGATTGTAAAGCAACCACCGTATTTGATGGTTCCTGTAAAATTAGAGGGACAATGGTTTGATGATTATGCACTGAAAGTTTTGTATGAATTTAATGGCTTAATTTCTCAACCTAAGAGATTCATTGCAGCTCTGATTGTGGGAATCACTATGTTGATTTCCATAATTGCTTCAGTTATGGTTTCTGCTGTTGCCCTGTCAAAAGAAGTGCATACTGCCTCATTTGTCGATCAGCTGTCCAAAAATGTCTCCGTAGCTCTTACTACACAGGAAATAATAGATAGGAAAATAGAAAATAAGGTCAATGCTTTAGAAGAAGCAGTCATGCTTATAGGGCAAGAAATTACAAATTTAAAAATTAAGTTGTCTTTAAGGCGCCATGCTGAATTTAAATTGATGTGCGTTACCCCTCTACAAGTGAATGATTCTGTACATTGTTGGGAATGCATTAGGAATCATATTTTAGGCGTCTGGAATCATTCAGGTTTTAGTGTTGATATTTCTAAGTTACATCAGGATATTCAGAATATGAAGCAGGTGGAGGCTGACTTTTCCTCTCAATGGCTTTCTAATTCCCTTTTAAAAAATCTGGAGGGGTATTTTTCCCATGGATCCTTTTTTACAATAATGATTAATGTGGCCATGTGCTTATGCCTGTTGGTTCTGATTTGTGTATTAGCCCCATGCCTTTTCAGAATACTCAACCGAAGTGTTTCTGGTTTATCTACTGAGTTTCATACTTATGCTCTAAAAAATAAGAAAGGAGGAGATGTCGGGAGCCGCGGTAGGGATTGCTGACAAAATGGAGGCACAGTCCCAACCCCTCTCCTCATCCCACAGGCACGGTCCTGGGATGAAGGAGTTAGGTCTTGTGATTCTGACTTGTTCTTTCCTTTCTTAGGTTGAGTTGGCTGGAAAGAATGTTAAGGTGCTTATTGTTCTTGAGAGGAGCATGAGAAGGCACAAAGCCTTCAGCAGCTGTGCCCAGAGAATAATACATAAAGTTAACCATTGACATTTGTTCAAGGATCTCTACAAAGAATGCTCCAGAATGAGCATGTAGGCCACAGCTTGAGGCCATGGGAAGGACTGTTATCAGAGACCTGTTTGTAAGGGAAATATTTATGGCAAAAGAAGTTTGCTGAGTTTAGGGTTTAGGAGTAAATAAGAATAGTTAGAAGCTAAAAGTTTAAGGAATGTTGTAGTGTTAGCATATTTTACTATAGCTTATAGAGATTAGGAATTTTAGAGATATTAATAGCTAGAAGCCTTTTTAGGAGATAGTGATCTTAAGATGCTAGGGGCAAACAGGATTTAGAAAGATAAGAAATAAACAGAGGAATGTGACATGAGTTACAATGTAATCACAAGTTAAGTATAGGACACATAAGAGGAATTAGATAATAGATAGTAGAGCGGATTCTGAGAGAATTGCTGAAGCAGGAACTCTGTAGGGCAACAGTGATTTCTGGAGACAGTAAATCTGGGTGTGTCGGGGGGGGGGTTGACTAAAAATATCAAACCTCTGACCAAATGCTTTTGTCAAAGTATAAAAGAAAACCTGAGGCTTGAAAAAAACATGTAGTCCCGTACCTTGAGTCAGAGGCTACATCATTTTCCACTGACACCACTCATCCCTTCAGGCTGCTGGAGCTGGGCTCCGGCGTGTACCATTCCAAAAGAAAAGATGTCAGGGGAGAGTGTTCTGTGAGTAGTGACTGAAATATCTGAGAAAGCTAATTCTTAGGTAAATTGATAAGGAGACAAGGGCCCTTGAGGAGGAGGAAGGGACAAACGTTTCTCTTCTACATTACTTTGTCTTAGTCACATATGACTTTTTTCGTAAACTGTGAATTATTATGGCAACTACCTATTTTGCCTAATAGAGATACCAAGGGAATATTTCATGCAAAGATGGGCTCAATAAAAGACAGAACAGAAATGGTATGGACCTAACAGAAACAGAAGCTATTAAGAAGAGGTGGCAAGAATACACAGAAGAACTGTACAAAAAGATCTTCATGACCAAGATAATCATGATGGTGTGATCACTCACCTAGAGCCAGACATCCTGGAATGTGAAGTCAAGTGGGCCTTAGGAAGTGTCACTACAAACAAAGCTAGTGGAGGTGATGGAATTCCAGGGGAGCTATTTGAAATCTTGAAAGATGATGCTGTGAAAGTGCCGCACTCAATATGCCAGCAAATTTGGAAAACTCAGCAGTGGCCACAGGACTGGAAAAGGTCAGTTTTCATTCCAATCCCAAAGAAAGGCAATGCCAAAGAATGTTCAAAATATGGCAAAGTTGCATTCATCTCACACGCTAGTAAAGTAATGCTCAAAATTCTCCAAGCCAGTCCTCAGCAATATGTGAACCGTGAACTTCCAGATGTTCAAGCTGGTTTTAGAAAAGGCAGAGGAACCAGAGATCAAATTGCCAACATCCGCTGGATCATCAAAAAAGCCAGAGAGTTCCAGGAAAACATCTATTTCTGCTTTATTGACTATGCCAAAGCCTTTGACTGTGTGGATCACAATAAACTGTGGAAAATTCTGAAAGAGATGGGAATACCAGACCACCTGACCTGCCTCTTGAGAAACCTATATGCAAGTCAGGAAGCAACAGTTAGAACTGGACATGGAACAACAGATTGGTTCCAAATAGGAAAAGGAGTACATCAAGGCTGTATATTGTCATCTTGCTTATTTAACTTATATGCAGAGTACATCATCAGAAATGCTGGGCTGGAAGAAACACAAGCTGGAATCAAGATTGCCAGGAGAAATATCAATAACCTCAGATATGCAGATGACACCACCCTTATGGCAGAAAGTGAAGAGGAACTAAAAAGCCTCTTGATGAAAGTGAAAGTGGAAAGTGAAAAAGTTGGCTTAAAGCTCAACATTCAGAAAATGAAGATCATGGCATCTGGTCCCATCACTTCATGCGAAATAGATGGGGAAACAGTGGAAGCAGTGTCAGACTTTATATTTTTTGGGCTCCAAAATCACTGCAGATGGTGATTGCAGCCATGAAATTAAAAGACGCTTACTCCTTGGAAGGAAAGTTATGACCAAACTAGACAGCATGTTAAAAAGCAAAGACATTTCTTTACCAACAAAGGTCCATCTAGTCAAGGCTATGTTTTTCCCAGTAGTCATGTATGGATGTGAGAGCTGGACTGTGAAGAAAGCTGAGAGCTTAAGAATTGATGCTTTTGAACTGTGGTGTTGGAAAAGACTCTTGAGAGTCCCTTGGACTGCAAGGAGATCCAACCAGTCCAGTCTAAAGGAAATCAGTCCTGGGTGTTCTTTGGAAGGAATGATGCTAAAGCTGAAACTCCAGTACTTTTGCCACCTCATGCAAAGAGTTGACTCATTGGAAAAGACTCTGATGCTGGGAGGGATTGGGGGCAGGAGGAAAAGGGGACGACAGAGGATGAGATGGCTGGATGGCATCACTGACTCGATGGACGTGAGTTTGAGTGAATTCTGGGAGTTGGTGATGGACAGGGAGGCCTGGTGTGCTGCACTTCATGGGGTCACAAAGAGTTGGGCACGACTGAGCGACTGAATTGAACTTTCTTTAATCCCAGAGCTGATGATTACACAAAAACTCATCTTGCTCACAGGTATGTTTTTCCTTAAGCTCTGTATTAATGATTATATAACAACACTGTTTCTTGCCAGAGGACATGTTTCTGCTTCCTAATAAGATACTTCTGACTAATCCTGTTATCTTAAGATGTATGTTGTGGCAGTAGGTTTGGGAAGACCTTTCTATTTTTAGTAACCAATTGAAAAATTATATAAGGCCTTGATAAGCCTCGTGAGTGGGGCACTCTCTGCCCCCTTCAGATATCTATGTCAGAAGCTTTCTCTATTCCTTTTTCACTGTAATAAATCTTTTGCCACACAAAGCTCTGAGTGACTAAAGCTGTGTCTTTTGTCCCAAAGCGAAATTCTTTCCTTTGTAGATCACAAATCCAACATCATTCACCATAAGCTATCATCTTGGGGTCTCATCTGGGGTCTTCAAGACAAGGTAAGGACACTCCAAGCTCTAGCCTCTATGCTTTTAAGTATACACATTTTCTGCTTTACTTTACTAACTCTAAGTTTTGTCTGTGTGTGTGATTGATTGGAAACTGAGACTTGTCCTGTGCTAAGTGAGAGTTGAGCCTGGCTTTATGGTTCTGTGGCACATTGTAAACACTAAAGGCAGCCCTGAAAGGGGAACCTATCAGGGTTTTATATTAACCTGCCAGTGCCAGTAGGCACCCAATGTCCCTGCAAGGGGAGTGGCCAGAAATGGGCAAAGCATGGAAACCTAACTTTCCTTTCTTGATCACCTTTTCCTGATCTCTTCAACTATTTTGTAACTGGAAATTGGAACTACTAACCTAATCTGTCAGATTATAGACTTTCAATGACTTGTAATCCATGCTGTTACTGTGTACCTTTATTTAGGCACCCAACCTTGCTAGGAGCCAAAAGTTACATCTTGGTTGTTTTCTCATGTGTTGAAGATGTGAACTAGGTGTAGATCTAGCTCCAGGAGCGTCTGGCTTCTCCCATATGGGGCCAGAGCCGCAAAAGCACCTTCTTGTCATGGTTGTGCCCTTGAATTACACAGATGGAATCACTCTTAGCAAGCATGAGGTTTCTCAGAACATAGATTGGGAATTCCAGTTTGGAAGTGCTGCGGGCTTCCTCCTTTGGTAGTGCTAGCTCTTAGTGGACCAGATAAAGCTCTCCAGTGGCTTTTGTCTCAACTCCTGATATATTCTTTTTATGTAATCTGTGGTAATGAACTGGAAGTATTAGCCCTAGTAGCTCAAGGACAAAAATCACTTTTTTCTCGCTAGCCAACCCTCCACCACCTCTTTTGCTATCTAGTCAAGGCTATGGTTTTTTCTGTGGTCATGTATGGATGTGAGAGTTGGACTGTGAAGAAGGCTGAGCGCCGAAAAATTGATGCTTTTGAACTGTGGTGTTGGAGAAGACTCTTGAGAGTCCCTTGGACTGCAAGGAGATCCAACCAGTCCATTCTGAAGGAGATCAACCCTGGGATTTCTTAGGGAAGAATGATGCTAAAGCTGAAACTCCAGTACTTTGGCCACCTCATGCGAAGAGTTGACTCATTGGAAAAGACTCTGATGCTGGGAGGGATTGGGGGCAGGAGGCGAAGGGGACGACAGAGGATGAGATGGCTGGATGGCGTCACTGACTCGATGGACGTGAGTCTGGGTGAACTCCGGGAGTTGGTGATGGACAGGGAGGCCTGGCGTGCTGCGATTCATGGGGTCGCAAAGAGTCGGACACGACTGAGTGACTGATCTGATCTGATACTGGTGTGGTGACACTCACTGGGAAACATCTTGATTTTTTTGTATGTCCCTTTATGATTGACCGCTTCTACTATAGACTATGTTCAGGAATGTGCACAGGCACAAGGAAGATGGATGCTTCTCCTAGCGGTCTCAGTTTGGGAAACGTTCTGGAAAACGACCCTGTTATACTCTGGGTGGCATCAGAGAAAAAGAGCAAACCAAACAATAGTCTTGGTGGTAAGGAACTAGAAATCAATTTGCAATGCTTTCAGGTCTACCTCTGGTGCATCTCAACCCCCCATCAATGGTAGAATGAGGAGGGCTGAAGGCACCTGCATCAGTAAGTGACAGAAAAGTCTGACCAATGAAGGAAAGCTTCTGTGGAAAGTCTTTCTTCGCCCTCATCTAGGGCAGGGAGGGATGCCTCCTGTAGAAAAAGCGACAGTTGTGGATGCTGCTTTTTTCTCTTACAGATGGGAACTAGCAGTTACAGAACCACCCACTTTGAAATGTATTTTTAAAAACCTGGGGTAAGAGCTTAACACAGGCACATATAAGACAGATGTGTCTCCTAGCAGTCTTACTTGGGAAGCATTCTGGCAAATTACTCTGCTCCACCTTGGTGGCACCAAAGGAAAAGGGGAAATCAAGTGAAGTTTTTTTTTTTTTCTATTTATTTCAGTCTTTATTTTTTTAATTAATTTATTTTTAAGTGAGAGATAATTGCTTTACAATATTGCTTTGATTTCTGCCATACATCAACGTGAATTAGCCATAGATATACATATGTCCCCTCCCTCTTAAAACTCACTCCCACCTCCCACCATTTCTCACCCCTTTAGATTGTTACATAGCCCCAGTTTGAGTTCCCTGAGTCATACAGCAAATTTCCGTTGGCTATCTATTTTATATATGGTAGTGTATATGCATCCATGCTACTCTCCCCATTCATCCCATCTGCTCCTCTTCCCCCCCATCAATGCCCATAAGTCTTTTCTCTATGTCTATGTCTCCATTACTGCCTTGCAAATAGGTTAATCAGTACCATCTGTCTAGATTCCATATATATGTGAATATGCAATATTTGCTTTTCTCTTCCTGACTTACTTCATTCTGTATAATACAAAATTATTTTAGCAGAAAAAAAATCAATTACCTGGAAGAATGCACAAGGCACCCGGAGCAGTTCTTTGCTCAAAAAGATTGAGTTTTGGGAAGATGTAATTATGAAGTTGCCTGGAAAATGGCAGAAGGTAGTGAAAGAAAATGGTGAATACATGGTTCAATAAAGTTCTTGGTGAAAATGAAAAGTGTGGCTTTTATTTTTACTTAAAACTGAAGGGACTTTTTGGTTAAATCAATAGAATTATTAAGCTTTCATGTCTTCTCTGGTTTTCACAACTCACCATGCTAGCTGCTGGAAATATCTCTTCAAGCCAAGATTTAATGGTGAGAAATTGGAAATCAGTTTGGGATGCCATGAGGTCTACCCCTGGCATGTCTCCACCACCTCATTTGTAGAATGAGGAGGGCTGACGGGAGCAAAAATGGTGCCTGCATTGATAAGAGACAGACTAAGTCTGACTAGAGAAGGAAAGCTCCAGTGGAAAGTCTGTCTCCACCCCCATCTAGAACAGAGAGGGATATCTCCAGTAGAAAAAAGCCACAGCTGTGGATGCCACTTTTTTCTCTCTTACAGATGGGAACTAGCAGTTCCAGAACCACCTCCTTTAAAATGTATTTTGAGAAACTGGGATAAGTTCAGTCCCCAGAGCTTAACCTTACTTGGAAAGATGTAATGTATATCTTAGGACAGATGCTGGCTCCTGACTCAAAAAACTCGAGTTTTGGGGAAGTTATTGCCTATGAAGATGAATGGCTTGAACATGAATCAATAGGGAAAAGGGAACAAGAGATAGCCACCCTTCCTACTGGGAATCAGTCAGTCCCCACAACAAAGCCAGACTGGGACTATAATATGGCTAAAGTAAGGTGGGATCAGAGCCATTTGGTCAGATGTATTCTTGAAGGATTCAGGTGAGCACATGCTAAGATTTTATGCTATGGTAAGTTGGATGACATAGAACACGGAGAAAAGAAAACTCCTAGTAAATTCCTAGATAGACTATGGGAGGCTGTCCACAATTTTACTGACACTGAACCTGAATGTGCAGAAGAAGAATTGATCTTAAAAGATTTCTTACTCAGCTGGCTCCGGATATCTGCTGTAAGCTACTAAAACAGGCATATGGACCAAATTAGTCTTCAGATAAACTGTTACAACTGGCTAAGACAGTTTATTTTGGCAGAAAATATGAAGAATAACACAGGAGGCAAAAGAATTAGGGAAAAACTCAAGCCCTAGCAATGGCTGTTAGATCTGCTGTTAAAGAGTCTGAGGAGAAAAATGTCCAGTGGGACCCAAGTGAAAAGGGATAAACTTTCTATTACTGGGGAAAGGAAGGACATCTCAAGCTAAATTTTTCTCAGGTGTCTAAGCCTCCCCCAGCTCCATGTTCAGTCTGCAAAGACCACACTGGAGAAGAGACTACCCTCCGAGGTGTAGGTCCCAGGGGTCAGGCTTTCAAGGTTCACTCACCTAGCCAGACATCCTGGAGTGTGAAGTCAAAGGGGCCTTAGGAATCATCACTACTAACAAAGCTAGTGGAGGTGATGGAATTCCAGGGGAGTTATTTCAAATCCTAAAAGATGATGCTGTTAAAATTCTGCATGCAATATGCCAGGAAATTTAGAAAACTCAGCAGTGGCAACAGGACTGGAAAAGGTCAGTTTTCATTCTAGTCCCAAAGGAAGGCAATGCCAAAGAATGTTCAAACTACTGCACAATTGCACTCATCTCACATACTAGCAAAGTAATGGCAAACAGACGGAAAAACAAAGGAAACAGTGGCAGACTATTTTCTCAGGCTCCAAAAGCACTGCAGATAGTAACTGCAGCCTTGAAATTAAAAGATGCTTGCTCCTTGGAAGGAAAGCTGTGGCAAACCTAAACAGCATATTAAAAAGCTAAACCATTACTTTCCCAACCAAGATCCGAATAGTCAAAGCTATGGTTTTTCCAGTAGTCATGTATGGATGTGAGAGTTGGACCATAAAGAAGGCTGAGCACCGAAGAATTGATGTTTTTGAACTGTGGTGTTGGAGTGGACTCTTGAGATTCCCTTGGACTGCAAGGAGATCAAACCAGTCCATCCTTAAGAAAATCAATATTGAATATTCATTGGAAGGACTGATACTGAGGCTGAAACTGCAATACTTGGCCACATGATGCAAAGAGCTGACATTTGGAAAAGACCCTGATGCTGGGAAAGATTGAAGGCAGGAGGAAAATGGGACTACAGAGGGTAAGATTGTTGGATGACATCACTGACTCAATAGACATGAGTTTGAGCAAACTCTGGGAGATGGTGAAGGACAGGGAAACCTGGTGTCCTGCAGTCCATAGAGTCACAAAGAATCGGACACTGCCAAGCGACTGAAAAACAAGAAAGCTGCAACTGGGATTCTGTGCTATTTTCTCACAAGTTTCTGATCATGGCAGAATCTCCCTCACCCCTTCTGGGGAGGGTTATACTGAGCAAGGTCCAAACCTCTGTTTTCATGAATATGGAGTGTGGACTTTCTCTCCCATTAATTGAACAAAATGTAAATACTAGAGTACTGGCTGATGGAAAAACTGGGTTGAGCACAAAATGCTGTTCTTGTAGTCATCAAGCTCAAAAACCTTTACCTGTATCCATATACAAAGCAGTATCCACTAAATCTTGAGTTTAAATAAGTGTTAAAATCCATCATTGAAAAGTTAAAAGAACAAGGGCTATTAATTCCCTGTAATAGTCCATGCAACATTCCACTTTAGGGTGTAAAAAAGTCAGATGATAAATGGAGACTAGTTCAAGATTTACAAATAATAAATGAGGCTGTGGTTCCTTTACACCACATGGTGCCTAATCCTTATACTTTACTGTCTGAAATTCCTGAACAAGCCAAATATTTTTCAGTCATTGATCTGAAGGGTGCTTTCTAGACTTAAACCTATACAAAAGCATCCTCTACCTATGACTTTAAGACAATTGAGAGGTTTCTTGGGCATTACAGGCTACTGCCATATTTGAATTCCAGGTTATGGGGAACTTGGTGGTGGTTTAGTCACTAAATTATATCCGACTCTTGCAACCCCATGGACTCTAGCCTGCCAGGCTCCTCTGTCCATGGGATTCTACAGGCAAGAATACTGGAGTGGGTTGCCATTTCCTTCTCCAGGTGATCTTCCCAACCCAGGAATAAAACCCAGGTC
Source organism: Bos javanicus (assembly GCF_032452875.1). Classification (NCBI taxonomy): domain Eukaryota; kingdom Metazoa; phylum Chordata; class Mammalia; order Artiodactyla; family Bovidae; genus Bos; species Bos javanicus. The sequence continues at coordinate 86,551,400 of NC_083897.1, read as the reverse complement.
TCCTGCATTGCAGGCAGATTCTTTACCAACTGAGCTAAGTTTACTAATGGGAGAAATCTTACTGTCCTGACTTCTCCTGATATAAACAGAATCTTAAACTGTAAAGTTCAGAGTGTCAATGGCTCCTTCTTTAAAGCTGCTGTAAATCAAAAGGTGTCAAAAGTCTAGGAATAGAATATCACTTACACTGTCCCTAGAGGCCCCAATCATCAGGAAAAAGGTTGAAAAGGCTAATGACATTATTAAAAGACATCTTGTAAGCTAACTCAGGAAACACAAAACAGTTGGCTTAAAGTTTTACCAATAGCCTTTATGAGGGCTTGAACTGCCCTTAAGAAGAAGGAACTCTCTCCTTTTGAATGACTCTCTGGCAGACCATTTTTGCACACTGATATTGTTGTCTTAGATCCTGAAACCTTCAGTTCAGTTCAGTTCAGTTCAGTAGTTCAGTCGTGCCCGACTCTTTGTGATCCCATGAATTGCAGCACGCCAGGCCTCCCTGTCTGCTGAGGTCCAGCCCCGGCTGATTCAGGGTATTCGAAGGAGAGACGGCTTTGGCGACCTATTTATTTATATATTTATCAAAGATATAAAGAGTAATAGAATGAGGATAGCTCAGTAGGAAAATTCAGTGGAGAAAAGAAGCTGAGTAGCTTGGTTTACACAGAAAATCAATATAACCTGTGACACCAGGTTAGTTCTGACCATGGAGGCCGCAGGCACCCTCTCGAATAGTGGAAGGTGCCCCACCTTAGACACCTTCTCGAGTGGGTCTTAGAAGCCCAGGCAAATAAATGGTCGCAGAGGATATCCACACTCCAGATGGAAACTCAGCTGGAAATTGAGGGGAAAAATGACATGGGGAGACCAAGCTTTGGTGAGCAAGGCCCGTAGCTTTATTTTCAACAGGGGCTTATATACCCTAAGTTACACATAGAGGATAATAGGGGATGCAAAGTCAGCAGTTTTTGATCCTTATCAAAAACTAGGGTTTCTTTCCTGCAAATTTATCGTATACAAATGGTTTAGGTGATTTACATCATCTTCTGGCCAGAAGGCCTATTAACATTTTATGACTCTTGACAAAGACTTATCAACAAAGACTTATTTTCTCTAAGGGTAATTATTTTAAGGTTTGGCGCCATCTTCCGAAGATAAAATTGCATTCCTATAGGGCGGATGTGTAATGGGTTTACAACAAAGGAAAGAATTTATTACCTTCAGGGTCTAAAGTTACTAACACCGAGGCCACTACTTATTTTTTCTACATACCAACTATATTAATTAATACACATTCAAGGATACAATTCAGGGGATGTGGAAACTTGGCAGCAAGCATTGGCTCATCAATGAAATATTTTACTAGCTATTTGAATATCTTAAGCTTCCCGTGCCTCTAGAGGCTGGGAGACTGTAAACAATCGTATGCATAGCTGTAGGAGTCCGGGTAAATTTGTCAGGCGAGTTAGAGAGCCATCTGAGGGGTTTGGATTTAAACACTCCTAATTGCCCAGGCACTTTATTAATTGGAGCTGTAAGTTAACTCTTTGACAGAGAGAGTGAGATGGTGGTGGGGGACAGCCCCCAGTAAAGTCAGAGGTGAGAGCACAAAGCAATGAAGTAGGCAGACTCTGGTTTTTTGGGGGTAGATGCTAGATGCTCGAGAATATCCAGGGGGACTCCTGAGGCTCCATCCCGCCTTTGCGTATGCCGAGCCTCCTTCCTCATGACCTTTGTCACGAGTGGAATGCCTCACGGGCTCCTAGCACCTGTCCATCAACAACTCCCAGAGTTCACCCAAACTCATGTCCATCGAGTCAGTGATGCCATCCAGCCATCTCATCCTCTGTTGTCCCCTTCTCCTCCTTCCCCCAATCCCTCCCAGTATCAGAGTCTTTCCCAATAAGTCAACTCTTAGCAAACACCCTGAAGCCTTAGAAAGCCTTTCAACAGACATTACGATAACACCAGGAGGTAACTCAGGAACCAGTCTCTGACTCAGACAAGCCATTGTTTGAGCCAGGAACAGAAGTTCTGGTAAAGATGTTAGAGTCTGGAGGACAATCTCTAGGCCCCTACCAGGTTATTCTTTCTTCTCCCACAGCTGTCAAAATGTCAAGAATTGGTTCATGGATGCACCACACTCGAGTTAAAAGGTGGCACCCTGAATGAGACAAGGTGATGTCATTTTTATGTCTTTAGTCTCTATGCTTTTACTTTTTACTTTTCAAATGGGCCTGATACCTATGTGGGCTTGCTCCTGATGACTCCTAAAATCCCGAGTCTGCCATTTGACCTTCAAGACAATGCTTCCTGTCCTGGACTCATTCTAATGCTGCATTCCATAACTGGTATTAATTGCTGGGTCTGCAGAGCACTCCCCTCCTCATCAGTGGTAGGCTTCACATGGTGTGTCTCTCCACTTCAAGGAAAAGACTTTCTTCAGTTCAGCGAATACCTTCACCAACAACAATCATATGTGACACCTCTTCTTAATCTTATGACATGACACCTCTTCTTAATCTTATGACATCTAACAATCTAAAATGGACTGGTGTAACAGTTAGAACTGGACATGTAATAACAGACTGGTTCCAAATAGGAAAAGGAGTACATCAAGGCTGTATATTGTCACCCTGCTTATTTAACTTATATGCAGAGTACATCATGAGAAACGCTGGACTGGAAGAAACATAAGCTGGAATCAAGATTGCCAGGAGAAATATCAATAACCTCAGATATGCAGATGACACCACCCTTATGAAAGTGAAGAGGAACTAAAAAGCCTCTTGGTGAAAGTGAAAGTGGAGAGTGAAAAAGTTGGCTTAAAGCTCAACATTCAGAAAACGAAGATCATGGCATCTGGTCCCATCACTTCATGGGAAATAGATGGGGAAACAGTGTCAGACTTTATCTTTTTGGGGCTCCAAAATCACTGCAGATGGTGATTGCAGCCATGAAATTAAAAGACGCTTACTCCTTGGAAGGAAAGTTATGACCAACCTAGATAGCATATTCAAAAGCAGAGACACTACTTTGCCAACAATGGTCAGTCTAGTCAAGGCTATGGTTTTTCCTGTGGTCATGTATGGATGTGAGAGTTGGACTGTGAAGAAGACTGAGAGCTGAACAATTGATGCTTTTGAACTGTGGTGTTGGAGAAGACTCTTGAGAGTCCCTTGGACTGCAAGGAGATCCAACCAGTCCATTCTGAAGATCAGCCCTGGGATTTCTTTGGAAGGAATGATGCTAAAGCTGAAACTCTAGTACTTTGGCCACCTGATGCAAAGAGTTGACTCATTGGAAAAGACTCTGATGCTGGGAGGGATTGGGGGCAGGAGGAGAAGGGGACGACAGAGGATGAGATGGCTGGATGGCATCACTGACTCAATGGACGTGAGTCTCAGTGAACTCTGGGAATTGGTGATGGACAGGGAGGCCTGGCGTGCTGAGATTTATGGGGTCGCAAATAGTCGGACATGACTGAGCAACTGAATTGAACTGAACTGAACTGAACATTTTCTACCTTAAAGTATGAACATGATGTGACTTTTGAGTTACAAATGGTTGTTTAAGCTCCTTCGAGTCCAACAGCCTCCTCCAACTATTACTTGGGGCCCCTGGACCAGAGACCCTCAATATGAGGGTAAGAAGAATATCCTACCTCAATAATTTAGGGTCTGGCCCCTGGCCAGCAGGAAGAAGCTATGGAGTAGGAACGACACCCCATTCCCTGGCAGCCATATTCTCCTAAAGGAAAAAGAAGGGAATGAGACAGCTATTTCTTAGGTAGATCAATAAGATCAGGGCCCTTGAGGAGAAGGAAGGGACAAACGTTTTTTTCCTACATTGCTTTGTCTTAGCCACATAAGATGTTTTTTCTTTTTTTTTTTCTTCTTAAGCTCTGAGTTGTTATGGTAACAATCTATTTTGCTGTCCAGGGCTGATGATTACATAACAAAACAACTCATCTTGTTCAAGGGTATGTTTTTCCTTAAGCTCTGTACTAATGATTATATAATAACAATGTATCTTGCCTGAGGACATGTTTCTCCTTCCTGACAAGAAACTTCTGAGTAATCCTGTTATCAGAAGATGTATGTTGTGGGAATGGGTCTGGGAAGATCTTTCTATTCTTAGTAACCAGTTGAAAAACTACATAAAGCCTTGATAAGACGAGTGGGGCACTCTCTGCCTGCTTCTGATATCTAGGTCAGAAGATTTCTCTAATCTTTTTCACTGTAATAAATATTTTACTGCACGAAGCTCTGAGTGACTGAAACTGCCTCTTTGGTGCCAAAGTAAAATTCTCTCCTTTGGAGATCAAGAATCTTACACCATTCACCATAAGCGATCATACCATTTGTAACTGTAATTGGGTGAACTGTACTGTCAGATCACTTCCCAGCAAGAAGTGGCAAGCTGCTTATTTCAGAAAATTCAAAATCATGACAAAAGCAGCTGTTGTTATGAAGAGAAAAATGACCCAGTGTGTTTTTCTGGTAAGTTTAATGCTGCAACCATCCAGCTTCCACTGGGAAAAAAATATTTCCTTTGCCATCACTCCCCAATTTCCAGGTTGTATTCTTGCAGTTTCAGAGCTATATAAAGACACTTCTAGGACACATTGTTCCATTCCATGGGAAAAGATGTCATTGGAGAGTGTTCTCTGAGTGTTTACTACCAGAAAAGATGTTACTATAATTAGGTGAAATTGTACTGTCAGATTATATCCCAGAAAGAAGTGGCAAGCAGCTTATTGCATTGAGAAAACTCATAAACATGTCCAAATTTGCTGTTGTAATGAAGAGCAAAATGAACCAGTGTGTTTTCCTGGCAGGGTTGAGGCTGCAACTATCCAGGTTTCACAGTGGGAAATTTCTTTTGCCATCAGGCCACAATTCCCAGGTTCAAAAAACATGTTTCCCTTCACTTTCAGAGCTGTGTAAAGACACTCTTAGGACACAATGTTACTTACATTCCATCAGAAAAGAACTCAGAAGAGAGTGTTCTGTGAGTGTTGACAGCCATTCCTGTTGTTATCCCAATTAGGTAATACTGTATATTCAGGTCACTATGCAGCAAGTAGTGGCAAGCAGCCTGTTTCTTTCAGAAAACTAAAAAACTAGACCAAACTTTTGGTTGTAATGAAGAGAAAAATGAACCACTGTGTTTTTCTGGCAAGTCAGTGTTCTTGGTCTTCCCTTGTGGCTCAGCTGGTAAAGAATCTGCCTGCAATGTGGGAGACCTGGGTTCAATCCCTGGGTTGGGGAGATCCTCTGGAGAAGGGAAAGGCTACCCATGCCAGTATTCTGGCCTGGATAATTTTATGGACTACAGTCAATGGAGTCACAAAGAGTCAGACACAACTAAGTGTCCGACTTCACTTTTAAGGGTGCAACTATCTAGCATTAACTGGGGGGAAATAACTTCTTTTGCTATCAGACCCCAATTCCCAGATTCACAAAAGCATGTTTCCTGGCTGTTTCAGAGTTGTGTAAAGACACACCTAGGACACACTGTACATTTCCATAAGAAAAGGTATCAGGAGAGAGTGTTCAGTGAATGTTGTTAACCATATCTGTTGTTACTCTAATGAGGTTAAAGTGTACCATGCAATGATTTCCCAGTAAGAACTGGCAAGCTGCCTGTTGCTTTCAGAAAATTCAAAAACTTCACCAAATCTGTTGTAATGAAGAGAAAAATGAACCAGTGTGCTTTTCTGGGAAGCTTAAGGGTGTAACCATCCAGCTTTCACAGTGGGAAAATCCTTCTTTTTCCATCAGGTCCCAATCCCCAGGTTCACAAAAACATGTTTCCCTGCAATTTCAGAGCTGTGTAAAGAGACTCCTAGGACACAGAGTAACATTCCTTGAGAAAAGATGTTAGGGGAGAATGTTCTGTGAGTGTGGATGATAATGATTCTTACTCTGATTAGGTAAAACTGTACTGTCAGATGACTTTCCAGAAAGAAGTGCCAAGCAGCCTGTTGTATTCAGAAAACTAAAAATATTGACCAAATCTGTTGTTCTAATGAAGGGAAAAATAAACTAGTGTTTTCCTGGCAGGCTTGCAACTATCCAGGTTTTACACTGGGAAAGTACTTCTTTTGCCTTTGGGCCCCAATTCCCAGGTTTCAAAAAACATATTTCCCCACAGTTTCAGAGCTGTGTGAAAACACTCCTATGACACAATATGACATTCCATCAGAAAAGAGGTCGGGGAAGAGTGTTCCGTGAATGCTGACTGCCATACCTGTTGTTATCTTGATTAAGTGATACACTACTTTCATATGACTTCCCAGACAAAAGTGGAAAGCAATCTGTTTCTTTCAGAAAACACAAAAACTAAACCAAATCTGTTGTTGTAACGAAGAGAAAAATGAACCAGTGTGCTTTTCTGACAAGTTTAATGCTGCAACCATCCAGATTTCAATGGGGGAAAATACTTCTTTTGACATGAGGCTCCAACTACTAAGTTCACAAAAGTGTATGTCCTGGATGTTTCAGAATTGTGTGTAGACACAATTAGGACACACTGTACAATTCCATGAAAAAAGATGTCAGGAGAGAGTGCTCTGTGAGTGTTGATTGCCATACCTGTGTTACCCTGATTTGGTGTAAATGTACTGTCAGATGACTCACCAGCAAAAATTGTCAAATTGCCTGTTGATTTCAGAAAACTCAAAAACTTTGCCAAAGATGTTGTAATGAAGAAAAAAAACGAACCAGTTTGGTTTTTTGACAAGCTTAAGGCTGCTAGTCTTCAGCTTTTACAGTGGGAAAATACATCTTTTTCCATCAGGTGCCAATTCCCAGGTTCACAAAAACATGTTTTCCTGCAGTTTCAGAGCTGTGCAAAGAGACTTCTAGGAAACGTTGTACCATTTCATGAGTAAAGATCTAAGGGAAGAGTGTTCCGTGATTGTTGTCTACCATACCGGTTGTCACTCGGATTGGGTAAAACTACTGTCTATGATATCCCAGAAAAAAAAGTGACAAGCAGCCTGTTGCTTTCAGAAAATTCAATCTCTTGACCAAATCTGTTATTGTAATGAAGAGAAAAATGAACCAGTGTGTTTTCCTGGCAGGTCTGAGGCTTCAACTATTCACCTTTAACAATGGCAAAGTACTTCATTTGCCACCAGACTTCAATTCCCAACTTCACAAAAATATGTTCCCCTGCAATTTCAGAGCTGTGTAAAGGCACTCCTAGGACACAATGTGACATTACACTAGAAAATTGCTCATAGGAGAGTGTTCTGTGAGTGTTGACTTCCATTCCTGCTTTAACCCTGATTAGGTGAAACTGTACTGTCAGATGAGTTCTAACAAAGAATGGCAAGCAGTCTGTTTCTTCCAAAATGTCAAAATATATACCAAAGCTGTTGTTGTAATTAAGAGAAAAATGAACCAGCGTGTGTTTTTCTGGCAAGCTTAAAGCTGAAATCAGCCAGCTTTTACTGGGGGAAAATACTTATTAGCCTTCAGGCCCCAGTTCCCAGGTTCGCAAAAACGTTTCCTGGCTGTTTAAAAGTTATGTAAATAGACACCTAGGGCACACTGTACCATTCCGAGAGAAAAGAAGTCAGGAGCGAGTATTCTGTGAGTCTTGATTGCCATACCTGTTATTACCCTGATTGGGTGAAACTGTGCTGTCAGATGACTTCCCAGCAAGATATGGCAAGCAGCATGTTGCTTCCAGAAAAGTAAAAATTTGAACAAAGCAGTTGTTGTAATGAAGAGAAAAATGACCAGTGTGTTTTCTTGGCAGGTTTGAGGCTGCAACTATCCACACTTCACAGTGGGAAAGTACTTCATTTGTCATCAGGCTACAATTCCCAGGTTCAAAAAAAATTTTCCCTGCAGTTTCAGAGCTGTGTAAAGACACTCCTAGCACACAATGTGACACTCCATCAGAAAAGAGAGAAGAGATCAGGGGAGAGTGTTCTGTGAGTAATGACTGCCATTCCTGTTGTTACTCTGATTAGGTGAAACTATACAGTCAGATGACTTACCAAAAAGAAGTGGCAAGCAGCCTGATTCTCTCAGAAAACTCAAGAAATAGACCAAAGCTATGGAAATAATGAAGGGAAAAATGAACCAGCGTGTTTTTCTGGAAAATTTAAGGCTGCAATCATCCAGCTTTCACTGAGGGGAAATACTTGTTTTGCCACCAGGCCCCAATTCCCAGGTTCACAAAAACATGTTTTCTGGTTGTTTCAGTGTGGTGTAAAGACATACCCAGGACAGATTGTACAAGTCCAGAAGAAAAGATGTCAGGAGAGAATGCTGTGTGAATGTGAATTGCCATACCTGTTGTTACCCTGATTAGTTGAAAGTGTACTTACTGTTAGATGACTTCCCAGCAAGAACTTTGCATGCCACCTGTTGCTTTTAGAGAACTTAAAAACTTGACCAAATATGTTGTTGTAATGAAGAGAAGAATGAATCAGTGTGTTTTTCTGGGATGTTTAAGGCTGCAACTGAAAGAGTTAATTCTTAGGTAGGTTGATAAGGAGTCCAGGGCCAAGGAGGAGAAAGGGGTCTGGGGCCTTCAAGGAGGAGAAAAGGACAAATGCTTTTTCTACATTCCTCCATCTTAGTCACATAAAATGTTTTTTTTTTTTTTTTCCCTTTAAACCCAGAGTTTAAAGAAAACAACTTATCACATAAAAAACATTCCCATCACATAACAAACAACTCATTACATAACAAAACAACTCATCTTGCTCAAGGGTATGTTTGTCCTTAAACTCTATACTCTATACTAATGTTTATATAACAACAATATAGTCTGCTTTGCTCAAAGACATGTTTCTCCTTCTTAAGAACCTTCTGACTAATCCTGTTATCTTAAAATATATGTTGTAGGAGTGGGTCTGTTAAGACCTTTCTACTGTTAGTTCTAATCCTGTTATCTTAAAATGTATGTTGTGGGAGTGGGTCTGGTAAGACCTTTACAACCTTGAGACATTCTTTTGATTTATTGTTAATAATCAGTTGAAAAAATATATAGCTCCCTTGCTAAAACTAGTGACAGGACACTGTCCACCCCCTTCATATGTCTATGTCAAGCTTTCTCTGTCCCTTTTTCACTGATAAAGCATTTACCACACGAAGTTCTGAGTGTCCGAAGCCTTGTCCCTGGTGCTTAAGATAACTCTTCTTCAGAGATCATAAATCTGCCATCGTTCACCGTAAGCTATGATCTTGGGGACTCGTCTGGGATCTTCAAGCTAAGGTAAGGACACTCAGAGCTCTAGCTTGCCTGTTCTTTCAGTATACCCACGTTTATCCTTTTACTTTACTAACTCTGTGGTGTGCCTATGTGTGTGACTGATTGAAAGCCTGAGATATATCCTTTGTGAAGCAAAGATTGAGCCCAACTCTACAGTTTCAGGGTGCCTCGTAATGACTGAAGGCAGCCCTGAAAGGGGACCCTTGTTGGGGATTTATACTGACCTGCCAAGAATCACTCAACATCCCTGAGAGGGGAGCAGTCAGAAATGTACAGAGTGTAGACAGAACTTTCCTTTCTCAGTCACCTTTTCCTGGTCTCTTTGATCATTTTATAACTGCCTGGGGAATTAAAACTACTAGCCTAATCTGTTGAATCATAGACTTTCAAGAGGCCTGTGATCCTTGCTGTTACTGTGTACTTTTACTTAGACCCCAAGCTTGGATTGATAGTCATGGGGCACCCAGAATTGCCAGGAGCCAAAGTTAAATCTTGATTATTTTCCCTTGCACTGCAGATGGGAGTGATGTAGAGTTCTAGCTCCAGGACCATCTCTCTTGGTTGTTTCCATATGGGGCCAGAGTCCTAAAAGCAAGTCCCTGTTGTAGCTGTGCTTCCAAACTATATGGATGGAAGTGGTGCTAGCCAGCATGAGGTTTCTAAGAACATAGCTCAGGAATCCCAGATTGGAAGTACAGCTACCTTCTTCCTTTGGTAGTGCTAGCTCTTAGCGAACTAGGTAAAGCTCTCCAGTGGCTTCTGTCTCAACTCCCTAGATATTCCTTTTGTAGAATCTGTGGAAATAAACTGGAAGGATTGGCTGTAGCAGCTCAAGGACAAAATTCGCTCTTGCCTCGCTGGCTGACCCTCCACCACCACTTTTGCTACACTCAGAAAGGACATCTTGGTTATTGTTCATTCACTTATGACTTACTCTTTCTACCGTGGTCAAGACTGTACTCACGAATGTGGACAGGCAAACAGAAGTCAGATACTTCCCCTTCTAGTCCTAGTTCGGGAAACGTTCTGGAAAACTACTCTGCTACAATCCGGGTGGCATCAGAGAAAAAGGGCAAATCAAAGGTCTTGGTGGTAAGAAACTAAAAGTCAATTTGGGATGCCATCAGATGCATCTCTGCCCTGCCTCAATGATGGAGCAAGGAGGGCTGAAGGGAATGAGTAAGGCTCCTGCATCGGTAAGGGACAGACTAAGTCTAACCAGGGAAGGAAAGCTTGGTTGGAAAGTCTGTCTCCACCCCTATCAAGAGCAGGGAGGGACACCTCCAGTGGAAAAAAGCAAGGGCGCCAGAAGCTGCTTTTTATCTCTTTCAGATGGGAGCTACTCAAAGTTCCATACCCACACCCTTGGATTGTTTCCTGAAAAACTGGGATAAGTTTGATCCACAGAGTTTAAAGAAGACACGACTGACTTTCTTTTGCAAATCTGCATGGCCACAATATGCACTGGAGGGCGGCAAACAATGGCCGGTTGAAGGGTCCCTTAATTACAATGCTGTTTTACAATTAGATCTGTTTTGTGGGAAGCAAGGGAAATGTATAGAAGTGCCATATGTGTTACTTTTTTTCTCTCTGTGAGACATGCCAGACTTATGTCCTATGGGTACAGAATTGGATGTAATGCCTTCGACTCTCTCCTGTCCTCTTATTCTGCCCTGTATCTGGGGCTCCCAACTGAGCAGGCTGAGGGTCAAAGCATTCCTCCAGGAATGGTTGCCTCAGACACGATAAAGGTTCAAACAACCCCAGTTCCAATATGGCCTCAGACTACTTTGGTTTTAATAGGAACTCAATAGTCAAAGTAAAGAAGGCTCAGACAACCAAAACTAAGGGTAAAATACAAGGCAAAGAAGAGGATGAGAGAGAAGACAAGACACAGAATGAGGATGAGAAACAACAACAACAACAGCTTTCTCCAATCTATCCCTGGGAACGTATGTGAAGGATAGATAGAGAGGCTGTCCTCTCTCTTCTTCAGGAGGCCCTCACTGGGAAAAATAACCAACCCATAAAAATCCATAATTCCTTTTCTTACCCAGAGGTACAACAGATAAAAAGAGATCTGGGAGATTATCTAGAGGATCCAAAAAGGAACATAGAAGCCTTTAAGGGACTAACTTTATTTTATGAGCTTGCTTGGAGAGATGCAATGTATGTCTTGGGACAGATGCTGATTCCTGACTCGAGAGCTCAAGTTTTGGGGGAAGCTACTGCTTTTGGAGATGAATGGCTTGAACATGAGGCAAGGGGAAAAAACAAACATGAAACAGCTCTCCTCCGTATGGGGAGCCAAGCAGTTCCCATAACAGAGCCAGACTGGGATTATCACCAAGACAAAGGAGATGGGAAGAGACCCACTTTGTCAGTTGCATTATTGAAGGGCTTACAAGAGCTCAAGCTAAGCCTCTAAATTATGCTAAGTTGACTGACATAGAACATGGAAAGAAGGATGCTCCTGGCAGATTCCTAGAGAGACTACGGGAAGCCCTTTGAAAGTTCACTACTATCTCTCCTGAAAGTGTCGAGGGAGAGATGATCTTAAAAGATAAATTCCTCACTCAGTCAACTCCCGATATTCACCTTAAGTTACAAAAACAGGCATTTGGACCAAATCAATCTTTAGAAAAACTGTTGCAGCTGGCTCAGATGGTATATTATGGTAGACAATATGAGGAGGAAAAGCGAAAACAGAAAGGAACCAAAGAAAAGACTCAGGCCCTAGTGATGGCTGTGAAAACTGCCATGAATCAGCTTGAGGGGGAAAACGCCAAGAGAGACCCAGACAAAAAAGGATGGGCTTGTAATTACTGTGGAAAGGAGGGACATCTCAAGTGGGATTGCCCTCAGGCATTTAAGCCATTACTGGCTCCCTCTCCGGTCTGTAAAGGACCACCCTAGAGGATAGACTGCCCCCAGAGGCATCGGCCCCAGTGGTTGGATTCTCAGGACAATCAGGAATGAAGGTGCTCAGGGGTCTCCATACAAGTCCCCATCCTAATTACACCTGAGGAATCCTCAGTATTAATAACTGTGGGAGGCCAATCAGTCAATTTCCTTTTGGACACTGGGGCAACTTTCTCTGAGCTCACTGGATTCCCTGTCCTGCTTTCCTCCTGATCCGCTACCATAATGGGGCTGTCTGGATGAGCCAAACGCTATTATTTCAGCCAAGGTGACCCTGAGAAAAGAGAACAGGTTGTAGGCATCTCCCTCTCCCTGACTCCACACTACATTTGGTGAAGCTACAGTCACCAAAACTGTGCAGAATTTGCACAAAAACAGGCACATGGCCCAGAGGAACAGGGCAGAGAGTCCATAATTCAGCCCACATGGATGGGTCCGTTGATTTATGACAAAGGGGTGAAGGACTCACCAAGGGGAAGGACAGCCCCACAATAAACAGTGCTGGGAAAAGTGGACACCACATCCAAAGATGTACCCTGGACATTCTACATTGCACACAAAACTGACTAAAAACCCAACGTTCCACATCAAACCCTTCTGGGTCATCTGAAAACAGCAGTCATTTTGCATACAGGAAGCTTCTCCAAACTTCCGAATTTTCATCACTTTTTCCTCCTGACATTGCCTGGGTCATCAGGAAACCCAGCTTTCATCAGTGTTGATGCTGCTCTGTGTTGTCCTGAAGCCAAAACGCCAGTGAGTCCGAAGAAGCCTAAGCTCCTCTCAGCAGAGATGCTGACTCAGGTGTCACTGCTGAAGTCCTGTGGTGCCTGAGGAGACACAACTCCTCTCAGCTGCCCTGAACTGGGTCTGCAGGGAACACACAAGTGCTGTGTGTCAGTGATGTGGGCTCAGTGCCACCCTGTGGTCAATATGGAAAGTGCAAGCCATGCCTTCTTCACAGGTCACTGGACACAGTGTCCCCTGCTGGCAGAACTGCTGAGTACATTAAACTGGAAATTCAAGGGAAGACAATATCACATAACTTATCTAAAAATAGGTAAAGAACAATGAATTAGAAACCATACAGAATGAAATAAACAGACACAAACTTTATAACTTACAAAAAATTTACTCAAAATAATTCACAGACAAATTTTAAATGCATAATTATTCAAAATTATGGAAGAAAACATAAAACAAAATTGACATGAGCTTGGGTTTGGTCATGTAGATCACAAGCTTTGTAGTTTTAACACAACACAAGAAAAGCAATCCAGAAAGAAAAAACAAGGGATTCCATGGACTTTATAAAATCAAAGATTTCTACTATGTGAAAACTTCTTTCAAAAAATCAAAAGACACAATACAACTGGGAAATATATTTGCAACCATATATCTAATTAAGATTTTGTCTCAACATATACAAAGAACTGTAACACAACCCTATTAAAATTAGGAAAGCTCTAAATGGACACCTGATCAGAAAAGGTACACACTACACAAAACTATGAACTATGCCCAGTACTGGAAAGCAGAGAAAAATGGTCCACTTTGACTCTCTGAATCATGTATGAATCTGTCCTTCCTAGAATCCTCAGAGAGGTGGAGAGGGAGGAAGGGGAAAAGAACCACTTAAGCTTTTACGTAATTAATATTGACAATTCTCACCACTTTCATTCAACATGGTCTAGCAGCAAGAATTCTGGAGTGGGTAGCCATTCCCTTCTCCAGGGGATCTTCCTGACCCAGGGATTGAACCCTGGTCTCCTGCATTGCAGGCAGATTCTTCACCATCTGAGCCACCAGAGAAGCCCTCCCTGATTTCAAAATATACTACAAATCTAGAATAATCAAGATGGTATGGTATGGGAACAAAAGATAAACACATAGACCCATGGGACAGAATTGAGAGCCCAGAAATAACCACATGCATATATAGTCAATTCATTTATGACAAACGAGGTGAGACTGTTACTGAAATTGTAACAGTCATGTGTCGGACACAAAGTGGTGAGACCCATCAATAATAAACATTAGAGTTTTTAACTGTTAGGTTGGCTTATTTTTCTTCCCCAGTTCTTGTCTTGTCACAACAAAAATTTGGAGTAATGGACCAAAAGGTGTAGAACAACAGACAAGCTACACCTCAGTTCAGCTTAAGCAGACAGATCTTTTATTAGTCTGACACTCCCAAAGGAGTCATCCTCATCCTTCTTATTGATCCCTCTTGGCTTTCTCCTTTTATACTTCTAGTCTCCTCCTTTTGGTTATGCCTGGGGCAAAGTAGAGCTTGCACCCATCACCAATCAATGAAAAGGGAATGCAAATGGGCATATGTTCAATGCCAATTGACAATTATAAGTTATATAACAGCAAGTTGTGTTGCTTATGTCTTCCCATAATTCCATCTGTTATAATTAAATGCAGAATATTCATAAGCCCTTAATGGGCTCCTAATTGCTTAAATGTCTAAGGTTACTTGGGGAAGCCCCTGTGGTCATTTTGTATTCATTGTGTGCCTAGGGAATATGTGCAGGAGTTGAAAAGTCTCTGGTTATTTTGTAGCATATCTGTGAGCTCTCCTGGGTGTGTCTGGGATGGAGTTTAGAGATCAGCTTACACCTCTTTCAGCCAGGACTCCACTCATTGCTCATGTCTAACTTACTACCTAACAGAGCAGAGAAAGGTTTATTATAGATTTATACAAAGACAAGGTCACTCATGCCTTAAGAACCTCAAAGTTACTAAAAGCCCCAGTCTGTTCCCTGGGCTCTCCACCTCATCTGCTAGCCCAAGGCTGGGTAAGCTGGAGAGCCTCCAGGAGAAGGCCTGAATTTGCTTTTTACTTCACTCTTCACCTGATGGCCACCACACTAGCAACCCTTGACTGCATCACTTCCCCAATGGTCCCTCATTGACAGTTATCAGCAGGCAGGACCCACTGTGGCACTGACCAATAGCTGAGCAGGACAACTAACCATTGCTCACTGACAGTTGGTTGCTTGTGAGCAGAGCCCACTGAGTTACTAAGCAATGGCTGAGCAAGACCTGTTGCCTAGTAACAGGGTGCAGAGTAATGAGGCCCAGCAATGGCACTTGATAAGGGCTGTGCTCATTCTGCTCTGTTACAAGACTATACAGTGGGGGAAAAGAGAGCCTCTTCAGTGAATGGCATTAGGAAAACTGCACGGCTACACGCACAAGAATCACACTGGAATCTTTTTTCATACTATCTACAAAAGCAACCTCACAATGAATCAAATACTTCAATGTAAGACCTGAAACCATAAAACTCCTAGAAGAAAATATAGGCAGTACACTCTTTAGCTTCAGTCTTAGCAATATTTTCTGGATCTGTACTCCCAAGCAAGGGGAACAAAAGCAGAACAAACCAATGGGACTCCATCCAACTGAAAAGCTTTTCAATGGCAAAGGAAACCACTCACAAAATGAAAATGCAGCCTACTGAACGTGAGAAAATATTTGTGAACAGTATATCTGAAAAGGGGTTCATATCCAAAACAGATGAAGAACTCACACAATTGAACTTCCAAAAGTCCAGTTAAAAATTGGGACTAAACATTTTTCCAAAGAGTATGTACAGATGGCCAAGAGACACAAGAAACTGTCATCAATATCACCTATCATCTGGGAAATGCACATCATAAGAACAATGAGGCTATCACCTCACACTGACAAAAAATGACTATCATCCAAAACACAATAAATAAAAAGCATTGGCGAGGATGTGAAGAACCCTCATGTATTTTGTTGGGAATGTTCATTTGTACAGCCACTATGGAAAACTGTATACAGGTCCTCAAGAAATTAAGACTAGAACTACCATGTGATGCAGGAATTACCCTTGGGAGTATGTTTCTGATGAAACAAAACCAAGGAATCAAAAAGATATAAACATCTCTATGTTCGTGGCATTTTTGTTGACAATAACCATGACATGGAAGACACTAAAATGTTCATTGATTGACAAATCAGTAAAGAAGTTTTCATATATATACATACACACATACACACACAATTGTATATGATTAAGCCACAAAAAATGATACCTTACAACAACATGAGTGGGCCTAGAGGGTATCATGTTAAGTGAGATATGACAGAGAAAGATAAATATCTTATGAAACAGTGTCAGACTTTATATTTTTGGGCTCCAAAATCACTGCAGATGGTGATTGCAGCCATGAAATTAAAAGACACTTACTCCTTGAAGGAAAGTTATGACCAACCTAGATAGCATATTCAAAAGCAGAGGCATTACTTTGCCAAAAAAGGTCCGTCTAGTCAAGGCTATGGTTTTTCCAGTGGTCATGTATGGATGTGAGAGTTGGACTGTGAAGAAAGCTGAACACCAAAGAATTGATGCTTTTAAACTGTGGTGTTGGAGAAGACTCTTGAGAGTCCCTTGGACTGCAAGGACATCCAACTAGAATCCTAAAGGAGATCAGTCCTGGGTGTTCATTGGAAGGACTGATGCTGAAGCTGAAACTTCAATATTTTGGCCACCTCATGCGAAGGGTAGACTCATTGGAAAAGACCCTGATGCTGGGAGGGATTGGGGGCAGGAGGAGAAGGGGACGATGGAGGGTGAGATGGCTGGATGGCATCACTGACTCGATGGACATGAGTTTGGGTAAACTCCGGGAGTTGGTGATTGACAGGGAAGCCTGGTGTGCTGCGTTTCTTGGGGTCGCAAAGAGTCCGACATGACTGAGCGACTGTACTGAATTGAACTGAACTGATGTGTAGAAACTAGAAAATAAAACAATTGAACAAACACATGACAGAAATGGACTCAGGTCCCAAGAACATGCTGATAGTTGTCAGAGGGGAGAGGGGTGGGGGCATGAGTGTAAAGGGTGAGAAAGACTGAGGAGTACTGAATTCCAGTTCTAAAACAAATGTCATGGGTATGTAATGCACAGACCAGGGAAAAGAGTCCATGATACTGTAATAACATTGTATGGTGATGAATGGTAACTATACGTATCTTGGTGATCATTTTATAATGTATAGAAATATTAAATCACTATGTTGTATACCAGGAAATTAATATTGGGTTGGCCAAAAGCTTTGTTCATTTTTTTCAGTAAGATGGCTTTAGTAGGGCTTGGGTGTCTTTAACTTCATTTGAAACAATTTTTTTGTAATTGTATTTTGACAGCTGTCCTATCAGAATGCATCTTTAAAAAAAAAATTCATTCTCTGACACAAATCACAGCAAGATCCTCTATGTCCCAATTCCTAGAGTAATGGGAATAAAACCAAAACTAAACAAATAGGGCCTAATTAAATTTAAAAGCTTTTGTACAATGAAGGAAACTATAAGCAAGGGAAAAAGACAACCCACAGAATGGGAGAAAATAAGAAACAAAATAACTGACAAAGAATTAATCTCAAAGATATACAAGCAGCTCATCCAGCTCAATGCCAGAAAAACAAACAATCCAATCAAAAAGTGGGCTGATCTAAACAGACATTTCTCTAAAGAAAACATCAGTTCAGTTCAGTTCAGTTCAGTCTCTCAGTTGTGTCTGACTCTTGCGACTGCATGGACTGCAGCACGCCAGGTTTCCTGTCCATCACCAACTCCCAGATCCTCAAACTTATGTCCATCGAGTCAGTGATGCCATCCAACCATCTCATCCTCTGTTGTCCCCTTCTCCTCCTGCCTTCAATATTTCCCAGAATCAGTCTTTTCCAATGACTAAGTTCTTCGCATCTGGTGGCCAAACTATTGGAGTTTCAGCTTCAGCATCAGTCCTTCCTATGAATATTCAGGACTGATTTCCTTTAGGATTGATTGGTTGGACCTCCTTGCAGTCCAAGGGGCTCTCAAAAGTCTTCTCCAATACCACAGTTCAAAAACATCAATTCTTCAGTGCTCAGTTTTCTTTATAGTCCAACTCTCACATCCATACATGATTACTGGAAAAACCATGGCTTTGACTAGATGGGCCTTTATTGGCAAAGAAGACATACAGATGGCTAATAAACACATGAAAAGATGCTCAACATTGCTCATTATTAGAGAAATGCAAATCAAAACTACAATGAGGTATTATTTCACACTGGACAGAAAGTCACTTCAGTTCAGTCTCTCAGTTGTGTCTACTCTTTGCAACCTCATGGACTGCAGCTCGCCAGGCTTCCCTGTCCATCACCAACTCCTGGAGGCTACTCAAACGCATGTCTATTGCTTTGGTGGTGCCATCCAACCATCTCATCCTCTATCATCCCCTTCTCCTTCTGCCTTCAATCTTTCCCAGCATCAGGGTCTTTTCCAATGAGTTGGTTCTTCGCATCGGGTGGCCAAGGTGTTAGGGTTTCAGCTTCGTCATCAGTTCTTCCTATGAATATTCAGTACCGATTTCCTTTAGGATTGACTGTTTGGATCTCCTTGCAGTCCAAGTGACTCTAAAGAATCTTCATCAATTCTTTGGTGCTCAGCTTTCTTTATAGTCCATCTCTTACATCCATACATGACCACTGGAAAAACCACAGTTTTGACTAGAAGGACCTTTGTTGGCAAAGTAATGCCTCTGCCTTTTAATATGCTATCTAGGTTGGTCATAACTTTTCTACCAGGGAGCAAGCGTCTTTTAATTTCATGGCTGCAATCATCATCTGCAGTGATGTGGAGCCCCCCAAAATAAAGTCTGCCACTGTTTTCATTGTTTCCCCATCTATTTGCCATGAAGTGATGAGACCAGATGCCATGATCTTAGTTTTATGAATGTTGAGTTGTAAGCCAACTTTTCACTCTCCTCTTTCACTTTCATCACGAGGCTCTTTAGTTCTTTCTTTTCTGCCATAAGGGTGGTGTCATCTGCACAACTGAGATGACATTACTGATATTTCTCCCAGCAATCTTGATTCCAGTTTTTGCCTCATCCAGCCTGGCATTTCGCATGATGTACTCTGCATATAAGTTAAATAAGCAGGGTGACAATACATAGCCTTGACGTACTCCTTTCTTGATTTGGAATCAGTCTGTTGTTCCCTGTCCAGTTTTAACTGTTTCTTCTTGACCTGCAAACAGATTTCTCAGGAGGCAGGTCAGGTGGTCTTGTATTCCCATCTCTTTAAGAATTTTCCACTGTTTGTTGTGATCCACACAGTCAAAGGCTTTGGCATAGTCAATAAAGCAAAAGCAGATGTTTTTCTGGAACTCTCTTGCTTTTTCAAAAGACTTTCATCAAAAAGTTTACAGATAATAAATGCTGGAGAGGGTATGGAGAAAAGGGAATCTTCTTACCCTGTTTATGGGAATGCAAACTGATACAATTACTATGGAGAACAGTAGGAGATTCCTTAAAAACTTGGAATAGAACTATCATATCACCCAGCAATTCCACTACTGGGCATATACCCTGAGGAAGCCATAATTGAAAAAGACACATGTGCCCCAATGTTCATTGCAGCACTATTTACAATAGCTAGGACATGGAAGCCATTTTGATGTCCATTAGCAGATGAATGGTGGAAAAGGAAATGGCAACCTACTCCAGTATTCTTGCCTGGAGAATCTCAGGGACAGGGGAGCCTGGTGGGCTGCCGTCTATGAGGTTGCACAGAGTTGGACATGACTGAGGCGACTTAGCAGCAGCAGCAGCAGATGAATGGATAAGGAGGTTGTGGTACATACACACAACAGAATATTACTCAGCTATAAAAGGAATGCATTTGAGTCCATTCTAATGAGGTGGATGAACCTAGAGCCTATTATACAGAATGAAGTAAGTCAGAAAGAGAAAGACAAATACCATTATTAACACATGCATGTGGGATATAGACAGTTAACAAAGGAGACATAGAAATAAAGCACAGAGTTTGGACTCAGTGGGAGAAGAAGAGGATGGGATGATTTGAGAGAATAGCATTAAAACATATACATTACCATATGTAAAAGAGATAGCCAGTGGGAGTTTGATGTATGATGCAGGGCCCCAAAATCCAGTGCCCTGTGACAACCTGGAGGGGTAAGGTGGGGAGGGAGGTGGGAGGAGGATTCAGGAGGGAGGGGACACATATATACCTATGGCCAATTCATATTGAAAGTGAAAGTCACTCAGTTGTGTCCGACTCTTTGCAACCCCAAGGACTATATAGAGTCCATGGAATTCTTCAGGCCAGGATTATGGAGTGGGTAACTGTTCCCTTCTCCAGGGAATCTTCCCAACCTAGGGGTGGAACCCAGGTCTCCTGCATTGCAGGAGGATTCTTGATTTATGGCAAAAATCATCAAAATACTGTAAGTAATTATCCTTCAATTAAAATAAATAAAATTTTCAAAAAAGTATCAAAATCAGTGAATTTTTATATAGCAATTTTAATATAGAAGATGGAAGAAAATGGAACATTTTGGGATATTATTATACTTTATTATATCAAGAAAGGTAAAAACGCAACTGAAATGCAAGAAAATATTTGTGCAGTGTATGGAGAAAATGCTGTGGCAGTTTTGATGTGTCAAAAGTGGTTTGTGAAGTTTCATGCTTGAGATTTCTAACTGGATGATTCTCCACAGTTGGGTAGACCTGTTGAAGTTGACAGAGATCAAATGGAGAAATTAATTGAGAACAATCAACATTATACCACACGGGAGATAGGTGGCATACTTAAAATATCCAAATCAAGTGTTGGAGATTATTTACATTAACTTGGTTAATATCACTTTGCTGTTTGGGTTCCACATAAGTTAAGTGAAAAACAAAACAAAACAAAACACCTTCTTGACCACATTTCCACATGTGATTCTCTATTTAAACATCACAAAAACATCCCATTTTAAAAACAAATTGTTTTAGGTGATGAAAAACTGATACTGTACAAAAATATGGAATGGAAGAGACAAGCGAATTGAACCACTACCATCCACTCCAAAGTTTTGTCATCATCCAAAGAAGGTGATGTTGTGTATATGGTGGAACTGGAAGGGAGTCCTCTATTATGAGCTCCTTCCAGAAAGCCAAATGATTAATTCCAACAAGTACTTTCAAATAGACCAATTTAAAGTAGCACTTGCATCATCCCGAATTACTCACTAGAAAATGCATCATCTTCCATCAGGATAACCCAAGACCGCATGTTTCTTTGATGATCTGGCAAATAACTATTACTGCTTGGCTGAGAAGTTCTGATTCATTTGCCGTATTCAGCAGACATTGCACTTTCAGATTTCCATTTACTTCAGTCCTTAGAAAATTCTTTTAATGAAAAATAATTCAATTCCATGGAAGATTGTAAAAGGCACCTGAAACAGTTCTTTGTGCAAAAAAATAAAAGGTTTTGGAAACACAGAATTATGAAATTGCCTGAAAAATGGCAGAAGGTAGTGAAACAAAATGGTGAATACATTGTTCAATAAAGTTCTTTTATAAAAATGAAAAATGCATCTTTTATTTTTATTTAAATACCAAAGGAAAATTTTGGCCAACACAATAAAATATTGCCTGTCATTTATACACAAATTTTTTAAGGAGAAAAGGGAATTTTCTGATGTTCCAGTGGTTTGGACTTGGTATTTTCACTGGGAGGGCCTGTCTTCAATCCCTGGTTGAGAAACTAAGATCCTGCAAGTCAAAAATTAAATAAATTTTAAAATAAGAAAAAATACTATCTTAAAAAAGCTAACAGAGTAGTGAGATAAAAAGCAGGTGTCACATGAAACTTGAAAAGGATATGGGTTGAAAGGGCAGTATCTGCTGAAGTTTGACTCTCAAGGGGCTCAGACAGATTGACAAACTAAAGAGGAACAGTCATGGCATACTACTAAAATGTTTGTTTGTTTAAAAAGACTTTATTTTTTTAAATTATTTGATTTTATTTTTTAACTTTACAATATTGTATTGGTTTTGCCATATATCAACATGAATCTGCCACAGGTATACCCATGTTCCCCATCCTGAACCCTCTTCCCTCCTCCCTCCCTGTACCATCCCTTTACTATTTTTTTTTCCTTTACTATTTTTTAAAGAAGTTTTGAGTTCACAGCAAAATTAGGCAGAGTACAGAGAGGTGTCATAAGTCCCCTGCTTTGCTATTCCCACCTCCAACCCTTCATCCCCACCCCCCACACAATTGTTCAAAGCCGACTGCTCCCCAACTATCCTATCAACATTCTGTGTGTCAATTACTATGGATGAATCTACTTGAATACGTCATGGTCACCAGACTCTAGCATCTACATTAGGCATCATTCCTGGTGTTGTGCATTCTACAGGTTTTGACAAATTTATCTCACCATGAGTTTATTACACTGTATAATTTACTGTCTTAAAAATCCTCTGTACTTGACCTACTTATTACCCCCCACCCAACCCCTCAACCCTGCCACAGACTCCTAGCTATGCACTGATCTTCTTACCCTTTCTGTGGTTTGCCTTTTCAGGAATGTCCTAGGTAGTTGGTATCCTGAGCTTTGCCACTTTTCCAGATTGGCTTCTTTCAATGAGTAATATGCACTTAAGGTTCCCCACCTGTCTCCCCATGGCTCCATTCCTCAGATGTCTTTTCAACACCAAAGAACATCCTGTTGCATGGATGGAGTCCAGTCTATATATATGTCCATTCACCTCCCAAAGGACATCTTGGTTGCATCCAAGTTCTACCAGTTATGAATAAAGCTTCCATAAATGTTCTATATAGATTTCTGTAAGCATTAGATGAAAGCATTTGACTCATTTGGGCCCACTGATACCAACGAGTTCGAGAGGTGGATCATATGGTAAGAATGTATTTCATTTTCAGAGTTTCTGAAGATGGTAGCTGACAGCATGCCAACATATTGAGGAATTAAGCCAGGAAAGAAAATAGAATTCAGTGATCCCACCAAGAAAGATGTTGCCAAGACAAACCTATACTTCCACCCTCTTAGGATTGACAGTTAATCCTGAGAACTAAGTGGAAACAAGACAGATGCACAGGGGAGATGCATCCACATTTATTTCCTATGAGTTTTATTTAACCCAGGACACCCTCCTAAGGAAATGAAGAAAGACCCAGAGAAGTTGCAAAACCAAAATTCTTTTCTGTTGTGTTGAACAAAAAGAGGTGACTGTGGAAAATGAACTACACTATGTGGGGAGGCTAAGGAGGATGAGGATTGTGTTCAACAAGATGTATTTGTATAGAATTCTCTTTTATTCTCAATTCTCTGCCCTTGACAACATCAATGTCATTCTCCTTCCAGTGGACAAAGGAAATATTCCATGGGAATGCGGGTGGAGATTTTCTCTCTTGCTTTCAGGAAGAAAGAGGGGAAGTCTCAGCATACCCTTCTTGCACTTGCTGTATTAAGGGGGTTGCTTTGTTTTTACTGTTTTTTAAAGTGTATGTCTGTATGTACGCATATGTGTTACTTGCTCAGTCCTGTCTGACTCTTTGTGATGCCACGGACTGTAGCTTGGCAGGCTTCTTTGTCCATGGAATTCTTCAGGCAAGAATACTAGAGTGGATAGCTGCTGAGGTCCAGCCCCAGCAGGATCCAGGGGAACTCTCAGGGTGAACAGCGTTGGCAAATGAATGACACGGGGAGGCCAAGCTTCGATGAGTGAGACCCGTAACTTTATTTTCAAAAGGAGCTTTTATACCCTGACTTGTACATAGAGGGAAATGAAAGATGCAAGGTCATTTAGAGTGAGCCCAAACACTCCAGCAGTTTTGCCCTTATCGAATCCAGAATTTTTTTCTGTATGCCTTTCCATAAACAAGGGTCTTATGTTATGTCTGGCCCTGTGGCCTGTTAACATTTCATGACTCTTTTCTGATAAAGGTTGATCAGCCAGAAAACTTGTTTTCCCTTAAAGTGTTTTTTCTTTATTTCTCCCAGCCTCAGAAAGTACTAAACAGAGCTACATTCTCACGGAGCAAAGGTGCAGTGGGCCACAACAAAGAAAGAACTTATTAGCTCAAAGGTCTGATATGGTTAATACCAAGGCTACTACTTGTTTTTCTTACATTCCAACTACATTAACTAATGCACTCCCAGGTGCACAATGGATAAGGGATATGGGAACTTGGCAGCAAGCATTGGCCCAACAATGAAGCCCTTTACCAGTACTATTTTAATAATTTTTCACCCCTTAAAGGGCTCTATGTTCATTAGAACTTTTAGGATGTTTTGACTTCCCATGCCTTTCAAGGTTGGGGAGTTGTGAACAATCATGTGTGTTAATTGCAAGAGTATGGATAAACCTGTCAAGCAAGCTAAAATGCTAACAGAGGGGTTAGAATAGAAATATTCCTTTTATGCCCAGGAGACTTATTAATTAGAGCCCTAAGTTGATTTTCTTCAGAGAAAGGTGGTCGGGGATAGCCCCCTGCTAATGTCAGAAGAGTTGGTGAAAAACATAATATAGTAAACAGTAGACAGACAGACTTTGGTTTAGGGGTAGATGCTTGAGCAGGTCCAGGGAGTCCCTCGAGTCCTGATCTGCCTTGCCTGTCAGGTCTCTTCTGGATGACCTTGTCATGGATGGGATCTCCTGTGCTGGCTCCTGGCAGATAGCCATCCCCACCTCTAGGGAATCTTCCCAACCCAGGGATTGAACTTGGGTCTCCTGTGTTGCACGCAGATTATTTACCATCTGAGTTACCTGGGAAGCCCCAAAGTACCTATATCTCAAGACAATACTCTGGTTTCCTTTAAATCTAAGTCCTTTACCTGGGGTTTGCTTATACAGGAGAAGGGACACCTTTTTCTGCCATGATGGGTCAGACAGGCAGAGGAGGATGAAATGGGTGTAGGCTGGTGTCTGCTCTTTTTTCATGTGTTAAGGAGATTATTATGCTCTTACTAGATGGGATTCAATCTCTCTATGAACAATCTAGCAAAATATCAGATGAAAAGAGGAAGAAAAAAGGTCAGGAGTACATGGAAAAGATTGATGATAGATGCTGGGGTCTCCTGAGCAATGGTTTTGTTGGAGGCACACACACATCCCTGGTCTATGGACCACCATGTTTATGGCAGATTTGGTGTGTCAGTCATTTTGAAGGTACTGTGCTACCATCAGGCCACTTTTGGGCACTGTGTCCAGCTCATTCACCAAGGATGCATTGTGCCAGAGAAAGGGACACAGCAGTAAGTCTTTGAGCTGAAATACTTCTGAAAGAGTGACTCTTAAGTGACTGAGGTGGAAGTAAAGTAGCTGTAGGTTTGTTGGCTTCTTTGCTGAGTATTGGCTTGGGTGTTATTATCTGGATGAGGAAAAAGAACACTTAAAGTGGAGGTGTTTGTACAAGGGGTCTGGTAGGATGGGAAGGTGCAGGTCAGTCTATGTACCAAGAAATGCAGAGACTCTGGAGACATGTATAAGGGAGTTGCTCCAAAGGAACAATTAAGATATAGGAATGAACCTCTACACTTTAATACATATCAAATGGAGAAGCCAAAATGACATACTGAATACCACAGGAAAGTCTAGGGAACACACTGTAATCACCTTATAGGAAAAAGAACCAGAAAGAGAACAGATAAACGTCTAAGTGGAGCCAAATCAAGTTTTTGTACACAAACAAAAAGAAAAAATCAAACTCAGCTTTTCTCAGAAATAGGCAAAGAGAGTAGTCAGTTTCGGTCATCACAAAGTCAATTGACACCTCAGCAGTCACAACAGAAGTTTCCCAGAACAAACTGATCTGCAGAAGCCAGCATGTCTGTAGCCCTCCACCCTCAGGCCTCAGCTTTCAGAGTGTATCTTCCACAGGAGAGATTTATTTCCTGCTTCCAAGGAGACAGACAGGGGATGGAACCCTTAATCTTACCCTTGAATTGTGCCCTTTAACATGATGCTGGGTATGGGAGAAGGACTGGCCACCTGACTCTTTCAGGGAGATTCCTTCCACTCTCCTGCCTGAAGATGGAAGAGGAGGGATCCTTATCCTCCTAGTCACACCCAACTGGAGTTAATCCTTGTCAACCTGAGTTTTCAGCAGAAGAGAGGGAGCATGTCATGGAAAAGAGGGCGTGGGTCAGGGTTAGGTGCCACATATCTCCCTGTTCTTCAAAGATGTAGCTGACTATTTGGAAAGTTTCTCCATTTTTTTCTGCTCTTAAGTCAATTTCCAAGACCTGAAATGGTCTTTTTTTTTCTTTATAATTTTCACTAGCTTTGCCTGTTTACTAGGGTGTGGGTCAAAGTTGTTCTTTGTGTATTCACTATTCAGTCACTGCAGAAGCCACATGGAGCCATCAGAGAAACTGTGAATTTCAGAAAAGTTATAGATAAATAGAAACCCAATGGTCATTATCAGAATTGTTTATGTTTTTCCTAGAGGGAATAGTTACTGGAACCACAAAGTAAATAATAAAAGTTAATAACTCTACACTGTAATATTTAACATGAATTCATCTGAGCTTTATTTACACACCAAGATGAGCATCTGAACTGCCCCTTAGTGTGGGCAGCAAAACCTTTCAGTGAGCTCCCCTGAGCTGAGTGAGAAAAGGGAGCATTTTCTCTGCATTTAACATACATGAGGCTGGACATTAGGAATTCACAGATGTTGCAACTTTTAATTCTCTGAGTTATATGTGTTACCAAACTAGGTTTGTTTTCCCCATAGTGCATGTGTGCTCATACATGTTCAACTCTTTGTGACTCCATGGACTGTAGTCTGACAGGCTGCTCTGTCAGTGGGGTTTCCTAGGTAAGAATACTGGAGTGGGTTGCCATGACCTCCTCCAGGGGAATCTTTCTGACCCAAGGAAGAAGAGTTAGGAAGTGTCTCGAGGATCAAGGGTAAGGGGGAAGAAGTAATGAGACACAAACCTTGGGTGTTTCTCCTGGTCTATTGTACTCCAATTGACAATCCACGCACGGGATTTTCCCTGAGGCTCTGCTTGCCCAAGGAACTCGAGTTGGGTTTGAAGAAATGCTGCCACCTTGTGGCCACGTTCAGTAACAACTTTAATACCAATTCTTAAGGGTTCTTACTGTTCAAAAGGCCTGAGGCTGTAAAAGACACCTACCCTTAAGGTCCCTGGGAAAATCACCAGAAAAGAATTCAAAGCGGGGCCCAATTTCAAGAAGCCAATTTCAAGAGGTACATTGTATTCGCGCTGTCTAAAGTCCAAAAGCATCTGGAAACATACTCCATACGACTACCTCCTAAAACGAGGCCAATCAAAACCACCACGAAGAATCACCTCATATTGCTTAGAAAGACCAGCATCAAAGAGATCTACTGAAACTAAGTCTCGCAGAGGGCTTAGAAAAAAAAGAATCATCCTCCCCTCTTCATTGGGATGTAAATGGGTACAGGAAGGATGCAAAGCAGCATAAGGGTTTCTTAAAACAAAAAAACAAACCCTAGGAATAGGGGAACCTTCTGATGGGGATAGCCCAGTCTCCCACTCCTGGGCTTAGTTCCAGAGAAAATCAGAATTCAAGATGACATGTGCACCTCTGTTTTCAGGGCAGCATGATTTACAAAAGCCAAGACATAGGAATCAAACCAATTGCCCAAAACAGAAATTGAGGTCTAAGAGGTCTAACCTCTCCACTGGAATCCTGCTAACTTATAAGACAGCACAGAATAATGCCAGTGTTTGCAGCATAGATGGACCCAGAGACTGGGATACTACAGGAAGTGAGTCAGAGACAGAAAGACAAATACCATAAGATAACCCTGATCAGTGGAATCTAAAAATTCTTACAAAGGAACTCATTTACAAAAAAGAAACAGACTTACAAAACAAAATCATGATTTTCAATAAGAAAATGCTAGGGCAGAGGGAGCAACTAAGATGTTGGAATGAACCTCTATACTTTAATATATATCAAATTGAGGAGCCAAAAGGACCTACTGAATACCACAGGAAAGACTAGGGAACACACTGTAATCACCTTATAGGAAAAAGAACCAGAAAGAGAACAGATTAACCTCTAAGTAGAATCAAATTGAATTCTTGTACACTGGAAACAAATAGACAACACAAATTAACCCTACTCCAATACACAATAACACTGAAATTACAGCAGGAATAAAAACAGTGTGAGGCCTGAAGACATGTGGTCACCTATTGTTGTTGTTGTTTTTGCCATAAAACCACTTGCAAAGGTGTGCAGATAGGCACTCCATATTCACAAGACCCATAAGGCAGTCAGTAAGAAATACCTCCTCTCACAAAATATCCTAGGGCTGGACATTGAAAAGGAATTCCAACCTGGGCAGACCTTCAAGAAGCCAATTTCGACAGGTAAGTTTCCATCACACCATTCTAAACAAGTCCCATGAAAAGTTGTCAACATCACTAAGTGTTAGAGAAATGGAAATCCAAAGTACCACAAGTTATCACCTCACACTGATCAGAGTGGTCACTGTCAAAAACTCCACAGATAGTAAGTTGTGCAGAGGGTGTGGACAAAAGGAAATGCTTCTTCACTGAAATTGAGAATGGACCTTGGTAAGAGCCACCATGGACAACAATGTGGAGGTTCCTTAAACAATGAAAAAGAGAATGAGACGGGAAGACTTGCTAACACCGTACATCAAAAGAAACTCCAAGTAATATAACGTTATGAGTGTAAGCATGGATCTTAGGAAATTCCAGAGGAATATATCAGAGGGATACACTTTGTCATCAATCGCATCAAGTACTTTTTACATGCACATCTTATAATATTGGAAAATAAACCAGAAACAAGAAAACAGGGCTGAATAAGAAAATGGTGGCTATGAGTGCTGGAGTGGCAAGCAGTGGCTATCCGCCCATGGAGCAGCCAATAGGAGATATCCCACGTCCAAGGTCAGGAGCAGTGGCTGTGAGGAGATACCCCATGTCCAAGGTCAGGAGCGGTGGCTGTGCTTTGCTGGACTGGCTGTGAGGAGATACTCCACATCCATGGTCAGAGAAACCCCAGTAAGATGGTAGGTGCTAGAGCAGCTGTGAGGAGATACCCCATGTCCAAAGGCAAAGGAGAAGCCCCAGCAAGATGGTAGGAGGGACGAATTTTGCATTTAGAATCAAACCCCGTTCCTGCCAGAGATGCTCAGAGGGCTCATACAAACTTTGTGTGCACCAGGACCCAGGGACCTCACAGAGGTCCTCACAGAGACTGAGGCAGAACTGTGTTTGAGCATCTCCTGTGGAGGTACGGGTCAGCAGTGGACTGCCACAGGGACAGGGGCTCTGGGTGCAGCAGACTTGGGTATAGGATAAGCCCTCTTGGAGGAGGTGGCCATTAAACCACCATAGAGCTGCCAGAACTTACACAGGACTGGGAAATAGACTCTTGGAAGGCATAAACAGAACCTTGTACACCAGGACCCAGGAGAAAGGAGCAGTGACCCCGTAAGAGACTGACCCAGACTTGCCTGTGAGTGTCCAGGGGTCTCCAGCGGAGGTGTGGGTCAGTGGTGGCCTGCTGCAGGATTGGGGGCGCTGAATGTAGCAGTACATGCATGGGATCTTTTGAATGAGTTACCATTATCTTCATTACCTCCACTATAGTTTGAAAGAAAGTGAAAGTCATGTCTGACTCTTTGTGATCCCATAGACTATACAGTCCATGGAATTCTCCAGGCCAGAATACTGGAGTGGGTAGCCTTTCCCTTCCTGTGTTGCAGGCAGATTCTTTAGCAGATGAGCCAAAAGGGAAGCTCAAATAGTTTTGGCCCCAGGTAAATAGCAGGGAGGAAACACAGCTCCACCCATCAATATAAAATTGGATTAAAGATTTACTAAGCATGGCCCTGCCCATCAGAACAAGACCCAGTTTCCCCCACAGTCAGTCTCTCCCATCAGGAAGCATCCATAAGCCTTTTATCCTTCTCCATCAGAGAGCAGACAGACTGAAACCACAATCACAGAAAACTAACCAACCTAATCACATGGACCACAGCCTTGTCTAACTCAATGAAACTATGAGCCATGCTGTGTAGGGCCACCCAAGACAGACGGATCATGGTGGAGAGTTCTCACAAAATGTGGTCCACTGGAGAAGGGAGTGGCAAACCACTTCAGTATTCTTGCTTTGAGAACTCCATGAACAGTATGAAAAGGCAAAAAGGTATGATAGTGAAAGATGAACTCCCCAGGTTGGTGGGTGCCCAATATGCTACTGGCGATCAGTGGAGAAATGACTTCAGAAAGAATGAAGAGATGGAGCCAAAGCAAAAACAATGCCCAGTTGTGGATGTGACTGGTGATGGAAGCAAGGTCTGATTCTATAAAGAGCAATATTGCATAGGAACCTGGAATGTTAGGTCCATGAATCAAGGCAAATTGGAAGTGGTCAAACAGGAGGTGGCAAGAGGAAACGTTGACATTTTAGGAATAAGCAAACTAAAATGGACTGGAATGGGTGAATTTAACTCAGATGACCATCTACTACTTTGGGCAAGAATTCCCTTAGAAGAAATGGAGTAGCCATCATTGTCAACAGAGTCCAAAATGTAGTACTTGCATGCAATCTCAAAAACGACAGAATGATCTCTGTCCATTTCCAAGGCAAACCATTCAATATTAGGGTAATCCAAGTCTATTCCCCAACCAGTAAAGCTGAAGAAGCTGAAGTTGAACAGTTCTATGAAGACCTACAAGACCTTTTAGAACTAACATCCAAAAAAGATGTCCTTTTCGTTATAGGGGACTGGAATGCAAAAAGTAGGAAGTCAAGAAACACCTGGAGTAACAGGCAAATTTGACCTTGGAGGAGAGAATGAAGCAGGGCAAAGGTTAATAGTGTTTTGCCAAGAGAGTGCACTTGTCATAGCAAATACCCTCTTCCAACAACACATGAGAAGACTCTACACATGGACATCACCAGATGGTCAACACCAAAATCAGATTGATTATATTATTTGCAGCCAAAGATGGAGAAGCTCTATACAGTCAGTGAAAACAAGACTGGGAGCTGACTGTGGCTCAGATCATGAACTCCTTATTGCCAAATTCAGACTTAAATTGAAGAAAGTAAGGAAAACCACTAGACCATTCAGGTATGACTTAAATCAGATAGCTTATGATTATACAGTGGATGTGAGAAATAGATTTAAAGGCTTATGTCTGATAGCAGAGGGCCTGATGAACTATGGACAGAAGTTTGTGACATTGTACAGGAGTCAGGGATCAAGACTATGCCCAAGAAACTGAAATGCCAAAAAGAAAAATGACTGTCTGAGGAGGCCTTACAAATAGTTGTGAAAAGAAGAGAAGCAAAAAGCAAAGGAGAAAAGGAAAGATATACCCATTTGAATGCAGAGTTCCAAAGAATAGCAAGGAGGGATAAGAAAGCCTTCCCCCGTGGTCAGTGCAAAGAAATAGAGGAAAAAAATAGAATGGGAAAGACTAGAGATCTCTTTAAGAAAATTCAAGATACCAAGGGAACATTTCATGCAAAGATGGGCTCAATAAAGGACAGAAATGGTATGGGCCTAACAGAAGCAGAAGATATTGAGAAGAGGTGGCAATACACAGAAGAACTGTACAAAAAAGATCTTCATGATACATACAATCATGATGGTGTGATCACTGACCTAGAGCCAGACATCCTGGAATGTGAAGTCAAGTGGGCCTTAGGAAGTGTCACTACAAACAAAGCTAGTGGAGGTGATGGAATTCCAGTGGAGCTATTTGAAATCCTGAAAGATGATGCTGTGGAAGTGCTGCACTCAATATGCCAGCACATTTGGAAAACTCAGCAGTGGCCACAGGACTGGGAAAGGTCAGTTTTCATTCCAATCCCAAAGAAAGGCAATGCCAAAGAATGTTCAAAATATGGCAAAGTTGCATTCATCTCACACGCTAGTAAAGTAATGCTCAAAATTCTCCAAGCCAGTCCTCAGCAATATGTGAACCGTGAACTTCCAGATGTTCAAGCTGGTTTTAGAAAAGGCAGAGGAACCAGAGATCAAATTGCCAACATCCGCTGGTTCATCAAAAAAGCCAGAGAGTTCCAGAAAAACATCTATTTCTGCTTTATTGACTATGCCAAAGCCTTTGACTGTGTGGATCTCAACAAACTGTGGAAAATTCTGAAAGAGATGGGAATACCAGACCACCTAACCTGCCTCTTTAGAAATCTGTATGCAGGTCAGGAAGCAACAGTTAGAACTGGACATGGAACAACAGACTGGTTCCAAATAGGAAAAGGAGTATGTCAAGGCTGTATATTGTCACTCCGCTAATTTAACTTATATGCAGAGTACATCATGAGTAACGCTGGCCTGGATAAAGTACAAGCTGGAATCAAAATTTCCAGGAGAAATATCAGTAACCTCAGATATGCACCACCCTTATGGTAGAAAGTGAATAACTAAAGAGCCTCTTGATGGAAGTGAAAGAGGAGAGTGAAAAAGTTCGCTCAAAGCTCAACATTCAGAAAACTACGATCATGGTATCCAGTCCCATCAGTTCATGGCAAATAGATGGGCAAACAGTGGCAGACTATTTTGGGGGGCTCCAAAATTACTGAAGATGGTGATTACAGCCATGAAATTAAAAGATGCTTACTCCTTGGAAGGAAAGTTATGACCAACCTAGATAGCATGTTAAAAAACAGAGACATTGCTTTACTAACAAAGGTCCATCTAGTCCGGAGAAGGCAATGGGAAGCCACTCCAGTACTCTTGCCTGGAATCTCCCACGGATGGAGAAGCCTGGTAGGCTGAAGTCCATGGGGTCGTGAAGAGTCAGACACAACTGAGAGACTTCACTTTCATGCATTGGAGAAGGCAGTGGCAACCCACTCCATTGTTCTTGGCTGGAGAATCCCAGGGACGGCAGAGCCTGGTGGGCTGCTGTCTATTGGGTTGCACAGAGTTGGACACGACTGAAGCAACTTTGCAGCAGCAGTCCGTCTAGTCAAGGCTATGTTTTTTTCCAGTAGTTGTGTATAGATGTGTGAGTTCAACTATAAAGAAAGCTGAGTGCTGAACTGTGCTTTTGAAGTGTGGTTTTGGAGAAGACTCTTGAGAGTCCCTTGGACTGCAAGGAGATCCAACCAGTCCATCCTAAAGGAAATCAGTCCTGAATAGTCATTGGAAGGACTGATGCTAAAGGTGAAACTCCAATACTTTGACCACCTGATGTGAAGAGCTGACTCATTGGAAAAGACCCTGATGCTGGGAAAGACTGAAGGTGGGAGGAGAACGAGATGACAGCAGATGAGATGGTTGGATGGCATGACTGACTCAGTGTACATGAGTTTGAGTAAACTCTGGGAATTAGTGATGGACAGGGAGGCCTGGTGTGCTGCAGTCCATGGGGTCGCAAAGCATCTGACACAACTGAGCTGAGGAAAACTGGACCTAATTAACCTCAAAGGCATTTGAGAAGCAATGGAAACCCAACAAAGACAACCCTCAGAATAGGAAAAATATTGGCAGACAAAGATACCTACAAGGGGTTTGTTTCCAATACACAGTTTGTGCAGCTCCATCCAAAATAGAAACAACCTCCCCCACCCCCTTAAAAATTGGGCTATGTAGAAAAGGATATTTTTTGGAGGAAGGTATACAGATTGCCATTAGGCATATTAAAAATGCTCAATACCCCTAATTATTAGAGAAATGCTGATTCAAAGTCTAAAGAGCTCTCACCTCTCACTTGTTCAAAGCCTATATGAAAACATCTCCAAAAAGAAATACCTGAGAGGGTGTGGAGAGAAGGGAATCCTCCTGCCCTGTGGTAGGGAAAGTACACTGCTACATCCACTAGAGAATGAAGAACAGTGTGGAACTTCCTTAAAAATATAAACATTGAAGTGCCTTAGGACCCAGAGATCCCCAAACTGGGCAATGACCCAGAGAAAACCAATAATTTGAAGACATGGTTACCCCTGCTATCGAGGCAGCACTAGGGAACATAGTGAAGACATGGAAGAAACCTAAGAGGAGCAGGACTGAAGAATGGAGAGAAGGTAGGGGTACATATACACAATGCAATATTACTCAGCCCTAAATAGAAGGAAATGATGTCAGGTCCAGCCACAAGGAAGAAATTCGTGAGGATCATAACAAGTGAAGTAAGGGAGACAAGCATCATATGAGGGTCACTTATCCTGGAATCTATAAACAGATACTCATGAACTTCTTTACCAAAGAGAAACATCCTCAGAGAATTACAAGAGAAACTTATGGTTACCAAGAGAAGAAAGGTGTGGGGCAGAGAGAAATGAACCAGTTCAGACTAACATATGCACACTAGTATTGAGAAAATAAGCCACAGAAACCCACTACATAACACAAGAAACCTTACTCAATACTCTATAGCAAACTATTTGGAGAAAGAGGCTGAGAAGAAATGTATGTCTCTATCTATAAGTAAACCAAGTTGCTGTAGATGAAAAATGGAAAAAAAAAGAAATACAGGGGGAAAAATGCCCACAACCTTGTAATTCACCTGTACAGTCCAGTTTAAATTATAGGATAACAAACAAACAAATGTTGAATTTATTTCTCTTGGGCCATGGTGTCGTGGGCTGGTGTCATATCTCTGAAGCCTGAGTAAGCTGGGGCTTTAGGGCTGGAGTTTGGAGTGGCTGAGGGAGCTGGCAGCATGTGGCTGGCCATGTGTGCCCAGATGGACCTGGAGTGGTTCTTGCCAGCTTCATGAGCCTCCCAAACTCCGGGTGCAGGCAGGCTCTCTTTGAGGAAATCCAAGCCTACTGCACTCAAACATAGTGGAGCCTCTGGGATGCAAGAGCTTTCAAGAGACCCTGGGCTGCATGTGTCCCTAAGACTGGGGTTGTAACCACCGGCCACCTGTCTTAGGGTGGCCTCAGTTATGGATGATTGCACCCTTTCCAGTGTGGTTTTGCAGGAGTTAGGACGTATCCAAAGGATCGAGTGTAAGGGGAAAGAAGTAATGAGACACAAACCTTGGGTGCTTCTCCTGGTCCATTGCACTCTTAATTGACAATCCACGCACAGGATTTTCCCTGAGGCTCTGCTTGCCCAAGGAACTCGAGTTGGTTTTGAAGAAATGCTGCCACCTTGTGGCCATATCCAGTAAGAACAACTTTAAAACCAGTTCTCAAGGGCTCTTACTATTCAAAAGGCCTGAGGTTGTAAATGACACCTGCCCTTAACGTCCCTGGGAAAATCACCGGTAAAAAATTCAAAGTGAAGTGAAGTCGCTCATTCGTGTCAGACTCTTTGCGACCCCATGGACTGTAGCCTACCAGGATCCTCCCTCCATGGGATTTTCCAGGCAAGACTACTGGAGTGGGTTGCCATTTCCTTCTCCAAAGAATTCAAAGTGGGGCCCAATTTCAAGAAGCCAGTTTCAAGAGTTACATTGTATTCATGCTGTCTAAAGTCCAAAAGCATCTGGAAACATACTCCACATGACTACCTCCTAAAACGAGGTCAATCAAAACCACCACGAGGAATCACCTCATATTCCTTAGAAAGACCAGCATCAAAAAGATCTAGTGAAACTAAGTCCCACAGAGGGCTTAGGGAAAAAGTAATCCTCCCTCCCGCTTTGTTGGGATATAAATGGGAACAGGAATTATGCAAAGCAGCATAGGGGTTTCTTAAACAACAACAACAACTAAGCATAGGAGAACACTCTGTGGAATGAAAATATCTTCTGCCGTATTAATATATGAGAAATGTCACAGCCATCAGCGATTTCTGGCCTCCATCAGTTCAGTTCAGTCACTCAGTCATGTCCAACTCTTTGCAACCCCATGGATTGCAGCACACCAGGTCCATCACCAACTCCCAGAGCTTGCTCAAACTCATGTCCATTGAGTCGGTGATGCCATCCAAACATCTCATCCTCTGTTGTCCACTTCTCCTCCTGCCTTCAAGCAAAACTGTTGTCTGAGGAGGCCTTACAAATATCTGAGAAAAAAAGAGAAGCTAAAGGCAAAGAATAAGAGGAAAGATAGACCCATTTGAATGCAGAGTTCCAAAGAATAGGAAGGAGAGATAAGAAAGCCTTCCTCAGTGATCAATGCAAAGAAATAGAGGAGTTCAATAGAAGGGGAAGACTAGAGATCTCTTCAAGAAAATTCAAGATAACAAGGGAACATTTCATGCAAAGATGGGCTCAATTAAGGACAGAAACAGTATGGACCTAACAGAAGCAGAAGATATTAAGAAGAGGTGGCAAGAATACACAAAAGAACTATACAAAAAAGATCTTCATGACCCAGATAACCAGGATGGCGTGATATTCTGGATATCAGAATATCCAGAGCCAGATATTCTGGAATGTGAAGTCAAGTGGGCCTTAGGAAGCATCACTACAAACAAAGCTAGTGGAGGTGATGGAATTCCAGTTGAGCTATTTCAAATCCTGAAAGATGATCCTGTGAAAGTGCTGCACTCAATATGCCAGCAAATTTGGAAAACTCAGCAGTGGCCACAGGGCTGGAAAAGGTCAGTTTTCATTCCAATTCCAAAGAAAGACAATGCCAAAGAATGCTCAAACTACCGCACAATTGCACTCATCTCACACACTAGCAAAGTAATGCTCAAAAGTCTTCAAGCCAGGGTTCAACAGTATGTCAACTGTGAACACCCAAATGTTCCAACTGGATTTAGAAAAGGCAGAGGAACCAGAGATAAAATTGCCCATATCTGCTGTATCATAAAAAACACAAGAGAGTTCCAGAAAAACATCTGCTTTTGCTTTATTGACTGTGCCAAAGCCTTTGTGTGTGGATCACAACAAACTGTGGGAAATTCTTAAAGAGATGGGAATATCAGGTCACTTGACCTGCCTCTTAAGAAATCTGTGTGCAGGTCAAGAAGGAAGTTTTACTGGACTTGGAACAACCAACTGGTTCAAAATCAGGAAAGGTATATGACAAGGCTGTATATTGTCACCCCACTTATTTAACTTATATGTAGAGTACATCATGTGAAATGCCTGGCTGGATGAAGCACAAGCTGGAATCATTTGCTGGAAGAGATAAGAATAACCTCACATATGCAGGTGACACCATCCTCATGGCAGAAAGCGAAGAAGAACTAAAGAGCCTTTTAATGAAAGTGAAAGAGGAGAGTGAAAAAGTTGGCTTAGAACTCAACATTCAGAAAACTAAGATCATGGCATCCCATCCTGTCAGTTCATAGCAAATAGATGGGGAAAGAATGGAAACAGTGACAGACTTTATTTTGGGGAGCTGCAAAAATCACTGCAGATGGTGACTGCAGCCACCATCTTTTCTTTTCTTTTCTTCCTTGGAAGAAAAGTTCTGACTAACCTAGACAGCATATTAAAAAGAAGAGACATTACGTTACCAACAAAGTTCTGTCTAGTCAAACCTATGGTTTTTCCAGTAGTCATGTACAGAGGTGAGAATTGGACTATACAGAAAGCTGAGCACCAACAAATTGATGCTTTTGAACTGTGGTGTTGGAGAAGACTCTTGAGAGTCCCTTGGACTGCAAGGGAGATCCAACCAGTCCATCCTAAAAGAAATCAGTCCTGAATATTCATTGGAAGGACTGATGCTGAAGCTGAAACTCCAATACTTTGACCACCTGATGCAAGGAACTGACTTATTGGAAAAGACCCTGTTGCTGGGAAAGATTGAAGGTGAGAGGAGAAGCAGACGACAGAGAATGAGATGGTTGGATGGCATCACTGACTCAGTGGACATGAGTTTGAGTAAGCTCTGGGAGTTTGTGATGGACAGAAAAGCCTGGCGTGTTGCAATCCATGAGGTCGCAAAGAGTCAGACATGACTGAGCGACTGAACTGAACTGACTGATAGAATTTTAATATAATCTCTTGAATTATGACTGATAACATTATATCAAGGGCATGTCAGATGTTAGGGATTCCATATAAGTTTTGGAATATCTGTATTAATGCTATTTATCTATACATTTCAACCTCACATTTACTTTCAATAACTTGACAATGGTTTTGAATTAAACATATCAAATAAGCACAGCTTAACATTTGTTTCTGAGGTTTCACAGAGAGGTTTCTTCTTTTTTTAAAATTTATTTATTTTTAAAATTTTATTTTTTTTAAACTTTACAATATTGTATTGGTTCTGCCATATATCGAAATGAATCCGCCACAGGCATACACGTGTTCTCCATCCTGAACCCTCCTCCCTCCTCCCTCCCCATACCATTCCTCTGGGTCATCCCAGTGCACCAGACCCAAGCATCCAGTATTGTGTATTGAACCTGGACTGGCAACTCATTTCATATATGATATTATACATATTTCAATGCCATTCTCCCAAATCATCTCACCCTCTCTCTCTCCCTCTCCCACAGAGTCCAAAAGACTGTTCTATACATCAGTGTCTCTTTTGCTGTCTCGTATACAGGGTTATTGTTACCATCTTTCTAAATTCCAAATGTATGTGTTAGTATACTGTACTGGTGTTTTTCTTTCTGGCTTACTTCACTCTGTATAATAGGCTCCAGTTTCATCCACCTCATTAGAACTGATTCAAATGTATTCTTTTTAATGGCTGAGTAATACTCCATTGTGTATATGTACCACAGCTTTCTTATCCATTCATCTGCTGATGGGCATCTAGGTTGCTTCCATGTCCTGGCTATTATAAACAGTGCTGCGATGAACAATGGGGTACATGTGTCTCTTTCCCTTCTGGTTTCCTCAGTGTATATGCCCAGCAGTGGGATTGCTGGATCATAAGGCAGTTCTATTTCCAGTTTTTTAAGGAATCTCCACACTGTTCTCCATAGTGGCTGTACTAGTTTGCATTCCCACCAACAGTGTAAGAGGGTTCCCTTTCCTCCACACCCTCTCCTGCATTTATTACTTGTAGACTTTTGGATCGCAGCCATTCTGAAAATGGTACCTCATAGTGGTTTTGATTTGCATTTCTCTGATAATGAGTGATGTTGAGCATCTTTTCATGTGTTTGTTAGCCATCTGTATGTCTTCTTTGGAGAAATGTCTGTTTAGTTCTTTGGCCCATTTTTTGATTGGGTCATTTATTTTTCTGGAATTGAGCTGTAGGAGTTGCTTGTATATTTTTGAGATTAGTTGTTTGCCAGTTGCTTCATTTGCTATTATTTTCTACCATTCTGAAGGCTGTCTTTTCACCTTGCTTATAGTTTCCGTCGTTGTGCAGAAGCTTTTAAGTTTAATTAGGTCCCATTTGTTTATTTTTGCTTTTATTTCCAATATTCTGGGAGGTGGGTCATAGAGGATCCTGCTGTGATGTATGTCGGAGAGTGTTTTGCCTATGTTATCCTCTAGGAGTTTTATAGTTTCTGGTCTTACGTTGAGATCTTTAATCCATTTTGAGTTTATTTTGTGTATGGTGTTAGAAAGTGTTCTAGTTTCATTCTTTTCAAGTGGTTGACCAGTTTTCCCAGCACCACTTGTTAAAGAGATTGTCTTTTCTCCATTGTATATTCTTGCCTCCTTTGTCAAAGATAAGGTGTCCATATGTGCATGGATTTATCTCTGGGCTTTCTATTTTGTTCTATTGATCTATATTTCTGTCTTTGTGCCAGTACCATACTGTCTTGATAACTGTGGCTTTGTAGTAGAGCCTGAGTCAGGCAGGTTGATTTCTCCAGTTCCATTCTTCTTTCTCAAGATTTCTTTGGCTATTCGAGGTTTTTTGTATTTCCATACAAATTGTGAAATTATTTGTTCTAGCTCTGTGAAGTATACCATTGGTAGCTTGATAGGGATTGCATTGAATCTATAAATTGCTTTGGGTAGTGTACTCATTTTCACTATATTGATTCTTCCAATCCATGAACATGGTATATTTCTCCATCTATTAGTGTCCTCTTTGATTTCTTTCACCAGTGTTTTATAGTTTTCTATATATAGGTCTTTAGTTTCTTTAGGTAGATTTATTCCTAAGTATTTTATTCTTTTCGTTGCAATGGTTAATGGAATTGTTTCCTTAATTTCTCTTTCTGTTTTCTCATTATTAGTGTACTGGAATGCAAGGGATTTCTGTGTGTTTATTTTATATCCTGCAACTTTACTATAATCATTGATTAGTTCTAGTAATTTTCTGGTGGAGTCTTAGGGTTTTCTATGTAGAGGATCATGTCATCTGCAAACAGTGAGAGTTTTACTTCTTATTTTCCAAATTGGATTCCTTTTATTTCTTTTTCTGCTCTGATTGCTGTGGCTAAAACTTACAAAACTATGTTGAATAGTAATGGTGAAAGTGGGCACCCTTGTCTTGTTCCTGACTTTAGAGGAAATGCTTTCAATTTTTCACCATTGAGGATAATGTTTGCTGTGGGTTTGTCATATATAGCTTTTATTATGTTGAGATATGTTCCTTCTATTCCTGCTTTCTGGAGAGTTTTTATCATAAATGGATGTTGAATTTTGTCAAAGGCTTTCTCTGAGTCATTGAGATAATCATATGGTTTTTATTTTTCAATTTGTTAATGTGGTGTATTACACTGATTGATTTGCAGATATTGAAGAATCCTTGCATCCCTGGGATAAAGCCCACTTGGTCGTGGTGTATTATCTTTTTAATGTGTTGTTGGATTCTGATTGCTAGAATTTTGTTAGGGATTTTTGCATCTATGTTCATCAGTGATATTGGCCTGTAGTTTTCTTTTTTTGTGGGATCTTTGCCAGGTTTCGGTATTAGGGTGATGGTGGCCTCATAGAATGAGTTTGGAAGTTTACCTTCCTCTGCAATTTTCTGGAAGAGTTTGAGTAGGATAGGTGTTAGCTCTTCTCTAAATTTTTGGTAGAATTTAGCTGTGAAGCCGGCTG
The DNA here is from genome assembly GCF_032452875.1 of Bos javanicus. Taxonomy (NCBI): domain Eukaryota; kingdom Metazoa; phylum Chordata; class Mammalia; order Artiodactyla; family Bovidae; genus Bos; species Bos javanicus. The sequence goes on along the minus strand of NC_083897.1, from coordinate 86,510,542 downwards.
GACCTGGGCTTTTGTTTGCTGGAAGATTTTTGATTACAGTTTCAATTTCCGTGCTTGTGATTGGTCTGTTAAGATTTTCTATTTCTTCCTGGCCCAGTTTTGGAAAGTTGTACTTTTCTAAGAATTTGTCCATTTCTTCCACGTTGTCCATTTTATTGGCATATAATTGCTGATAGTAGTCTCTTATGATCCTTTGTATTTCTGTGTTGTCTGTTGTGGTCTCTCCATTTTCATTTCTAATTTTATTGATTTGATTTTTCTCCCTTTGTTTCTTCTCCCTTTGTTTCTTGATGAGTCTGGCTAATGGTTTGTCAATTTTATTTATCCCTTCAAAGAACCAGCTTTTGGCTTTGTTGATTTTTGCTGTGGTCTCTTTTGTTTCTTTTGCATTTATTTCTGCCCTAATTTTTAAGATTTCTTTCCTTCTACTAACCCTGGGGTTCTTCATTTCTTCCTTTTCTAGTTGCTTTAAGTGTAGAGTTAGGTTATTTATTTGACTTTTTTCTTGTTTCTTGAGGTATGCCTGTATTGCTATGAACTTTCCCCTTAGGACTGCTTTTACAGTGTCCCACAGGTTTTGGGTTATTGTGTTTTCATTTTCATTCATTTCTATGCAAATTTTGATTTCTTTTTTGATTTCTTCTGTGATTTGTTGGTTATTCAGCAGCGTGTTGTTCAGCCTCCATATGTTGGAATTTTTAATAGTTTTTCTCCTGTAATTGAGATCTAATCTTACTGCATTGTGGTCAGAAAAGATGCTTGGAATGATTTCAATTTTTTTGAATTTACCAAGGCTAGATTTATGGCCCAGGATGTGATCTATCCTGGAGAAGGTTCCATGTGCACTTGAGAAAAAGGTGAAATTCATTGTTTTGGGATGAAATGTCCTATAGATATCAATTAGGTCTAACTGGTCTATTGTATCATTTAAAGTTTGTGTTTCCTCGTTAATTTTCTGTTTAGTTGATCTATCCATAGGTGTGAGTGGGGTATTAAAGTCTCCCACTATTATTGCAGAGATGTTTTTTCAAAGCATCCATCCCAGAGTCAGCTGGAGGCTAAAAAAGATTAGTTAGATTTTGTTTTCTGAAAAGTTTGTTAGAACTATCAGAAAGATTTTAAAACACAGGATCATAGGTCGCTGAAATAATACCTATTAATTTAACTAAGGTGGCAATGAAAATAAATATACATCATTTAAGTGCACAAAAATTCACACAATCTGTTTTCAAAAGGAGCACTGACAGAAATAAAATTTTCTATCTTGCATTAGCTCACTTAGCAAAGTCCATTTACTTAGTTAACTTCAATCTAAATTTAGTTAATTTTGACTATACATAAACTTTTTCCTCAGGGTTCCTCTTTGTAATCTCTCATCACTTTTTGTATCTAGCCTCTTTAATTTTTCATCTAAATAAAATTAACAAGGTTATTCATTTTTTTACTAAAATGTAATTTCATTGCTTTACTGAAGACATATATTTTATGTCTTACTGTATTTTGAAAATTACTATATTATTTTAATAATTTAAATTACATGTTGAAATTAGAATCCTCAACTCTTAAAATCTTAACTTTAGTAAAACTAAGAACTAAGCAATTATGCACTATCTTTACAATGACATTTTATAAATTGGTGAGCTTAAACATCGGTGGTAATTTTTAAAAAACATTTTGTTTTCTTATAGAGAGTTTCTTGGGTGATACCAAACACTTGTATGAATATTCTCAAATGCTTTCATTTTTTTATAAATTTTTTTATTTTTAAATTTATTTTAAATATAAATTTATTTATTTTAATTGGAGGTTAATTACTTTACAATATTGTATTGGTTTTGCCATACATCAACATGAATCCACCACAGGTATACACGTGTTCCCCATCCTGAACCCCCCTCCCACCTTCCTCCCCGTACCATCCCTCTGGGTCGTCCCAGTGCACCAGCCCCAAGCAACCAGTATCATGCATCGAACCTTGACTGGCGATTCGTTTCATATATGATATTATACAAGTTTCATTGCCATTCTCCCAAATCATCCCATCCTCTCCCTCTCCCACAGAGTCCAAAAGACTGTTCTATACATCTGTGTTTCTTTTGCTGTCTCGCATACAGGGTTATTGTTACCATCTTTCTAAATTCCATATATATGCATTAGTACACTGTATTGGTGCTTTTCTTTCTGGCTTACTTCAGTCTGTATAATAGGCTCCAGTTCCAAATGCTTTTAATTTTTGAAATTTAGTAATCAATGTCTCAGTATCTTTTAAATAAATAAACTTTCATCACTTAGCTTGAATTGGCACAGTTTTAGAATTTTAAGTCACCAAACATCTGTAAAGTTCATTTTAAGTAGACATTTCTAAAATATGATTAATTTAAAGCTTTATCCCAAAGTTTTTATCTCATTTACACTTACCTTGAAGTTTCATCATGTCCAGTTATTTTCTTGCAAGAGGTTAGTAAGGTCTTATTCTTTAAACCTAAGTACTCATCTCACACGCTAGTGAAGTAATGCTCAAAATTCTCCAAGCCAGGCTTCAGCAATACGTGAACCATGAACTTCCAGATGTTCAAGGTGGTTTTAGAAAAGGCAGAGGAAGCAGAGATCAAATTGCCAACATCTGCTGGAATGTGGAAAAAGCAAGAGAGTTCCAGAAAAACATCTATTTCTGCTTTATTGACTATGTCAAAGCCTTTGGCTGTGTGGATCACAATAAACTGCGGAAAATTCTGAAAGAGATGGGAATACCAGACCAGCTGTCCTGCCTCTTGAGAAACCTATATGCACATCAGGAAGCAGCAGTTAGAACTGGACATGGAACAACAGACTGGTTCCAAATAGGAAAATGAGTACGTCAAGGCTGTATATTGTCATCCTGCTTATTTAACTTCTATGCAGAGTACATCATGAGAAACGCTGGGCTGGAAGAAGCACAAGCTGGAATCAAGATTTCTGGGAAAAATATCAGTAACCTCAGATATGCAGATGACATCATCCTTATGGTGGAAATGAAGAGGAACTAAAAAGCCTCTTGATGAAAGTGAAAGAGGAGAGTGAAAAAGTTGGCTTAAAGCTCAACATTCAGAAAATGAAGATCATGGCATGTGGTCCCATCACTTCATGGGAAATACATGGGGAAACAGTGGAAACAGTGTCAGACTTTATTTTTGGGGCTCCAAAATCACTGCAGATGGTGATTGCAGCCATGAAATTAAAAGACGCTTACTCCTTGGAAGGACAGTTATGACCAACCTAGACGGCATATTCAAAAGCAGAGACATTACTTTACCAACAAAGGTCCGTCTAGTCAAGGCTGTGGTTTGTCCAGTGGTCATGTATGGATGTGAGAGTTGGACTGTGAAGAAAGCTGAGTGCCGAAGAATTGATGCTTTTGAACTGTGGTGTTGGAGAAGACTCTTGAGAGTCCCTTAGACTGCAAGGAGATTCAACCAGTCCATCCTAAAGGAGATCAGTCCTGGGTGTTCTTTGGAAGGACTGATGCTGAAGCTGAAACTCCAATACTTTGGCCACCTCATGTGAAGAGTTGACTCATTGGAAAAGACTCTGATGCTGGGAGGGATTGGGGACAGGAGGAGAAGGGAACAACAGAGGATCAGATGGCTGGATGGCATCACTGACTTGATGGACGTGAGTCTGGGTGAACTCTGGGAGTTGGTGATGGACAGGGAGGCCTGGCGTGCTGCAATTCATGGGGTCACAAAGAGTCGGACACAACCGAGTGACTGAACTGAACTGAACAGTCAAGTATTATTCTTAATTTTGATGACTCTTAATGACATCTATATTCATTTAGATCCACACACTTAAACATTAATATCGGATATCAACTTAATATTGAATATTTCACAGTTCATGTGAACCTGAAAGTCATCTTGACCAGTTTTCTTTAAATGTAAGCATTTTTATTAAAATTAAATAGAAAGTGAAAGTGAAAGTGAAGTTGCTCAGTAATGTCTGCCTCTTTGCGACCCCGTGGACTGTAACCTACCAGGCTCCTCTGTCCATGGGATTCTCCAGGCAAGTATACTGGAGTGGGTTGATTCTAATACCTTTTAGAAATATAAATATCTCATATGTATAAACTGTGCATCAGTTCAGTTCAGTTCAGTCGCTCAGTCGTGGTCTCCCAGGCGTTAGCCAACTCCAAATTTCCATCACCAGGATGGCTCAAGTCCCTCCTTGTTCAGGGATCAGATCTATCTCCTGTCTGTTTTGGAGTACAACCCCTGCCAAGCTGTGTTGGCTCTTTAGAGCTGTCCTGAGAAATCTTATCCCCAGAAACTAGATTTTGGGGGTGTTCATTAGACTGACACTCATTTGTAGTTCTGAATAGGTATCTGAGATCTCCCAGGGACTCACAGGTGTACTGAGTGTTCTCTTCTGTTTTCTTCCATGGCTTGACTCATGAGTAGTGAATCCAGGAGTCATGTCCTGGTACCTTGACTGCTGTGGGGGTAGAAAGTATTACAGGGTAGGGGCCCTTCCATGTGGGCTAGAGTTGAGCCTTTGGGGACCCATCTTTCCAGACTTTAATTAGGACTTGTGTCCCTGGAGCATATAGTGGTGACTCCTTAGAATCTTTTGGGTCCTGGTTCACACCCCACAAGTGTATATCCTGTTGGAATTGCCCAATGGCCATGGTGTAAGACTGGAGGGTCTCAGCCTCTGGATCTAGGAAGAGGTCATTGACATAAAAAAAAAGGTCTCCCATATAGCATCTCATTAAGGACTAAGACCAACCTGTTCCTTAGGGACAATATGGGTACGGAGGAGAGCTATTGGTAAAGTCTCCTTCCATAAAGATAAAAAAGTGATATCTTTTTTATCACTGATTTTAAGAATTGGTTGGCTCTTTCTACTTTTCCTGAAGACTGAGGCCTCCAGGCACAATGGAGATAATAAGTAATGCCCAATGCTTTAGAGACCCTCTGGGTGACCTTAGAAGTAAATGATGTCCCATTGTCACTTTGTAATGACCTGGGCAGACCAAATCTCAGAATGATTTCATGGAGCATTTTTTTTTTTACCAGCTCCTCAGCCTTCTCAGTCTAGGTGGGAAAGCCTTCAATCCATCCTATGAAATTATCTATCATGATGAATAGGTATTTATACCCTTGAGAAACTGGCATCTGGATGAAGTCCATCTGCCAGTCCTCTCCTGGGTAGGTACCACGTTGTTGGACAGACTGGGTCAGCTGGGGTCTTAGAGTTCTTTGGGGGTTATTTAATTGGCAAGTGGGACAAGAGGAGGCCACTTGCTTAATAGTCGTTTGGAGGCCTGTTCTTCTGAAGGACCTTTCTAGTAATTTTTGGAGGGCCTTTTTCCCTAAATGAGTGGTGGCATGTAAGGAGTTAACCAACTTCCATTAGAGGTTTCCAAGCATAAAAAGGAGTCCCTCCTTTTGGAACCATCCCATATGATCTTCTTGAAAACCCTCGCTCTTAGCTATAAGAGTCTCACCTTCAGTATATGAAGGAGTTTCTGGCAAATTAGTCTGTGGAACAAGGTGGCAACCCCTATTAGGTCATTGTTCTGTAATGCTGCTCTCTTAGTTGCCTGATCAGCTGCTTGGTTTCCTCATGCCACTTCTGTGCTCCCTTTTTGGTGTCCTTTACAGTGGGAGACTGAAAACTCAGTGGGCAGATGGGCTGCTTCCAAGAATCTAAGGATTTGATCATCATATTTGATTGGGGACCCTCGAGTGGTCAAGTGGCCCCTTTCTTTCCAAATAGGAGCATGTTCATGTAGCACCAGAAAGGCATACTTGGAGTCAGTGTAAATTGCTACTCTTTTCCCAGCTCTAAAGCTCGAGTCAGGGCTATGAGCTCAGTTAATTGGCCTGAGTTACCTGGTGGCAACGGCTTAGACTCTATGGTCTCAAAATTGGAGACTACTGTTTATCCAGCCTTTTTTTTTTTTTTTTTCCGTTCAAGACAAAGCTGCTTCCATCAGTGTACCAGATTTCCTCAGGATTGGTCAGAGGATCTTCCAACAATACCTCTTGGGGTTTTGTCCAGTGGTCCAAGGTTTCTAGGCAACAGTGAAAGGGGAGAGAGCCCTTCTGGCTAAGCAGGAGGGTGGCTGGGTTAAGAACCTCACAATGCGGTATAGTGAGGCATGTATTTTCCATCAGCACTACTTGATATCTGAGGATTCTTTGATCAGACAACCACGGATTGCCTCTCCTGTTTAGGAGTTGTTTCACTTGGTGGCTGGTAAAAATAGTTTGCCCCCAAAAGAGAGTTTTAAAGCATCTTCTATCAGGATTGCAATAGCTGCAAAATTTCGAAGGCAGGAAGGCCAGCCTCAGGTGGTTGGGTCGAGTCTCTTGGATAAGTAAGCTACAGGCTGGGGCTCAGATCCCAACCTTTGAGTTAACACTGCCAAGGTTATTCTTCTCTTTTATGACATAAAGTTGGAATGCTTTTTCTGGGTCTGGCAACCTCAAGGCAGGTGCTTGAGTTAAGGCTTGTTTTAGTGTAGCTTCTGCCTTCTTTTGAGGAGTTTCCCACATCAGTGGGATTGAATTATCCTGTCCCTTCAAGCTTTCATATAAGGGTTGGGCAACTAGACCATAGTTGGGTATCCAGATTCTACAATACCCAATTAGCCCCAGGAAAGCTCGCAATTGTTTTCAAGTCGTAGGGGGGCAACTGAAGTATTCCTTGTACCTGATCAGAGGACAGCCTCTTGGATCCGTGTGTAATCTGAACTCCCAGGTAAGTGACCTTTTTCTTGACCATCTGTGCCTTACCATAGGAGATTTTATATCCCCTCTCTGCCAAAAAGTTTAGAACCTGAATTGCATGTTGTTGGGCATTTTTCTCATCTGGAGAGCAGATTAGTAGGTCATCTATGTATTGTAATATTTTCCCATTATGTCCCAGGTCCAGATCTAGGAGATCCCAGCTAAGAGCCTGTCCAAACAGGTGGGGGCTATCTCTGAACCCAAGTCATCTGTTGATGCTTTTCTCCTGGATCCTCCCACTTGAAGGCAAAAAGATTCTGGGATTCTTTAGCCAGTGGTATGCAAAAGAAATGCATCTTTGAGATCCAAGACTGTAAACCACTTGGCACTGGGTGGGATTTCTCCCAAGATTACATAGGGATTGGGTACTGTGGGAAGGAGGGGGACTACAGCTTCATTTATGATCCAAAGATCTTGACCCATTTGCCAGGTTCCGTCCTTTTCCTTTACAGAGAGGATCTGGATGTTACACAGCGAATTGGTGGGGACCAATAGCCCACAAGCAAGGAATTTATTTATTAGAGTCTGTAGTCCCTCCAGAGCCTCTCTTCTGAGGGGATATTGTTTCTGGTTAGGAAACCGAGTGGGATCTTGGAGGACAATGATGACCAGTTCAGCTTGGTAGGCTCGCCCAGGAGTCCCCTGGTCCCACACCTGCGGGTTAATTTTGTCCTACCATAGTTTTTGGTCCCTCTCTATTGGAGAGGGTGTAATGGGCTCTTCAGTAGTAACCAGAAGCTGTAGGGCTCTAGGGGCTGAAAAGCTTCCCATCACAAGGGTGGTCCCCAGTTTCGTGAGTATATCTCTTCCCAATAAGGGAGTAGGACACTCAGGGATCACCAGAAACTGGTGGGAAAATATTTGCCCATCCCAGCAACAAAGAAGTGTGCAGGTGAATCTTTTAGTAGTTGTTTTTCCTGTAGTACCCAAAATGGTACAGGATTGGGAGGAGAAGGCTCCGGAGTAGGAGGTCAGGACAGAGTAGGTGGCCCTTGTGTCAACCAAGAAATTCTCAGACCTAGCTGCCACATCCAGTTGCACCCTTGGCTCCAGCCCTGTGATGGTTATCTGTGACAGGCAGGCTGGCTGGAGGGGGCCACTTCAGTCCTGTTGGACCATCATGAGGGAAGGCTTGGCCCTTGACCTTGAGGCTCTTGGGTCTTGAGGGCAGAGTGCTGTCCAATGTCAGAATTGATGGCATTTGTAGCAAGCCATTTTAGGAGACTTGTCAAGGTTTGGACACTCTGTGGCCCAATGCCCCGCCTGTCTACAGATTAGGCATTTGCCTCATGCCTTGTCCTTCAAGGACTAGGGGTTTGCCATAGGACTTCCCTGGAGGGCGGCCAACATCTGGGCATGTCTTGTCTCCTTCTTTTTCTCCCTCTCCTGGGCCTTGGCCTCCCTCTCCTGTTCTCTGTTATAAAAGGTATTGGTGGCTGTCTGGACCATCTCATATAAAGAGGCAGCATGGTCCTGCTGCTGTAGCTGTTGTAACTTTATTCTGACGTAAGTTGCACATTGGGACAGGAATTTGTCCTTTAAAATCACCTGTCCCTTGTAAGAGTCCAAGTCCAGATTGGTAAACTTTCAGAGGCCCTCTTTTAGCCTTTCCAAAAAGGCAATGGGGTTCTCATTGGGCTCCTGAGTTATTGCTGATACCTGGGCATAGCTAATTACTTTTTGCTGGGCTGCTTTCAGTCCTGCCTTCACACAGATCAGAAAATGATCCCTTTCCCACATGTGCTCAGGGTCATTGTAATTCCAATTAGGATCTGAGGAGGGGACTGCAGTTTCCCCTACTGGGTATTTATTGCTTGACATGTGAAGCCCTGTTGCATACCTTTGGGCTTCCTTTAAGACCCTAGTATGCTCAGGGTTAGATAAAGTTTGACTAAATATGACCATGATGTCCTTCCACGTCAAGTCAAAGGCCAAGGTAATGTGTTGGAATGAATCTATATATTTGCCTGGGTCATCTGTTTAGCTTCCCAGGTCTTGTTTGATCTGTCATAGTTCTAAGAGGGAGAAGGGCTTACAGACCCTGGTTGGTCTGAATTCTCCTCCAGTTTCTACTAAGGGACATATTCGAGTTGGCTTTTGTGGAGGGGGTGCTCCTGGATATGGGGGCAAGTTTGGATACAAGGATGGAGCACCAGGCAACTTGGGAGCTGTGGGAGGTGAGTCTTCATGGCAGCGTTCCTTTTCTTGTCTGTACCTAAAACCATTTGCCTAGTAGGCTCACTTTTAGGGCATACAACAATCTTATACTTAAGACAGAGTTCCTTCATATTTCTTAGAAGAAAATTTGGACATAGGGGATCTCTGTCCATTTCCCTTGTCTTTTTCAGAATAATTCTAGCTGCAGGATGGTACTGTAATTTAAACTCCCATCCTCAGGCCAGTGTTCCTTGTCCCCCAGAGGATACTGTGGCCATGCAGTGGCACAAAAGAATTTTAAGCGACTCCTCCTTAGAGTTAGAGGATCGAACTGACCTCCTTCCAGTTATCAAGGATGCATCTCAAGGGCATCTGTTGGGAAGTGGATTGGTTATTTCCTGTCTGAGAAACAGTCATGACAGGGAGGAAAAGAAAAAAGAAAAATCTAATAGTCCCCGTTTAATTTCCATGGGTGGACTTCCTCAGGAGTGAGTCTTTTTGAGACTTACCCTATGCAGTACTTTTGCAACCTGAAAGCCAGGCGTTCCCAGGTCAGAGTGAAGGTCCCCAGGCAAGCTGAGGCATGACAGTCTCCTTTAGATCGAATCCCCAGGCAGGTTGAGGCAGGTTGGCCTCCCTAGAATTGGGTCCCTGGGCAGGTCAAGGAATATGGACCTCCTTGGACCCCTGGACTGGCGGATCCCTGAGCAGGTTGAAGCATGACAACCTTTTGAGGACCAGATCCCTAGGCAGGTCGAGGCAGGTTGACCTCCTGGGGCCCCTGGACTGGAGTTGGGCATCCCCAGGGTCTCCAGAGTGACCAGTGCTGGGTAGGATTAAGGGGTTGTAATTTTAACTCATTGCCAGTTTGTTCACCACAGATGGGAATAGATATCATGATGTAAAGCAATCCAAGCATGTGCCCTGAGACTGGAAACCTGGAGAAATGGTCATAAGTGTTATCCTCGTACTGCTCTAAGGGATTGCAAGTCAGTGATTTCCTCCCCTAGTCCTCCATAAGAGCAGGTTAGGGTGTCTCCAATGGTAAACACTTCATTGTCACAGCCCAATTTTAGGTAATAACAGAAGTAATGACAAAGGAGTGGGTTATCTGGCCCTGTTAGGGACATTAAGGTATTTAAATAATAGACTAGGTGGAGCAACACTGCCTACAAGGGGGCAGGGTCCTGGTTGTAGGGGTTAGTAATTGGCTTAAGAACAAATTGGTAAGAGGCAACAGACCAGATGTTCCATAAAAATGGAGTGGAGATTTGATCCTGGGTTATGTTTGTAACTTTAGGAGAAGGGTGGTAAGAGTTTGGGCCCAAACTGCCTGCAAGGCTAACTCCCAAAGTGGCAAACATTATCCCCGGAAGCCCAGTTGCTTTCAAGGAATGCCAACAGATGGACTTCTAGCAGGCATTGTGTGCCTGTCTCCCACCCTAGTGGGTTCACTGAGAGATACTGATGCTGCACAGGTTGTAAGAAACATGGAAGATGGAGGCTTGAATATCTAGAAGGATTAGATATTATACAGTATTTCCCTGCCAAGGGCCAGCTATTTTCTGGTTGTCCCTCTAGAAATTGTAGAGACAACATTGTGGGCCAGGATGGGGCTCAGGAAAAGAGAATGAAACCGGAGGGAAAGGCGCTGGGCACAACTTTTGAAAGAATGACATAGCACAAGGGCATAACATAAACCAATTGAAGTCAATTGGGTCCAAGATGACCAATCAAATTCAACTAAACCTTGATCCCCAATTTGTAAGCTAAATGACACACCCACAAGTGGTAGGACAGTTCCAAGGCACTGTCAAAAGACAGAGGATTGGGTGGTTCCCCAATGGTTGGGATGATCCTCCCACTCATTAGCATATGAATTCACCCAGTTCGCAAAAGCTAGCCACACCACATTCCATGGCCCAAGCACTTGCCCTCTCCAGTGGCCCACACCCTGCAGAGCGTGCTTCTCTGAATCCTAACAAATCCACCTCGTACCTATCGCTGTGTCTTTAACTGAATTTTTGCAATGAGACATCAGAGCCTGAGCTTCATTAGGTCCTGAAGTCAGGCATCATGGGTTTTGGCCGGGCTCAAGTCCTGGGAGAGAGAAGCTGGAGGAAGGGGGGAAAAAGCAGTGGAAAAAACGTGCCAAGGCATCCCCTTCATAACCTGCCAGAATATCTGCTAAATACCTGACCTGTGCTCACAATTTTATTGGCCTGACCCTTGGCACAAAGAAGATTAAGGACAGAAGAACTCCCACCAGCTTGGGTAACAGCTACTGGGGCTCAGTAGATAGAAGAGCCTTTGGGACATACTGACGAGTAGCCTCTCTAGAGTCCTAAAGTTGCACCCACTGCCACTAGCCTGTTCACAGGGGAGTTCGAGGAAACAAGAAATGAGAGATTGCAAAGGAATTAAGATTTTGTTAGGCATATGTCCTTCCAACCATAGGAGCGAGGACCTCCTATCCTAACTGGAGGTCTTCTGGAATCTGAACCTGAGCCGTGTGAGCTTTCTGCCAAGTTTGTTTTTTCTGTCCCAGTTTCCAGCACGCTGGGCTTCTTGTCACTTTCCCTGCACTGGGTTTTCTTTGAGTTCAGCTCCCACTGCGGGAGCTTTTGCTGAATTGAGCTCCTGCTGTGCTTGGCCTCCTCCTTGTGGGGGCTGCACCAAGGTTGTTTCAGCCAGGTTAAATCCGAGTCATGCCACCATAGATGTTGGGGGAGTAATTTCCTAGGTTCTGTCTCATCACAACAAAAATTTGAAGCGATGGATCAGCGTTACAGCTCTCAGATGGATCAGTGTTACAGCTTCGTGTTACAGCTCAGTTTTATTTAGAAAATACAGAGAAATACATCCTCGAGGCCTGAGGGCATGCTGACCCAAAAGACGTGAAGGGCAGGGGGGGGGAGGGGTGGTGGGGAGCGAGAGAGAGAGAGAGAGAGAGAGAGAGGGAGAGAGACCCAGCCCTTTGGATCTTCTTTTTATATGTTTCTTCTCCTCTTCCTGGGCCTGCCTTATGTAAATTGGGCTAGCCAGGAGTGCTGTTTGTTCTACCTGAGGTCCTCACTCTGGTCCTTGGACCTTCCTTTGTTCTATTTTCATGGGTTTTTCCCTTCCTCATCTTTTAGCCACTGCCATTCTGGATTCCTTTTTCCTATTCTAACTACCTAACAGAACCATTCAATTTCAGCTTCTTTGGAATTAGTCTTTGGGTGTAGGCTTGGATTACTATTGAATGGTTTGCCTTGGAAACAAAGTTCATTTTGTCACTTTTAAGATTGCATCCAAATACTGTATTTTGGACTCCTTTGTTGACAGTGAAGGCTACTCCATTTCTTATAATGGATTCTTGACCACAGTAGTAGATGTAAGAATCATCTGAATAAAATCGCTCATTCTGGTGCATTTTAGTTCAGTGATTCCTAAAATGTGGATGTTCACTCTTGCCATCTCCTGTTTGACCACTTTCAATTTACCTTGATTCATGGACCTAACACTACAGGATCCTATGCAATATTATTCTTTACAGCTTAATTTTACACCTCAGTGAATTAGATAAAGAAGAAAAAGTAAACCCATACTTAGCAGAAAGAATAAAATAACAAAGAAAAGAGCTTTTAAAAAGTGATATAGAGACTAGAAGAGAACAACAACAAAAAAATCACTGATACTAAAGGTTGATCACCAGTCCAGGTTCGATGCAGGATACAGGATGCTTGGAGCTGGTGCACTGGGATGACCCAGAGGGATGGTATGGGGAGGGAGGTGGGAGGGGGGTTCAGGATGGGGAACACGTGTACACCTGTGGTGGATTCATGTTGATGTATGGCAAAACCAATACAATATTGTAAAGTAATTAGCCTCCAATTAAAATAAATAAATTTAAATTAAAAAAAATAAAAGTTGATTTTTTGAAAAATTAATAAAATTAACAAACTTTTACCTAGACCAAGGGGAAAAAGGTAGAGGACTCAAACCAAATTATAAATGAAAAAGAAGACATTGCAACTCACAACACAGACATACCAAGGATCATGAGACTATGATTAATAATTATATTTCAACCAATTGGAAAAACTCTATTGTGTCAGTCTTTAACAATAGTCTCACTATCAGCTAGAATGCCTAGGAGCAATCACTTGGCTCCATACTAGTTATGGCTAATATCAACAGAAATTTGACAAGAAATGATGTTGTGACTGGTTCAACTCTTGTGGCTCTTATTATAATTGCAAGATGCACCTCAGAAACAACAATCAGGGAACGTTGGAAAAACAAGGTTTATTATTCTTAGGTCCTGGAGGATATGTGTCATGCTCAGGAACACATAGTTAAGTCGCAGGTAGAGAAAGAGTGAGATGGTAAGGGAGAAGCACAGGGAGAAGATAAACGGTAGGGGAAGAGGTAGAGAAAGAGAGAGGATGTGAGTTTCTTCCTTTATTGTGATTGAGGAAGGGGTACCTAGGATTTCAGGTGTTCACTATTAGCAAATTTAAAATATGACTAATTAAAGTGTGGAGAGGTGAAAGTGCTGTCATTCAAGTGGTCAGTTATCTAGGTTATCTAGGGCTTTCTAGAAGGGGAATATCATGGGTGGGATTGATTGGTTCTTAATCTAGTTGTGTATCTAGAAATATGTTTATTTGAGGTAAATGTCTTTGAAATGGATGCCTTGGAAATCAAAAGCTTAGTATCAGGCATTTATATCACAATGAAACAAGCTTATTATTAGGCACTTACACTGCTGCTGCTGCTGCTGCTGCTAAGTCGCTTCAGTCGTGGCCGACTCTGTGTGACCCCATAGACGGCAGCCCACCAGGCTCCCCCGTCCCTGGGATTCTCCAGGCAAGAATTCTGGAGTGGGTTGCCATTTCCTCCAATGCATGAAAGTGAAAAGTGAAAGTGAAGTCGCTCAGTCGTGTCTGACTCCTAGCGACCCCATGAACTGCAGCCCACCATGCTCCTCGGTCCATGGGATTTTCCAGGCAAGAGTACTGGAGTGGGGTGCCATTGCAGTAACCCATAATAAATGGTCAACTTTCTAAGGACATACAACCTATCAAGGCTGGATCATGAAAAATAGAAAATCTGAACAGACAGTAGTAACTGCAGACATTAAAGCTGTACTGCAAAACTTCTCAACAAAGAAAACCTGGATCCAGATGGTTTCAATGGTGAATTTTGCCAAACATTTAAAGAATTAGAGCCAGTCCTTCTCAAAGTCATCCAAAACAAAATCTAAGGAAGAGAACATTCCCAGACTTGTGTTACAAGTCCAATAGTATTCTGATACCAAGCTCAGACAATGAGAATAGAAAAAAAGAAAAAAAGTACAAGCAAAAAATCCTGATAAATATAGATGCAAAAACTCAAAACAAAATACTAGCAAACTGGATTCCACAGCACATAAAAGTATCCTACACCATGATCAGGTGGGATTTATCCCTGTGATGCAAGAATGGTTCAACATATGTAAATCAATAAACATGATATACTACATTAATAGAATGAAGGATAAAAATCTTATGATCCACCCAATAAATAAAGAAAAAAGCCTGACAAAAGCTAGCACCCATACATGGTAAAAGCTCCCAATAAGTCAGGTACAGAAGCAACATACCTCAGCATAATGAAGATCATATACAACAAATACACAGCTAACGTTATACACAATCAGTGGTGAAAACTTGAAAGTTTTTCCTCTAAGATCAGGAAAAAGATAAGAGTACCTGTTGCTATTCAACATTGTACTGGAAGTCCTAGGCAAAGACATTAAAGAAGAAAAATATATAAAATACATCTGAATCAGAAAGGTGAAGTAAAATTATCTTACTGATGGTGTGATCATATATATATAGATCTCTAAAGACTCCACAAAAAGCTGCAAGAATTAATAAAGAATTCAGCAAAAATGCAGAATTTAAAATTAATATACAAAATTTGTTACATTTCTATAAAATAATATTAAACTATCAGGAAGAGAAATGAAGAAAGTTTCATTTACAATAGCTTCAAAAATAATTATGAATAAATTTAACTAAAGAGATGAAAGATTTGTAAACTGGAAACTTAAAAGACATTGATAAAAGAAATTGAAGAAGACACAAATAAGTGGAATGATATGTTGTGTTCATGGATTGGAAGAGTTAATATTATTGATATGTTCATACTACTCAAAAGCATCTAATAGATAGTGAAATTCCTATAGAAATTCCTATCAAAATTCCAATGGCATTTTTCACAAAATTAGCAGAAAACCCCTACAATTCACAGAAGACCCTGAATAGCCAAAGCAATCTTGAGAAAGACAAACAAAGCTGGAAATATGATAGTTCCTGATCAATCTACTTTATAGAAATACAGTAATAGAAACAGAATAATAATGGCTTAAAATACATACATAGATGAGTGGAGCTGAATCAAGAGCCCATGATTATTACCTGCATACAAACTAATGTTTGATGAGAGATTGAAGAATACTCAATGGGGAAAAAGTAAATTCCTCAATAAATGGTGTTTTGAAAACTGTATATTCACATGCAAAAGAATGAAACTGAATGCCTACTCTTACACTGTGTGTGCTTAGTCTCTCAGTAATGTCTAACTCTTTGCAACTCTCTGGACTGTATCCCAACAGGCTCCTCTGTCCATGGGATTTTTCAGGCAAGAATACTGGAGCTGGTTGCCATTTCCTCCACTAGGAGATCTTCTGGACCCAGGGGTCGAACCCATGTCTCCTGTGTCTCCTGCATTGCAGATAGATTCTTTACCCACTGAGCCATTAGGGAAGCCCTACAAATTTTTGTAACTCTTACAGTAGTTACAAAAATTTACTTGAAATGGATTAAAGACTTAAATGTAAGATCTAAAGTCATGAAACTACTAGGAAAAATTTTTGAAAAAAACCTCCTTGACACTGATCTTGTCAATGACTTTTTGGATATGACACCAAAGCAAAAACAAAAATGAACAAGCTGGATTACATAAAACTGAAAAGTTTATGTATAGCAAAAGAAAGACCAATGAAATGAAAAGGCAATGTACAGAATGGGAGAACATATTTGCAAACCATATGTTTGATAAGGGGCTAATTTCCAAAACATAAGTAACTTCTACAACTCAGTAACAAAAATCTGTCAAAGAGGGTCTTGCTGTATTTTATTGCCTAAGTTTCCCCCTAAGAGCATTATAGTTTCTATCCTTACATTTAAGTCTTTAATCAATTTTGAGTTTATTTTTGTGTATGGTGTTAAGAAGAGTTCTAGTTTCATTCCTTTACATGTAGCTCTGCAGTTTTCCTAGTACCACATATCTTTTTTGTATTTCTATTATCTATGTATTTATTTTTAAAAATTAATTTATTTTATTTGGAGGATAATTATTTTACAATATTGTGATTGTTTTTTGCTATACATCAACATGAATCAGCCACAGGTATACATTTATTCCCCCATCCTGAACCCCCCTCCCAACCTATCTCTCTTGGTTGTCCCAGAGCACTGGCTTTGGGTGCCCTGATTCGTGCATTAAAGTTGCACTGGTCATCTATTTTACATATGGCAATATACATGTTTCAATGTTATTCTCTCAAACCATTCCACCCTTATCTTCTCCCACTGAGTCCCAAAGTCTGTTCTTTTCATCTGTGTCTCATTTGCTGCCCTGCATGTAGGATTGCTGTCTTTCTCTTTATGACTTTCTCTGCTCTGTGGCTCTAGGTTCATACACATCATTAGGACTGATTCAAATATATTCCTTTTTATAGCTGAGTAATATTCCTTTGTGTATATGTACAACAACTTCCTTATCCATTCATCTGCTGATGGACATCTAGATTGCTTTCATGTCCTAGCTATTGTAAATAGCTTAGCACCACATATTGAAGAGGCTGTTTTTTTTCCCATTGTATATTCTAGCCCCCTTTGTCAAAGATAAGTTGCCCACAGCTGCATGAGTTTATCTCTGGGCTTTCTATCTTGTTTCATTGATCTATATTTCTGCTTTTGTGTCTATATCATACTGTCTTGATGACTGTAGCTTTGTTGTATAGTTGGAAGTCAGGAAGGTTGATTTCTCCAGCTCTATTTTTCTTTCTCAAGATTGCTATGGCTATTCAGGATTTCTTTATGCTTCCAAACTAATTGTGAGATATTTTCTTGTAGTTCTGGGAAAAGTGCACTGGTAATTTGCTAGGGGTTGCATTGAATCTGTAGATTGTCTTGGGTAGTACAGTTATTTTCACAATATTGATTATTCCAATCCATGAACATGGTATATCTCTCCATCTGTTTGTGCTGTCTGATTTCTTTCATCATTGTCTTATAATTTTTTTCATGCAGGTATTTTGTTTCTTTAGGTAGGTTTATTCCAAGGTATTTTATTTTATTGTTTCAATGGTGAATGGGAGTGTTTCCTTAATTTCTCTTTCTGATTTTTGATTGTTAGTGTATAGGAATGCAATAAATTTCAGTGTAGTAATTTTGTATCTTATGAATTTACTATGCTTATCAAGTAGTTCTAGTTTTCTGGTGATATCTTTAGGGTATAGTATCATGACATGTATGGTATCATGTCACCTGCAAACTGTTTGAGTTTTATTTCTTTGTTTCCTGTCTGGATTATTTTATTATGTTTTCTCTGATTTCTGTGGATAGGACTTTCAAAACTATATTGAATAATACTTACAAAAGTGGGCACCCTTGTCTTTCAACTGATCTTATGGGAAATGCTTTCATTTTTTTTTTCTTTTCAATTTATTTTTTTTATTGAAAGATAATTGCTTTACAGAATTTTGTTTTCTGTCAAACCTCAACATGAATTAGCCATAGGTATACATATATGCGAAGAGTTGGCTCATTGGAAAAGACTCTGATGCTGGGAGGGATTGGGGGCAGGAGGAGAAGGGGACGACAGAGGGTGAGATGGCTGGATGGCATCACTGACTCGATGGACGTGAGTCTGAGTGAACTCCGGGAGTTGGTGATGGACAGGGAGGCCTGGCGTGCTGCGATTCATGGGGTCGCAAAGAGTCGGACACGACTGAGTGACTGATCTGATCTGATCTGATGTGATACATATATCCTCTCCCTTTTGAACCTCCCTCTCACCTCCTGCCCCATCCCACCCCTCTAGATTGATACAGAGCCCCAGTTTGAGTTTCCTGAGCCATACAGCAAATTCCCATTGGCTATCTATTTTACATATGGTAATGTAAGTTTCCATGTCACTCTTTCCATACATCTCACCCCCTCTTCCCCTCTCCCCATGTCCATAAGTCTATTCTCTGTGTCTGTTTCTGTACTGCTGCCCTGTAAATTCTTCAGTACCATTTTACTAGATTCCATATAAATGTGTTGGAATATGATACTTATCTTTCTCTTTCTGACTCACTTTACTCTGTATAATAGGTTCTAGGTTCATCCACCTCATCAGAACTGACTCAAATGTGTTCCTTTTCATGGCTGAGTAATATTCCATTGTGTATATGTACCAAAATTTCTTTATCTATTCATCTATCAATGGACATCAATGTTGCTTCCATGTTCTAGCTGTTGTAAATAGTGTTGCAATGAAAAATGGGGTACATGTGTCTTTTTAAATTTTGGTTTCCTCAAGTATATGCCTAGGAGTGGGATTGCTGGGTCATATGGTGGTTTTATTCCTAATTTTTAAAGGAATCACCATACCATCTTCCACAGTGGCTGTATTAATTTGCATTCCCACCAACAGTACAAGAGTGCTCCCTTTTCTCCACACCCTCTCCAGCATTTATTGTTTGTTGATTATTTGAAGATATCCATTCTGACTGATATAAGATGATATCTCATTTTAGTCTTCACTTGCATTTCTCTAATAATGAGTAATGTTGAGCATTTCTTCATGTGTTTACTAGCCATCTGTATGTCTACATTGGAGAAATGTCTGTAGATCTCTTGCTCACTTTTTGATTGGGTTGTTTGCTTCTCTGGTATTGAGCTGAATGGGTTGGTTGTATATTTTGGAGATTAATCCTTTGTCATTTGTTCCATTTGCTATTATTTTCCACCATTCTGAGGTTTGTTCATTCACTGTTCTTATAGTTTCCTTGACTGTGTGAAAGTTTTTTAAGATTAATTAGGTCCGGTGTGCATGTCGCACATCAATGGGCTGCTGTTGTTGCAGTAGTCCTAGGACCTGGGCCTCAGCGCTGGTTTGTGATGCTGGCCAACAACCGGCTGGACTTTGCCAACTCGACCTGTGATGTGGCCACAGACTTCGCACGCAGTGTGGCCCTGCTGCTGTTCTATTTGGTGGCAGGCATGAAGGCGCTGCAGCAGCAGGCCACTGGCTGCACCGGCTACCTGCTCAGTTACTATGCACAGATCATAGGGCTGGAGTGTGTGCAGCTCCCCTGCAGTAAAATGAGGTGCCAAGTCGGGCTAGGTGCTGCTCTGCTGGCCCAATAATGCTGCAGTCACCACCACATAGCTGGTGCCAACCCCTACCTGGGCGAGGAGGTTAAGGGTCTGTCCGCAGAGTACTCACTGCTGCTGCCTGGCCCACCAAGGACGCCAAGCCCAAGGACTTGACACCGGCTGGATACAGATGCCCTCCTCCATCAACTCCTTGGACTTGAGCGACTCTGGGATTTACAGGCAGGCCAAAAGGAGGCAGATCTCGCCCACAAACATGCCCATGTCTGAGACCTCGTCCCTGCTCAAGAGCGAGGTGCTGGCCCAGCGGGACTGCGAGAACTGTGCCAAGGACATAGGCTGCTACTACGGCTTCTACTCGCACAGCTTGGCCGGCCCCTCATGCCTCTCCCTCTGCTAACGCCCCACCTGGAACACTCCCTCAGTTTATTTGACCTTCGAATACCTGCAGCGAATTCGTACAGGTCTCCTGAGTGTGATTTTAACTTTTTTTTTTTTTTTTTGCACAGCAGTTTCTGCAGTTACCACATCGACCTTCAACTTGGCTATAAACCTTTTTGGTTTGCCTACTTAACTCTCCTTCTGTGAAGTTATCGTAACAGTTCCCCTCCCCCTCCCCTTCTTTTTCTCATGCTCTCCTTGTCTTTCTCTTGTCATGAAACTCTTCACCTTTAGGAGACCTGGGCAGTCCTGTCAGGTAGTAGCGATTCCGACCCGCCAAGTCTCAGACTCACCATTAACCATAGGATGTTGACTGTAGAACCTGGACCCACCCAGTGTGTCCTTTCTTATTCCCGAGTGGATGGATGGATGAATGGTAGGGATGTTAATAACTCAAGTGGAACAAAGCCTGTGAAATGACTGTATATAGTGTTAATTTACTGTAATGAATGACTAGTTTTTATTTACATTGTCAAGGCACAAAACCAGTTCACGCTTAAACTTTCTCATTAATTTCCTTTTTCTCCATCCACCCCCGCCCCTGAAAATGTTTTCTTGTGAGATTATTAACAGTATTTTAAGAGGCTCTGGAAGCTTGAAAGACTAGATAATGAAGAGTTTCTCGCTTCTCCTCAATCCATTGCATGAAAAAACTACTCCATGCCCTACTGCACACAAATAGCTAAGGAGAGGATAGGTGTCTGTTCACAGGCAAGCAGATTAAGTGGCATGATGCCTGCAAAGCAAAGTTAACTGGAATTACATGTTTTTTCCTCCTTCCTTCTAAATAGAATAGCTCAACATCAGCAATATTATTTTGCCTTGTTTGTTTTTCCCCAAAGTGACAAATCCATTACTGGTCTGTGCAGGTGCCAAATATGCTGACAAACTGTTTCTGAATATCTTTTCAGTGCCCCCCCTCTCCACCTTTATATGCTGTAAATCTTTGTAATGAATATTCTACTAATGATATAGATGACTGAATTGTTGGTAACTATAATGTAGTTTAGTGAAGATGAATTTTGTGAGTTATATATTTTACTGCCTTTTAGTTTTGAAAATGATTTCCCCACCACCTAGAAACAGCTGAAATTTGACTTCCTTGGGAAAACACTAGCATCAATGCAAATAAGACTGTTTATTCCCCCTTTTAAGTCTTGTTATATTTGATAAGGAGCTCTGATTCCCCCTGAAAATAGATTAGTAGGATTTCTAATGTTGTGTAGTAGACCTATACTTTTTCTTTTTATTTTAAAATTAATGTGAAATATGCCTCATATACAATATTCAATCTAGATTCCAGTCCATTGGGGAGATTTTTTTTTCCTAATAGTAATTCAGGGTCTAAACCTGTGTATATTTTGGCTCTTCTGTAAATCTAATGTTGTGATTTTTATATTTGTTTTGCTTTGTCTGTGAACTGAATAATTTATACAAGTACACACTCCATTGAGAAATGTTTTGTTTTTTGCTCGTTTGTATTGTCTGTATATAACAAGTTTGTATCATCTGTGTATAAGTAAAATAAATCTGGTAAAACAAACAAATGAAAAGATTAATTAGGTCTCATTTGTTTATTTTTCTTTTTATTTCTTTTAGTCTAGCAGGTGTGTTATAGAGGATCTTGCTGTGATTTATGTCAGAGTGTGTTCTGCCTATGTTTTCCTCTAAGAGTTTTAAAGTTTCTGGCCTTACATTCAGGTCTTTAATCCATTTTGTGTTTATCTTTGTGTATGATGTTAGTAACAGGATTCTCAAGTGGCTCAGTGGGTAAAGAATCTACCTGCAATGCAATCTCTGGGTCAGAAAGATCCCTGGAGGAGGGCATGGCAAACCACTCCAGTATTCTTGCCTGGAAAATCCCATGGACAGAGGAGCCTGGCAGGCTCCAGTCCATAAGGTCACAAAGAGTCAGACACGACTGAAGCAACTGAGCATGCACATATGCACATGATGTTAGAAAGTGTTAAAATTCCATTTTTTTTTTTACATGCACATGTCCAGTTTTCCCAGCACCACTTATTGAAGAGACTATCTTTTCTCATTGTGTATTGTGTCCTTTGTCAAAGATATGGTACCCATGGGTGTGTGGGTTTATCTCTGGGCTTTTATCTTGTTCCATTGGTCTATATTTCCTTTTTTGTGCCAGTACCATACTGTCTTAATGACTGTGGCTTTGTAGTATAGTCAGAAGTCAGGCAGTTTGATTCCTCCAGCTCCATTCTTCTTTCTCAAGATTGCTTTGCCTATTTGGTGTATGTTGTGTTTCCACATAAATTGTGTGTTTTTTGTTCTAATTCTATGAAAAATACCATCAGTAGTTTGATATGAATTGTATTGAACCTGTATATTTAGTTATTTCACAATATTGATTCTTCCAATCCAAGAACTTGATATATCTCCCCATCTGTTTGTGTCATCTTTGATTTCTTTCATCAATGTCTTATAGTTTTATGCATACTTGTCTTTTGTCTCTTTAGGTAGATTTTTTTTTCATAGGTGTTTTATTCTTTTTTGTTGCAGTGGTGAATAGGGAATATTTCCTTAATTTCTCTTTCTGATTTTTTATTGTTAGTGTATAGAAATGCAGAGGATTTCTGTGTATAAATTTTGTTAACATGGGTCTTCTCCCATTTTTTTCTTGATGAGTCTGGCTAATGGTTTGTCAATATTGTTTATCTTATCAAAGAGCCAGTTTTTAGTTTATTGATCTTTGCTATTATCTCCTTTTATTTTTTACTTATTTCTGTTCTGATTTTTATGATTTCTTTCCTTCTTCTAACTTTGAGGTTTTTTAAATTGTTTTTCTAGTTGCTTTAGGTGTAAGGTTAAATTCTTTATTCAATGTTTTTCTTGTTTCTTGGGATAGGCCTCTCTCAGCAGTGCTTTTAGTGCATCTCATAGGTTCTGAGTTGTCATGTTTTCATTGTCATTTGTTTCTAGGTATATTTTCAGTTGCTTTTTGATTTCTTCAGTGACCTATTGGTTGTTCAGAAGTGTATTGTTTACTCTCCATGTGTTGTGGTTTTTGTATTTTTTCCCTGTATTTGATATCTAATCTGATAGTGTTGTGGTCAGAAAACAGGCTTGAAATGATTTCTTTTTTTCCCCTAAATTTACCAAGGCTTGATTTGTGGCCCAAGATGTGATCCATCCTGGAGTAAGTTCCATGTGCACTTGAGAAAAAAAGTGAAATCTCCTGTTTTTGGATGAAATATCCTGCAGATATTGATTAGGTCCATGTGATCCAATGTATCTTTCAAAGCTTGTGTTTCTGAAAGGGTTAACAGCCTTGGTAGGGAGGTCAGAGGTCCCCAAGCAGCAGGGGGAAATAAACTGCAAGTGGCAGACTTTTTTTTTCCTTCCCTATACAAAATTAAAGGAAGCTTCTTTTAATTCTGTGTTGCCATGACAACACCTGGTTCTACCTGAATTAATACTTTTCTCAAACCTTGAGCTAACCAATGAAATGTTAGCTATGGAAATGTTTTTCTTAAGCTATGTTAATGAAACTGTATTTGCTTTGGAATCTGCCTTTCTTCAAATCGGTTCCACCTAAGGCTAACATTTTTCTCAAACCTTGAGTTGATAATAGCTCAGCAAACCAGTGTGTCTTACTCATGGAAAAGTTTTCTTAAACTATGTTAATGAAACTAAATATTTGCTTGGGAATCTGCCTTTCTTCAAGATTCATGTCAATTGTTTTATGGCTGGAGATGACTCCCCTAGTGCCATTCTATTTCAAAATGCATGCTGTGGGAGAGGGGCCTAGTGCAACTCTCTCAGTCTTAAGGTGTTTCTTTTATCCGATTAGAAACTTGCTAACAATGCAAAGAAATAGAGGAAAACAATAGAATGGGAAAGACTAGAGATCTCTTCAAGAAAATTAGAGATACCAAGGGAACATTTCATGCAAAGATGGACTCGATAAGGGACAGAAATGGTATGTACCTAACAGAAGCAGAAGATATTAAGAAGAGGTGGCAAGAATACACAGAAGAACTGTACAAAAAAGATCTTCACGACCCAGATAATCACGATGGTGTGATCACTGACCTAGAGCCAGACATCATGGAATGTGAAGTCAAGTGGGACTTAGAAAGCATCACTACGAACAAAGCTAGTGGAGGTGATGGAATTCCAGTTGGGCTATTTCAAATCCTGAAAGATGATGCTGTGAAAGTGCTGCACTCAATATGCCATCAAATTTGGAAAACTCAGCAGTGGCCACAGGACTGGAAAAGGTCAGTTTGCATTCCAATCCCAAAGAAAGGCAATGCCAAAGAATGCTCAAACTACCGCACAAATGCACTCATCTCACATGCTAGTAAAGTAATGCTCAATATTCTCCAAGCCAGGCTTCAGCAATACGTGAACCGTGAACTTCCCGATGTTCAAGCTAGTTTTAGAAAAGGCAGAGGAACCAGAGATCAAATTGCCAACATCAGCTGGATCATGGAGAAAGCAAGAAAGTTCCAGAAAAACATCTATGTCTGCTTTATTGACTATGCCAAAGCCTTTGACTGTGTGGATCACAATAAACTGTGGAAAATTCTGAAAGAGATGGGAATACCAGACCACCTGACCTGCCTCTTGAGAAATCTGTATGCAGGTCAGGAAGCAACAGTTAGAACTGGACATGGAACAACAGACTGGTTCCAAATAGGAAAAGGAGTACGTCAAGGCTGTATATTGTCACCCTGCTTATTTAAATTATATACAGAGTACATCATGAGAAACGCTGGACTGGAAGAAACACAAGCTGGAATCAAGATAGCCAGGAGAAATATCAATAACCTCAGATATGCAGATGACACCACCCTTATGGCAGAAAGTGAAGAGGAACTCAAAAGCCTCTTGATGAAAGTGAAAGTGGAGAGTGAAAAAGTTGGCTTAAAGCTCAACATTCAGAAAATGAAGATCATGGCATCTGGTCCCATCACTTCATGGGAAATAGATGGGGAAACAGTGTCAGACTATATTTTTTTGGGCTCCAAAATCACTGCTGATGGTGTCTGCAGCCATGAAATTAAAAGGTGCTTACTCTTTGGAAGAAAAGTTATGACCAACCTAGATAGCATATTCAAAAGCAGAGACATTACTTTGCCAACAAAGGTCTGTCTAGTCAAGGCTATGGTTTTTCCTGTGGTCATGTATGGATGTGAGAGTTGGACTGTGAAGAAGTTTGAACACCGAAGTTTTGATGCTTTTGAACTGTGGTGTTGAAGAAGACTCTTGAGAGTCCCTTGGACTGCAAGGAGATCCAACCAGTCCATTCTGAAGGAGATCAGCCCCGGGATTTCTTTGGAAGGAATGATGCTAAAGCTGAAACTCCAGTACTTTGGCTACCTCATGCGAAAAGTTGACTCATTGGGAAAGACTCTGAGGCTGGGAGGGATTGGGGGCAGGAGGAGAAGGGGACGACAGAGGATGAGATGGCTGGATGGCATCACTGACTCGATGGACGTGGATCTGAGTGAACTCTGGGAGTTGGTGATGGACAGGGAGGCCTGGCATGCTGCGATTCATGGGGTTGCAGAGTTGGACACGACTGAGTGACTAAACTGAACTGAACTGAACTGAACAGGTATAAAACACCTTGCTAAGAACTAGCAAGGCGGCATTCTTTCTGTCTCCTTCTGATTTCTATGTCAGAAGCTTTCTCTGTCTCATTTTATACTTTAATAAAACTCTGCTACAAAAAATCTGCAAGTGATCAAGCCTCGTCTCTGGCCCCAGATCAAAATCCTCTCCTCTGGAGGTCATGAATACTGGTGTAGCTCACGTTTCATGACCACAACTTTTCATGTCCTTATTAATTTTCTATCTGGATGACCTGTCCATTGGTGTGCAAGTGGTATTAAAGTCCTGAACTATTTTTTTGTAGCTGTCTATTTCTGCTTTAATAGTTTTTGACATTTTTTAAAATGTATTGATGTGCTCTTATGTTGGGTGCATAGATATTTATAATTCTTATATCTTCTTAGATTGATCCCTTGATCATTATGTAGTATTCTTCATTGTGTCTTGTGCATTCTTCATTTAAAAGTCTATTTCATCTGATATGAGTATTGCTACTCCCATTTTCTTTTGATTTTTATTTGCATGGAATATTTTTTTCTAGCCCCTCACTTTCAGTCTGTGCATGTCCCTAGGTCAGGGTCGAGTCTTTTGTAGACAGCATTTATAGGAGTTTTGGTTTTTTATCCATTTAGCCAATCTCATTTTATTTTCAAGATTTTGGATCATCTTTATTATTATTGCTCTGAATTCTTTTTTCAGGTAGACTGCTTATTTTCTCTTCCTTTGTTTGGTCTTGTGGGTTTTTACTATGTCCCTTCATTTGTTACATGCTTCTCTGTCTTTTCAATTCTTTAATTTACTGTGTTTGGGGTCTCCTTTCTGCAGGTCTGGGGGTTATTGTTCCTTTTAATTGTGAAGTCTGCTCCCCACAGGTGAAGTTGAAGAAGTGCCTTGTGAAGTTTTCCTGGTTGGGAGGACTTGAGACTGAGCTCTGGTGGATGGACCTGGATCTTGTCTTTCTGAAGGATAGTGCCATGTCCAGTATTATGCTTTGGGATGTCCATGGGCTTGGTATGGCTTTAGGAATCCTTCATACTAATGGTCAGATTTGTTTTTCTCTTTTGCTAATGGTTTGGCATGAGGTGTCTGACATTGGAGCTTTTCGGCCTTTGGGTAGTGATTGGTCTTAGTGTTGAGATGAAGGGATTTGGAAGAGTTCTCTTCAATTAATGCTCAATGGGGTCTTCAGGCCTCTGGTGGTTCAATGTCCTGGACTCAGATCTACCACCTTGGGGGTTCAGGCCCAACCAACTGCAGCACCAAGAATTCACAGGCCTCACAACGCAGAAGACAAAGCTTGCATACTTACAAAGAGAAAGGAAGAGAGAAAAAGGTGAAAAAAAAAAAGGATGAAAACAAGAGTCAAAAAGAAGAGTGTAATAATACTTTAAGAAGAAATATACAATAAATTTATTTAGAAATAAGACGTTTTACACATGGAAAATACCAGTTGTAAAAAATAAAAATTAAAGGAATAATAGAGAAAGAACATAAGAACAATATAGGGGGAAATGAGGATAAAGGAAGTAAGGAAAAAAAGAAAGGAGAATAAAGTATATAGGTTGGTAGCTCTACCTCTGCCTCCCTAGGAGACCCTCCAATACCAGAGTGTTCTCTGGACCTGCTTTGGCAACAGCTCAGATTCTAATCTGGCCCAATTCATGCTTGTACTTGTCTCCAGTGTCCACTGTTGCCAGAGCCAGGGCTTTTTCTTTTGTGTAAGCACTCATTGTCCTTTTATATGCTCCATAGACACAAAGTCTACCTAGTTGATCATGTGGACTTAATCTGCAATTCGTACAGTTGGGGAAAGGTTTTTGGTCCTCCTCCTTAACCACACTGCCCCTGGAGTTCAGCTGTGGTTTTATCCCCACTTCTGCATATGCATCACCTACAGGAGTCTGCTCCTAAGGCTGCCCTGGAGGACTTGGCTCTGCCCCAGTGAGGACTGATCATGGAGGTGGTGCAGCTGCTTGGATCATGGGGACCTTGGCAGCACCAGGTACACAGGGGAGCCAGTGGCCACAGATGCAGGGGTATATGGTGCTGTTAGTTTTTTTTTTTTTTTTTTCCCTTGCCTCTGGTATTTCTGCCTAAATGAGGACAGGACATTGAGTTAGTCATGGCTGCTCAGATTGTGGGGAACCTGGTCGTGTCAGGTGTTCAAGGAAGCCTGCATCCATGGGTGTAGGAGATAAGGCGCTATTAGAGCCTTTTTCTAGCCTTTGACATCTTGCATTCAAAAGGGCTTCCCTGGCTGGTCCTTCTGTGTTGCTTGGTGCAGCAGGTGCTCAAAGCCCCCCAGTGCCCCTCCCCACCCCACCTGGCTGGGGTCTTTCTCAATTGTCCCATGAATGAGGTACTCAAAGGGCCACCATGTCCGAGGTCTTCCTCCATTGGTTAGCTGCTGTGCACCAGCATGTGGGGAGAGGGAGAGGCTACAGTGATAGCTTCACCCCCTGCATGTGACTGAGCAGTTTTGCCCTTCCTCCGTGGCCACCAGGCTTTCCTCCCAGGGCATTCCCTGCTGGGATCTCCTTCCTCAGCTCCCCTTGGGTTATCTCCACACAGTCAGTAGCTGTCCTCACCTTGGGGTTGCCGTCCAATCCCTACATTCCAGCTCCCATCCACTGCTTTTACCAAGGACCAGTGTCCCTGTTCAGAGTATGTAGGGCTGAGGTACGGAATTGTCTGTGTGGTTCTCAACCCATTCAGACTGTCACAGATGAGCTGCTGCACTCTCCAACAGCCTCAAATGCTTACTTTCTGTCCCAAACAATTGTCCTGATGTGGGAATCTGCCCCTGCTTCAGTTCCTCCACCCCTCTGGTGCTTGTTCAGCCCCACTCACTTTCCTCCTCTTTTTCCCTTCATTCCTTCTTCCCACGGAGTTTTGTGTGAAGAAGTGAAGTGAAGTGAAAGTTGCTCAGTCATGTCAGACTCTTTGTGATCCCATGGACTATAGCCTGCCAGGCTCCTCTGTCCATGGAATTCTCTAGGCAAGAATATTGGAGTGGGCTGTCATTCCCTTCTCCAGGGGGTCTTCCCAACCCAGAGATCAAACCCGGGTCTCCTGTGGCTCCTGCATTGCAGGCAAATCTTTATCATCTGAGCCACCAGGGAGGCCTGAGTTTTATGTGGATCTATATATTCCTTTTCAGTGATCAGGGATTCCAGCCAGCTCTCAGCTGGTGCTCTGTGAGATCCTTTGCATCTGAAGATGTATTCCTGATGCATCCATAGAGAGTACTCCAAGTCCACCTACTCCTCTGTCATCTTGAAATCTCCTTAACCCTCCTTTTAAAGTTAAGTTTGGATGTCGCTTGCTTTCACAGCATGAAGACTCTGTGCAGGAAGCTGACATATTAGAAATCGTCTGTATTTGAGCATAAGCTTACATATGATTCTGTAATTGGGATGATTTGTAGGGGATTAGTTAATATACATTAGGAATAATACCAGTTTCAACCTCAAAGGGCAAAGAGTTGAGTTTAAGAGAAGGATGCAGAGGCAGGAAACAAAGTTGATGGAAGTTTTTGAAGGGTCTTTTAGAGGAGCAAGTAGATTACCTGCGGCCATAACCATGATAAATAAAGCTGTAAGTAGGGGAGAGAATTTTTCTATGGGGAAGAGGTTCTCAACCCCTGGCTACTCATTAGTATCACTTGGAGAGGCTTTTTTTTTTTTTTTTAATTATGTTCAGGCTGTACTCCAAAATAAGTTAAAATCTCTAGAGATGGGGATCTATGCATCAGTATTTTAAAAACTCCCCAAGTGATTCCAGTATAAAACCAAGGTTAAGAATCACTGCTGCAGGGGTGTTGGACTAGAGTAGGAAGGTTCAATTCACATTAATAAGAAATACATCCCATACAAGACAATTGGAAGGTAGAATGAAGAAGTGATTAATCAGTGATTATCAACAACTAAGGCTTCTTGGAGAGAGTCTCTGACCAAAACCCAGGCTTTTAATTTTTATCCAAATGTGTTGTTTAATATAATACTTTTCAATATTGTTATTAATTTATGACTTTAACAAGAGATCTAGTGTTATATACAGCATACAAATGAGAAGAAAAAATGCATCATGGTCTGGCTCTTTTGTTCTTCCTATTGAAAGCTTAATTTCTCAGATGAATCTGGAGGATCTGAAAATTACCTCTAGAGGCACCTTTAATGAACATTTAGTTAAAATTTCAGGGTATTAAAAACAGATGATTACAAAATAGAATGGAAAACATCAATAAAACTCATAGGTTAAAAAAGTTGCATTTACTCAGTTGCATTCTAGTCACTATTTCTTGTTATCTTCTCTGTCCTTCCTCTTCGAAATATCCTGCTACCAAAAGTGAGTCTATAGCAAAACTAGTTCTTGTATGTTCATTGTACATCAGTGTTGGAAACCTCTCATAGATCATTGAGGCCAATCTTCCTTGTGCACCATGGGGGAAACTGAGGCCACAAAAAGTACCCTTTTCTTACTCTAGCAATTCAGATCTCCAGCATGTTCTTTCAATGACAACATTGTGGCCAAGGAGACAACATGATCAATGTGGTCCTTCTGATTATATGGGAATGATTAATGTATCATGAGTTCATAATACTTTGACACTGCTATGTGATACTTAGAGATGCCTGGGGAGACTCTCTGATGTAGCCTATCAAGCTATGAACTATGAGAAATCCAGTGGAATAAATTGTTTTCTCTTTCCTGAGGTATGTCTTAGAGAGGCAGCTGTGGCATAGTGGGAAATGCTTGTGCCTCAGAGTCAGACAGACTTAGACTGGAATTCCAGCACATCATTTACTATTGCATCACCATAAAAAATTATTAAATCTGGGAATTTGAGTTTCTTTTGTAAAACGAAGGTTATAAAGAGTATCTACTGCTTAGGGATATCATGAGGATTGAATGAGACAAAATATGAAAATGAAAGAGTACATGAGAGATAACCACTAAATATTGATTCTACTTTCCTCTTCTATTTCATTGTTGCACTATTACTTAGAAAGGAGATATGAAAGAAGGGAATATACTGGCACTAGAGACCACAAGGCAAACAAAAGCTTTGGGGATGATGATCATGTGACTAGGCAGCTGCTTTAACTGGAGATCTATTTTGTCCAGGTAGGCAGCACTTGAGACATACACACACACACACACACACACACACACACACACACACACACATATGCTTTAGAAGGCCTTAAAAAACTACCTGTTGGGTATACAGAAACTTGCCAATCATGTTGTGAACATAAAATGAAAGATCATAGAAATATAGAAAATAGAAATATACAAGTGGTCCTAGTCCCTAATAAAAATAATCAAAGAATGCCTTATTTAAGAGTTTGATGACTTGCTTGCTGCTTTAATCCATCTGATTTCCCTATGTCCTTCTTGGGTAAGGAGTAGGAGTTCACTGCCCTATGACTTGTACAAGCACACGCTGATATTGGCTATAACAGATAAATGCTAACCCTTCCTATGCCTTAGTCACCGTCTATAAATTAGAGGGTTAAATCTCTTCTACTGTAGCAGAATTCAATTTTTTTGACTAAGAATGGGAAGTCTGATTGGGGAAAAAGGTCTTTTATGACACAATAGCAGGACAGACTTACCAAAGGGCCTGGATTCTTACCTGCCAATTAATTCCCAGTCACTCTTCCTCATTCCATAGTGGTTCCTTCAAAAAACTGTAGCCTGTGACTGTATTTTCCAATATCTCTTTTCCTATACCCACCCTTAAAGCTATAGCAGTTTCCTTTGTTCTTTCTCCTTTGGTTTTGAATGATATTTCCTGTAAGTTCCTTCTTGATCATCCTTTCTCTTTCCTTCAGGCTAAATAGAGAGCTCAAAATGAAGAGAAGCAAATAGGACTCTAGTTTTGTCTCTTTCTTTTGTCTTGAGTAATTGGATCATGTTTGTGTATGTGTGTGTGTGTGTGAGTATGTCTGTCTGTCTACCTGAGAGAGGGCAAGAGAGAGAGAGGGAGAGAAAGGGGAAGAGAGAAATTTATATTATTTCTGTCAGTGCAAGTATTTGGAAAGTAATCAAATTGTTAAAACAAACTCAAGTCTACTTAGATCAATGGTCACATAATATTTTTAAAACGTATTATTGAAGGATATTTTACACATGACAAAATTCATCCATTTCAAGTATGCTTTTCAATAATTTTTATTAACTTTACTGAAAGTTGCAGCAATCATCATAGCTCAATTTTAGAACATTTTCATCCCCAAATAAGATCCCTCATGCATATTTACATTTATAGATTTTTCCTGACTTACAATCAGGTTACATCCTGATAAATTCACCATAATTTGAAACTATCCTGTGTAAAATGCATTTAATATTCTTAACCTACCAATCATCACAGCTTAGTCCAGCCTGCCTTAAATGTGTTCAGAACACTTATATTATTTTACAGTTGGGAAAAATCATAAAACACAAAGTTGATTTTTATAACAATGTCTTGAATATCTCATGTGATTTATTGAATAGTGCACTGAAAGTGAAAAACAGAATGGCTATATGGTAGTGAATGGTTATAAGTGTATCAATTGTTCACCTTTGTGATTTTATAGCTGACTAGAAGCTGTGACTCTCAGCATTACAAAAGTAATTAGAGAGGGGTGGTCCTAAGATGGCAGAGAAATAGGATGGGGAGACCACTTTCTCCCCTACAAATTCATTGAAAGAATATTTGAACGCTGAGCCAATTCCACAAAACAACTTCTGAATGCTGGAAGAGGACATCAGGCACCCAGAAGGCAGCCCATTGTCTTCAAAAGGAGGTAGGACAAAATATAAAAGATAAAAAGAGAGACAAAAGAGGTAGGAATGGAGATCCATCCTGGGATGGGAGTGTCAAAAGAGAAGTTTCCAAACACCAGGAAACACTCTCACCAGCAGGTCTGTGGGGAATCTTGGAATCTCAGAGGGAAACATAACCAGGAGGATAAATAAATAAATAAATAAATAAAACCCACAGATTACGTGCTAAACAGCAACTCCCAGTACTCGCAGATGCCACCAACAAGCAGGGGCTGAACAAGGAGGCGCCGGCTGCATTGCTTAGGGTAAGGACCAGCTGGAGTGCCCTGAGGGCAATCTGAGGGAGCTAAAGTGAGATAGCAATCCAAACTGTGGGATAGCCAGAGAGAGAGGGAAAAAAAAAAAGGGAGAGACAGAGAAAACTATCCTGCAAAAAGCCCTAACCTGAGGCACTGCCAGGCCTGCTCATAGAACAAAGGACTGAGGAGAGCTAGCAGGCTGTGGACCACCCCATTCCCCACTGGAGACAAGCAGGTGGGGGGAGGGGGTGTTGGGTGGCACAGCCAGAGCCAGAAAGGGGCAATTGCAGCCCCAGAGAGGTATCCTCTAGCAAACTGCAAACAGGCTCCATTGCTGATCAAGAGTTTCTGGGATTCTGGATGGTTGACATCCGCTGGGAGGGTCGCAGCCAGAAATCAACTCCCCAGAAGAGACATACGGCACACCTGAGAAGGTGTGACCCTTGTACACCAAGGAAACCGAGCGGCTGGAACTGGGGAGGCAATAAGATGCACCGCCCACCTGAGGAGAGTGCACTCGCCAAACACATGGTTACCTGAGCTGCTCGGACCTGGGAAGGGCACAGGCCCAATCGAGTCTGCGCCTTTGGGGAGTACTCGAGAACCTGAACCTGAGCGGCTTAGACCTGGGAAGTGCACGCAACCCAGGGCCTGCCTCAGACAGTTCCCAGCAGAGTAACCTGGAGCCTGAGCAGTATAGACTGGGAAAGCACACATGTCATGATCAGGGGCAAACCCAGTGTGGTTGAAACACTGTGAGCACTCCCCACATATGCTAGGGATATTTGTTTGCAGTGTTCCTCCCTCCCCACAGAACGACTGAACAAGTGAGCATAAAAAAGTGACCACTTTCACCCCCTGGTGTCAGGGCTGAAATTAAACACTGAAGAGACCAGCAAACAGAAGAAGCTAAAATAAACAGAGGGAACCGCTTTGGAAGTGACAGGTGCAACAGAATAAAACCCTGTAGTTAGCACTGACTACATCAGAAGGGGCCTATAGATTTTGAGTAGTATAAGCTGGATCAAGGAACTATCTGAAACTGAACTGACTCCCCACTGTCCACAAGAACTCCAGAGAAATTCCTAGATATATTTTTACTATTATCACTTTTTAAATTAAAATTTTTTAAAATTTTAAGTCCTCTATTACTCCTTTAATTTTCATTTTTATAATCTACTATTACCTTGCAAAAAAAAAAGATCCTATTTTTAAAGTAAACTTCATATATATATTTTATAATGTTTGTGACTCTGTTTTGTTTTTTTAATATTGTATTGTTGAGAGTCTAACCTCTACTCTGGATTTTTAATCTTTGCTTTTTGGTATTTGTTATCAATTTTGTACACTTGAGAATCCAATCTTCAGTACCCATTTTTACTTGGGAGTGTGATTACTGGCTTGATTGCTCTCTCCCCATTTTGACTCTCCTCTTTTTCCACCAGGTCGCCACTATCTCCTCCCTCCCCCTTCTCTTCTCTATCCAACCATGTGAATCTCTTTGTGTGTTCCAGGCTGTGGAGAACACATAGGGAACTGATTATTGTCTGGATCTGTCACTCTCCTTTTGATTCCCCCTTTTATCCTCCTGGCCACCTCTTTCTCCTTCCTCCCTCTTCTCTTCTCTGTGTAACTCCATGAACATTTCTGAGGGATCCAGACTGTGGAGAGTACATAGGGAAGTGATTGCTTGCTAGCTTGCTTTCACCCCTTTTGATTCCCCTTCTTCTCCTCCTGGTCACATCTATCTCCCTCTTCCCTCTTCTCTTCTCCATGTAACACTGTGAATCTCTCTGGGTGTCCCTCACTGTGGATAAACTTTTCATCATTAACCTAGATGTTTTATCATTGGTGCTGTATAGATGGAGAAGTCTTGAGACTACTGTAAGAATAAGACTGAAAACCAGAGGCAGGAGGCTTAAGTTCAAAACCTGAGAACACCAGAGAACTCCTGACTCCAGGGAACATTCATTGACAGGAGCTCATCCAAAAGCCTCCATACCTACACTGAAACCAAGCACCACCCAAAGGCCAACAAGTTCCAGAGAAAGACATACCATGCAAATTCTCCAGCAACAGAAACATAGCCCTGAGCTTCAATATACTGGCTGCCAAAAGTCACACCAAACCAAGTGACATCTCAAAACTCATTACTGGGTACTTTATTGCACTCCAGAGAGAAGAAATCCAGCTCCACCCACCAGAAGAGACACAAGCTTCCCGAACCAGGAAACCTTGACAAGCCACCCATCCAACCTCGCCCACAGTGAGGAACCTCTACAATAAAGAGGAGATACAAACTGCCAGAACACAGAAAGGCCACCCCAAACACAGAAATCTAAACAAAATGAAAAGGCAGAGAAATACTCAGCAGGTAAAGGAACAGGATAAATGCCCACCAAACCAAACAAAAGAGGAAGAGATAGGGAATCTACCTGAAAAAAAATTCAGAATACTGATAGTGAAAATCATCCAAAATCTTGAAAACAAAATGGAGTTACAGATAAATATACTGGAGACAAGGATTGAGAAGATGCAAGAAATGTTTAACAAGGACCTAAAAGAAATAAAAAGAGTCAATATATATATATAATGAATAATGCAATAAATGAGATTAAAAAAACACTCTGGAGGTTACCAACAGTAGAATAACGGAGGCAGAAGATAGGATAGTTGAGATAGAAGATAGAATGGTAGAAATAAATGAAGCAGAGAGGAAAAAAGAAAAAAGAATGAAAAGAAATGAGGACAACCTCAGAGACCACTGGGACACTGTTATTGCCCAAACATTTGAATCATAGGAGTCCCAGAAGAAGAAGACAAAAAGAAAGACTAGGAGAAAATACTTGAGGAGATAATAGTTGAAAACTTCCCTAAAAGGGGGAAGGAAATAGTCACCCAAGTCCAAGAAACCCAGAGAGTCCCAAACAGGATAAACACAAGGTGAAACACCCCAAGACACATATTAATCAAATTAACAAAGATCAAACACAAAGAGCAAATGTTAAAAGCAGCAAGGGGGAAAAAAAAAAAAACACACAAATAATACACAAGGGGATTCCCATAAGGACAACAGCTGATCTTTCAATAGAAACTCTTCAGGCCAGAAGGGAATGGCAGGGCATACTTAAAGAGATGAAAGAGAAAAACCTACAACCCAGATTACTGTACCCAGCAAGGATCTCATTCAAATATGAAAGAGAAATCAAAAGCTTTACAGACAAGCAAAAGCTGAGAGAATTCAGCATCACCAAACCAGCTCTCCAACAAATGCTAAAGGTTCTTCTCTAGATAGGAAACACAACAAGGGTGTATAAACTCGAACTCAAAACAATAAAGAAAATGGCAATGCAATCATATTTATCAATAATTACCTTAAATGTATATGGGTTGAATGCCCCAACCAAAAGACAAAAGCTGGCTGAATGGATACAAGAACAAGACCCCTATATATGTTGTCTACAACAGACCCACCTCAAAACAAGGAACATATACAGACTGAAAGTGAAGGGCTGGAAAAAGATTCCACGCAAATAGAGACCTAAAGAAAGCAGGAGTGGCAATACTCATATTAAGTAAAATAGACTTTAAAATAAAGGCTGTGAAAAGAGACAAAGTAGGACACTACATAATGATCAAATGATCAATCCAGGAAGAAGATACAACAATTATAAATATATATGCACCCAACATAGAAGTACCACAATATGTAAGGCAAATACTAACAAGTATGAAAGGGGAAATTAACAATAACACAATAATAGTGGGAGACTTTAATACCTCACTCACACCTATGGATAGATCAACTAAACAGAACATTAACAAGGAAACACAAACTTTAAATGATACAATAGACCAGTTAGACCTAATTGATATCTATAGGACATTTTACCCCAAAACAATGAATTTCACCTTTTTCTCAAGTGCACAAGGAAACTTCTCCAGGATAGATCACATCCTGGGCCATAAATCTAGCCTTGGTAAATTAAAAAAAAAAAATTGAAATCATTCCAAGCATCTTCTCTGACCATAATGCAGTAAGATTAGATGTCAATTACAGGAGAAAAAAGTATTAAAAATTCCAACATATGGAGGCTGAACAACACGCTGCTGAATAACCAACAAATCACAGAAGAAATCAATAAAGAAAACAAAATATGCATAGGAATGAATGAAAATGAAAACACAATAACCCCAAACCTGTGGGACACTGTGAAAGCAGTGCTAAGGGGAAGGTTAATAGCAATACAGGCTTACCTCAAGAAACAGGAAAAAAGTGAAATAAATAACCTAACTCTCCACCTAAAGCAACTAGAAAAGGAAGAAATGAAGAACCCCAGGGTTACTAGAAGGAAAGAAATCTTAAAAATTTGGGCAGAAATAAATGCAAAAGAAAAGAGACCATAGCAAAAATCAACAAAGCTAAAAGCTGGTTCTTTGAGAAGATACATAAAATTGACAAACCATTAGCCAGACTCATCAAGAAACAAAGGGAAAAGAATCAAATAAACAAAATTAGAAATGAAAATGGAGAAACCACAACAGACAACACAGAAATACAAAGAATCATAAGAGAGTACTATCAGCAGCTATATGCCAATAAAATGGACAACATGGAAGAAATGGACAAATTCTTAGAAAAGTACAACTTTCTAAAACTAAACCAGGAAAAAGTAGAAAATCTTAACAGATCCATCACAAGCAAGGGAACTGAAACTGTAATCAGAAATCTTCCAGCAAACAAAAGCTAAGGACCAGATGGATTCACAGCTGAATTCTACCAAGAATTTAGACAAGAGCTAACACCTATCCTACTCAAACTCTTCCAGAAAATTGCAGAGGAAGGTAAACTGCCAAACTCATTCTATGAGGCCACCATCATTCTAATACCAAAACCAGACAAATACGCCACAAAAAAAGAAAACTACAGGCCAATATCACTGATGAACATAGATGCAAAAATCCTTAACAAAATTCTAGCAAACAGAATCCAGCAACATATTAAAATGATTATACATCATGGCCAAATGGGCTTTATCCCAGGGAGGCAAAGATTCTTCAATATCCGCAAATCAATCAATGTAATACACCACATTAACAAGTTGAAAGATAAAAACCATATGATTATCTCAATAGACGCAGAGAAAGCCTTTGACAAAATTCAACATTCATTTATGATAAGAACCCTCCAGAAAGCAGGAATAGAAGGAACATACCTCAACATAATAAAAGCTGTATGTGACAAACCTACAGCAAACATTCTCCTTAATGGTGAAATATTGAAAGCATTTCCCCTAAAGTCAGGAACAAGACAAGGGTGCCCACTCTCACCACTACTGTTCAATAGTGTTTTGGAAGTGTTGGCCACAGCAATCAGAGCAGAAAAAGATATAAAAGGAATCCAGATTGGAAAATAAGAAGTAAAACTCTCACTGTTTGCAGATGATATGATCCTCTACATAGAAAACCCTAAAGACTCCACCAGAAAATTACTAGAGCTAATCAATGAATATAGTAAACTTGCAGGATATAAAGTTAACACACAGAAATCCTTTGCATTCCTATACACTAACAATGAGAAAATAGAGAAATTAAGGAAACAATTTCATTTACCATTGCAACGAAAAGAATAAAATACTTAGGAATATATCTACCTAAAGAAATTAAAGGCCTATATATAGAAAACTATAAAACACTGATGAAAGAAATCAAAGAGGACACTAATAGATGGAGAAATATACCATGTTCATGGATTGGAAGAATCAATATAGTGAAAATGAGTATACTACCCAAAGCAATCTATAGATTCAATGCAATCCCTATCAAGCTACCATTAGTATTTTTCATAGAACTAGAACAAATAATTTCACAATTTGTATGGAAATAAAAAAATCTCAAATAGCCAAAGCAATCTTGAGAAAGAAGAACGGAACTGGAGGAATCAACCTGCCTGACTTCAGGCTCTACTACAAAGCCACAGTCATCAAGACAGTATGGTACTGGCACAAAGACAGAAATATAGATCAATGGAACAAAATAGAAAGCCCAGAGATAAATCCATGAACCTATAGATAGCTTATCTTTGACAAAGGAGGCAAGAATATACAATGGAGAAAAGACAGTCTCTTTAACAAGTGGTGCTGGGAAAACTGGTCAACCACTTGAAAAGAATGAAACTAGAACACTTTCTAACACCATACACCAAAATAAACTCAAACTGGATTAAAGATCTAAACATAAGAGCAGAAACTATAAAACTCCTAGAGGAAAACATAGGCAAAACACTCTCTGACATAAACCACAGCAGGATCTTCTATGACACACCTCCCAGAGTAATGGAAATACAAGCAAAAATAAACAAATGGGACCTAATTAAACTTAAAAGCTTTTGAATAATGTAGGAAACTATAAGCAAGGTGAAAAGACAGCCTTCAGAATGGGAGAAAATAATAGCAAACAAAGCAACTGACAAAGAATTAATCTCAAAAATATACAAGCAACTCCTACAGCTCAATTCCAGAAAAATAAATGACCTAATCAAAAAATGAGCCAAAGAACTAAATAGACATTTCCCAAAAGAAGACATACAGATGGCTAACAAACACATGAAAAGATGCTCAACATCACTCATTCTCAGAGAAATGCAAATCAAAACCACAATGAGGTACCATTTCATGCCAGTTAGAATGTCTGCTATCCAAAAGTCTACAAACAATAATTGCTGGAGAGAGTATGGAGAAAAGGGAGCCCTCTTACCATGTTGGTGGGAATGCAAACTGGTACAGCCACTATGGAGATTCACAGCCACAGTGCGGAGATTCCTTAAAAAAATGGAAACAGAACTGCCATATGACCCAGAAATCCTACTGCTGGGCATACACACTAAGGAAACCAGAATTTAAAGAGACACGTGTACCTCAATGTTCATCGCAGCACTGTTTATAATAGCCAGGACATGGAAGCAACCTAGATGTCCATCAGCAGATGAATGGATAAGAAAGCTGTGGTACATATACACAATAGAGTATTACTCAGCCATTAAAAAGAATACATTTGAATCAGTTCTAATGAGGTGGATGAAACTGGAGTATATTAAACAGGGTGAAGTAAGCCAGAAAGAAAAACATCAATATAGTATACAAATGCATATATATGGAATTTAGAAAGATGGTAGCAATGACCCTGTATGTGAGACAGCAAAAGAGACACAGATATATAGAACAATCTTTTCGACTCTGTGGGAGAGGGCAAGGGTAGGTTGATTTGGAAGAATGACATTGAAACATGTATATTATCATATGTGAAACGGGTCACCAGTCCAGGTTTGATGCATGGGACAGGGTGCTCGGGGCGGGTGCACTGGGATGACCCAGTGGGATGGGATGGGGAAGGAGGTGGGAGGGGTGTTCAGGATGGGGAACACATGTACACCCATGGCTGATTCATGGAAATGTATGGCAAAACCACCACAACATTGTAAAGTAATTAGCCTCCAACTTAAATGAATAAATTTATTAAAAAGAAGTAAAAAAAAGTAATTTGAGTGCACACTGATAGCTCAGGAAAAGATCAAAACTCAAAATTTGAAGTATGGTTTCTGTTGAATGTTTATCAC
The DNA here is from genome assembly GCF_032452875.1 of Bos javanicus. Classification (NCBI taxonomy): domain Eukaryota; kingdom Metazoa; phylum Chordata; class Mammalia; order Artiodactyla; family Bovidae; genus Bos; species Bos javanicus. The sequence goes on along the minus strand of NC_083897.1, from coordinate 86,470,473 downwards.
TTTCACACTGCCATAAAGTCAATAGTTGTAAGCTGAACAACTTAATTATCATAAATTGGGGACTGTCTATAATTCCTTTCCAGCCTCAGTCAACTTTAATCTAACTTCTGTCTCTATTAGCTTGCCTATGTGGATATTTTATACAAATGGATTCATACAATATGCAGTCTCTTTTGTCCGGCTGTTTCATTTAGCTTGTTTGAGGTTCATTTATGACATATTATGTGTTAGTTCAATCATCTTTATTACTGAACATTACATTATATGTTTATTTGACAATTTGTTTATCCATTCATCAGTTGATAGGCATTTAAGTTGTTTCTACTATTTGGATACTATAGATAATGTTTCTATGAATATTTGTGTAAAAGTTTTTTGTGCACATATATTTTTAATTATCTTGAGGTACATACATAGTGGGGAGAAGGCAATGGCACCCACTCCAGTACTCTTGCCTGGAAAATCCCATGAATCGGGGAGCCTGGTAGGCTGCAGTCCATGGGGCCGCAGGGAGTCAGACATGACTGAGTGACTTTACTTTCACTTTTCACTTTCCTGCATTGGAGAAGGAAATGGCAACCCACTTCAATGTTCTTGCCTGGAGAATCCCAGGGATGGGGGAGCCTGGTGGGCTGCCATCTGTGGGGTCGCATAGAGTTGGACACGTATTTATTTCCACATACATAGTGAAATTATTGGATCATATAGTAATTCTAACTTTAAATTTTAGAGGAATTGTTAGGCTGTTTTCAAAAGTTGGTGCACCATTTTACAATCCCACTGACAGCGTATGGGCTTTCCCATTCTCCACATCCTTGCCAACATGTGTTGTTAGCATATTAAATATGGGAGAAACTTAGATCACTCTAGGTCTTGAGTAAGATTATAGTAAAACACAGAATTCAAAGTTAAATAGTATATCTTTAGGTGGTTCTTTAAATTCAATGAGATTGTAAACAGACTCTAAAATGGCCAGGTAGTACTTCTAAGAGATAATAATCTAGATAATCTCAAGATAATATGCTTCTATGCTTTAAAAAATGCTATGATCAAAATGAAAAAACATACAAACTCAGACACTTTGCAGATGTCACAAGACATGTGCTTAGTCCTCTTAACATGGAACCCTGTTTTAAGAAGTGTTAGTTTAGCACACAAAAAATTTTAGTAGATCTGTAGCCTACGAAAAAGACAGATGCCATAAGAAATTCAGAAATATTGAAGGAAAACTTGGATTATCACCCAGATCTCTTGGGTGGAAACTCAGTGAATCCAACTACCCTTGGTGCTGAATTCACTGATAAGAAATATGTTTCATGAGCAAAGACACACCAACCAAAGGAGGCATCTTAGTTATTTGAAAGTAGAGGAATAAACAAGGTTTTTGGATGCATTTTTAATTTATTGGCTAATATGAAATATCTCCAGAGCATCAGAAATAAAACATTCTGTCAGTAGCTACCACATATATAAGGCTCAAGATTCAACAAAATGTCTCCAAATAACCAATTTAGGATAATAAAAGTAATTGAAATTTACCTACATTCAATGTAAAACACCAGAGACCTTGGTAGTGAGGTTAGCAGGGTGTTACATGCATAAGAAATTATCTTCTCAGTACAGTAGGGGTTTGTGTTTTGGAGAAGGTGCTACAGTATTGACACTCTTACTGAGCCTGAGTCTGAGAACCTAGAAGAAGAAAGCGGCTCTCCTAGGCTCCTCTTTGTCAAAATTCAAATCTAAGTATACAGAGAAGAAAATACTAAATCAAAAAAGTAAACTCATCCACAGCAAATACTTCTCCTCCCTTACAAACAAAAACAATTTTCTTTTGCTAGTTCAAATATAGACGACTCAATTATTATCTAGTCTTAGGGGCATGTTGAAAATGTTTCTGTCATGTATCTTTTGTGATTCCACTAACAAATATTACCCAAGTAGAAAAGATACATGAAAGCAAGGCATTCAAAGATACCTGTACTTTAAGAGCAATGAAATCTTTAAAAGCACTCCCCAGGAACAAAAACTTGAGTGTGACATTTGCTATGGCCAAGCAGCAATTATGGAGAAGAAAATGGCAACCCCCTCCAGTATTCTTGCCTGGAAAACCCCACGGACTGGACGGAGGAGCCTGGTGTGCTGCAGTCCATTGGGTCACAAGGAGTCAGACACGACTGAGTGACTTCACTATAAGCAGTAATTATAAAGAAGAAAAACATCCTTCACCTCACCTCCACCCAAGATGTCTTAAAAAGCAAAGTAAAACATTTCCCTAGTTCAATTGCTAACTACAAATTTTTAAAGTTAACTTATTTAATTGGAGGATAATTACTTTATGATATTGTGATGGTTTTTGCCATACATCAACATGAATCAGTCACAGGCATACATGTGTTCTCCTCATCCTGAACTCCCCTAGAACCAAGGTGATCCTGGGTATGACTTGGGATGATCATACAATGTTCATACCATGAGGACCTTGCTCTTGATTGGCATACTCATGTACTGAGGTAAGCTTGGCAACAAAGGCTGGTGTCTTAATTGCTACAGAAAAGGCCACTGCTAAGAAGTTATTCTGGGCTGTGTATTCTAGCCAGAAAGTTTCTTGTCTTGGGTGGAGCTTACAATGAGCTTTGTATTGATTGTGTTTAAGGATATACCATTGGGCAATTTTGCTACATGGCTGCTGTTTTTTTTTTTTTTTTTCCTGCAATGTTGCTCTCAGTGTCACTATGGTAACTGTACCATGTTAAAGCAATTGTTAAAGTGAAATTATTAGGGGTAAACAGTGGAGAAAGCCCTGGTCTAGGGATCAAGAGACTTAGGTTAGACTGACTTCTAGTCTGACAAGTGACATATCTAATATAAGCTGCTTTTCTCTTCTTCAAAAGGAATATTATAACACCCTATTCAGGGGATTGTGAGGATGAAATGAGACCATAAATATAAAAGAGCTCTGTCAATTACAGTCTAGAGCAGGCACAGTGAAGATGGCTGGCTGTAATATTTTATCATTATATTATTGTTAATATAATTGTGACACAATCACTACCTTTCCCATAGATGCAACAATATTAGACTTGAATCACAACAATGCAAATGGTAACTTTTGAACACCTAAGACCTCCTCTAGCTGAATCATCTTCAATTTGGATACTGGTTCTTGCACTACCAGAAGCTCCAGACATGGCTAATTAGAATCAGTGAGATAAGAATAAGCTGTCCCAGAAAAAAATAACAGAGAACTTAAAAGTCAAGACCTAAACCCTTGGCTCACACATATTTGCCAATACCTGTGTTAAGTCAGGCTGCTTGATGCAGGCTTGCAATTCAATTGCTTCTAATCCCCAGTGCAGTACAATGGGAACTTTTAATTTTTTCCTAGGAGCTTTTTAGAACTTAACTAGTGGGTTGCCCTGGGAACCCTTAATCAGTGTTTGTAGATGAACTGTTCCCTATGATACATTTAATAAAACCTTGAAAGCAGAAGTCCTGTTGTAGAGAGCATTCATTTGCCAGTACTAGGACCTATTGAAGTGCACATGCTGTTTAATGTACTTAATTAACCACCAAGTAATTGTGGGACAAGAATTAGCTGTACAGGACTGAAAAAAAAAAAAAAAAAACAACAACTGATAATACAGAAGAATATAGCCTCCAAGTTACTTATTACATCATGCTCATGAGATATATAAGTTCAGTTCAGTTGCTCAGTCATGTCCTACTCTTTGCGACCCCATGGACTGCAGCACACCAGGCTTCTCTGTCTATTACAAACTCCCAGACCTTGCTCAAACTCATGTCCATCAAGTCAGATATGCCATCCAACCATCTCATCCTCTGTCATCCCCTTCTCCTCCCACCTTCAATCTTTCCAAAGGATCAGGGTCTTTTTTAATGAGTCAGTTCTTCGCATAAGGTGGCCAAAGTATTGGAGCTTCAGCTTCAGCATCAGTCCTTCCAATGAATATTCAGGATTGATTTCCTTAATAATTGAATGGTTTGATGTCCTTGATGCCCAAGGGACTCTCAAGAGTCTTCTCCAATACCACAGTTCAAAAGGATAAATTCTTTGGTGTTCAGCTTACTTTATGGTCCAACTCTCACATCCATACATAACTACTGGAAAAACCATAGCTTTGACTATAAGGACCTTTGTTGGCAAAGTAGTATCTCTGCTTTTTAATATGCTGTCTAAGTTGGTCATAGTTTTTCTTCCAAGGAGTAAGCATCTCTTAATTTCATGGTTGCAGCCACCATCTGCAGTGATTTTTGAGCCCAAGAAAATAGTCTGTCATTGTTTCACCATCTATTTTCCATGAAGTGATGGAACCGGATGCCATGATCTTCCTTTTTTGAATGTTGAGTTTTAAATCAGCTTTTTCACTCTCTTCTTTCACTTTCATCATGAGGCTCTTCAGTTCCTCTTTGCTTCCTGTCATAAAGGTGGTGTTATCTGCATATCTGAGGTTATTTATATTTCTCCCATGAGATATATAAGTAGAAATTAAAGGAAAAGCATAATTCTGAAGGAATCAAACAGGAAGGAATGATGAGAAATCTGAGATCCAACTGACATTTCAATAGGAAGAGGCAGTAGGTCTTCTTTCCTGTCCCCACTCAGCCACCCCTAAGTATGTTGGAGGGTATCTTTTGAGGTCTGCTAGGAGGTACTTTGGGGAATTCAGGCCCAAGAGGGAAGGTCACTTTGGCTCCTAAATATTCTGTAAGGTTCCAAGAAGGCAAATTCCCACCATGCTCCCTGTTGGAGGCAGGGAGTTATAGGACTTCAAGTAAAGGGTGAGGCCTGGGAGACTCACAGGGAAAATATTTGCCACGCCCTATGTTGCAACACAGGATCATCACTCTTCAAACATGCATAAGACGGTCCAGCTGACACGGAGTGTGATGAGTCTAAAGTGACTTGGAATAAGGGAGGAGAAAACTTGTAGGCCATAGGCGGTAAGAGCTATTCAGAGAGTAAAGCAAAAACGAAAAGAAACCCTCTCCATCCTGGATGTGGATAAAGCCATGTGTTGTTTTTCAATGGAAGACTATGCTGCTGCCTCCACAACTTAGATTATGGAGCCAGCTGATTTTTCTGGTGGTGGAAATGAACTGCTTTACTCACTATCCAAAGTCTCTTCCCTATGGTCCTTAATGATCTTTTAAAGGTTATTTAGGCAATGTCTAGTGGAGAGAAATAACCAGTGCCCCCCGACACCTCTGTCTGTCCTGCCATGGTGGTACTGGTTTAGTCGCTGAGTCATGTCTGACTCTTTGTGACCCCATGGACTGCACCCCACCAGGCTCCCCTGTCCATGGGATTTCCCAGGCAAAATACTGGAGTACATTGCCATTTCCTTCTCCAGGGTATCTTCCTGACCCAGGGATCAACCCTGGATCTCCTGAATTTTAGGTGAATTCTTTATGGATTGAGACACCAGGGAAGCCCTTCTGCCACAGTCAAGAGAAATTTCTGCTTTACCTGATCTTCCCTGGGCTCTGTTCTCAGCCATGGAATCCATACTTTGGTCTGGGGATGGGAATGTGGAGCAGGCTGCCTTTCCCAAATATGAATTGCTTTGAGTAAGTTACTATTCCTGTCTTGAACTCAGGTTCCTCATCTTTAAGACAGGTATAATGTATGAAAGAACTTTTTTTACAATCTAAAGCACTAAAGTATTATAATTGACAGATTTTTTTCCAAATATCTGCAATCTATCTGGGAGAGGCTTTTAAAGATGAGATATTTGCCCTCTCCTACCTCGAAATAAAGTTGAAGACTCAAGTCACTGCCAAAACTAAGATCAGAGACTCTTAAATTGAACACAGGAGGGTAGGAAGGACAAGTAGGGTGTACGCTTCTACTGGTTTCAATCTTTCTCCTTTCTCTCTTACCCACCAGGGGAAAATGAGTAAGATAGACAGATGGAGTCTTGTCTGACCTTACAGCTCTTCTCACTTTTCAATCTCTTGAGAGATAGTGCTGATGGAAAGTCTCTTACCTTTCCACTGGCAGAGAATATACATCAAAGCCAGATATAGGGTGGGAGTAGGGGAGCTGATGGGAGGCAGAGAGAATAGGCCCGGTATTGTGGGCAAGGATATTACCTTAATACGTTCAGGCATAGGGGTCTTATTTGGCCCCTCACCCATTTTCCTCCCCCAGAGTTGTTTTCTGGAACAGATATGCCAGAAAACCTGCTACTACAAACACTTCTAGAAAATGAAAATTTCAAGATACTGGAGAGGCCCCTAGCTTTAATAATTATGATATACATCACTGAATAATCTAAGGTCAGTCACCTTTTGTCTCTGAGCCTCAGCTTCATCATATGCAAACTGGGGATGGTAATCCTGGCCTTCAGTTCAGTTCAGTCACTCAGTCACGTCCGACTCTTTGAGACCCCATGAACCGCAGCATACCAGGCTTCCCTGTCCATCACCAGCTCCCGGAGTTTACCCAAACTCATGTTCATTGAGTCAGTGATGCCATCCAATCATCTCATCCTCTGTCATCCCCTTCTCTTCCTGCCCTCAATCTTTCCCATCATCAGGGTCTTTTCAAATGAGTCAACTCTTTGCGTCAGGTGGCCAAAGTATTGGATTCAGCTTCAACATCAGTCCTTCTAATGAACACCCAGGACTGATCTCCTTTAGCATGGACTGGTTGGATCTCCTTGCAGTCCAAGGGACCCTCAAGAGTCTTCTCCAACACCACAGTTCAAAAGCATCAATTCTTCTATGCTCAGCTTTCTTTATAGTCCAACTCTTACATCCATACATGACCACTGGAAAAACCAGAGCCTTGACTAGACGGACCTTTGTTGGCAAAGTAATGTCTCTGCTTTTCAATATGCTGTCTAGGTTGCTCATAACTTTCCTTACAAGGAGTAAGCGTCTTTTAATTTCATGGCTGCAATCACCATCTGCAGTGATTTTGGAGCCCCCCAAAATAAAGTCAGCCACTGTTTCCTGGCCTTGGGTTTGTATAAAGATCCAATGAGATGATTGTTCTGAATGGAAACTGCAAAGTTTAGTGCATATACGTAGTAAATTCCAGCATTCGCATCCTAAGATAATTATGTCCAGTCTTGGTTTTTACAAGTTAAATGACCTCCAACATTCTGGATTATGTTGATGTTCAGTCACCAAGTCATATCCAACTCTTCACGACCCCGTGGACTGCAGCACGCCAGGCTTCCTTGTCCCTCATTATCTCCTGGAGTTTGCTCAAGTTCATGTCCATTGCATTAGTGACACCATCCAACCATCTCATCCTCTGTCACCCTCTTCTCCTTCAATCTTTCCAAGCTTCAGGGTCTTTTCTAATGAGTTGGCTATTTGCATCAGCTAGTCAAAGTATTGGAGCATCAGCTTCGGCATCAGTCCTTCCAATGAGTATTCAGGGTTGATCTGCCTTAAGACTGACTGGTTTGATTTCCTTGTAGTACAAGGGATTCTCAAGAGTCTTTTCCAACATCACAGTGCAGAAGCATCAAGTGTTTGGCGCTCAGCTTTCTTTATGGTCCAACTCTCACATCCATACATGACTATGGGAAAAACCATAGCTTTGACTAGATGGCCCTTTGTTGGCAAAGTAATGTCTCTGCTTTTTAATATGCTGTCTAGGTTGGTCATAGCTTTTCTTCCAAGGTTCAAGCATCTTTTAATGTCATGGCTACAGTCATCATCTGCAAGGATTTTGGAGTCCTAGAAAATAAAGTCTGTCTCTGTTTTCATTGTTTCCCCACCTATTTGCCATGAAGTGATGGGGCCGCGTGCCATGATCTTTGTTTTTTGAATGTTGAGTTTTAAGCTAGCTTTTTCACTCTCCTTTCACCTTCATCAAGAGGCTCTTTAGTTTCTCTTTGTTTTCTGCCATAAGGATGGTGTTAAAGTGCTGCACTCAATATGCCAGTAAATTTGGAAAACCAGGAGTGGACACAGGACTGGGAAAGGTCAGTTTTCATTCCAATTCCAAAGAAAGGCAATGCCAAAGAATGTTCAAACTACTGCACAATTGCACTCATTTCACATGCTAGCAAAGTAATGCTCAAAATTCTCTATGCTGGGCTTCAACAGTATGTGAACCAAGAACTCCCAGATGCTCAAGGTTGATTTAGAAAAGGCAGAAAAACCAGAGATCACATTGCCAACATCTGTTGGATCATAGAAAAAAGCAAGAGAATTCCAGAAAAGCATCTACTTATGCTTCATTGACTACTCCAAAGCCTTTGTGTGAATCATAGGAAACTGTGGGAAATTCTTAAAGAGATGGGAATACTAGACCACATTACTTGCCTCCTAAGAAACTTGTATGCAGGTCAAGAAGCAACAGTTAGAACTGGACATGGAACAATGGACTGGTTCCAAATTGGGAAAAGAGTATGACAAGGTTGTATATTGTCACCCTGCTTATTTAACTTATATGCAGAGTACATCATGAGAAATGCTGGGATGGATGAAGCACAAACTGGAATCAAGATTGCTGGGAAAAAATCAATAACCTCAGATATGCAGGTGACACCACCCTTATGGCAGTTGTTCCATATAAGGTTCTAACCGTTGCTTCTTAACTAGCATATAGGTTTCTTGGAGACAGGTAAAATCTCTCTAAGAGCTTTCCACAGTTTGTTATGCTCCACAGAGTCAAAGGCTTTAGTGTGGCAGATGAAACAGAGGCAGATGTTTTTCTGGAATTCCCTTGCTTTCTCTATGATCCAGTGAATGTTGGCAATTTGGTCTCTGGTTCCTTTGCCTTTTCTAAACCCAGCTTGGACATCTGGACATTCTCAGTTAACGTACTGCTGAAGCCTAGCATGCAGGATTTTGAGCATACCCTTACTAGCATGGGAGATGAGTGCGACTGTCTGGTGGTTTTAACATTCTTTTGTACTGCCCTTCTTGGGAATTTGGATGAGGATTGACCTTTTCCAGTCCTGTGCCCACCACTGGGTTTTCCAAATTTGCTGACGTATTGAGTGCAGCACTGTGATAGCATCATCTTTTAGGAATTTAAATAGCTCTGCCGGAATTCTATCACCTCCACTAGCTTTATTGACAGCAGTGCTTCCTAGGGCCCACTTAACTTCATACTCCATACTTCATACTGGCTCTGGGTGAGTGACCACACCATCGTGGTTATCCAGGTCACTAAGATATATTTTGTATAGCTCTTTTCTGGGTATGCTGGACTATATAGGCTGCTATTAATACCAAGCAAATAAAATAGTTGCTCTATTCATCTGGGCAACTTTTATTTCAAAATCTGACCTATGTGAGGGAGTAGATGTCAGCCTAATTGGCCTATTATGGACATAAGGGAGACTTAAAAACAATACATGGTGGCTACACCTGAGCCTCGATGTTCTAACCTACCCCGTGGCATCAGCCATGAAGGGAGCAGTTTTACTTTATTCTAAGAAGCGTGTGAAACTGGTCGTGAAGGCTTAGCAATTGATTGGTTGTCTCTAAACTAAGAAAGCACCAATGTTTCCTGAGAGGCCCTAGGGCAGGCTTTAATGAAAACCCAAGGTCTTAAGTGTCTCCCCTAGAGCTCAGGGACTTCACAGTCACCATAAAGACCAATGCTCTGAGCTCTGAGTTTGGCCCTGGGGATGTAGAGAATCAGCCTTGGGCTTAAGAAAATCAGGCACCATGAAGGGACAAAAGAGGCAAGAAAAGAAGAAAAATAAGATAAAAGGAACTTTAGGAAGTACCATTTTAAAGGTAAAAAAGAAACTGAGTTGGATCCCCACTAAAGAAGGTAAGAAACCTATAGGTGGAAAGGAAAACCCCAGGGGGCAAAGGGATTAGCTCTGCAATTGTCACAGCCTCAGCAGTCTAAGAGATGTGTGGGGAATTGAGGTTTCACGCCTCTCCTAACATGTGTGTGTGTGTGTGTGTGTGTGTGTGTGTGTGTACTGGGGAGGGGAGCAGTGCAGAGTAGCTGAAGAGGAAAACTTTGATTTTGTCCCTACAGTGCAAGGCAGATGTATCAAGAGGATACTGAGAGGCTCCTCCTTTAGGTTCACCTGACGAAAAAGGCAGGCAGTAAAACTCTACCCCATTCATTGCCTTCTATTCTCCTCCTGTCTATAATCCATTGCCATCTATTCTCCTCCTGTCTATAATCAAGCTAAGCTAGGAACATATCTGGTAGTCCCACAACTGGGTAATCTGGCTTTCTAGGCTAGCTTTCTAGCTAGGATAGGAAAGCAAGAAATGCTGCTGGTCAGTCTTGGGAAAATAATGAAGAATCAATCCTTTGGTAGGATGAGATAGGATGTGCTCTGTCTGTAGAGTACAGGTTGTTGTAGATATCATATCCCATGCCCCTGCTGCTGTTGTGGTTTAAGAACAAGGCAGGAGAGTCCAGAGAGAATGATTGGGCTGCCAGAAGCCCAAGAGACCCAGGAAGGGAGTAGAGCAAGTTAGAAACCAATGGGGCAATCTCATTAGCTGCTTCTTCTCTCCATCCCTCAAAAAATGGTTTATGCCAGTGGTTAGGGTACAATAGCAGAAAAACATCACCTGTTTGAGGTGATGACTTAACAATTCTATCTTACTCTACATTGGTAAGACAATTTCACATGAAACTGGATTCAGTTTTAAATACTCCATACTTTAAATGAATCAAAGTGGTACTTTCCAGACAGGAGAAGCTCTCTTTAGACTTCTTCAGGGCTATCTCATGACACAGGAAGCAGATGAGGTCTGTGTGGCCCAAGGAGCAGAGCAGGACCCAGGGTTGGTTACTATAGAGAGAAAGAAAGTTTTTCTTTACATTGAGCTCAAATCCATCAGTCATAGCAACAATACACATTGATGAGTATAGCTTCCTGACATTGTAAGTAGGAGCAAGGATGACACCAACACTTTGTGGGGATATTATAAAAGGGACTCAAGCATGGATTGAAGGACTTGGAAGGGAGGTTGGACTATATGACCTTGAAGGTATCTAGACTGACCTTAGTAGCAGTCTTGGCTTTCACCTACATATTGTTTACATTTTCTTAGGTGAGATATAGGGAGGGGTAGTCAATGGGGAACCTGGACACTATCATAGCTTAGGAGAAATATTGAAATGGGTGGTGAAAGTAGTTGGTTAGTTGAAAAACAAGAGTCCACTCTCATGCTTCATATTGTCCCCTGTTACTTCCTTAAGCTTTTGAGAAAGTAACACTGGCCATGGAATAGTCACATTGATTGAATTGGACAAGCTCTGGATTGGAGCTTCAATACCTGGGCTCTAGCTCAGTTCTGCCACTGAAATGCTCTGTGACTTTGAGCAAATCATTTCTCCTCTCTGTGTCTCAGGTCTTGCCTCTATAAAATGAGGCTAACAAACCTTGAACTGCTTACCACAAAGGGATGTTATGAAGACCAGGTAACTGTAGTGTATATGTAGGGATATATAAATTGTGACTGGGAGCAAGGATGGGAAAGAAAAACTAACATGGTTTAAATACCTCTAATGAATTAGACACTGTAAAAGGCAATTGCACATGCCATTTCTCACTCACCTCTCACACTATAAGGTGAATAGTATTTCTTATTTTCACAGATTAAGGACCTGAGACTCAGAGAGGTGAAGGAATTTATACAAGGTTCACACAGCTATTAAGGAATAGAGGTAGATTTGAAATATAGGACTGCCAGATACCGAGGTTTTTGTATTTTCCCACTGTACCTTGCTGCTTGAACACATGATGGGAGATAACTGAATATAACTATTAGACAGTGGGGCCCCAAGAAAGCTTGCAAAAGGCCAGGATATAGAAATTGTTATTATGTCAACGTGGCCAGTTCCTTGAAAACTGTAGGCCCAGATCTGTGATGTATGACTGACTGGCTCAAAATAATTAGCATTACCATTGTTGTCCCTCCATCCACCAGTGTTCCTAGCTTTCTGTTCCTCTACCCCTAGCCCTACTGAACTCCAGGGGATAATTCCTCTGGGGATAGTCCCCAGTTTCTGGCCTTTCTGTCTTACCTTTCCAGCTCACCTCAGTAGAGTTAAGGGCTGAGGACTTCAAAGAGCACAGTGAGCTCTGGCCTGTCTCCAGAGCTTTCAGCTGCATTTCCTGCTAAGGTCTCAGCTCCAGTATAGGAAGCAGAACTGGAAAACTTTCGCAGATCCAGCTCTGTGCATTCAATGGGAGTGTGGACCCAGTGGGAATGGCTCTCTGAGGCACAGGAGGCCAAGGTAAAAGATTCTTGTATGGGGAAGCCATGAGTTGAGCTGCCGTTGTCATCTAGGATGGAATTAAGTGGCTGGGTCTCAAATATGCTTTCACTCAGTGGGGACTCAGGGCTGGTCTTCTGGCCAGGTGGTATGGGGAAGAGAGATCCTTCCTCTGCTGTCTCGCCAGCCTCATACTGCAGTGAACCTCCTGCAACTTGAAACAGAAAGCCACTGGGTCAGAGGAAGCCAAAAGTAGGGGCTCCTCTCAGTGGAGCAGCTGGTCCTGAGCACAAAATTGGGAAATATCTGGGAACTAGTGCACTCCTCCCCATCCCTGGGAATCAGAGCACATAGCAACAGGCTAAGATGATACAGTTGAGAAACACATTTACGTTGGGGTTTCAGACTGAGGCTACCTGGTGGTGGATCAGAGAAAAAGGAATTTCCCCAGAGAAAGGGAATCCTTTGTGGGAAACAGGAGTCTAACAATCTCCACTATAGATTTGAATATGAGCTTTATTTCCTGGTGCTATTCCTGTGTATATGTTGTGTTATATGGCAAAAGGCAATTTTCAGGTGGAATTAAGATTATGGACCTTAAACTAGGTAGATTATCCTGGATTTCCCAAGTTGGCCCACTGTAATCACACGTGTCCTTATAAAGGGAATATGGAGTAAGAAGAGTCAGAGAGAGTATCAAATATGTGAAATGAAAAGGACTTGACCACCATTGGTAGTTTTGAAAATGGGAAGGGGTCATAAGCCAAAAAGCAGGTGGTATACAGAAACCGGGACTGGCCCTCAGGAAGGAAATGGGACCTCAGCCCTATAACTGCAAGGAACTGAATTTTTCTATCTTTCTGAATGATTCAGGAAGTAGATTATCTTCTGAAGCCTCCAGAAAGGGATATAGCCTTGGCAACACCTTGATTTCAGCCTCATTAGACTCTAAGTGGAGATCCAGCCAAGCTTACAAAGCTTCTGATCTATGGAAATGGTAAGATAATAAATGAGTGTTATTTTAAGCTATTAACTTTGCAATACTTTGGCTACCTCATGCGAAGAGTTGACTCATTGGAAAAGACCCTGATGCTGGGAGGGATTGGGGGCAGGAGCAGAAGGGGACGACAAAGGATGAGATGGCTGGATGGCATCACTGACTCAATGCACATGAGTTTGGGTGAACTCGGGAATTGGTGATGGACAGGGAGGCCTGGCGTGTTGCAATTCATGGGGTTGCAAAGAGACGGACATGACTGAGCGACTGAACTGAACTGAATTTACTATAGAAGTGATTGAAAATTAATATTCCTTTCATGCATAAATCTGATTCAACATCAGGTTACAAACTAAGAGCCTATGGGATGTATGTTTGTTTGACCCCTGCATTGTGCCTTTGGTTGCTTTTAATTACAACTCATTGCTAGAACTTAACACTATTTCATACAAAAATTTAGATTCTTGGCTTCTCTTGAAAATTCAGAAGGTTTTGAAACATTGAATATTCCTACATGGTCATAAACAGCTAAAGCTGGGTAGTAGATTCCCTTTAGACAGGGGATGAACTATTCAGTTTGTCACAATTCTTACTCCTCTCTGTTGTACCTTATGTTGGATCCAATTCACATATTAATCTCATCTATACAAGCCCAGTATGCATAAAAGTCAGTGACTTCTGATAAACACCTTCCCCAAATGAGAAAATGTCTTACCCTATTTCCCCTATGGAGAACATGATACCTGCCCTTGTATCCTCAGAGAAGAGTACTGCATTATTATTTTGAAGACAGAGGAGGTGCCAAGAAAGGTTACTTATTTCCCCTCTCCTAAGGCAGGGGGAGGGAAACAGGCAGCTCTCAAATATTGCTTCATCTTCTTCCTTCTGGGCTCTGGAGCCAACATGTTTCATTGCCCATGCCCAGGGATTGGTCAACTGCTCTTATCTGAGAAACTGGCCTCCAAAGTCAGAGACAAGATGGTTCAGCCTGAGCCACAATGTTCCGGGAGACATCAGAGAGTAGAGGTGAGAGAAGCAGAATTTTAGAAGGATCATAAAGGGATAATAAGGAAATGGCAACCCACTCCAGTATTCTTTCTTGGAGAATCCCATGGACAGAGGAATCTGGCAGGCTACAGTCCATGGGGTCACAAGAGTCAGACACGACTTAGCGACTAAACCACTAAGGGATAATAGTGTTCCCCTTGTGCCCTGCATCCCTGGAAATTCTAGATTTATCTCCACTTAAGTGGTAGAGTCAAACATATCTGCTAGTCCTTTTGAAAATCATATAGCAGGCCCTATATCTGAACCTGTAAAAGGCAGATCTATATAAGCAGTATCTTTATACAGAGAGGTTGAAAAAAGTTGTGTTGCTTTGGATCCAATATCCAGTAGACTGATGAGGAGTCCTAAGCATCTGTGTATCTATTAGAATGTATCTTCCCTTTACTAAGTCAACTCCATTTACCAGCCTGGGTTCCTATTTTGGTGTTTCTGTTTAGCTCTCAGCTCCCTTGAGGGCACTGAAGGTACACCAAGACTCAGTACTTGTGATTAAAATTTTAACCGCTTGTTTGATTTTGGCCTGCCACCATCCCACCTCCCCCATATTTGCCCTCAGTGACCTGGACTTTCTGCCCCACATTCTCGGCTAATGGCTGGACTTGTGCTGAAAACAGATCATGATGTTATTCCTGACTTTAAATCTCCTATGGTCTGGGCCAGACCTCTTTGGGTATCATTACGCTCTGAGAAAAAAATCTCTAATTTTGTGAATTCCTCTGGACATTGGACTCTGTTACTCACATCTGGTATATCACTATACTGATAACCATTGCCTGAGACCTCACTCACTTTAATTATAGTCATGTCTCATTCCAGCCAGCCTTCCTCCCTTCCTGACATGCTCCAGAATCTATACCTATTTGTAGAAATGACTAGCTAGAAAAGAACTTAGAAATTAACTCTATCATTTTAAAGGTTAAGGAGAAAGATTTAAATATTAAGGAGAAAGAAGCTAGATGACTTATCTGAAATTACACAGTGATTTAGAGGTAGATTTAGAACCTAGGTCTCCAGATGCCTTTCTTAAGGGTTTTCCCATAATGTTGTAGTCCTTTATGAACTCCCATACCTTAATGAACCAGGTCCCATAAACTCACAGGGTCACCCTCAATTATCTCTGAAGTCTTGTGCCCATTACTACCCCCAGATAGTCTACCTCTGAGGCTTTTCATCACTGTAGGGAAAGTCCATTAACTCTCAATCCCATAAAGTTCCTCTATCCAGCTAGTCAGAAACTTGTTCCTGATTCATGTAATATGTGAAGCAGCTACTCTTACCACGCTGGCAATGTCTGTTGAAGAACTGCTTGCAGTAGAGGAAGAAGAGCCCCAGGAAGGCCAGGGTAAACACCACGAGCAGACTGCTCACCAGTGCAACAAGTGTGGCCTCCTGAGGGGATACTGTGGGTACATCTGCCTTCACTAAGCTCAGCTGGAAGGCACCTGTGAGACAAGAAAGTGGGGGAGGTCAGTCACTATAGGCAGTCAGTAGTGATCCTGACACTGGGTCTGGACTTCCTCAGGCCAGCACCCTCTCCCTAGGGTATTCTTCAATTAGGGCTGTTAAATTGGTTCTACTCCCTTGTAGAGCAAGGAAAAGTGTACAGAACAAAGTGAGGAATTCAAATATATTGCTGATATGGTATAAATTAGTATAGCTACTTGAAGATTCACATATCTTGTGGTCTTTCCATGTCACATCTAGTTATATAACCTAGAAAAACAGAAACAAACTAAAATGTTCATCAGGGCACAGGATAAATAAATCATGATATAATTCTATAATGTAATATTATACAGCATTTGAAATAAAAGACCTATATGGTTCAATATAAATAAACCAGAGGGGAAAAGTAAACTGGAGAGTATATAGTTTGATATCATTTATGCAAAATATTACAAAATTTAAAAATAGCATATATTGGCTATCAATATATATATGCATTTGCATGTATCAAAATATGGTTGGAGAGTATGGCAGTCATAATGCTCACCAGTTATCCACATGCTTCTCTACATATCCCAAATACCCTTGTAGTAAGGCCATCAGAGTAATTCTGGCCAATGAACTGTGAGTGGGAGTAATATATGTTACCTTCAGACTGAAATAGTTAACAGCTAATATGTCTGTCTCCTCTATCTCTTACCCTGTCCCACCAATGTGGAAGTCACATAATTTGATGGTATAGTCACAAGATGGGAGAAGACCTTTGCATAGCAAAAAGCAAACTTTTATTATATTAAACCACTGAGATTTGGGAGTTTGTTACTGTAGTATATCCTACCAACAAGATACACACAATTTTATATTACTGGTTGCCTCTGGGGAGGTAAAGAAAGACTGAAACTCAGAAAGGACAGAAAAATGAGCTCTGTTTAACCTGTGGAATCTTCGTTTTAAAAAATATCTGAAGCAAATATGTACGATTTTGAGATTTATCACAATAAACTGTGGAAAATTCTGAAAGAGATGGGGATACCAGACCACCTGACCTGTCTCTTGAGAAACCTGTATGCAGGTTAGGAAGCAACAGTTAGAACTGGACATGGAGCAACAGACTGGTTCCAAATAGGAAAAGGAGTACATCAAGGCTATATATTGTCACCCTGCCTATTTAACTCATATGCAGAGTAAATCATGAGAAACGCTGGGCTGGAGGAAGCACAAGCTGGAATCAAGATTGCTGGGAGAAATATCAATAACCTCAGATATGCAGATGACACCACCCTTTTGGCAGAAAGTGAAGAAGAACTAAAAAGCCTCTTGATGAAAGTGAAAGAGGAAAGTGAAAATGTTGGTTTAAAGCTCAACAATCAGAAAACTAAGACCATGGCATCCAGTCCCATCACTTCATGGCAAATAGATGGGGAAACAGTGGAAACGGTGGCTACTTTATTTTGGGGGGCTCCAAAATCACAGCAGATGGTGATTGCAGCCATGAAATTAAAAGACACTTGCTCCTTTGAAGGAAAATTATGACCAACCTAGGCAGCATATTAAAAAGCAGAGACATTACTTTGCCAACAAAGTAATGCCAACAAAGCTGTCTAGTCAAGGCTATGGTTTTTCCAGTAATCATGTATGGATGTGAGAGTTGGACTATAAAGAAAGCTGAGCACCGAAGAATTGATGCTTTTGAACTGTGGTGTTGGAAAAGACTCTTGAGAGTCCCTTGGGCTGCAAGGAGATCCAACCAGTCCATCCTAAAGGAGATCAGTCCTGGATGTTCATTGGAAGGACTGATGTTGAAGCTGAAACTCCAATACTTTGGCCACCTGAGGTGAAGAGCTCACTCATTGGAAAAGGCCCTGATGCTGGGGAAGATTGAGGGCAGGAGAAGAAGGGGACGACAGAGGATGAGATGGTTGGATGGCATCACCAACTCAATGGACATGGGTTTGGGTGGACTCCAGGAGTTGGTGATGGACAGGGAGGCCTGGCATGCTGCAGTTCATGGGGTCTCAAAGAGTCGGACACGACTGAGTGACTGAACTGAACTGAACTAAACTGAACTGATACTGTATAACTGAACATTTTTATGTTTTTTATATTTTTCTGCATTTAAAATATTTTTACATGTTTGAAATACTTTATGCTTTAAAAAGATATCACTCAAAAATGTGTGTTGACATATAGACAGTAGATAGACAAAAATGATGGACATATAAATGGATAGTGATATGGCTAAAGACTAGATCCTAGTATTTCAGTCTGTTACCATTTCTAACAATTAGGGACTTCTATAAACTTCAAATAAATAATGCACAAGTGTACAAATGTTATAATTTATAAAGTGCTTCTAACCTATTATTTCATTAGAAATAGCATCCCACAAGGTATAAAGAACAATTTTCATGACTTACATTTTTTTGAGATAAGGGAAATGAAGTTCAGTGAGTTCCAATGATTTTTAGAAGGTTACACAGAAAATATATTGTGAAACTATTATTCAAATGTAACAGATTCTCTTGCCAATTTACCCTATAGGAAGGAGGAGGAGGGGATAGGGGAATACTTTTCTACCCCATTTTGCTGTCATCCAATGGATTGGGGAAGAAAGGAGAGAAGAGAACTGGATACACACACTGAACTTCAGAGGTGGGTGTCTGTTTTGTGCACGGGATACATTCTTGATCTTGTAGGCCTCCAATACGTGTCTTTTGGTAGAATCTGTGGCCAGAACAAAAAGAAATGGCAAGGTGATCAAACAAGTAATGTACTTGGATTGGTGTGTCTTGAACCATAGGGCGCTTCTAAGAGTCTCGCCCTCTAGGAAGCCATCTCTCATTCTGACTCCTCTTGAGTTCTCTGCCTCTGTGTCTGTTTCTGACTTAGAATTCCAGACTCCTCACCTCTTCCCCCATTCACCAGACCCTATAGCCAAAGAGGAACTGGTCTCACAAGAGAAGGAAACACTGCTTTGATACCAACTGCTTCCTAATCTCTTTTAGATCTACAATGAGATTTACCTTGAAACTTGGGTCTGAGCAAAGTATGCCAGCATGATAAAAAAAAAAAAAAAAAGCTGTTTACAACTCATCTATAACTGACTGTGTGCTAGGCACTTTATAGGAGGATCTTGAGAAGATACTGTTTTGCCCTTATGGGAGCTTAACCTCATCATTATATGGACAGTTAGAATACTTCAACTATGCTCTGAGAGGTAAGGGTCAGTGAGATCTCCAAGGGCTAGAGAAGGACCAGAAGAGTTTGCCCTCATACAGAAGTCTCACCTGGGCAGACAGTTCCCACAGATGGCATTAGAGGTAGCTGTACAATTGGCCTGCTGGATACGATTGATGACAGCACAGGTGATGCAAGTCTGACATCTATGGTGTCCCCAGCTGCTTTTGTATCTGCGGGGAGGGCAGGCTGTGCAGTATGCATCTCCACCCTCTCCATAACCACAATCCTGTAGAGAAATGTAAGTTACTAACATTACAGAAATTTTGAGATAGGATTAGCTATGGGACTAGTGGACACTGCATAGAGCAACATTTTACAAACTGCAGGTTGCAACCCACTACTGAATCATGACATCAATTTAAAAGGTTTCAACCAGTTATTATTGAAAGCTGAAATAAGATAAAATAACATAATGACACTAAATATCAGAGTGAAGAGCATGTACTAAAGCTAGGTATTTATATCAATTATCATAAGCTAGGTCAGTTCAGTACAGTTCACTTGCTCAGTCATGTCCTACTCTTTGCGACCCCATGGACTGCAGCACGCCAGGTCTCCCTGTCCATCATCAACTCCCTGAGTTTACTCAAACTCATGTCCATTGAGTCGGTGGTGCCGTCCAACCATCTCATCCTCTGTAGTCCCCTTCTCCTCCCGCCTTCAATCTTGCCCAGCATCAGGGTCTTTTCCAATTAGTCAGCTCTTCGCATCAGGTGGCCAATGTATTGGAGTTTCAGCTTCAGCATCAGTTGTTCCGATGACTATTCAGGACTGACTTCATTTAGGATGGATTGGAACTCTTTGCAGTCCAAGGGACTCTCAAGAGTCTTCTCCAACACCACAGTTCAAAAGCATCAATTCTGTGTTCAGCTTTCTTTATAGTCCAACTCTCACATCTATACATGACTACTGGAAAAAGCATAGCTTTGACTAGACGGACCTTTGTCAGCAAAGTAATGTCTGCTTTTTAATATGCTATCTAGGTTGGTCATAACTTTTCTTCCAAGGAGCAAGCTTCTTTTAATTTCATGGCTGCAATCACCATCTTCAGTGATTTTGCAGCCCCAAAAGATAAAGTCTGTCACTGTTTCCACTGTTTCCCCATCTATTTGCCATGAAGTGACGGAACCAGATGCCATGATCTTGGTTTTCTGAATGTTGAGCTGTAAGCCAACTTTTTCACTCTCCTCTTTCACTTTCATCAAGAGGGTCTTTAGCTTTTCACTTTCTGCCATAAGGGTGGTATCATTTGCATATCAGAGGTTATTGATATTTATCCCAGCAATCTTGATTCCAGCTTGTGTTTCATCCAGCCCAGCATTTCTAATGATGTACTTTGCAAATCAGTTTAAAAAGCAGGGTGACAATATACAGCCTTGACGTACTCCTTTTCTTATTTGGAACCAGTCTGTTGCTCCATGTCCAGTTCTAACTGTTGCTTCCTGACCTGAATACAGATTTCTCAAGAGACAGGTCAGGCGGTCTGGTCTATTTAAGAATGTTCCACATTTTGTTGTGATCACACAGTCAAAGCTTTGGCATAGTCAATAAAGCAATAATAGATGTTTTTCTGGAACTTGCTTGCTTTTTCAATGACCCAACGGATGTTGGCAATTTGATCTCTGGTTCCTCTGTTTTTTCTAAAACCAGCTTGAACATCTGGAATTTCATGGTTCACATACTGTTGAAGCATAGCTTGGAGAATTTTGAGCATTAATTTACTAGCATGTGAGATGAGTGCAATTGTGTGGTAGTTTGAGCATTCTTTGGCATTGCCTTTCTTTGGGATTGGAATGAAAATTGACCTTTTTCAGTCCCGTGGCCACTGCTGAGTTTTCCAGATTTGCTGGCATATTGCGTGCAGCAGTTTCACAGCATCATCTTTAGGATTTGAAATAGCTCAACTGAATTCCATCACCATCACTAGTTTTGTTTGTAGTGATGCTTCCTAAGACCCACTTGACTTCGCAGTCCATGATGTCTGGCTCCAGGTGAGTGATCATACTATTGTGATTATCTGGGTTGTGAAGATCTTTTTGTGTAATTCTTCCGTGTATCCTTGCCACCTCTTCTTAATATCTTCTGCTTCTGTTAGGTCTATACCATTTCTATCCTTTATTGTGCCATCTTTGCATAAAATGTTCCCTTGGTATCTCTCATTTTGTTGAAGAGATTTCTAGTCTTTCCCATTCTATTGTTTTCCTCTATTTATTTGCATTGATCACTGAGGAAGGCTTTCTTATCTCTCCTAGCTATTTCTTGGATCTCTGAATTCAAATGGTTGTATCTTTCCTTTTCTCCTTTGCCTTTCACTTCTCTTCTTTTCACAGCTACTGGTAAGGCCTCCTCAGAAAACCATTTTACCTTTTTACATTTCTTTTTTTGGTGATGGTCTTCATCCCTGACTCCTGTACAATGTCATGAACCTCTGTCCACAGTTCTTCAGGTACTCTGTCTATCAGATCTAATCCCGTCAATCTAGTTCTCACTTCCACTGTATAATTATACGGGCTTTCTTTAGGTCATACCTGAATGGTTTAGTGGTTTTCCCTAGTTTCTTCAATTTAAGTCTGAATTTGGCAATAAGGAGTTCATGATCTGAGCCACTGTCACCTCCTTTGCTGACTGTATAGAGCTTCTCCATCTTTGGCTACAAAGAATATAATCAATCTGATTTCGGTATTGACCATCTGGTGATGTCCATTTGTAGAGTCTTCCCTTTGGGGTAGGTAATGCTATGACAGACAGGCAAACTCCAAACTTCTATGTCTCAAAAGAACAAAAAGTTATTTATTTCTCACACTATTTGGCTACCAGAGATTTCCTAGGGACTCTGCCTTGACTACATAGGATGACAGAGGCTTCATTTTTATGCTGCTATCATTGGAGCATCAGAGAAAAGAAAATATTGTGAGCTTATCAAAGACACTTACTCCTTGGAAGGAAAGTTATGATCAGCCTAGATAGCATATTCAAAAGCAGAGACATTACTTTGCCAGCAAAGGTTCGTCTAGTCAAGGCTATGGTTTTTCCTGTGGTCATGTATGGATGTGAAAGTTGGACTGTGAAGAAGGCTGAACACCAAAGAATTGATGCCTTTGAACTGTGGTGTTGAAGAAGACTCTTGAGAGTCCCTTGGACTGCAAGGAGATCCAACCAGTCCATTCTGAAGGAGATCATCCCTGGGATTTCTTTGGAAGGAATGATGCTAAAGCTGAAACTCCAGTCCTTTGGCCACCTCATGCGAAGAGTTGACTCATTGGAAAAGACTCTGATGCTGGGAGGGATTGGGGGCAAGAAGAGAAGGGGACAACAGAGTATGAGATGGCTGGATGGCATCACTGACTCGATGGACGTGAGTCTGAGTGAACTCCAGGAGTTGGTGATGCACAGGGAGGCCTGGCGTGCTGCGATTCATGGGTTGCAAAGAGTCGGACACAACTGAGCGACTGATCTGATCTGATCTGATCATTAGTAACTACAAAGCAAAATAAAACACAGTTCTATAATGTGCCAGAGGAGGGGAGCTGGAAATATTTGACAATGAAGTCTAATCACTACCTATTCTCAGTATTATTTTATAGAACTTTTACAGATAAAATATGTAAGCATATGTTAGGTTGTGATGAAAAATTTATTTCTTAGATTTTATTGAAGTATATATAGTTGACACAACATTATATTAGTTTCAGGGGTACAACAGTGATTCAATAATTTTTATAGATTACACATCATACAAAGTTATTATATTATTGACTATAATCTCTATAATGTACATTATATCCCCGTGAGGTATTCATTTTTTAATTGGTAGTTTATACCTCTTAATTCCCTTCACCTATTTTCCCCCTACCCCTATCCTCCTCACCCCTGGCAAACACTAGTTTATTCTCTGTATCTGTGAGTCTATTTTTGTTTGGTTAGAATTGTTTATTTGTTTTTAGATGTTTTTGAATGTCACATGTAGGTGAAAACATACAGTATTTTTTTTCTCTGTCTGATTTCACCTATTTTACTCTACCTCTCTCCTCTCTGGCAACCACTATCTTGTTCTCTACATGTGTAATTCTGTCTCAGTTTTATTACACTTTTTTTTTTTGTTTTATATTTTTAGATTCCACATATAAGTGAAAACATACAACATCTGTCTTTCTGACTTATTTCACTTCACATTATACCATCTAGATCCATCCATGTTGTTGTAAATGACAAGGTTTCATTTTTATGGCTGAGTAATATTTCCTTGTATATATCTGTCTATATATATCTTCTTTATCCATTCATCTGTTGAAGGACACTTAGGTTGCTTCCACATCTTGGCTATTATAAATAATGCTGCAATAAATACTGGGGTGCATATATCTTTTGTTTTCATATCAGAAATGAATTAATGATTTCATTTTCTGGATCAAATGGTAGCTTTTCATTGATGTATCAAGTGGTAGTTCTATTTTTAATTTTTTTGAGGAAACTTTATAGTGTTTTCCATAAAGGTTGCACCAATTTACATTCCCACCAACAGTACATGAGGGTTCTTTTTTTTTTTTTCTATATCCTCTCCAAAATTTGTTATTTCTTGTCTTTTTTGTAATAGCCATTCTAAGATATATAAGGTGATATCTCATTGTGATTTTGATTTCCATTTTCTCTGATGATTAGTGATGTTGAACATTTTTTCACATGTCTATTGGCCATCTATATATCCTCTTTAGAAAAATGTCTATTCTGGTCCTCTGTCCATTTTTATTTAATTTAAATTTATTTATTTTAATTGGAATTTAATTACTTTACAATATTGTATTGGTTTTGCCATATATCAACATGAATCCACTATGGGTGTACACGTGCTCCCCATCCTGAACCCCCCTCCCCACCAGCCTCCCACCTCCCTCCCCATACCATCCCTCTGGGTAATCCCAGTGCATCAGCCCCAAGAATCCTGTATCCTGCATCGAACCTGGACTGGTGACTCATTTCTTATATGATATTATACATGTTTCAATGCTGTTCTCCCAAATCATCCCACCCCCTCTTTCTCCCACAGAGTCCAAAAGACTGTTCTATACATCTGTGGCTCTTCTGCTGTCTCACATACAGGGTTATCATTACCATTTTTCTAAAATTCCATATATATGAGTTAGTATACTGTATTGGTGTTTTTCTTTCTGGCTTACTTCACTCTGTGTAATAGGCTCCAGTTTCATCCACCTCATTAGAACTGATTCAAATGTATTCTTTTTAATGGCTGAGTAATACTCCATTGTGTATATGTACCATTGCTTTCTTATCTGTTCATCTGCCGATGGACATCTAGGTTGCTTCCATGTCCTAGCTATCGTAAACAGTGCTGTGATGAACATTGGGGTACATGTGTCTCTTTCAATTCTGGTTTCCATGGTGTGTATGCCCAGCAGTGGGATTGCTGGGTCATAAGGCAGTTTTATTTCCAGGTTTTTAAGGAATCTCCACACTGTTCTACATAGTGACTGTACCAGTTTGCATTCCCACCAACAGTGTAAGAGGGTTCCCTTTTCTCCATACCCTCTCTAGCATTTATTGTTTGTAGATTTTGGATCGCAGCCATTCTGACTGGTGTGAAATGGTACCTCATTGTGGTTTTGATTTGCATTTCTCTGATAATGAGTGATGTTGAGCATCTTTTCATGTTTTTGTTAGCCATCTGTATGTCTGCTTTGGAGAAATGTCTACTTAGTTCTTTGGTCAATTTTTTGATTGGGTCGTTTATTTTTTCTGGAATTGAGCTGCAGGAGTTCCTTGTATATTTTTGAGATTAGTTGTTTGTCAGTTGACTCGTTTGCTATTATTTTCTCCCATTCTGAAGGCTGTCTTTGCACCTTGTTTATAGTTTCCTTTGTTGTGCAGAAGCTTTTAATTTTAATTAGGTTCCATTTGTTTATTTTTGCTTTTATTTCCAATATTCTGGGAGGTGGGTCATAAAGGATCCTGCTGTGATTTACGTTGGAGAGGGTTTTGCCTATGTTCTCCTCTAGCAGTTTTATAGTTTCTCATCTTATGTTTAGATCTTTAATCCATTTTGAGTTTATTTTGGTGTATGGTGTTAGAAAGTGTTCTAGTTTCATTCTTTTCAAGTGGTTGACCAGTTTTCCCAGCACCACTTGTTAAAGAGATTGCCTTTTCTACATTGTATATCCTTGCCTCTTTTGTCAAAGATACGGTGTACAAAGGTGCATGGATTTATCTCTGGGCTTTCTATTTTATTCCATTGATATATATTTCTGTCTCTGTGCCAGTATCATACTGTCTTGATGACTGTGGCTTTGTAGTAGAGCCTTAAGTCAGGCAGGTTGATTCCTCCAGTTCCATTCTTCTTTCTCAAGATAGCTTTGGCTATTCGAGGTTTTTATTATTTCCATACAAATTTTGAAATTATTTGTTGTAGCTCTGTGAAAAATACCATTGGTAGCTTGATAGGGATTGCATTGAATCTATAGATTGCTTTGGGTACTATACTCATTTTCACTATATTGATTCTTCCGATCCATGACCATGGTATATTTCTCTATTAGTGTCCTCTGATTTCATTCACTAGTGTTTTATAGTTTTCTATATATAGGTCTTTAGTTTCTTTAGGTAGATATATTTCTAAGTATTTTATTCTTTTCGTTGCAATGGTGAATGGAATTGTTTCCTTAATTTCTCTTTCTATTTTCTCATTATTAGTGTATAGGAATGCAAGGGATTTCTGTATATTGATTTTATATCCTGCAACTTTACTATATTCACTGATTAGCTCTAGTAATTTTCTGGTGGAGTCTTTAGAGTTTTCTATGTAGAGGATCATGTCATTTGCAAATAGTGAGAGTTTTAATTCTTCTTTTCCAATTTGGATTCCTTTCATTTCTTTTTCTGCTCTGATTGCTGTGGCTAAAACTTCCAAAACTATGTTGAATAGAGTGGTGAAACTGGGCACCCTGTCTTGTTCCTGACTTTACGGGAAATGCTTTCAATTTTTCACCATTGAGGATAATGTTTGCTGTGGGTTTGTCATATATAGCTTTTATTATGTTGAGGTATGTTCCTTCTATTCCTGCTTTCTGGAGAGTTTTATCATAAATGGATGTTCAATTTTGTCAAAAGCTTTTTCTGCATCTACTGAGATACTCATATGGCTTTTATTTTTCAATTTGTTAATGTGGTGTGTTACATTGATTGATTTGCAGATATTAAAGAATCCTTGCATCCCTGGGATAAAGCTCACTTGGTCATGGTATATGATCTTTTTAATGTGTTGTTGGATTCTGATTGCTAGAATTTTGTTAAGGATTTTTGCATCTATGTTCATCAGTGATATTGGCCTGTAGTTTTCTTTTTTTGTGGCATCTTTGGCAGGTTTTGGTATTAGGGTGATGGTGGCCTCATAGAATGAGGTTGGAAATTTACCTTCCTCTGCAATTTTCTGGAAGAGTTTGAGCAGGATAGGTGTTAGGTCTTCTCTCAATTTTTGGTAGAATTCAGCTGTGAAGCCATCTGGACCTGGGCTTTTGTTTGCTGGAAGATTTCTGATTACAGTTTCAATTTCCGTGCTTGTGATGGGTCTGTTAAGATTTTCTATTTCTTCCTGGTTCAGTTTTGGAAAGTCGTACTTTTCTAAGAATTTGTCCATTTCTTCCATGTTGTCCATCTTATTGGCATATAATTGCTGATAGTAGTCTCTTATGATCCTTTGTATTTCTGTGTTGTCTGCTGTAATCTCTCCATTTTCATTTATACTTTTATTGATTTGATTTTTCTCCCTTTGTTTCTTGATGAGTCTGGCTAATGGTTTGTCAATTTTATGTATTCTTTCAAAGAACCTGCTCTTGGCTTTGTTGATTTTTGCTATGGTCTCTTCTGTTTCTTTTGCACTTATTTCTGCCCTAATTTTTAAGATTTCTTTGCTTCTACTAACCCTGGGGTTCTTCATTTCTTCCTTTTCTAGTTGCTTTAGGTGTAGAGTTAGGTTATTTATTTGAGTTTTTTTCTTGTTTCTTGAGGTAAGCCTGTATTGCTATAAACTTTCCCCTTAGCACTGGTTTTACAGTATCCCACTGGTTTTGGGTTGTTGTGTTTTCATTTTCATTCATTTCTATGCGTATTTTGATTTCTTTTTTGATTTCTTCTGTGATTTGTTGGTTATTCAGCAGAGTGTTGTTCAGCCTCCTATATGTTGGAATTTTTGATAGTTTTTCTCCTGTAATTGAGATCTAATCTTACTGCATTGTGGTCAGAAAAGATGCTTGGAATGATTTCAAATTTTTTGAATTTACCAAGGCTAGATTTATGGCCTAGGATGTGATCTATCCTGGAGAAGGTTCCATGTGCGCTTGAGAAAAATGTGAAATTCATTATTTTGAGGTGAAATCTCCTATAGATATCAATTAGGTCTAACTGGTCTATTGTATCATTTAAAGTTTGTGTTTCCTGTTAATTTTCTGTTTAGTTGATCTATCCATAAGTGTGAGTGCGATATTAAAGTCTCCCACTATTATTGTGTTATTGTTAATTTCCCCTTTCATACTTGTTAGCATTTGTCTTACATATTCGGTGCTCCTATGTTGGGTGCATATATATTTATAATTGTTATTTCATCTTCTTGGATTGATCCTTTGATCATTATGTAGTGTCCTTCTTTGTCTCTTTTCACAGCCTTTGTTTTAAAGTCTATTTTTCTGATATGAGTATTGCTACTTCTGCTTTTTTTTTGGTCTCTATTTGCATGGAATACCTTTTTCCAGCCCTTCACTTTCAGTCTGTATGTGTCCCCTGTTTTGAGGTGGGTCTCTTGTAGACAACATATGTAGGGGTCTTATTTTTGTATCCATTCAGTCAGTCTTTGTCTTTTGGTTGGGGCATTCAAACCATTTATGTTTAAGGTAATTATTGATAAGTATGATTCCATTGCCATTTACTTTATTTTTGGGGGTTCGAGTTTATACACCTGTTTGTGTTTCCTGTCTAGAGATGATCCATTAGGATTTGTTGGAGAGCTGGTTTGGTGATGCTGAATTCTCTCAGCTTTTGCTTGTCTGTAAATCTTTTGATTTCTCCTTCATATTTGAATGAGATCCTTTCTTGGTACAGTAATCTGGACTCTAGGTTATTTTCTTTCATCACTTTAAGTATGTCTTGCCATTCCCTCCTGGCCTGAAGAGTTTCTATTGAAAGATGAGCTGTTATTCTTATGGGACTCCCCTTGTGTGTTATTTGTTGTTTTTCCCTTGTTTCTTTTAATATTTGTTCTTTTGTTTGATCTTTGTTCATTTGATTAATATGTGTCTTGGGGTGCTTTGCCTTGGATTTATCCTGTTTGGAGCTCTCTGGGTTTCTTGGACTTGGGTGATTATTTCCTTCCCCATTTTAGGGAAGTTTTCAACTATTATCTCCTCAAGTATTTTTTCGTGTTCTTTCTTTTGTCTTCTCCTTCTGCAACTCCTATGATTTGAAAGTTGTGGCATTTAATATTGTCCTGGAGGTCTCTGAGATTGTCCTCATTTCTTTTAATTTGTTTTTCTTTTTTTCCTCTCTGATTCATTAATTTCCACCATTCTGTCTTCTACTTCACTAATCCTATCTTCTGCCTCCTTTATTCTACTATTTGTTGTGTTGGTGTTCTGGTGGGTGGGGCTGGATTTCTTCTCTCTGGAGTGCAATGAAGTGTTCAGTAATGAGTTTTGAGATGTCAGTGGTTCTGGAGTAACTTTGGGCAGCCTGTATATTGAAGCTCAGGGCTATGTTCCTGTGTTGCTGGAGAATTTGCATGGTATGTCTTGCTCTGGAACTTGTTTGCCCGTGGGTGGTGCTTGGTTTCAGTGTAGGTATGTAGGCATTTGATGAGCTCCTGTCTATTAATGTTCCCTGGAGTCAGGAGTTCTCTGGTGTTCTCAGGATTTGGACTTAAGCCTCCTGCTTCTGGTTTTCAGTCTTATTTTACAGTAGTCTCAAGACTTCTCCTTCTATACAGCACCACTGATAAAAAATCTAGGTTAAAGATGAAAAGTTTCTCCACAGTGAGGGACATCCAGAGAGGTTCACAGAGTTACATGGAGAAGAGAAGAGGGAGGAAGGAGTTAGAGGTGACTCAAATGAGATGAGGTGGAATCAAAAGAGGAGAGAGTAAGCTAGCTAGTTATCACTTCCCTATGTGCACTCCACAGTCTGGACCGCTCAGAAATATTCATGGAGTTATACAGAAAAGAGAAGAGGGAGGAAGGAGACAGAGGTGGCCAGGAGGAAAAAAGGGGGGAATCAAAAGGAGAGAGACAGATCCAGCCAGTATTCAGTTCCCTAAGTGCTCTCCACTGTCTGGAACACACAGAGATTCACAGAGTTGGATAGAGAAGAGAAGTGGGAGGGAGGAGGCAGAGGTGAGCTGGTGGAGAAAAAGGAGAGTCCAAAGGGGGAGAGAGCATTCAAGCCAATAATCTCACTCCCAAGTAAAAGTGGGTACTGAAGATTGGGTTCTTAAAGGCACAAAATTGAAAACAAATACCAAAAAGCGAAGATTAAAAATCTAGAGGTTGGATTTTCAAAAATACAATATTAAAGAAAAGAAGAAGAAAAAATAAAGTCACAAAAATTATATAAAAAATATGTATATGAAGTTTGCTTTAAAAAATAGGGTATTTTTTGCAAAGTAATAGTAGGCTATAAAAATGAAAATTAAAGGAGTAATAGAGGACTTAAAATTTTAAATAATTAAAAAAAGAATGATTGTAATAATAGTAAAAATATATGTAGGACTTTCTCTGTATTGTTGTGGGCAGTGTGAGGTCAGTTCATTTTCGGATAGTTCCTTGTTCCGACTTATATTTCTCAAGATCTATAGGCCCCTTCCTATGTAGTCGGTACTAACTACAGGATTTTAACCTATTGCACCTGTCACTTCCAAGGTGGTTCCCTCTGTTTTAGCTTTTTCTGTTTGCTGGTCTCTTCAGTGTCTGATTTCTGCCCTGACACAAGTGGGGCGGTGGTGGACACTTTTTTTAGCTTCACTTGTTCAGTTGTGCTATGGGGAGGGAGGGACACTGCTAACAAATAACACTGGTGTGTGCTTGCAGTGTCTCAGCCACACTGGGCCTGCCCCCGCTCACGTTGTGTGTGCCCTCTCTGCCCACACTGCTCAGGCTCTAGGTTGCTCCACCAGGAACCGTCCGAGTCTGGCCCTGAGCTACATGCACCTCCCAGGTCTAAGCCCTTCAAGTTCAGGCACTCGGTTAGTCCTCAGAGGCGCAGACTCCATTGGGCCTGCGTTTAGTGCCCTTCCCAGGTACGAGCAGCTGAGGTGATGAGGTGTTTGGCGAGTGTGGTTGCTGCGACTTATCACCTCCCCCGTCCCTGCTGCTCGGTTTTCTGGGTGTACAACCGGCACACCTTCTCAGGCAGATGTTGACTGTCCAGAACCCCAAGAAGTCTTAGTTAGCAAAGAAGCCTGCTTGCAGTTTGGTAGATAATGTCTCTCTGGGGCTGTGATTGCCCTCTTCTGGCTCTGGCTGCCTGTCACAGGAGGGGTATGGTCTGCAGCCGGCTGGTTCTGTTCAGCCCTTTGTTCTGTGCGCAGGCCTGGCAGTTTCACAGGTTAGGGATTTTCCTGTGGTAGCTATCCCGCAGTCTGGTTTGCTAGACCAACTTAGTTCCCTCAGATTGCCCTCAGGGCATTCAGGCCTGGTCCTTACTCTAAGCAATGCAGCCTGTGCCTCCCTGCCCAGTCCCCACTTTCTAGTGGCGGGTGCAGGCGTCTATGCTGCTCCTCCACTGGGGGAGTTACTGTTGGGTTCATAATCTGTGGGTTTTAATTATTTATTTATTTTTCCTCCCTCTTATGTTGCCCTCTGTGCTTGCAAGGCTCGCCGCAGACTCGGCAGTGAGAGTGTTTCCTGGTGTTTGGAAACTTCTCTTTTTAAGACTCCCTTCCTGGGACAGAGCTCCGTCCCTACCTCTTTTGTCTCTTTTTTTTTGTCTTTTATATTTTTTCTTACCTCCTTTTGACGACAATGGTCTGCTTTTCTGGGTACCTGATGTCCTCTGCTGGCATTCAGAAGTTGTTTTGTGGAATTTACTCAGTGTTTAAATATGTTCTTTTGATGAATTTGTGGGGGAGAAAGTGATCTCCCCATCCTATTCCCCCGCCATCTTAGGACCACCATCCCTCTGCCCATTTTTAATTGGATTATTTGTGTGGCTTTTTTCTTTTGATGTTTAATGTTATCAGTTCTTTGTATAACCTCTTAATGTATATTTCACTTGCAAATATATTCTCCTATCTAGTAGGTTGTCTTTTTGTTTTGTTGATGTCCTTTGCTGTGCATGTTACAGACAGTATCACAGAAATACAAATAATCATGAATAATTATATGCCAACAAGTTGGACAACCTAGAAAACATGGATACATTTCTAGGAAAATACACTCTTTTAAGACTTAATCTTACTCTTGTAGAAGCTCAAAAATGTTTGAATGAAGATGGTATAGAGGGGAGATGAGTGATCCAGCTGGATCTTGTCTCATGTTTGGTATTGATTCAATGTAACAATGTGACAGGCCAGCCCCTCTACATTTCCAGGCATTAGAGTTCCTGACATCTGGAGATACTGAAATAGATGGTCTTTAAATATTCTTCAAGCTCTGACATTATAACCTAGGAACAAGGCTCCTGGTTCTTATGTCATAGCTCTTTGTCAAAGACACAAATCTACTTAACAAGGGATATTATTTATTTGTTAGCTGTGAAAGAAGGCATTGGAAATGCACTCCAGTACTCTTGCCTGGAAAACCCCATGGATGGAGGAGCCTGGTAGGCTGCAGTCCATGGGGTCGTGAAGAGTCAGACATGACTGAGCGACTTCACTTTCACTTTTCATTTTCATGCATTGGAGAAGAAAATGGTAACCCACTCCACTGTTCTTTCCTGGAGAATCCCAGGGATGGGGGAGCCTGGTGGGCTGCCATCTATGGGGTCGTACAGAGTCAAACATGACTGAAGCAACTTAACAGCAGCAACAGCAGCAGCTGTGAAAGAAGCTTGCTGGTTGTTCACTAAACTCATTCTCCTTTTCTCCTCAGAATACCACTAGTCAACATTGCCTTACTCCACTGCATTTCTGTAGGTCCATGTGCTTAATTTCCAGCCAATGGAATATGGATAAAATGATGCATGTATCTCTCAGGCCTGGCCAAAAAAAAAAAAAAAAACCCTTCTTTAATTTATGCTTATTTTATAATTAGAATCTCCCTAACTTTCTTTATATTTTGATTTTTCTGGTGTACAGGGACTTCCAGAGAGATTTTGGAATCAATATATTAAAAATGACAAGGACATCAGAGAAATGGAGGAAACAGCAGCTCTAAGCTTTCATTCCCTCACAGAGGTGTAGAAAGACAAACAGAAGGTGTCCAAATCAATGTTATTAGAACCCTGGAAAAGAGTCAAATGTTTACAGCAATGAAGCAAATGCTGAAATAAGAAAAAGTCATCCTGAAAATGATAGGAAAGTTTTATGCCATTTTTAGTTGCCTTTACTGCACCCTTCTCCCTAGCAAGAGTCCTCAAATGAAAAAAGTCTTAAAGTAGCAGCAGCCTATGTTCCTAATGTGAAACCCTCACTCCTAGTTCCAGAGTGAATTAAACAAAAATTCTTGAAAAATTATTATGTATGTCTATTTTAAACTATTATCTGAAGGATAGATACATGGTTCTCTTCTCTGTTTCACTGAATTCAGAATTTAGCCTGGAAAATGGGTGGGTATTTGTGTAAAATATTTTCAAAGCAAAGTAATAAGCCAGAGATGCCTGGGGAAAGAAACTATGAGTGGAGACATATAATAGACTGCCTAAGAAAAAGCTGGAGAAGATTATTTGGGAAATTAAGACATTCAAAAGCACCACTATATTTGGAGGGGTAGTTTAAAAAGGTACCAGCATGTCTATGGCAAGATACATGATTAGAAAAAAGTGGAAAACACCCAAAGCTTACATGCAAGACTGACCTACAGGCTAAGTGACAGTTTGGCTAAGTGCTGAAGGAATGCTTCAGTACAGAACCAATCTGCAAAGCCTGAGATATGTGGGGGTTTTGGTTGTTATTGTTGTTGCTTGCTTTTAACTGCTGGATTCAAGGAAATCCCTGTTAAAATATTAGCTGAATATGATCTAAATGAATACAGATTTCAGCGATCACATATAACAAGAAATACAGCTTTTGTGCAAATAGTTCTGTTACTGGGTAGGGAGAGGGTCCAAGAGGAACCTCCCTCATGGGCCTCGGTTCTTGTTGAGGACACAAAGAAGAATATGAGCTCTTACCTGTGGCAAAATCAAGTTTTTTAAGGAAAGATCATAAAGAACACCTCAAGGGGGAGGTAGGCCAAGCCAAGAGAGGCACTGGACCAGAAATGATGAAGTATCAGGGATTTTGATGGCAGGGCATTTACATATTTGTTTAGGTGGGCATGAACTGACAATTTTGATTGATAGTTGCAAGTTACATACCAACAGGTTCTACTGTGCATATCTTTCCCATAATTCAGTCTGCTACAATAAGACATATGTATGCCTGCAATGCAGGAGACCTGGGTTGGATCCTTGGGTTAGGAAGATCCCCTGGAGGAGGGCATGGCAACCCACTCCAGTATTCTTGCCTGGCGAATCCCCATAGACAGAGGTCTCTGGTGGGCTACAGTCCATAGGGTCACAAAGAGTCAAACATAACTAAGTAACTAAACACACGGCACATGTATATATAGAGTATTTATGAACCCTTAATAGATTGCCAGGAGAAATATCAATAACTTCAGATATGCAGATGACACCACCCTTATGGCAGAAATTGAAGAACTAAAGAGCCTCTTGGTAAAAGTGAAAGAGGAGAGTGAAAAAGTTGGCTTAAAGTTTAACATTCAGAAAACTAAGATCATGGCATCCTGTCCCATCACTTCATGGAAAATAGATGGGGAAACAGTGGAAACAGTGGCTGACTTTATTTTTCCGGGCTCCAAAATCACTGCAGATGGTGATTGCAGCCATGAAATTAAAAGACGCTTACTCCTTGGAAGGAAAGTTATGAACAACCTAGACAGCATATTAAAAAGCAAACATTACTTTGCCAACAAAGGTCCCTCTAGTCAAGGCTATGGTTTTTCCAGTGGTCATGTATGGATGTGAGAGTTGGACTATAAAGAAATCTGAGCACCAAACAATTGATGCTTTTGAACTGTGGTATTGGAGAAGACTCTTGAGAGTCCCTTGGACTGCAAGGAGATCCAACCAGTCCATCCTAAAGGAGATCAGTCCTGGGTGTTCATTGGAAGGACTGATGTTGAAGCTGAATCCAATACTTTGGCCACCTGACGCAAAAAGCTGACTCATTTGAAAAGACCCTGATGCTGGGAAAGATTGAGGACAGGAAGAGAAGGGGACGATGGAGGATGAGATGGTTGGATGGCATCACCGACACGATGGACATGGGTTTGGGTGAACTCCGGGAGTTGGTGATGGACAGGGAGGCCTAGCGTGCTGCGGTTCATGGGATCGCAAAGAGTCAGACATGTCTGAGTGACTGAACTGAACTGAACAGGTTCCCAGCTGCCTAAGGTCTCAGCTGTGTATCAAGAGGGCGTGTACCAGACCTGGAGAAGCCCTATTGTTAGTTTGTATCCACTGTGTGCCTAGGGAGCATACACTGGAGTTGGAAAGGTCTCGTGGTTATTTTGTACCATATCTGTGAATTCTCCTTGGCTGCACTGGGGCATGTCTGGGGTAGGATTTAGAGATAAGCTTGCATCTTTTTCAGCTAGACCACCCCTCATTGCTCATGCCTATCTTCCTACCTAACAATTTGGTTAAAACTCCTAAACAAATGGACTACTATAGCCATCATCAAATAAAGTAACAACTGAAAACAGTTAACAATGGGGAAGGGGGAGAATCTGATTTCCAGATTTACCACATTATAATTAAAACAGTGACCAGTTTTTAACAATGACAACAAAAAACACAAGGCATAAAAAGAAACAGGAATGTGTGACTCATTTAAAATAACGAATAAAATTGACAGAAACTGTTCCAGAGGAAGTCCAGACATCAGACATACTAGACAAAGATGGAAAAGTACTTTCTTAAATGTGCTCAAAGAAAGACATGGAAAAACAGAGACAAAGAATTAAAGAATACAAGGAAATAAATGTATGAGTAAAATGGGACTATCAGTAAAGAAAAATTGTAAAAAGGAACAAAACAGAAGTAATAGAATTGAAAAGTAAAATAAGTGAAATAAAAAATTCACTAGAAGAGTTCAACAGCTGATCTGAGCAGGTTTAAGAATAAATGAGCAAACCTGAAACCTGACAGTTGAATGTATAAAGTCAGAGGAGCATAAACATAAAAATAATGAAAGGAGCAAACAAAACCTGGGGAGACACCATCAAGTGGGCCAATAGACACATTATGGGAGACCCAGAAGTAAGAGAGAGAGAAAAAAAAGCCAAAATTTTTTTTGAATAAATAATGGCTGAAATTTCTAAAGATTTAGAAGAGACATGAATAACACATTCACCATGCTCAACAAACATTAAGTTGGAAAAACTCAAAAAGACCCATATTGAGACATAAACAATATGTAGATAGTCAAAGACAAAATGAAAATCTTGAAGCAGAAGGAGAGAAACAATTTGTCTAGTACAAGGGATCCTCAATAAATTCAAAGTTGATATCTTTTCAGAATCTGTGGACGTTTGAAGGCAATAAGATGACATACTTAACTGTCAAAAGAAAGAAACTGTTAGTGTATAGGAATTCATTCCTATACACTAAAAATGAGAAAACAGAAAGAGATGTTAAGGAAACAATTCCATTCATCATTGCAAAGGAAAGAATAAAATACTTAGGAATAAATCAACCTAAAGAAACAAAAGACCTAAGTATAGAAAACTATAAAACACTGATGAAAGTAATAAAAGATGACACAAATAGATGGAGAAATATACCATGTTCATGGATCAGAAGAATCAATATAGTGAAAATGAATATATTACCCAAAGCAATCTATATATTCAGTGCAATCCCTATCTAGCTACCAACGGTGTTTTTCAGAGAACTAGAACAAATAATTTCACAATTTGTATGGGAAAAAAAAAAAACCTCAAATAGCCAAAGAAATCTTGAGAAAGAAGAATGGAACTGGAGAAATCAATCTGCCTGACTTTAGACTATTCTACAAAGCTACAGTCATCAAGACAGCATGTTACTGACACAAAGACAGCTATATACATCAATGGAACAAAATAGAAAGCCCAGAGATAAATCCATGCACCTATGGACACCGTATCTTTGACAAAAGAGGCAAAAATATACAATGGAGAAAAGACAATCTCTTTAACAAGTGGTGCTGGGAAAACTGGTCAACCACTTGTAAAAGAATGAAACTAGAACATTTTCTAACACCATACACAAAAATAAACTCAAAATGGATTAAAGATCTAAATGTAAGACCAGAAACTATAACACTCCTAGAGAAAAACATAGGCAAAACACTCGCTGACATAAATCACAGCAAGATCCTCTATGATCCACTTCCCAGAGTAATGGAAATAAAGGCAAAAATAAACAAATAGGACCTAATTAAACTTAAAAGCTTTTGTACAATGAAGCAAACTATAAGCAAGGTGAAAAGACAGCCTTCAGAATGGGAGAAAATAATAGCAAATGAAGCGACTGCTAAAGAATTAATCTTAAAAATATACAAGAAGCTCATGCAGCTCTATACCAGGAAAAAAACAAAAAACAAAAACAACTCAATCAAAAAATGGGCTCAAGAACTAAACAGACATTTCTCCAAAGAAGACATACAGATGGCTAACAAACACATGAAAAGATGCTCAACATCACTCATTCTTAGAGAAATGCAAATCAAAACCAAAATGAGGTACCATCTCACACTCATCAGAATGGCTGCTATCCAAAAGTCTACAAACAATAAATACTTGAGAGGGTGTGGAGAAAAGGGAACCCTCTTACAATGTTGGTGGGAATGTAAACTAGTACAGCCACTATGGAGGACAATGTGAAGATTCCTTAAACAACTGGAAGTAGAACTGCCATATGACCCAGTAATGCTACTGCTGGGCATACACACCAAGGAAACCAGAATTGAAAGAGACACATGTACCCCAATGTTCATTGCAGCACTGCTTATAATAGCCAGGACATCGAAGCAACTTAGATGTCCATTGGCAGATGAATGGATAAGAAATCTGTGGTACAAATTCACAATGGAATATTACTCAGCCATTAAAAAGCATACATTTGAATCAGTTCTAATAAGGTGGATGAAACTGGAGCCTATTATACAGAGTGAAGTAAGCCAGAAAGAAAAACACCCATACAGTATACTAACACATACATATGGAATTTAGAAAGATGATAACGATGGCCCTATATGTGAGACAGCAAAAGAGACACAGAAGTATAGAACAGTCTTCTGGACTCTGTGGGAGAAGGCGAGCATGGGATGATTTGAGAAAATAGCATTGAAACATGTATATTATCATATGTGAAACAGATCACCAGTCCAGGTTTGATGCATGAGACAGGGTGCTCAAGGCTGGTGTACTGGGATGACCCTGAGGGATGGGATGGGGAGGGAGGTGAGTGGGATGTTCAGGATGGGGAACACATGTACACCCATGGCTGATTCATGTCAATGTGTGGCAAAAACCACTACAATATTGTAAAGTAATTAGCCTCCAATTAAAATAAATAAATTTTAAAAAAGAACATTCTCAAACAAAATACACAAAAAATAAACTCAAAATGGATTCAGGTCATAATTATAAGACCACATGCTAGAAAACTCATAGAGGAAAACATAAGGAGAACACTCTATGATATAAATAACAGAAATATCTTTTTGGATTCACCTCCAGAGTAATGAAAATAGAAATAAATATAAACAAATAGGACCTAATTAAACTTAAAAGGTTTTTCATGGCAGTAGAAACAATAAACAAATCAAAAAGGTAACCCACAGAATGGGATAAGATATTTCCAAACAATGCAACTGACAAAGGATTAATCTCCAAAATATACAAACAGCTCAATATATATATATGCAAAGAACCTTATCAAAAAATGGGGAAATGATCTAAATAGATCCTTCTTCAAAGAGGAATAATGGATGGCCAAAAAACACATGAAAAAATGCTCAACATCACTCATTATTGGGCTTTCCAGGTGGTGCCAGCCATAAAGAATCCACCTGCCAATGCAGGAGATGCAGGAAATGCAGGTTCAAACCCTATGTCACGTAGATCCCCTGGAGAAGGGAATGGCAACCCATTCCAGTGTTCTTGCCTGGAAAATCCTGTGGATAGAGGGGCCTGGTGGGCTACAGTCCATGGTGTCACAAAGAGCTGGACATGACTGAGTGAGCATTTTTGGAATTAATAATAACTAATTATTAGAGAAATACAAATCAAAACTGCAATGCAGTATCACCTCTCACTGGTCAGAATGACCATCTTCAAAAAATCTATAGACAATAAGTGCTGGAGAGGACGTGGGGAGAAGGGAACCCTCTTGCGTTGTTGATGGGAATGTAAAATGATAAAGCTACTATAGAGAACAGTATGGAGGTTCTTTGCTGCTGCTGCTGCTGCTAAGTCGCTTCAGTCGTGTCCAACTCGGTGCGACCCCAGAGACGGAAGCCCACCAGGCTCCCCTGTCCCTGGGATTCTCCAGGAAAGAACACTGGAGTGGGTTGCCATTTCCTTCTCCAATGCATGAAAGTGAAAAGTGAAAGTGAAGTCGCTCAGTCGTGTCCGACTCCTAGTGACCCCATGGACTGCAGCCTACCAGGCTCCTCCATCCATGGGGTTTTCCAGGCAAGAGTACTGGAGTGGGTTGCCATTGCCTTGTCTGATGGAGGTTCTTTAGAAAACTAAAAGTAGAGTTACCAGAAGATCCAGCAATCCCACTCCTGGGCATATATATGGCAAAAACCATACTTCAGAAAGATACTTGAACTCAAATGTTCATTGAGCACTATTTACAATAGTCAAGGCATGGAAATAACCTAAATGTCCATCTACAGTGAAAGGTTAAAGAGATGTACATTTGTATAATGGAATATTATTTCATCATAAAAATTGAAATAGTGCCTTTTGCCACAACACAAATGGAACTATAGATTATCATGCTAAGTAAGTCAGACAGAAAAAAACAAATACTATATCATCCATATGTGGAATCTAAAAAATGATACAAATAAACTTATTCAAGAAACATAAAGGGACTCACAGACTTAGAAAATAAATTTATGGTTAACAAATGAAAGGTTGAGTGGAGGGATAAATTAGGAGGTTGGTTTTAACAGATACACATTACTATATATAAAATAGATAATCAACAAGGATCTACTGTATAGAACAGAGAACTTGTCTCAGTATTCTCTAATAACCTATATGGGAAAAGGATCTGAAAAATAATATATTATGTATAGATATATAACAAAATCACTTTTCTGTATATCTGAAACTAACACAACATTGTAAAACAAGTATACATGTAAAATAAATATTAATAACAAAGAAATGAATTTGGGTATACTATTATTAACTACAAGCTTACAGAAATTAAATAAAATTAGCAAAGAATATTTGAACAATTATATACCAACATATTAGATAATCTAGATGAAGGGGGTAAGTTCCTAGAAATCCACAAATTACCTAAGCTGAGTCAATAAGAAATAGATAATATCAACAGAATTATAACAAGGAAAGACCATGAATCAGTAATCATAAATCTCTCAAAGTAGAAAAATCCAGGAAGAGACAGCTTCTCTACTCACTCTAACAAACATTAAAAGAATTACTCCTAATCTTTTTCAAAGTTTACCAAAAAATTAAATGAAATTTAATACCTAACTCATGTTATGAAGCCAGCAATAACCTGATAAAATATCAGATAAAAACACACAACAAGAAAAGAAAATTATACACCAACATTCACCATGTATATTCACTTAAACATTTCAAAAAATATAAGCATAATGAATCCTATAGCATATTAAAAGGATTACATACCAAGAGAAGCTTATCATAAGCATGCTTGGATGATTTAACATAAGAAAATCAGTGTTAACATCATTCACTAATAGAATAAAGAGGAAAAAAAAAGACATGATCATCTCAATTGCCAAATTAAACTAGAAATAAAAGGGAACTTCCCCATTATGGTAAAAAACATACATGAAAAATCCAAAGTTTATATCAAATTCAATGGTAAAATACTGACACCTTCCCCCTATGACAAACAAAAAGAATGGCCACTTTTACTACTACAAGTCAGCATCTTAATAGAAGTTCTAGCCAAAGTTATTATAGAAGGAAAATATATAAAATGGATACAAATTGGAAATAAAGAAGTCCCTGGACCACTAGGGATTCCCCTGGTGGTCCAGTGGTTAAGACTCTGCACTTACAATGTAGAGGGTGAAGGTTCGATCCCTGATTGGGGAATTAAGATCCCATGTGCTGTGCAACATGGCCAAGAAAAAAAAAAAAAAAGTAAAACTATATTTGTAGATCACAAGATCCTATGGGTAGCAAATCCAATTATTACACACAAATGCCTACTAGTCAATTTTTATAGGCTAAATTATGTGCTGTGGTGCGCTTATTCACTCAGTCATGTCCAACTCTTTGTGACCTCATGTACTGTAGCCTGCCAATCTCCTCTGTCCATGGAATTCTCCAGGCAAGAATACTAGAGTGGATAGCTGTTCCCTTCTCCAGGGGATCTTCCCAACCCAGGGATGGAATCCAGGTCTCCCACATTGCAGGTGGATTCTCTATCAGTTTAGCCACCAGGGAAGCCCAAGAATACTGGAGTGGGTAGCCTATCCCTCCTCCAGTGGATCTTCCCAACCAAGGAATCGAACCAGGGTCTCCTGCATTGCGGGTGGATTCTTCACCAGCTGAGCTACCAGAGAAGACCACAGAATTACCTCCCACCCCCCAAATCATATGTTGAGGCCATTACTCTTATACCTCAGAATGTGACTGTATTTCCAAGCTGGAATATTTACAGAGATA
Source organism: Bos javanicus (assembly GCF_032452875.1). NCBI lineage: Eukaryota > Metazoa > Chordata > Mammalia > Artiodactyla > Bovidae > Bos > Bos javanicus. The sequence continues at coordinate 86,429,423 of NC_083897.1, read as the reverse complement.
ATTCAATTAAAATGGGATGGTAGGGTGTACCCTAATGCAATATGACTAATATCCTTACAAGAAGAGATTTTGGGGGGCAGTCCCAAGATGGAGGAGGAATTGGATAGGGGGTTCACTTTCTCCTCCCAAAGTACAACAAAAGATCATCTGCATGTGGAGCAACTCCCACAGAACAACTTCTGAACATTGGCGAAGGACACCAAACGCCCAGAAATGCAAACCAATCTCCTCAGAATGAGGATAAGGATGAAAAGAGAGACAAAGGGTTTTGGGACAGGGACTCTCCTTGGGGAGGGAGTCATGAAGGAGAAGAAGTTCACACACAATAGGAAACCTTCTCAAAGCAGGGTCAATGGGAGCTTAGGAAACTCAGAGGGAAGACTGAGAAAATTTCACCACAGAAATAGTACTGAGAAGAGGCTCACATGCTTGCATCCACAGACAACGAGTGAGAGCTGGGTGCAGAGGCATGGGCTGTGTCATTGATTCTCAGGGAAAGGACCTAGGTTGAATGCTGTGAGGACACTCTGAGGGGGCTAATGTGACATAGCACAGACAGAATGGGGAAAACGTGGGATTTCCAGAGAAACAAAGGACCGTTCCCACGGGACAGCTCTAACACCTCATTTTGATTCCTGGTGTGCTCATAGAATCAGAGTATCAAAGTGGGGTGAACTTGCTGTCATTTACAGCCCAGGAAGCAGAGAGGCAGGTGTGCACCAGCCAGAGGCAGAAGGCAAAGGGCCCCTGCAATCTCAGCCCCAGAGACCACATCTGCTGCCAAGCTGTGAGCAGACAGCCAGCCACTACCCATGTCTTCCTGGGATCCTGGACAGCTCAGATCTACTGGGAGTGTCATAGCTTGAGACCAGCTCCCCTGAGGAGACTCATGGTCCACCTGGGACTGTGACCTCACAACGTACCTGGGAGCCCAAATGGATGGCCCTAGGAGGTGCACACCCACCGTGAGCTGTGGCAATCCCTGTGTGGTCCATCCACTCATACATGCTAGCAGTATCCCTCCCTCTCCACAGCACAACTGAGCAAGTGAGCCCGAATAAGTGGCCACTCTTGCCCCCTTGTGTCAGGGTGGAGTTCAGACACTGAAGAGATACTTGCAAGCGGAGGCAGCCAGCAAGAGTAAAGAAAGAAGGGGAACCACCCCGGAAATGGCAGGTGCAACAGATTAAAATTCTGCAGGCCTTCCTAGATATATCAGGAGCCTTCTGAGTGAGCAACTCAGCTACAGCAGGAAAAGAGAACATTCATCTCAGTACCACCGGATACATAATCTCCACCTCCTATAAATTTTTTATTATAATTATTATTTAAATTTTTATTTTATTATTTTAAAATTTTAATTCTTTTTTCTTTTTTCCTAATTTTCCCCCTTTCTTTGCACCCCTTTTTCTTTTTTTCCCTCATACTGTCCTATATGTTTCTTTATTACTCTTTTAGCTTTCATTTTTTACTCTACTTTTATCTTTCTAAAAAAACTTATTTTAAAATAAATTCAATAACTTTAAAAATGTGTTTGATTTTTTTATATTGTACTTTTGAGAGTCTAATTTTTATTTTAGGTTTTTAATTTTTGCATTTTGATCTTTTGTTATTAATTTTGTATCTTAAAATTCTAATTTTTTAGTATTAATTTTCAGTTAGGGATTTGCTTATTGGCTTGATTGCTCTCTTCCCTACTGACCCTCCCTTTTTCTCCTCCTTGTCACCTCTTTCCCCCTCCTCCCTCTTCTCTTCTCTATATAACTCTGTGAATCTCCTAGGATGTTCTTGGCTGTGGAGAGTTGTTCCAGCATTAACCTATGGGTTTTGTCTTCAGTTCTGTGTGGACTGAGAAGTGAAAACCTGAGGCAAGAGGCTCAACTCCAGAACTTTGGGCTATCATAGAAATCCTCACCCCAGGGAACATTAACAGATGAGAGTCCGCCCAAAAGCCTCTACACCTCTACTGAAACCAAGCACCACCCAAGAGCCAAAGTTCCAGTGCAAGACTTCCCATGCTTATCCTTCAGAAAAACAGGAAAATAATCCTGAACATTAACAGACAGGCCACCCAAAGCCATGCCAAACCCAGAGACACCCCAAAACTCACTACTGGACACTGTACTGGCCTTCAGAGAGATGAGATCCAGCTCTACCCACCAGAACACAGACAAAATTTCCCCCACCCAAGAAACCATCACAAGGTACTGGTCCAACCCAACCCAGAGGGAGCAGACTCCAAAATTAAGAGGAACTACAACCTTCCAGTCTACAGAAAGGAGACCCCAAACACAGAAAACTAAACAAAATGAAAAGATAGAGAATTTCCAGCAGTGAAGGAAGAGGATAAAAACCTACCAAACCAAACGAAAGAGGAGGAGATAGAGAGTCTACCTGAAAAAGAATTCAGAATAATGATAGCAAAGATAATTCAAAATTTTGAAAACAAAAGGGAGATACAGATAACTAGACTAGAGATAAGGATTAAGAAGGTGCAAGATATGTTTAACAAGGACCTAGAAGAATTAAAGAACAGCCAATTAACAATAAACAACACAATAACTGAGATTAAGGCTCAAACTACCGTACAATTGCACTCATCTCCCAGGCTAGTAAAGTAATGCTCAAAATTCTCCAAGCCAGGCTTCAGCAATATATGAGCCGTGAACTTCCTGATGTTCAAGCTGGTTTTAGAAAAGGCAGAGGAGCCAGAGATCAAATTGCCAACATCCACTGGATCACGGAAAAAGCAAGAGAGTTCCAGAAAAACATCTATGTCTGCTTTATTGACTATGCCAAAGCCTTTGACTGTGTGGATCACACTAACCTGTGGAAAATTCTGAAAGAGATGGGAATACCAGAACACCTGATCTGCCTCTTGAGAAATTTGTATGCAGGTCAGGAAGCAACAGTTAGAATGGGACATGGAACAACAGACTGGTTCCAAATAGGAAAAGGAGTCCGTCAAGGCTGTATATTGTCACCCTGTTTATTTAACTTATATGCAGAGTACATCATGAGAAACGCTGGACTGGAAGAAACACAAGCTGGAATCAAGATTGTCGGGAGAAATATCAATAACCTCAGATATGCAGATGACACCACCCTTATGGCAGAAAGTGAAGAGCTTAAAGACCCTCTTGATGAAAGTGAAAGAGGAGAGTGAAAAAGTTGGCTTAAAGCTCAACATTCAGAAAATGAAGATCATGGCATCCAGTCTCACCACTTCATGGGAAAGAGATGGGGAAACAGTGGAAACAGTGTCAGACTTTATTTTTCTGGGCTCCAAAATCACTACAGAGGGTGACTGCAGCCATGAAATTAAAAGACGCTTACTCCTGAAAGGAAAGTTATGACCAACCTAGATAGCATATTGAAAAGCAAAGACATTACTTTGCCGACAAAGGTTCGTCTAGTCAAGGCTATGGTTTTTCCTGTGGTCATGTATGGATGTGAGAGTTGGACTGTGAAGAAGGCTGAGTGCCGAAGAATTGATGCTTTTGAACTGTGGTGTTGGAGAAGACTCTTGAGAGTCCCTTGGACTGCAAGGAGATCCAACCACTCCATTCTAAAGGAGATCAGCCCTGGGATTTCTTTGGAAGGAATGATGCTAAAGCTGAAACTCCAGTACTTTGGCCACCTCATGTGAAGAGTTGACTCATTGGAAAAGACTCTGATGCTGGGAGGGATTGGGGGCAGGAGGAGAAGGGGACGACAGAGGATGAGATGGCTGGATGGCATCACTGACTCGATGGACGTGAGTCTCAGTGAACTCTGGGAGTTGGCGATGGACAGGGAGGCCTGGCGTGCTGCGATTCATGGGGTCGCAAAGAGTCGGACATGACTGAGCGACTGATCTGATCTGATCTGAGAGGAAACCAAAAGTAGAGTAACTGTGGTAGAAGAATGGATAAGTGAGCTAAAAGCAAATGGTGGAAATAAATGAAGCAGAGTAGTATAATGAAAAAACAATAAAAAGAAATGAGGACAGCCTCAGACATCTCTGCAACAATGTTAAGCACCCCAACTTTTGAATCATAGGTGTCCTAGAAGAAGAAGACAAAAGGAAAGGGTATTTGAAAATGCTTGAGAGATAATAGTCAAAAACTTCCCTAAAATGGGGAAGGGAATAGTCACCCAACTCCAAGAAGCTCAGAGAGTCCCATACAGGATCATCTCAAGGAGAAACACACCAAGATACATATTAATCAAACTAACAAAAATTAACCACAATGAGCAAATATTAAATGCAGCAAGGAAAAAGCAACAAATAACATACAGGGTGATCCCTAAAAGGCTAACAGCTGAACTTTCAACAGAAACTCTGCTGGCCAGAAGGAAATGCCAGGATATACTTAAAGTGATGAAAGGGAAAAACCTACAAGCAAGATTACACTATAGAGCAAGGGTCTCATTCAGATGTGAAGGAGAAATAAAAAACTTTACAGATAAGCAAAAACAAAGATGATTCAGCACCTCAAACCTGTCTCTTCAACAAATGCGAAAGGGAAACAGAGACAAAGTCAATAAAAGGGAATTCAAAACAGTGAAGTAAATGATAATGGGATCATACTTCTCACTAATTACATTAATGTAAACAGGTTAGGTGCTCCAAACAAAAGACACAAATTGGCTGAATAGATATAAAAATAAGACCCTATATATGCTGTCTACAAGAGACTCACTTCAAACTTAGGGGCACATACAGACTGAAAGTGAGGGGCTGGAAAATACTATTTCATGCAAATGGAGACCAAAAGAAAGTGGGAGTGGCAATGCTCATATCAAATAAAATAGACTGTAAAATAAAGACTGTTATGAGAGACGATGAAGGTCACTACATAATGCAGGGACCATTCCAAGAAGAAGACATAAATATTATTATTATATATGCACCCAACATAAGAGAACCAAAATACATAAGGTAAATGCTAAGAACTATTAAAGGGGAGTTCATCTTTTAGTATCATATCTTTTTGCCTTTTCATACCATTCATGGGGTTCTCAAGGAAAGAATACTGAAGTGGTTTGCCATTCCCTTCTTCAGTGGACCACGTTTTGTCTGAACTCTCCACCATGACCCGTCCGTCCTGGGTGGCCCTACATGGCATGGCTCATAGCTTCACTGAATTAGACAAGACTGTGATCCATGTGATCAGTTTAGTTAGTTTCCTGTGATTGTGGTTTTCATTCTGTCTCCCCTCTGATGGATGAGGATAAGAGGCTTTTGGAAACTTCCTGATGGAAGGGTCTGGCTGTGGGGAGAACTGGGTCTTGCTCTAGTGTGCAAGGCTATGCTCAGTAAATATTTAATACAATTTTCTGCCGATGGGTGGGGCTATGTTCCCTCCCTGTAGTTTGGCGTAAGGCCAAACTATGGTAGGGGTAATGGTAACCTCCTCCAAAGGACTTATGCCAGTATGATGCAAAGAGTTGACCCATTGGAAAAGACCCTGATGATGGGAAAGATAGAAGGCAGAAGGGGGAGAGGATGACAGAGGACCAGATGGTTTGATGGCATCACTGACTCAATAGACATGAGTTTGAGCAAGCTCTCGGAGATGGTGAAGGACAGGCAAGCCTGGGATGCTGCAGTCCATGGGGTTACAAAGAGGCACAACTGAGTGACTGAACAACAACAAAAATAAAGGGGAAATTGACAATACCACAATAATAGGGGGGACTTTAATACTCCAGTCACACAATGAACATATCATCCAGACAGAACATTAATAAGAAAACATAAGCTTTAAATGATACATTGGAACAGTTGGATATAATTGATATCTATAGGGCATTTCACACAAAAACAATGGATTTCACCTTTTATCTCAAGTGCACATGGAATATTCTCTAGGACCAATCATATCCTGGGCCACAAATCAAGTCTTGGTAAATTTTTTAAAAAATTGAAATCTTTTCAAACATCTTTTCTGATCACAATGCTATAAGATTAGATATCAACAGTAAAAAAACAACAAACACATGGAATTGTGTTCATTATTCAGAAGAACCACCCTTCTGAATAATCAACAGATCACTGAAGAAATCAAAAAGGAAATCAATATCTGCATAGAAACAAATTAAAATGAAAAAATGACAAGTCAAACCTATGGAATCAGTAAAAGCAGTGCCAAGAAGGAAGTTTATAGTAATACAGTCTACCTCAAGAAACAAGAAAAACTTCAAATAAACAACCTTACATTATACATAAAGCAACTAGAAAGAGAAGAAAAAAACCCCCACTAATGGTTAGTAGAAGAAAAGAAATCATAAAGATCAGAGCAGAAATAAATGAAAAGGAAATGAAGGAGAATATAGCAAAAATCAATAAAAGAAAAAATTGGTTCTTTGAGAAAATAAAATAGAAAAAACATTAAGCTGACTCATCAATAAAGAAGGGAGAAGACTAAAATCAATAAAATTACAAGTGAAAAAGAAATTACAACAGACAACACAGAAACAGAATCATAAAAGACTACGATGAGCAATGATATGCCAACAAAATGGACAACTTGGAAGAAATGTAAAATGCTTAGTAAAGTATAACCTTTCAAAACTGAACCAGGAAGAAATAGAAAATATGAACCGATCAATCACAAGCATGGAAATTGAAACTATGATAATAAGTTTATAAACAAAAGCCCAGGACCACATGGCTTCAAAGGAGAGTTCTACCAAAAATTTAGAGAAGAGCTATCCTGCTCAAACTTTTCCAGAGATTTATAGAGGAAGGAAAACTCAAAAAATCATTTTACAAAGCCACCATCACTCTGATACCAAAACCCAACAAAGATGCCACACAAAGAGAAAATTACAGGCCAATATTACTGATGAACACAGATGCAAAAATCATCAACCAAATCCCAGCAAACAGAAACCAACAACATATTAAAAAGTTCAAGCATCATGATCAAGTGGGCTTTATCCCAGGGATGAAAGAATTCTTCAATATATGCAAATCAATCAATGTGATATACCATACTAAGAAATTGAAAGGTAAAAGCCATACAATTATTTCAATAGATGCAGAGAAAGTCTTTGACAAAATTCGAAGCTCATTCATGATTAAAAAAACTCTCAAGAACTGATTCAAATGTATTCTTTTTAATGGCTGAGTAATACTCCATTGTGTATATGTACCACAGCTTTCTTATCCATTCATCTGCTGATGGACATCTAGATTGCTTCCATGTCCTGGCTATTATAAACAGTGCTGCGATGAACATTGGGGTACACATGGGGAACATGTGTACACCTGTGGCAGATGCATGTTGATGTATGGCAAAACCAATACAATATTGTAAAGTAAAAAATAAATAAATAAATAAAATATTAAAAAAAAAACTCTCAAGAAAGTAGGCACTGAAAGAACAAACTCAGTATAATAAAAGCCATATATGCAAACCCACAGCAAACATTATCCTCAATGGTAAAAAACTGAAAACATTTCCTCTAAAATCAAGAACAAGGCAAGGGTGCTTCCTCTCATCACTACTATTCACCATAGTGTTGGAAGTCCTAGCCATAGCAATCAGAGTAGAAAAATAAATAAAAAATAATTCAGATTGGAAAAGAAGTAAAACTCTCACTGTTTCCAGGTTACACAATTCTCTACATAGAAAACCCTAAAGATGTCACCAGAAAATCACTAGAGGTAATCAATGATTATACTAAATCACAGGATATAAAATTAATAACAAGAAATCCTCTGCATTCCTATACACTAATAATGAAAAATCAGAAAGAGAAATTAAGGAAAGAATCTCATTCACCACTGCAACAAAAAGAATAAAATACTTACAAATAAATTTAGCTAAAGATATAAAAGACCTGTATACAGAAAACTACAAAATGCTGATGAATGAAATCAAAGATGAGACAAATAGAAGGAGAAATACATCATGTTCTTGAATTGGAAGAATAAATATATGTGAAAATGACTATATTACCCAAAGCAATCTATAAATTGAATGCAATCCCTATCAAACTACCAATGGTACTGTTCACAGAACTGGAACAAATCATTTCACAATTTGTATGGAAACACAAAAGATCTTGAATACCCAAAGCAATCTGGAGAAAGAATGGAAATGGATGAATCTACCTTCCTGACTTCAGACTATAGTACAAAGCTACAGTCATCAAGAGAGTATGGTACTGCCACAGAAACAAAAATATAGATAAACGGAACAATATAGAAAGCCCAGATATAAATCCAAACACCTATTAAAAACTTATCTTTGACCAAGGAGGCAAAAATATGCAAGAGAGTAAAGACAGTCTCTTCAACAAGTGGTGCTGGGAAAACTGGTCAATTATATGTAAAAGAATGAAACTGCAACACTTTCTAACACCATACACAAAAATAAACTCAAAATGGATTAAATACCTAAGTGTAAGAACAGAAACCATAAAAACTTAGAGGAAAACATAGGCAGAACACACTATCGACATAAATCACAGTAAGATTGTCCACCTCCCAAAGTTATAGAATTAAAACCAAAAATAAACAGATAGAACTTAATTAAACTTAAAATCTTTTGCACAATGAAGGAAAGTATAAGCAGGTGAAAAGACAACCCTCAGAATGGGAGAAAACTATAACAAATGAAACAGCTCACAAAGAATTAATCTCCAAAAAATACAAGCAGCTCATGTAGCTCAATGCCAGAAAAACAGATAACCCAATCAAAAGTAGCTGAAGACCTAAACAGACATTTCTCCAAAGAAGACATTCAGCTCAGTTGCTCAGTCGTGTCCGACTCTGTGACCCCATGAACCGCAGCACGCCAGGCTTCCCTGTCCATCACCAACTCCTGGAGTCCACCGAAACCCATGTCCATCGGGTCGGTGATGCCATCCAGCCATCTCATTCTCTGTCATCCCCTTTACCTCATGCCTTCAATCTTTTCCAGCATCAGGATCTTTTCCAATGAATCAGCTCTTCGCATCAGGTGGCTAAAGGATTGGAGTTTCCGCTTCAACATCAGTCCTTCCAATGAACACACAGGACTCATCTCCTTTAGGATGGACTGGTTGGACCTCATTGCAGTCCCAGGGACTCTCAAGAGTCTTCTCCAACACCACAGTTGAAAAACATCAATTCTTTGGTGCTCAGCTTTCTTTATAGTCCAACTCTCACATCCATACATGACCAATGGAAAAACCATAGCCTTGACTAGATGGACCTTGATGGCAAAGTAATGTCTCTGCTTTTTAATATGCTGTTTACATTGGTCATAACTTTCTGTCCAAGGAGTAAGTGTCTTTTAATTTCATGGCTGCAATCACCATCTGCAGTGATTTTGGAGCCCAGAAAAATAAAGTCAGCCACTGTTTCCACCGTTTCCCCATTTATTTGCCATGAAGTGATGGGACTGGATGCCATTTTCTTAGTTTTCTGAATGTTGAGCTTTAAGCCAACTTTTTCACTCTCCTCTTTCACTTTCATCAAGAGGCTCTTTAGTTCTTCTTCACTTTCTGCCATAAGGGTGGTGTCATCTGCATATCTGAAGTTATTGATATTTCTCCTGGAAATCTTGATTCCAGCTTGTGCTTCTTCCAGCCCAGCATTTCTCATGATGTGCTCTGCATATCAGTTACATAACCAGGGTGACAATATACAGCCTTGATGTACTCCTTTTCCTATTTGGAACCAGTCTGTTGTTCCATATCCAGTTCTAACTGTTGCTTCCTGACCTGCATATAGGTTTTTCAAGAGGCAGATCAGGTGTTCTGGTATTCCCATCTCTTTCAGAATTTTCCACAGGTTATTGTGAACCACACAGTCAAAGGCTGTGGCATAGTCAATAAAGCAGAAATAGATGTTTTTCTGGAACTCTCTTGCTTTTTCGATGATCCAGCAGATGTTGGCAATTTGATCTCTGGTTCCTCTGCCATTTCTAAAACTAGCTTGAACATCTGGAAGTTCACGGTTCATGTGTTGCTGAAGCCTGGCTTGGAGAATTTTAAGCATTACTTTAGTAGTGTGTGAGATGAGTGCAATTGTGCGGTAGTTTGAGCATTCTTTGGCATTGCCTTTCTTTGGGATTGGAATGAAAACTGACCTTTTCCAGTCCTGTGGCCACTGCTGAGTTTTCCAAATGTGCTGGCATATTGAGTGCAGCACTTTCACAGTATCATCTTTCAGGATTTGAAATAGCTCAACTGGAATTCCATCACCTCCACTAGCTTTGTTTGTAGTGATGCTTTCTAAGACCCACTTGACTTCACATTCCATGATGTCTGGCTCTAGGTGAGTGATCACACCATCGTGATACAGATGGCTAATTAACATATGCTCAGCATCACTCATATTATAGAAATTCAAATCTAAACTACAATGAGGTATCATCTCACACTGGTCAGCATGGTCATCGTCAAAAAGTCTACAAACAATAAATGCTGGAGAGGGTGTGGAGAAAAGGGAATCCTCTTATACTCTTCATGTGAATGCAAACTGATGCCAAGTAGTATGGAAAACAATATGGAGATTCCTTTAAAAAAAAACTAGGAATAAAACTATCATATAAGCCAGTAATACCACTACTTGGCATTGAAAAAGACACATGTACCCAAGTATTCATTACAGCATTGTTTACAATTGCTAGGACTTGGAAGCAGCCTAGATTTCCATGTATAGATAAATGGATAAGGAAGTTATAGTATATATACACGATGGAATATTACTCAGCTATAAAAAGGATTGAATCTGAGTCAGTTCTAATGAGGTGAAGGAACCTAGAGCCTATTATATAGAATGAAGTAAGTCAAAAAGAGAAAGACAAATACCATATATTAACACATATATATGAAATCTAGAAAGATGGTATCAATGACCCTATGTATAGGGCAACAAAGGAGACACAGACATAAAGAACACATTTTGAATTCAGTGGGAGGAGGAAGGGTGGGATGATTTGAGATATTAGCATTGAAATGTATACATTACCACGTGTAAAATAGATAACCAGTGTGAGTTTGATTTATGAAGCAGGGCACCCAAAACAGGTGCTTTGTGACAACCTGGAGGAATATGGTGTGGAGGTATATGGGAGGGGATTCAGGAAAGAGGGGACACATATATGCTTATGGCCGATTCATACTGATGTATGGGAAAACTGTTACAATATTGTAAAGTAATTACCCTCCAAATAAAGAGATAAATTAATTAAAAATAAGAAAGAGATTAGGGAATAGAGAAAGGGAGAAATCACATATATGCATGCATAGAGGGAAAATCGTGAAAACAAAGAGCAAGAAGAGAGATGTAAGCAAGGAGGGCCTCAGAATGAATAAAAGCTAGTCCACACTTTGATTTCAGCATTCTAACCTCTAATATATACACACACACACATAATCAGTTCAGTTTAGTTCAGTCACTCAGTCACGTCCGACTCTTTGTGACCCCATGAACCACAGCATGCCAGGCCTCCCTGTCCATCACCAGCTCCCAGAGTTTGCCCAAATTTATGTCCATTGAGTCGGTGATGCCATCCAACCATCTCCACAACTGGATGTTGTTTTTGCTTTGGCTCCATCCCTTCATTCTTTCTGGAGTTATTTCTCCACTGATTTCCAGTAGCATATTGGACACATACCATCCTGGGGAGTTCATCTTTCAGTGTCCGATCTTTTTGTTTTTCCATACTGTTCATGGGGTTCTCAAGGCAAGAATACTGAAGTGGTTTGCCATTCCCTTCTCCAGTGGATCACATTCTGTCAGACCTCTCCACCATGACCTGGCCATCTTGGGTGGCCCCACATGGCATGGCTTAGTTTCACTGAGTTATACATATATACATACACACACATATTTATAACAACTATTGATGTTTTTCAGTCACTAAGGCTTTTCTGATTCTTTGTGACCTCATGGACTGCAGGACACCAGACTTCCTTGTCCTTCACCATCTCCTGGAGTCTGCTCAAACTCATGTTCATTTAGTTGGTGATGCCCTCCAACCATCTCATCTTCTGTCACCCACTTCTCCTGCCCTTAATCATTCCCAGCGTCAGGGTCTTTTCCAGTGAATCAGCTCTTTGCATTAGGTGGCCAAAGTATTAGAGCTTCAGGTTCAACATCAGTACTTTCAATGAATATTCAGGGTTGATTTCCTTTCTGATTGACTGGTTTGATATCCTTGCAGTCCAAGAGACTCTCAAGAGTCTTCTCAAGCAGCACAATTCAAAAGTGCTCAGCCTTCTTTAAGGCCCAACTACATGACAACTGGAAAAATGATTTTTCTTTGCCAATGGACCTTTGTTAGCAAAGTGATGTTTCTGCATTTTTGCTGTCTAGGTTTGTTATAGCTTTTCTTTCAAGTATCAAGCGACTTTCAGTTTCATGGCTGCAGTCACCATCTGCAGTGATTTTAGAACTCAAGAAAATGTCTGTCACTGTTTCCATGTTTTCCCCATCTATTAGTCTTGAAATGATGGGACCAGATGCTATCTTTATTTGGCATCTTAGTTTTTTTAATGTTGAGTTTTAAGCCAAATTTTTCACTTTCCCCATTTATCTTCATCAAGAGACTCTTTAGTTTCTCCTCACTTTCTGTCATTAGGGTGGTGTTGTCTGCATATCTGAAGTTATTGATATTTCTCCTGGCAATCTTGATTCTAGCTTGTGATTCATTAAGCCCAGTATTTCCCATGATGTACTCTGCATAAAATTTAAGTAAGTAGGGTGAAAGTATACATCCTTGACATACTCTTTTCACAATTTTCAACCAGTCCTTTGTTCCATGTATGGTTGTAACTGTTGCTTCTTGTCCTGCATACAGGTTTCTCAGGAGGCAGGTAAGGTCCTTTGGTATGCCATCTCTTTAATTGTTTTCCACAGTTTTTTGTGATACACACAGCAAAGGATTTAGAATAGTCAATGAAACAGAAGTAGATGTTTTTCTGGACTTCTCTTGAAGTTTCTATGATCCACGATTGTTGGCAATTTGATTTCAGGTTCCTCTGCCTTTTCTAAGTACAGCTTGTACATCTTGAAGTTCTCAGTTCATATGCTGTTGAAGCCTAGTTTGAAGAATTTTGAGCATTACCTTGCTATTACGTGAAATTCAGACAATTGTACAGTAGTTTGAACAGTCTTAGGTATTGCCCTTCCTTGGGATTGGAATGAAAACTGACCTTTTCCAGTCCTGTGTTCACTGCTGAGTTTTACATGTTTTTTGGCAGATTGAGTGCAGAACTTTAATAGTATTATCTTTTAAGATTTTAAATGGCTCAGCTAGAATTCCATTATCCACACTATCTTTGATTTTAGTAATACTTCCTATGGCCCACTTGATTTCCCACTCTAGGATCTGTCTCTAGGTAAGTTATCACACCATGGTGGTTATCTGGGTCACTAAGGCCTTTTTTTGTGCAGTTCTTCTGTGTATTCTTACCACCTCTTCTTAATCTCTTCTGCTTCTGTTAGGTCCCTGCCATTTTTGTCCTTATTTTGCCTATCTTTGCATGAAATTTCCCCTTGATAGCTCTCATTTTCTTACCTCTAGTCTTTCCCATTATATTGTTTTCCTCTATTTCTTTGCATTGTTCATTTAAGAAATTATATATGCATAGATTCTAGACACATATATAGTTATAGTTCTATAGTTATAGTAGGCCTAGCAAAGTAATACATATATGAATTCAGAAAAGTAGCAATATGCAAGATAAACACAGAAAAATCTGGTGTATTTTAATACCCCACACGAAACAATCCAAAGAGGAAATTAAAAAGTAGTTACACTTCATGATATCTAAATACATAAAATATCTGGAAGTTAATTTAACTGAAGAGAGGAGTGTCCAAAATGGCACGATAGGAATAGTGTGAGCTAATCCTCTGCCATTGGCATACAATTGCAATTATTTACAGAGGGACTATTGATAACAACGCTTGGAAGATTAGAAAAAAAAGATCTTCCACAGCTCAAGGTAAAGAAAGAACTACACCAAAAATGTAGGAAGGATAAAAGTATGATATATTCAAGACATACATCCCAATGTGGGTGATCCATAAGTGGGAGGACAACTACAACTGCAGAAGTTCTCCCCTAAGGAGTAAGGGGGCAGAGACCCATATTAGGGTCTACAGTCCAAGAGTCCTGAACTGGGAACACAAGTCCCCAGGACATTTGGCCATTTGGGTTTACTTACAGGAGAGCCAAAGTGTTGTGGGAAACAGAGACTCTGTTCTTATTTTTTCTAATTAATACATTTATTTGGCTGCACAGGTCTTAGTTTTGTCATGGAAAATCCTCTAGTTACACCATGTGAACTCTTAGTTGAGGCATGCTGGGTCTAGTTCTCTGACCAGGGATCAAACCCCAGGACCCCTGCATTGGGAGTGTGGAATCTTAGCCACTGGAACACCAGGGAAGTCCCATAGAGACTCCATTCTTAGAGGATGGAGAAACTGGAGAGCAATTGTACCAAACAAAATTTCACACACTCCAGGACCCAGATCAGAAGCAGTAATCTTATAGGATGCTGGGGCAGACCCACCTGTTGGTCTTGGATTGCCTCCTGGAGAGACAAGATGCAACTGGAGACAGCTCACCCTGGGGATATAGATACTTATTGCAGCAATTTTTTTGTGAGCTGGTTCTACCATGAAGATACTGGTGCTGGTTATTGCCATTTTGGAATCACACTTCTAGTTTATTAGTGCAGTGACCCAGCCGTGCCTGGGTAAGCAACACCTACAGCCAAGCAACTAGTCACCAGGTAGGGATGAAGACCCACTAGTGAGGAGGAAGGCTGCCTTAAGATCCCTTGAGCCTACAGCCAACCAGGAACACAACTCAGTCCACCAGATGGCCTAATACTTTGGCCTGCAACAAACCAGTTCACCAGCACTAGACCTGGGAACACAAGGGCCTTGCAGCCACAGATGCTGAAATCTGACTATGTTCACCTACTGGGACAGCATTAGCTCTGAGATCAGCTTCACTCACCAGTTGACAGAAACTATCCCCAGGTCCCGGTGAGTCCAATTCTGCTCACCAGTGACCTGAAACACCAACACTGGGATCCCCGTGGTCGCATGACCCGGTTCTGCCACCAATGATCTGGTACTAGCCCTGAGAAATTCTAGGCTTCAGTCCTACCCTTCAGTGGGCCAATACCAGCTCTGGGATGACCCGGCCCTGCAGCCAGAGGCCTCAAGACATGGTTCTGTCTACCAGTATGCCAGCACTAGCCCCAGGACATGGCTTCATTCACCAGTGGGTGGACAACTGCCCAGAGATACCTTGGACCCTAGCCAGGTGACCCATGATGTAGATCCATTCACCAAAAGGCCAGCATCTATTTGGGACACCCTAGACCCAGTACCTAGTTATGTCAGGAAATGACCTAGCCCAGTAGTAGAACAAAAACAGATCTGGGAATACCAACCCTCAGCCACCCAATGCAGAACCTGGCTCCCCCAACAAGAGGGCCAGGACTAGCCCTGGGAAAACATAGGGTTCTGCAGCCAGCTACCTTGTGATCTGGACCTACAAATCTGTGGCAGATAGCCTCTTCACAAGGAAGGGCCTAGCAACCAACTTGACTGGGAGTGAGACACAACCTCCATACCACACACAGTAGTCAGCCTGCCACTATAGGAGGACCCAGACAACTCACATGGGGGATAACCCTATCTCTGATGACCAAAAAGGAGTGCAATGCTGAGGTGCATAGGACATTTCCCCCCAAAAGCCACTTATACAATATAACCAATATACCAAATGCACAGAAATGAAAAGAGGATTAGGCAAAATTAACAAAATGAATATGTTCCAAATGAAGGAATAAGTTAAACTACAGAAGAACTAGTGAAGTGGAGATAGACAACCTACCTGATAAAGAGTTCAAAGTTATGTTCATAAAGATGCTCAAAGAACTCATGAGAAGATGATATAAACAGAGTGAAATGTTTAAAGTTTTAAATAAACAATTAGAAACTATAAAGAACAATAAAAGAGGTGGAAAATGAAGTAAGCAAATGAAACATACAATAAAAGGAATCAATAGTAGATTATATGACAATGATACAGAGGACCAGATCAGTGACTTGAAAAACAAAGTAGTGGAAATCACTGAAGCAGAACAGAAAAAAGAAAAAAAAATACATAAAAAATGAGGAAAGAAGCATAAGTTCAAGATGGCAGATTTGAAGGACGTGGGCTTAACCCTTTCTGCAGAAACACCAAAATCACAATTAACTGCTGAACAATCATTGACAGGTAAACACTGGAACCTGCCAAAAACAAAAAGATACCCTAAAATCAAAGACAAAGAAGAAGCCCCAGTGAGATGGTAGGAGGGGAGAAACTGATAAAATCAAATTCCATACCTGCTTGGAGTCTGACCCACAGACTAGAGAGCAATTGTATCACAGAGGCCCTGCCACAGGAATGAAAGTCCTGAGTCCATGTCAGGCTTCCCAGTTGGGGTTCTGGCAATGGGAGGAGGAGCCCACAAAGAATCTGGCTTTAAAGCCAATGGTGTTTGATCACAAGAAATCATAACAGACTGAATATTAATATCCATAATATGTGTGCTTAGTTGCTCAGTCTTGTCCAACTCTTTGTGACCCCATGGACTGTAGCAAGCCAATATTTCCTGTCCATCACCAAATCTCAGAACTTGCTCAAACTCATGTCCAATGACTCAGTGATGCCATCCAACCATCTAATCCTCCATTGTACATTTCTGCTCCTGCCTTCAATCTTTCCCAGAATCAGGGTCTTTTCCAGTGAGTCTGTTCTTCAAATCAGGTGGCCAAAGTACTGGAGCTTCAGTTTCAGCATCATTCCTTTCAATGAATATTAAGGACTGATTTCCTTTAGGGTTGATTGGTTTGATCCACTTTCAGTCCAAGGGACTCTCAAGAGTCTTCTCCAACACCACAGTTCAAAAGCATCAATTCCTTGGTGCTCAGCTTTCTTTATGGTCCAACTCTCACATCCATACATGACTACAGAAAAACCATAGCTTTGACTAGATGGACCTTTGTTGGCAAAATAATGTCTCTACTTTTTAATATGCTGTCTAGGTTGGTTATAGCTTTTCTTCAAAGGAACAAGCATCTTTTCATTTCATTGCTGCAATCATCATTTGCAGTGATTTTTGACCCCAAGATAATAAAGTCTCTCACAGTTTCCATTTTTTTCTCATCTATTTACCATGAAGTGATGGAACCAGATGCCATGATTTTCATTTTTTGAATGTTGAGTTTTAAACCAGCTTTTTCACTCTCTTCTTTTACTTTCATCAGGAGGCTCTTCAGTTCCTCTTCACTTTCTCCCCTAAAGGTGGTGTCATCTGCATATCTGAGGTTATTGATATTTCTCCAAGCAATCTTGATTCCAGCTTGTGCTTCATTGAGCCCAGCATTTGGCATGATGTAATGTGCATAGAAGTTAAATACACAGGGTGACAATATACAGCCTTGAGGTACTCTTTTCCCAATTTGGAACTAGCTTGTTGGTCCATGTCCGGTTCTAACTGTTGCTTCTTGACCTGCATACAGAATTCTCAGGAAGCAGATAAGGTGGTATAGTATTCCCATCTCTTGAATTTTCCAGTTTGTTGTAATCCACAAAGTCAAAGCTTTAGTGTAGTCAATAAAGCAGGAGTAGATTTTTTCTGGAACTCTCTTGCTTTTTCAATGATCCAATTGATGTTGGAAATGTGATCTCTTGTTCCTCTGCCTTTCCTAAATCCAGCTTGAACATCTGGAAGTTCTCAGTTTACATACTGTTGAAGCCTCACTTGGGGAATTTTGAGCATTACTTTACTAGCATGTGAGATTAATGCAATTGTGTTGTAGTTTGAACATTCCTTGGCATTGTCTTTCTTTGGGATTGGAATGAAAAACAACATTTTTCCAGTCCTGTGGCCACTGCTGCGTTTTCAAATTTGCTGGCATACTGACTGCAACACTTTAACAGCATCTTCTTTTAGGATTTGAAATAGCTCCACTGGAATTCCATCACCTTCACTAGCTTTGCTCATAATAATGCTTCCTAAGGCTCACTTGACTTCACACTCCAGGATATCTGGCTCTAGATGAGTGATCACATCATCGTGGTTATCTGGGTCATTAATATCTTTTTTGGATAGTTCTTCTGTGTATTATTACCACCTCTTCTTAATATCTTTTGCTTCTGTCAGGTCCATACCGTTTCTGTCCTTTATTGTGGCCATCTTTGCATGAATGGTCCATTTGTATCTGTGATTTTCTTAAAGAGACATCTAGCCTTGCCCATTCTATTCTTTTCCTCTATTTCTTTGCATTGATCACTGAGAAACACATTCTTGTCGCTCCTTGCTATTGTTTGGAACTCTGCTTTCAAATGGGCATATCTTTCCTTTTCTCCTCTGCCTTTAGCTTCTCTTCTTTTATCAGGTATTTGTAAGGCCTCCTCAGACAACCATTTTGTTTTTTGAATTTCTTTTTCTTGGGGATGGTCTTGATCACTGCCTCCTGTACAATGTCATGAACTTCCATCCACAGTTCTTCAGGCAATCTGTCTATCAAATCTACTCCCTTGAATCTATTTGTCACTTCCACTGTATAATCATAAGGGACTTGATTTAGGTCATACCTGAATGTGTTCAAGCTGAATTTAGAAAAAAAGGCAGAGGAACCAGAGATCAAATTGCCAACATCCACTGTATCACCAAAAAAGCAAGAGAATTCCATTAAAAAAAATCTACTTCTGCTTTATTGACTATGCCAAAGGCTTTGACTGTGTGGATCACAACAAACTGTGGAAAATTCTTCAAGATATGGGAATATCAGATCGCCTTACCTGCCTCCAAGGAATCTGTATGCAGGTGAAGAAGCAACAGTTAGAACTGGACATGGAACAACAGACTGTTTCCAAATTGGGAAAGGAGTACACCAGGCTGTTTATTCACATGTGAAATGGCGGGCTTGATGAAGCACAAGCTGGAATCACAATTTCTGGGAGAAATATTAATAACCTCAGATATGCAGATGACACCACCTTTATGGCAGAAAGTGAAGATCTAAATAGCCTCCTGATGAAAGTGAAAGAGGAGAGTGAAAAAGTTGGCTTAAAACTCAACATTCAGAAAACTAATATCATGGCATTCAGTCCCATCACTTCATGGCAAATAGATGGGGAAACAATGGAAACAGTGTGAGATTTTATTTTTTCAGGTTCCAAAATCACTGCAGATGGTAAGTGAAGCCATGAAATTAAAACATTCTTGCTCCTTGGAATAAAAGTTATGACCAACCTAGACAGTGTATTAAAAAGCAGAGACATTACTTTGCAAACAAAGGTCCATCTTGTCAAAGCTATGATTTTTCCAGTAGTCATGTATGGATGTGAGAGTTGGACTATAAAAAAAGATGAGCACTGAAGAACTGATGCTTTTGAACTGTGGTGTTGAAGAAGAGGCTTGACAGTCCATTGGACTGCAAGGAGATCCAACCAGTCTATCCTAAAGGAAATCAGTCCTGAGTATTCATTGGAAGGACTAATGCTGAAGCTGAAGCTCCAAAATTTTGGCCCCCTGATGTGAAGGACTGATTTACTAGAAAAGAACCTGATGCTGGGAAAGATTGAAGGTGGGATGAGAAGGGGAAGAAAGAGGATGAGATGGTTGGATGGCATCACTGACTCAATGGACATGCATTTGGGTAAGCTCTGGGAGTTGGTGATGGACAGGGAAGACTGGTGTGCTGCAGTCCTTGGGGTCACAATGAGTCGGACACAACTGAGCGACTGAACTGAACTGAGCTGAATGGTCTAGTGATTTTCCTTGCTTTCTTCAATTTAAGTCTGAATTTGGCAATAAGGAGTTCATGATCTGAGCCACATTCACCACCCAGTCTTGCCTTTGCTGACTGTGTAGAGCGTCTCCATCTTTGGTTGCAAAGAATATAATTAATCTGATTTCATTATTGACTATCTGGTGATATCCATGTGTAGAGTCATCTCTTGTGTTGTTGGAAGAGGGGGTTTCCTATGACCAGTGCATTCTTTTGGCAAAACTCTGTTAGCCTTTGCCCTGCTTCATTCTGTAGTCCAAGGCCAAACTTGCCTGTTACTCCAGGTATATGTTAACATCCTACTCTTTAATTCCAGTCCCTTATGATGAAAAGGACAGCTTTTTGGGTGTTAGTTCTAGAAGGTCTTGTAGATTTCCATAGAACCGTTCAGCCTTAGTTTCTTCAGCATTACTAGTCGGAGCATAGACCCAGATAACTGTGATATTGAATGGTTTGCCTTGAAAATGAACAGAGATCATTCTGTCATTTTTGAGATTGCACACAAGTGCTGCATTTCAGACTGTTTTGTTAACTATGAGGGCTACTCCATTTCTTCTAAGGCATTCTTGCCCACAGTAGTAGATATAATGGTCATTTGAATTAAATTCTTCCATTCCAGTCCATTTTAGTTCACTGATTCCTAAAATGTCAATGTTCACTCTTGCCATCTCCTGTTTGACCACTTCCAATTTACCTTGATTCATGGACCTACCATTCCATGTTCCTATGCAATGTTGTTCCTTATAGCATTGAACTTTACTTCCATCACTAGTCACATCCACAACTGGGTGTTGTTTTCACTTTGGCTCTGTCTCTTCATTCTTTCTGGAGCTATTTCTCCACTCTTCTCCAGTAGCATATTGGGCACCTAGTGATCTGAGGACTTCATCTTTCAGTGCCATATCTTTGTGCCTTTTCATACTGTTCATGGGGTTCTCAAGGCAAGAATACTGAAGTGGTTTGCCAGTCCCTTCTCCAGTGGATCATGTTTTATGAGAACTCTCCACCATAACCCATCCATATTGGGTGGCCCTACACAGCATGGCTCATAGTTTCATTGAGTTAGACAAGGCTGTGGTCCATGTGATCAGTTTGGTTAGTTTTGTCTGATTGTGGTTTTCATTCTGTCTGCCCTCTGATGGATAAGGATAAGAGGCTTATGGGAGTTTCCTGATGGTAGAGAATGACTGTGGGGGGAAACTGGGTCTTGTTCTGATGGTTGGGGCCATGGTCAAGAAATCTTTAATCAAATATTCTACCGATGGGTGGGGCTGTGTTCTCTCCGTGTTCTTTGGCCTGAGGTCAAACTATGGTAGGGTTATTGAAAGTAATGGCACCTTCTTTTAAAAAGTCTATTTTCCCAGTTCTGTGGAAGTTCTATAAACAAATCCTACTAGCCTTCAAAGTCACATTCCCTGGGGGTTCTCAGTCCCTCTCCCAGATTCCCAGGTTGGGAAATCTGTTGTGGATCCTAGAACTTTCTTAACAGTGCAAGACTTTCTTCGGTAGAATTGTAGATATGTATATGTGTGTGTGTGTGTGTGTGTGTGTATATATATATATATATATATATATATATATATATATGTATCAGTTCAGTTTGGTTCAGTAGCTCAGTCGTGTCCGAATCCCTGTGACCCCATGAATTGCAGCACACCAGGCCTCCCTGTCCATTACCAACTCCAAGAGTCCACCCAAACCCATGTCACACATTTAGAAATGTATTTCACAGATATAATGACATTTGTAAAAAATGGACAAATGGTTCATGTGTGAAGCTACTCATTATAGTACTATTTGTAATAGAAAAAAATTCCATCAGGAGGAGACTGGTTGAATAAACTATGGAAGATAAACAACAGAGTATCTTGCAGGTATAGAAAGGAATGAGGATAATCTATATAGAGTGAAATGAAATGATCTCCTAGACATATTGTTAAATGAAAAAGAAAATCAAGGTCGAGAAAAGCAAGCTACCATTTACCTAAATATGAAAGAGTAAAGTTGGTCCAAGTACACACACATACATATGTGCTTATATTACAAAAAGAAACAATAGAAGGATAAACCATAAAACAAAAATTAAAACAATAATGGAGAGGAGGGGACATACCTAAAAGAAGAAGGAAGGAATACGTTGGATGGGACAAGCATAGAACTGAGAATTTGAGAATATGCATTGTTTTATAGATTAGGCTTTTATTTTTTTAAATTTATTTTATTTTTAAACTTTACAATATTGTATTGGTTTTACACAATGATATAACAAGATTAAATTGAAAATAATCCAATTGTTTAAAATTTAAATGAAACAAGTCAACCTAAAATGAAAGAGAGAGAGAGAGAGAGAGAAAGAAGAAGATGATGAAGAAGAAAAAGAAGAAACTGAAGGGGAAGAAGAAAGGTGAGGGGAGGGGAGAAGAAAGAAGGGAAAGGAAAGAGAAGAGGAAGGGAGAGGAAGGAGGATGTGTGTGTGTGTATAATGCTATCATCATGACTGAAACATAGTAAGTCTTTAATATACATTAGGTATTGTTCTTATCGGAGGCATTTCTTTATCATGAGCACTGGAATAAAAAGACCTGGACCTCACTCCTCCGTTGTTCACTTGCTAGACAAGGGAATGATGAGACCTAGCTAGCTAGTATTTATTGGGAATCAACCATGTGTCAGTCATGCCTCTTTATTTTATTCATAAATTCAAACAATATTTAATGAGCAACTACTCTGTGTAATGATGCTATTCTAGATGTTGTGACTAAAATGAATCAATCAGAAAAATTCCTGTATAACAATCCCAAGTTGTACACTCTCATCTATGTTTCACAAATAAGCAGGGTTGAGGTACAGTGGTGTATCACAACAAGTGACCCATCCTGGGAAAACTCTTCCATAATCAGAGATACTAGGCTGCAGTGGGTGCAACATGGTCAGTTGTTCAGTCGTGTCCAACTCTTAGTGGCCCCATGGACTGTAGCCTGCCAGGCTCCTCTGTCCATGGGATTTCCCAGGCAAGAATACTGGAGTGGGTTGCCATTTCCTTCTCCAGGGCATCTTCCCAACCCAGGGATAAAACCTGCCTCTCCATGTATTGGAGAAGGAAATGACAACCCACTCCAGTGTTCTTGCCTGGAGAATTCCAGGGACAGGGGAGCCTGGTAGGCTGCCATCTATGGGGAGGCACAGAGTCAGACACGACTGAAGCAACTTAGCAGCAGTAGCAGTGCCACCTGGGATGCAAGGGGGATTCCAAAGCAACATGTATCCAGTCCAAAAAGACTCTCTGTCCTGTGAGTCTGAAATTTCTCCCCGACCGAGAGACATGTGGCAATGGAGTATTGGTGCAATGTGATGGTTCAGTTCAGTTCAGTTGCTCAGTCGTGTCTGACTCTTTGCGACCCCATGAATCACAGCACGCCAGGCCTCCCTGTCCATTACCAACTCCCGGAGTTCACCCAGACTCACGTCCATCAAGTCAGTGATGCCATCCAGCCATCTCATCCTCTGTTGTTCCCTTCTCCTCCTGTGCCCAATCCCTGCCAGCATCAGAGTCTTTTCCAATGAGTCAACTCCTCACATGAGGTGGCCAAAGTACTGGAGTTTCAGCTTTAGCATCATTCCTTCCAAACAAATCCCAGGGCTGATCTCCTTCAGAATGGACTGGTTGGATATCCTTGCAGTCCAAGGGACTTTCAAGAATCTTCTCCAACACCACAGTTCAAAAGCATCAATTCTTCTGCGCTCAGCCTTCTTCACAGTCCAACTCTCATATCCATACATGACCACAGGAAAAACCATAGCCTTGACTAGACGGACATTTGTTGGCAAAGCAATGTCTCTGCTTTTGAATATACTATCTAGGTTGGTCATAACTTTCCTTCCAAGGAGTAAGCGTCTTTTAATTTCATGGCTGCAGTCACCATCTGCAGTGATTTTGGAGCCCCCCAAAATAAAGTCTGACACTGTTTCCACTGTTTCCCCATCTATTTCCCATGAAGTGATGGGACCGGATGCCATGATATTTGTTTTCTGAATGTTGAGCTTTAAGCCAACTTTTTCACTCTCCTCTTTCACTTTCATCAAGAGGCTTTTAGTTCCTCTTCACTTTCTGCCATAAGGATGGTGTCATCTGCATATGTGAGGTTATTGATATTTCTCCCGGCAATCTTGATTCCAGATTGTGTTTCTTCCAGTCCAGTGTTTCTCATGATGTACTCTGCGTATAAGTTCAATAAGCAGGGTGACAATATACAGCCTTGACATACTCCTTTTCCTATTTGGAACCAGTCTGTTGTTCCATGTCCAGTTCTAAGTGTTGCTTCCTGACCTGCACACAGATTTCTCAAGAGGCAGGTCAGGTGTTCTGGTATTCCCATCTCTTTCAGAATTTTCCACAGTTTATTGTGATCCACACAGCTAAAGGCTTTGGCATAGTCAATAAAGCAGACATAGATGTTTTTCTGGAACTCTCTTGCTTTTTCCATGATCCAGCGGATGTTGGCAATTTGATCTCTGGTTCCTCTGCCTTTTCTAAAACCAGCTTGAACATCGGGAAGTTCACGGTTCACGTATTGCTGAAGCCTGGCTTGGAGAATTTTGAGCATTACTTTACTAGCGTGTGAGATGAGTACAATTGTGCGGTAGTTTGAGCATTCTTTGGCATTGCCTTTCTTTGGGATTGGAATGCAAACTGACCTTTTCCAGTCCTGTGGCCACTGCTGAGTTTTCCAAATTTGCTTGCATATTGAGTGCAGCACTTTCACAGCATCATCTTTCAGGATTTGAAATAGCTCCACTGGAATTCCATCACCTCCACTAGCTTTGTTCATACTGATGCTTTCTAAGGCCCACTTGGCTTCACATTCCAGGATGTCTGGCTCTAGGTCAGTGATCACACCATCGTGATTACGTGGGTCGTGAAGCTCTTTTTTGTACTGCTCTTCTGTGTATTCTTGTTACCTCTTCTTAATATCTTCTGCTTCTGTTAGGTCGATACAATTTCTGTTCCTTATCGAGCCCATCTTTGCATGAAATGTTCCCTTGGTATCTCTAATTTTCTTGAAGAGATCTCTAGTCTTTCCCATTCTGTTGTTTTCCTCTATTTCTTTGCATTGATCGCTGAGGAAGGCTTTCTTATGTCTTCTTGCTACTCTTTGGAACTCTGCATTCAGATGCTTATATCTTTCCTTTTCTCCTTTGCTTTTCACAGCTATGAAATGTGATGGTATCCTACCTCAAAAAGTGCACTGGTCTCGAGTGTCCTTTCCTTTCCTCCACAACTCAGAGACTTCTTTCCTCTAATCTAGATGCATCAGAGACCTGGCTCAATCCCTTACATCCCCTAGACAGGATCAGGTAAGAGTATTGAGAGCCAGAGAAGAACTAGATAAATCACACAGACCAAAATCACAACCACAAAGACTCTGAAATTTAAATTATTAGAACCAGACTCACAAAAGTAGACTACGATCTGTGTGATAAACACAAACAGGTAACTGTCTGCTAAAATAAAAGATTTAAATAGAACCCTGAATCTCCTAATTGAGAAAATGTCCAAAATGTGAAAGAAAAATCTCCTGTCAAAACAAGAATCAGGGAAATGCAATGTGAATAAGAAATGGCAATCACTGACACCAATACTTAGATGAAACAGATGTTGGAATAACCTGACAAGGATTTTAAGGCAGGCATCAACAAGCAATCACAAATTATACTGAGAGAAAAGAAAAATTAGAAAATCACAGCAAAGAAATAGGAATTATAAAAATATGTAATTTTACATAGAAATTCTAAAGATAAAAACAGAAATAAATCTCACTATATGAAGTCAGTAGTAGTGAGGAGATGGCAGATAATAGAATCACTGAACTTGAGGACAGAAAAACAGAATGTATGCAATCATGGACCTGTGGGACAACAATGAAAGTTCAAACAATTATATTATCATAATTTCATGAAAATAAAAGTAAAATATGTGACTGAAAATATTTTCAAAGAAATAAATGTTAATACTTCACAAATTTGGCAAAACAGCTACTGATTCAAGAGGATGAGAAATTCCTAAATAGAGTAAGTTTAGAGAAATGCAAACCAAAACATATTGTAATGAAATTTCTAAAGACTAAGAAAAAATCTTAGAAGTAGCTAGAAATAAATGACACCAACTAAAGACAATACCAATAGAAATGACAGAGGTTTTCTAATTGAAGTTATGCAGGCTTCAATGAAGAGGTCAATGTTTCTCAAGTGCTGAAAGAAAAAAAAAACTGTCATAAGTGCAAATTCTGTATTCAGTGAAAGTATCCTTTAGGAATTAAGAGGAAATAAAGATATTCTGAGGCAAAGGAAAACTAAAAGAATGTGTTTCTAGTAGATCTATTCTTAAAGAATGGATAAATTGAGTTCTTCAAAGAGAAATAAAAATTCAAACAGAAAATAAATGATTAAATTATAGAAGAAGAAATTCTGGAGCATCAAGAAGAAAATAAGAAACATTGAAAGAGCAAAAATATGGGTATATACAATCAACTGTCCTCATGAGTTTTATAAATTGTGTTTATTGGTTAAAAGAAAAATCTCAAAATTATCTGATACTCATAGCAATGATATTTGTAAGTGAGAAAGTAAAGGAACCTAAGTAGAATGAATGTTTCCATACTGTATTCAAAAAATGATAAAATGTTGATATCAGTGGAGAGTGTTAATTCACATGTGTATAATACAGTAAATCCACTCTAAGTCCACTATATACAAATGAATTCCATTCTGAGAGCATGTTCATTAAGTCCAATTTGTTTGTAAGTCCAACAAAGTTAGCATAGGTACCCAGTTGGCTATACAGTAGTGTACTGTCATAGGTTTATAATACTTTTCACACAAATAATACATAAAAACAAAAAATAAAGAGAACATTTTAAATCTTACTGTATATAACCTTGAAAAGTACATTAGTACAGTGCAACAGCTGGCACACAGGTGTTGGCATCTATTGAATGGGCAAGATTTAATGACTGGAGAGGGAGAGGAGGTGGGAGATAGTAGAGATAAAGGATTGTCAACAATAGGAGATGGAGGGCAAGCTGCAATTTCACTCACATCTGACACTGATGGAACACATACTTGTATCTTTGAAAATTCACAACTTGAAGGTTCAAATGTAGGGGACTTAGTATACCCATAATGATGTCAAGGAAAACTATACAAAATTATCACAAATAAATCAAGATGGAATCCTAAAAATTTGTTCAAGTAATCCACAGGGAAGCAAGGAATGATGCATGGAAGAACAAGAAACATAAAAAACAAATGGATAAAATGGCATACTTAGGGTCTAACATATCAACAGTTACTGTAAATATAAAAAAATTAGTACACCAATTAAGAGCTGAGATTGGCACAGTGTATACAATAAACACTATCAAATTGCCCTCAGTAAGAATTTCAGGGATGGCTTCAAGATGGTGGAGGAATAGAATGGGGAGAGCATCTTCTCCCCTACAAAAGATCACCTCTCCCACATCAAAAGATCATCTCCATGTGGAACAATTACACCCAACAACTTCTGAACACTGGCAGAGGACCCCAGATGTCCAGAATGGCAAAACAATCTCCTCAGAATGAAGGGTTATGTCTTCTGTGCTGTGTAGCCTGAGAAGTCTTGATGCCACTGTAAGAGGTTAGGCCTGAACCCCAGAGGCAGTAGACTCAACTCCAGTTCTTTGAACCATCAGAGAACCCCCAAAGCCATGGAACATTAATAGATGAGAGCCCACCCAAAGGCCTCCATACCTACACTGAGACAAAACTCCACCAAGAGCCAGCAAGCCCCCAGTGCAGCGTGCCCCATTCCAATCCTCCAGCAAAACAGGAACACAATGCTGAATATTAGCAGACAGGGTGCCCAAAGCCATAGCAAACCCATAGACACCCCAAAACTCACTACTGGACACTGCAAAGCCCTCCAGAGAGAAGATATCCAGTTCTATCCAACAGAACACTGGCACAAGTCCCCCCACCCATGAAACTTTCACAAGGCACTGGTCCAACCCCACCCATGGGCAGCAGACTCCACAATTAGGAGAAACTACCACCCTCCAGCCTGCAGAAAGGAGAACCTAAACACAGAAAACTAAACAAAGTGAAAAGACAGAGAAATACACAGCAGATGAAGGAACACGGAAAAAACTCAGAAGATCAAACAAATGAGGAGGAGATAAGGAATCTATCTGAAAAATAATTCAGAATAATGATAGGAAAGATGATCCAAAATCTTGACAACAAAATAGAGGCATGGATAAATAGTTGGAGGCATGGATTGAGAAGATACAAGAAATGTTTAACAAGGACCTAGAAGAATAAATGAAAAAACAGTCAACAATGCAATAACTAAGTTTAAAAATACAGTGGAGGGAACCAACAGTAGAGTAATTAAGGCAGAAGAATGGATAAGAGAACTGGAAGACAGAATGGTGAAAATAAATGAAGCAGAGAGGAATAAAGAAAAAAGAATAAAAAGAAATGAAGATAACATAAGAGACCACTGAAACACCATTAAGCACCCCAACTTTTGAATCATAGATGTCCCAGAAGAAGAAGATAAAAGGAAAGGGCATGAGAAAATATATGAGATTATAACTGAAAACTTCCCTAAAATAGGGAAGAAATACCCATCCCAAAAGCCCAGAAAGCCCCAGGCAGGATAAGCTAAAGGAGAAACATGTCAAGATACATATTAATCAAACTAACAAAAATTAAAAACAAATATTAAAAGCAGTGAGGGAACAGCAACAAATAACACACAAGGGGATCCCCATAAGGTGAATGACTGAATTTCAACACAAGCTCTGCAGGCCAGGAAGGAATGGCAGGAATACTTAAAGTGATAAAAGGGAGAAATCTACAGCCAGGATTACTCTATTCAGAAAGGATCTCATTCAGATGTGAAGGAGAAATCAAAGGCTTTACATACAAGCAAAAGCTAAGAGAATTCAGCACCACCAAACCAATGCTTCAACAAATGATAAAGGAACTTCTCTAGATAGAAAACACAGCAAAGGCCTATAAAAACAAATCCAAAACAAAATAACAAAATATAAACACAATATTAAACTGAAAAAAATAAAGTAAATGGTAATGGGGTCATACATATCAATAACTACCTTAAATGTAAACGGGCTAAATGCTCCAAGAAAAAGACATAGATTGGCCATATGGATACAAAAACAAGACTCCCATATATGGTGTTTACAAGAGATTCACCTCAAATCTAGGGACACACATAGACTGAAAGTGAGGGGCTGGAAAAAGATATTCTATACAAAAAGAGATCAAAAGGAAGCAGAAGTAGTAATACTCATATCAGATAACATAGACTTTAAAATAAAGACTGTTTTAAGAGATAAAGAGGAACACTGCATAATGATCAAGATATCAATCCAAGAAGACAATTATAAATATATATGCACCCAATGTAGGGGCACTTCAATCCATAAGGCAAATGATAACAACTATTAAAGGGGAAATTGACAGCAACACAGTAATAATGGAGGCCTTTAATAAATACTCCACCCACACCAATGGACAGATCATCTAGATGGAAAATTAATAAGGAAATACAAGCTTTAAATGACACATTGGAGCAGTTGGACCTAACATATCTACAGGGCATTTAATCCAAAACCAATAGATTTCACTTATTTTCTCAAGTGCACATGGAACATTCTTCAGGATAGATCACATCCTGGACCATAAATCAAGTCCTGTTAATTAAAAAACAACAACAACAACAACAACAAAAACCAAATCATTTCAAACATCTTTCTTGATCATTATGCAGTAAGATTAGATATCAACTACAGAAAAAAAGACTATAAAAAACACAAACACATGGAAGATAAACAACACAGTTCTGAAGATCACTGAAGATATGAGAAAGTAAATCAAAATATGCATAGAAACAAGTGAAAATGAAAACACAACTACTCAAAACCTACAAGATGCACTAAAAGCAGTGCTAACAAGGAAGTTCTTAGCAATACAAGCTTACCTCAAGAAGCAAGAGATACATAAAGTAAACAACCTAACATTACACCTAAAGCAACTAGAGAAAGAAAAACAAAAACAAAAAACCAAAGTTACTAGAATGAAAGAAATCAGAAAGATCAGAGCAGAAATAACTGAAAAAGAAATGAAGGCAGCTATAGCAAAGATCAACAAAACTAAAAGCTGGTTCTTTAAGAAGATAAACAAAATAGACAAACCATTAGCCAAACTCATCAAGAAAAAACATGGAGAAGACTCAAATCAATAAAATTAGAAATGAAAACAGAGAAGTTACCACAAACAAATCAGAAACAAAAAGGATCATAAAAGACTGCTACAAGCAACTATATGCCAATAAAATGGACAACTTGGAAGAAATGGGCAAATTCTTAGAAAAATATAGCCCTCTAAAACTGAACCAGGAGGAAACAGAAAATATGAACAGACCAATCACAAGTATGGAACTCAAAACTGTAAACAAAACTCTTCCTAACAAACAAAAGCCCAGGACCAGATGGCTTCACAGTTAATTTATACCAAAAATTTAGAGAAGAGCTAACACTTATCCTACTCAAACCCTTCCAGAAAGTTTCAGGGTAAGGAAAACTGCCAAACTCATTCTATGAGGCCACTATCACCCTGATACCAAAACCAGATGAAGATGACACACATGCAAAAAAAAAATAATATATATATATAGGCTAATATCACTGTGGAACGTAGATGAAAAAATCATCAACTAAATTCTAGCAAACAGAATTCAACAACATATTAAAAAGATCATACATCATGATCAGATGGGCTTTACTGCAGGGATACATAGATTATTCTATATATGCAAATCAAACACTGTGATATGCCATGCTAACAAATTGAAAGATAAAAACAAGATGATCATCTCAGTAGATGCAGAGGAAGTCTTTGACAAAATTCAATACCCATTATGATAAAAACTCTCCAGAAAGTAGGCACAGAAGAAACATACCTCAACATAATAGAGACCATATACAACAAACCCATAGCAAACACTATCCTCAATGGTGAAAAACTGAAAGCATTTCCTCTAAAATCAAGATGAAGGAGCCACTTTCACCACGACTATTCAACATAGTTTTGGAAGCCATAACCACAGCAGTCAGAAAATTAAAGAAACAAAAGGAATTCAGATTGGAAAAGAAGCAAAACTTTCACTGTTTGCAGATTACATGATTCTCTACATAGAAAACCTTAACAACACCATCAGACAATTACTAGAGCTAATCAATGAACATAGTAAAGTCATAGGATATAAAATTAATACACAGAAATCCCTTGCATTCTTATACACTAACAATGAAAAATCAGAAAGAGAAATTAAGGAAACAATTTCATTCACCATTGCAACAAAATGAATAAAATACTTAGGAATAAATTTATCTAAAGAGAACACCTATATACAGAAAACTATAAAACACTGATAAAATAAATCAAAGATGACACAAACAGAGAGACACACCATGTTCTTGGACTGGAAGTATCAATATAATGAAAATGACTATACTACCCAAAGTAATCTATAGACTCAATGCAACCCCTATCAAACTATAAACTGTACATCTCACAGAACTAGAACAAATAATTTCACAATTTGTATGGAAACACAAGACATTTTGAATAGGCAAAGCAATTTGAGAAAGAAGAATCGAGCTGGAGGAATCAACCTTCCTGACTTCAGACTATACTACAAAGCTACAATCATCAAGATAGTATACTACTGGCAAAAACCCAGAAATATTTACCAATGGAACAAGATAGAAAACCAGAAGATAAATCCATACACCTATGGACACCTTATCTTTGACAAACTAGGCAAAAAAAAAAAAAAAAAAAAAAATACACTGGAGAAAATAGTGTCTTCAACAACATCATCTCATACTGGGCAGAATGCCACCATCAGAAAGTCTACAAACAATAAATACTGAGAGGGTGTGGAGAAAAGGGAATCCTTTTACACTGTAGGTGGCAATGAAAATTGATACAACCACTATGGAGTATAGTATGGAGATTCCTTGAAAAACTAGGAATAAAACTACCATGTGCCCCAGCAATCCCAGTACTGGGCATATATCCTGAGGAAACCATAACTGAAAAAGACACATGTACCCCAATGTTCACTGCAGCATTATTTACAATTGCTAGGATATGGAATCAACCTAGATGTCCAGATGAATGGGTAAGGATAAGATAAGGATAAGAATAAGATAAGAATGGATAGCAACCTAGATGTCGTCAGATGAATGGATAAGGAAGTTATGGTGCATATACACAATGGAATATTACTCAACTATAAAAAAGAACACATTTGAGTCAGTTCCAATGAGGTGAATGAACATAGAGACTATTATACAGAGTGAAGTAAGGCAGAAAGAGAAAGACAAATATATATTAATGCACATATATGAAATCTTGAAAGATGGTACTGACAATCCTATGTGTAGGGCAACAAAAGAGACACAACATAAAGATGAGACTTTTGGACACAATGGGAGGTGAGGTGGGATGATTTGAGAAAATAGCACTGAAATATACACATTACCAAATGTGAAATAGATAGCCAAGGGGAGTTTCATCTATGATGCAGGGGATCCAAAGCTGGTGCTTTGTAACAACCTGAAGAGGGGTGGGTAGGGAAGCAGTTGGAAGAGGGGTTCAGGAGGGCAACGATACACATATGCCTATGGCAAATTCATGCTGATGTATGACAGAGGCCATTACAACATTATAAACTAATTATCCTACAATTAAAATAAATTAATTAATTTTAAAAATAATTTCTTAAATAGGAGTTTCATTTCTTAAGAAATTAGAAAGGAAGAAAGTATCATGAAAAATTTATATTGAAAATTTTGTTTCCTAATGGGGAAACAAAGAAAACATGTTCAAATGATCATGTCCCCCCAAATTCTTTTCCTGCTAACTAGTTTTATAACAAGAAAAATATTGATGTTCTTAATTAATTTTACCAAGCTAACACAGTTCTGATATAAAATTTGAGGCACAAGGGCTTCCCTGGTGCCTCAGACTATAAAGAATCTGCCTGCAATGCAGGAGTCCTGGGTTCGATCCCTATGTTGGGAAGATCCCCTGGAGAAGGGACTAGCTAACCACTCCAGTATTCTTACCTGGAGAATTCCATGGACAGTGGAGCCTGGCAGGCTACCATCCATGGGGTCGCAAAAAGTCATACACGACTGAGCAACTAACACTTTTACTTCATTTTCAGCATAGTGCTGATATCAATTTTGATGCTGATAGTGTACTTATTTATTATGCTGCTACTGCTAAGTCGCTTCAGTCATGTCCGACTCTGTGCGACCCCAGAGACAGCAGCCCACCAGGCTCCCCCATCCCTGGGATTCTCCAGGCAAGAACACTGGAGTGGGTTGCCATTTCCTTCTCCAACGCATGAAAGTGAAAAGTGAAAGTGAAGTCACTCAGTCGTGTCGGACTCTTAGCGACCCCATGGACTGCAGCCTACCAGGCTCCTCCATCCATGGGATTTTCCAGGCAAGAGTACTGGAGTGGGTTGCCATTGCCTTCTCCAACTTATTTATTATACTTATTTATAAATAAGAGTACTTATTTATTATAAATAAAATATTAACATAAAACATAAGAGGGCATTTAACCCAAAATCACAATAAAAAATGCCTTATCCTGGGGATGGAAGATATTTTAATTTTGGAATTTATTAATATAGGTTATCAAATTAATATATCAATGATACAGTCATTAAATAGTCAAGAAATAATGACAAAATGAAATAAAATTAAAAATCACTTCTGATTTTTAAAAATATTATACATTATATAAAAGATTTTTAAAATACTCCATATTCTGCTATATGTATTTCTAGTCAGGTGCCCTACATGAGTGAAGGATGAATGATAAACAGTGAGTAGAATAGGAAAACAAAAATTCAGAAACAGTTCACAACACTGCAAATAAACAAACACCAAAAGGTGATATTTTCCCCTATCAAATAAAAAAAGGAAAAACAAAACAAAACAAACTCCTCTCATGTTAGTAATGTAATGTGACAAAGGAAGACATAAAATAGATGATAGACACATACATTATTTATGCTTGGTTAGGTTTCTGGGATATACTAACTCCATGCACTATTGACAATAATTGTAATTATAGTGGAAATTAGTAAAATAAAGGAAAAAAAGTGTTATCTGCTAATATATTACAGGATTCTTAAAACTGAATGCATTATTTAGATTGATCATTTTACTTCTAAAAATGTCCTGCTGGAAGAGTGTTGCTCTTCTCTAAAGATTTATTTACAGTGATGTTTACAGTTAATCCTGGAGAAGGAAATGGCAACCCACTCTAGTATTCTTACTTGGACAAGTCCATGGGCAGAGGAGCTTGGTGGGTTACAGTCCATGGGGTCACAAAGAGTTGGACACGACTGAGTGACTAACACTTTACAGTTCATATGAGTGAACTTAAAAACTAAATAAAATAAATTATAAAAATAAGATTGTGTCAGATGCTGTTAGCTTCTTATCCAAAATTCATTGCTCATTTTCTTCCTTATTAACATAACATTTATTTAATTCTGGGTGGTAAAGTGACCAGTCTCAAGAACTGATTCTTTTTTTTTTTTCTAATTTTATTTTATTTTTAAACTTTACATAATTGTATTAGTTTTGCCCAATATCAAAATGAATCCGCCACAGGTATACATGTGTTCCCCATCCCGAACCCTCCTCCCTCCTCCCTCCCCATACCATCCCTCTGGGCCGTCCCAGTGCACCAGCCCCAAGCATCCAATTGGTCTTATTCTGTTATGGCAATATCATTTTTGCTTGCCAAGTACTCATGTCCTAGCATCGGATGCAATTTTGAGATACTTATAATGCCCAACTCTGGTTAATATGATACAAAAGATTCAAAAGGAAATCTGTTGGGGAGCTTCTAGGAAAACGTGTGTGTGTGCTAAGTCACTTCAGTTGTGTCCAACTTTTTGCGATCCTATGGACTATAACCCACCAGGCTCCTCTCTGTCCGTGGCATTCTCCAGGCAAGAATACTGGAGTGGGTTGCCATGCCCTTCTCCAGGGGATCTTCTCAACCCAGGGATCAAACCTGTGTTTCTTCTGTCTCCTGCATTAGGCAGGCAGGTACCTTACTGCTAGCGCCACCTTCTCCCCTTACAATATTAAGCTGCTTTTTCCCCTGCCCCTTCTTCCTAACTGACTATGATGTAAGGATGTAATGCTTTCAGTTATGGTAACCAAAAGACCACAAGCATGAGGAAAAAATAGCAAGGTGCCCAGGATGTTGACAACATTCTGCCCAACCAACACCAAGGTTTCTTGCTTCCAGATTTTATTACATAAGTAAACGTGTTTATGGTTCAAATCAGTTTTAAGTTTTATGTTATTTTTAACTTAGTACATCCTAACTGAATAAAAGATTGATTTGCCCACAGCAAAGCTGGGACTCAAATCCATGTGCATCTGTCTCATGTTTATTTTTACTGAACCACTGTGACTTTAAGCAAGACACATATCCTCTTTGAGTCTTAGTTTCATCATCTAAAATGGGGTTTATAATACCTTCTTGGTGGGAAAGACAGCCAAATGAGATAATGCACATGAAAGCTCTTTATAAAGCACAGACTGCTATACAAGCACAAGCTATTTATATGTAAAGTTGTTGGAAGAACACAGTATTGCAGTTAATTCATTTTTTTCCTGAGCTTTATAGTAGTGCTAAAACAAATTACAACCAAAGAGATGCTTAGACACTTCATCATGGGCTAATTTTGAGAGTTCGGTAACAAATAACAGTTTGACAGAAAGACCTGTTTTTTCCCCTTGGAGAAGTTTGGGTTTGTAAATATGGGTGACTTATCTAATACCTTGTTCTTATAAAAGTGCTGAGACTTCTGATCATGAAGATCAAGGTGATATTTAAAATAGATTTTATCAAGCCAAGCAGCTTATTCCATTGGGTCCATCCTAATGTCCAGCATGACCAAACTCTTGGTGATCATTCCTTGGTCTTGAGATCCCTTATAAATCATGTGGGTACCCCACTGTGGTATAGAATGTTATGTGTAGAGGAGTTAAAATTAGAATTAGTGCTTGTTTCTTGATATCCCTGGGCCTTAGTCTCTATTTGCAAAATAGGTAGAAAAGAGGCAGGCTAAATAATTACTACATTTTGTTTCAGTCAGGGGATCATGTCACTCTCCAACCTGTGAAGTGAAGTGATAGTTGCTCAGTTGTGTCCTACTCTTTGTGACTCTTGGACTGTAGTCTACCAGGCTCCTTGTCTACGAAATTCTCCAGGCAAGATTACTAGAATGGGTTGCCATTCCTTTTTCCATAGGATCTTCCTGATCCAAGGATCAAACCGGGGCCTCCTGCATTGCAGGCAGATTATATACCATATAAGCTACCAGGGAAGCTCAAACCTAAAACTCTCTGAAGGATTCCTGGTGCACTTAAAAAAAAATTTCTCAACATAAACTTGAAGAGTCCCCATGATTTGGCAATATCTCTCTCTGAGACTTCATTATGTACTACTCTGTCTCTCACCCAACAATCATCAGCTGTACTTACATTCTTCCTCTTCTTTGAACATTCCTAGTTCACTCTCACCTTGGAACTCTGTAGTAGTTCTATCCTCTTCCCAGAAGGCACCTCCTTAAAAAGGCATTCCTGTACTACATGATAGGAGCTAACCAGTCATTCTGTATAAGATCACTGTAATTTAATTCTTGTCATACTTCCATATCTATGTATGTATCTTTTTCACTGTTTCACTAATTTACTTATGATTGATTCATGTGGAGGTTTGACAGAAAACAGCAAAATTCTGTAAAGCAATTATCCTTCAATAAAAAATAAATAAATTTAGAAAAAAAGGTAAGGTTGGTGAAGGCAAAAAATTTTGTTTTGCCACATCCACAGTGCCTAAAACCATGCCTGCCAGTTTGTAGGTGTTTAAACTATCTCCCAAAAAAGAAATGAAAACAGGCAAAATGGTTGTCTGAGGAGGCCTTACAAACACTGTGCAAAGAAGAGAAGCACAAAGCAAAGAAGAAAGAGAAAAATATACCAAACTGAATGCAGAGTTTCAGAGAATGGCAAGGAGAGATAAGAAAGACTTCTTAAGTGAACAACGCAAAGAAATAGAGAAAACAATAGAACTGGAAAGACTAGAGATCTCTTCAAGAAAATTAGAGATACCAAGGGAATATTTAATGCAAATGTTAGTCACTCAGTCATGTCTGACTCTTTGCGACCCCACGGACTGTAGCCTACCAGGTTCTTCTGTCCATGAGATTCTTCAGGCAAGAATATTGGAGTGGGTTGCCATTCCCTTCTCCAAAGATGGACACAATAAAGGACAGAAATGGTATGGACCTAAGAGCAGCAGAAGAGATTAAGAAGAGGTGGCAAGAAAACACAGATGAACTATACAAAAAAGGTCTTAATGACCTGGATAACCTCAATGGTGTGACCACTCACCTACAGCCAGAGATCCTAGAGTATGAAGTCAAGTAGGCCTTAGGAAGCATTAGTAGAAACAAATCTAGTGGAGGTGATGGAATTCCAGTGGAGCTATTTCAAATCCTGAAAGATGATGCTGTTAAAGTACTGCACTTAATATGCCAGCAACTTGGGAAAACCCAGCACTGGCCACTGGACTGGAAAAGGTCAGTTTTCATTCCAATCACAAAGAAGGGCAATGTGAAAGAATGTTCAAACTACCACACAATTGCACTCATTTCACATGCTAGCATGGTAATGCTCAAAATAATTCAAGCTAGGCCCCAACAGTACATCAACTGAGAACTTCCAAATGTACAAGATGGATTTAGAAAAGGTAAAGGAACCAGAGACCAAATTGCCAACATCTGTTGGATCATAGAAAGAGAAAGGGAATCTAGAAAAACATCTACTTCTGCTTCATTGACTATACTAAAGCCTTTGACTGTGTGGATCACAACAAACTGTGGAAAATTCTTAAAGATATGAGAGTACCACACCACCTTACCTGCTTCCTGATAAACCTGTATGCAGACCAAAAAGCAACAGCTAGAACCAGACATGGAACAATGAACTGGTTCCAAATAGGGAAAGGACTACATCAAGGCTGTATATTGTCACCCAGCTTATTTAACTTATATACAGTCAGGTCAGTTCAGTCACCCTGTCATGTCCAACTCTTTGAAACCTCATGGACTGCAGCATGCCAGGGTTCCCTGTCCATCACCAACTTCCAGAGCTTGCTCAAACTCATGTCCATTGAGTCAGTGATGCCATCCAACCATCTCATCCTCTGTTGTCCCCTTCTCCTTCTGCCTTCAATCTTTCCCAGCATCACAGTCTTTGCCAATGAGTTAGTCCTTCCCATTAGGTGACCAAAGTACATCATGTGTAC
This sequence comes from Bos javanicus, assembly GCF_032452875.1. NCBI lineage: Eukaryota > Metazoa > Chordata > Mammalia > Artiodactyla > Bovidae > Bos > Bos javanicus. The sequence goes on along the minus strand of NC_083897.1, from coordinate 86,391,130 downwards.
AGATATACAGAGTACATCATGTGAAATGTTGGGCTGGATGAAGCTTAAGCTAGAATCAAGATTACCAAGAGAAATACCAATACCCTCAGATATGCAGATGACACAACCTTAATGGCAGAAAGCAGAGAGGAACTAAATAGCGTCTTGATGAAGGTGAAAGAGGACAGTGAAAACACTGGCTTAAAACTCGGCATTCAAAAAACTAAGATTATGCGATCTGGTCCCATTCAGTTCAGTTCAGTTCAGTTGCTCAGTCGTGTCCGACTCTTTGCGACCCCATGAATTGCAGCATGCCAGGCCTCCCTGTCCATCACCAACTCCGAGTTCACCCAAACTCATGTCCATAGAGTCTGTGATGCCATCCAGCCATCTCATCCTCCACTGTCCCCTCTTCCTCCTGCTCCCAATCCCTCCCAGTATCATAGTCTTTTCCAATGAGTCAACTCTTCGCATCAGGTGGCCAAAGTACTGGAGTTTCAGCTTTAGCATCATTCCTTCCAAAGAAATCCCAGGGCTGATCTCCTTTAGAATGGACTGGTTGGATCTCCTTGCAGTCCAAGGGACTCTCAAGAGTCTTCTCCAACACGACAGTTCACAAGCATCAATTCTTCAGCGCTCAGATTTCTTCACAGTTCAACTCTCACATCCATATATGACTACCAGAAAAACCATAGCCCTGACTAGATAGACCTTTGTTGGCAAAGTAATGTCTCTGCTTTTCAATATGCTATCTAGGTTGGTAATAACTTTCCTTCCAAGGAGTAAGCGTCTTTTAATTTCATGGCTGCAGTCACCATCTGCAGTGATTTTGGAGCCCAGAAAAATAAAATCTGACACTGTTTCCACTGTTTCCCTATCCATTTCCCATGAAGTGATGGGACCAGATGCCATGATCTTAGTTTTCTGAATGTTGAGCTTTAAGCCACCTTTTTCACTCTCCTCTTTCACTTTCATCAAGCGGCTTTTTAGTTCCTCTTCACTCCAGTCCCATTGCTTCATGTCAAATAGATGTGGAAACAATGAAAACAGTGACATATTTTATTTTCTTGGGTTCCAAAATTACTGTGGACAGTGACTGCAGAAATTAAAAGACGTTTGCTCCTTGGAAGAAAAGCTATGACAAACCTAGCCAGCATATTAAAAAGCAGAGACACCACTTTGCTGACTAGGTTCATATAGTCAAAGCTATGGTTTTCCAGTAGTCATGTATGGATGTGAGCGTTGGACCATAAAGAAGCCTGAGCACCGAAGACTTGATGCTTCTGCACTGTGGTGTTGGCAAAGACTCATGAGAGTCCCTTGGACAGCAAGGAGATCAAAGCAGTCAACCTTTAAGGAAATTAACCCTGAATATTCACTGGAAGGACTGATGCTGAAGCTCCAATACTTTGGCCACCTGATGCAAAGAGCTGAATCATTGCAAAAGACCCTGATGCTGGGAAAGATTGAGGGTAGGAGGAGAATGGGGTGACAGAGGATGAGATGTTTGGATGGCATCATCGACTCAATGGATATAAGTTTGAGCAAACTCAGGAGATAGTGAAGGATAGGGATAGGGAAGCCTGGTGTGCTGTAGTCCATGGGGTCGCAAAGAGTAGGACATGACCTAGTGACTGAATAACAATGAACAAAACCAGTAAGTGATTGCTGAATTAATAGACAACTGCAGAAAATATGTGAGTGTGAAAAAAATCTGCTGGCTGTCTGCTCCCAACCTTTGTGTCCTCAACTTCAGTCTCAATTTAATACCACTCTCAGTTTCTGGGATCAATGGGGACCTGAAGCAGAAACAATAATGCACCTCTGCAAATCAGGGTTGAGTATATAATTCCTGCCTTGTGGGTTGTTTTGTTACCAACTGGGATTCTAGACCCTTCCTAGTTCCCCATCAGTGAATCCTCTCTTGCAGTTTCCTCAGTGGCCCAGTTCCTCTATACAGAGGCCACATTTCAGCCTACTCAGTTCTCTCTTTTCCATTCCCAAGACTTGATAGCTGGCTCCTGAACCCCAAATGAGTGGATCTTGCTTTAGTTGACATATGTCTATAATACTTAACAGCCTTCTTAAGCCTTTGTATTATATATCTCCTCTTGAGATACTCCATTATCTCATGGAATCCTCACCTGCCTCTGATGCTGCCAGGTTGAATTCTTAATGGAACTGTGAATGCTATTGTCATAATCTTTGGATTTCATATGTTTTATTTGCTAAACCTATTAGCCACAGATGGGGTTGACTCTCCTAATCTTGGACTTTCTTGGTTGCCAGTCTGCTTTTCTAGGATGTAACAGAAATAAGTATCCTGACCAGGGGTACTTACCTTGGAGAGCTCTTGTCCAGGTCCACACAGTTGGCAAGTGACACACCGTCCCCATTGGTCCCAGTACTCATTTTCTTGGCAATCCATGGTGGGAAGGCTATGGGCACAGAATACAATTATGGAACAAATGGAAAGGATCTCAAGGCAAGTAGTGGCTTCCATCTCAGTTGGTTTATGGACCTCTTAGTCTATTCTCTGGACCTGGGTTAGAAGGTTTGAGGAAGCCAAATCAAAACAGCTAATGCCTAGATAGCACTAACCATGTGCCAAGAAGTCTTAAATGGTTTAAATGTAATAATTCAAGCTTTAAAACAACCATATCATAAATTATTATTAACCTAATTTTGAATATGTGAAAAATGAGACATAAAGGCCAAGGAATTCACCAATGTTCATACAGTTAGTGGTTGTAACACTTGCTGAACTGGAAAGAAAATGATAAGACAAGAAGCTGGTATCTGCCTAGAAACTAGAGTATAGCCACAATCTCTCACATGTTACCAGCTATCAACAGTTTTGAAAGCACTTTCATACTCATTATATTTGATCCACATAACATTCATGTTGCAAGCAATAGAGATTATTATCCCTTTGTGGATGAGAAAGCTGAAGCATGGTTCTCTTTTGCCAAAACTGTCTCAAGTACCTTTGAAGACAACTAGCTGTCATTGCTTCTGTCCTTGGAAGCGTGGGAGGGGAGAATGATCCAGCTTGAAGAAATGTCCTGGTACATCAAAGTGCAGAGAAAAGGAAACACTACTCAGATAACAGGTTTCAAAATACAAATGGTATAGGGCACTGGCACTAGCATTGGTCAAAGAGTTGGGAGATATCGGTTCTATCCTGGATACAGGTTTGTTGAGGACTAATAAGCTTCCTCAGGATATGGGACTTTCAGGGTTGAAACTAGGACAGTCTCAGGTAAACTGGGATGGTTGGTCAACTTACTTGGCTCTTCTTTCAATCTATGATTCTGTATGAGTCACTTTATTTTTTCTGGCTTCAGTTACTTAATCTGAAGAAAGGGGTCGGTACGTTCCTTACCTACCTTATATAGTCCTTGGAATGATTAAATGAACTAAGGTCCATCAAAGCATTCTGAAGGATTTGAGAAGTTATACAAAATAAGATAGAGTTGAGTATATAGAGAGGTAATTTTCTACAAAGATGAATTTTACTGTAAGTAACTGATACATGGGGCTTGCATTGCTCAAAGAGAAAGGTGGGGTGAGGTTCTTTTGTTCACTCCTTAACCTCATACCACGGTGAACTTAAGGTGGTTTCTCAAAGTATATAAAATCCTAAATGTGTACTTCCAGTCAGAAGAGAGGAGAGTGTGTATGTATAACTTGTGCTAGATACCATCATTCCTCCCTTTAAAAGTCCCCAGTAGCAATGGAATAAGTTTTCCTGTCTGGGATTCTTGCTTGAATGTACCTTTTCCCACGATCAACTGGGCCATTCTTTCCCATTTCTTAATTCAGAACAAAGTAGACTACAAAATCTATTTTTTACATAAGCTTAAGATGCCCCCGTCTGTTGTTTTTATTATTGACCCATAGTGTCAGCCTCAGTAGGCACACTCCCCTCCCTACCCCGCATCATGTCATTAGGAACAAGAACTATCAGTGGTCTCACAGCTCTCATGACAAGATAATTAAGTGTCATGGGCACAGGGCCAGAATACTGGTCTGGGCAACTCCCCTGTATCCTATTCTTGCCCACAAAAACAGAAAATCATTGGCAGGAGCCAAAGAGCAGTCATGCCCTTATGATAAGCTCCCAATATAGGCATCTGAAATCTCCATAGCATCTGTTTCTGCCCTTTGGGTATCTGAGACACTTTATTATATTTGGTATCCAGAGCCCCTTCCATCTAATAAATGTCATGTGGCATGAATCTTAATATGTCCCTCTAACCTTGGCTTTGAGACCTGTGAGTAGGCAAGTTAGGTGTATGGCCAAATCCCCATATCAGGCTCCAGGGAACAAACATAGGGCTTTTTTTTTTCCTTCTACTTTGTCAAACTGTTTATCCCAAGCAAGCAAATTAAACTGTCTTTCGCAATAAGTTTAACAAATTACCTTTTTTAAAGAGAAGCCACAATGACTCTGATCTGTTATGAAGAGGTCATGGCTATGAGTAAAATTGTCTAATAATGGTTAAATTATTACCAAGGGACAAACTCAGGCCTTATGTCAAGTTCTTCCCTGTGGTCAGCAGTGTCCTGTAGTACATGTACTGCCTTTTTATTTTAAGAGAAGGTGAGAGAGAATAACTAAGTTTTGAGAAAATCAGAGCTACTCTGAGGTGCCCTATAACTGCAGCTAGACACTCTTCCAAAGTATCCCAGAAGATACATCTGAATCCTCCAAACTGCTGTATAAGTCAGCAACATAGATGGATCTATAAAATTTTGACATATGTATGGATGTGTGCTAAGTCACTTCAGTCGTCACTGACTCTTTGCAACCCCATGGACTATTGCACACAAGGCTCCTCTGTCTCTGGCATTCTCCAGACAATAATACTGGAGTGGGTGGCCATGTCCTCCTTCAGGGGATCGTCACGAACCAGGAATATAACCCACAGTTCCTGTGTCTCCTGCATTGCAGGCAGATTCTTTACCATTGAGCCACCAGGGAATATACTCATACAAATGCTTCCAGATAAAGATAAAAAACCTTTTCATTACCTCAGCAGACTCTCTCATACCCCTTCCCAGTCAATGCCATTTCCTTCTCTGAAGTAATTTCTATTCTGACTTCTATCACCATTATTAGTTTAACCTGTCCTTGAATGTCATGTAAATTTGATTCATATGAGAGCCTTCTTTTTTTCTGGCTTTCTTTGCTCAGTACAACATCTGTGAGATTTACCCATGACATTGTGTATAGCAACATTTATTCCTTACCATTGCTGTATAGTATTCCACTGTTTGGATATGCCATAATTTATTTTATGTGTGTTTTTTTTTTTCTTTTGGTTGATGGGCATTGGGCTGTTTCTTTCTTTTTTTTTAATTTTATTTTTAATTTAAATTTATTTATTTTAATTGGAGGCTAATTACTTTACAATATTGTATTGGTTTTGCCATTTATCAACATGAATCCACCACGGGTGTACACATGTTCCCCATCCTGAACCCCCTCCCACGTCCCTCCCCATACCATCTCTCTGGGTCATTCCAGTGCACCAACCCCAAGCATCCTGTATCCTGCATCAAACCTAGACTGGTGATTCATTTCTTATATGATATTATACATGTTTCAAAGCCATTCTCCCAAATCATCCCACCCTCTCCCTCTCCCACAGAGTCCAAAAGACTGTTCTATACATCTGTGTCTCTTTTGCTGTCTCGCATATAGGGTTATCATTACCATCTTTCTAAATTCCATATATATGCATTAGTATACTGTATTGGTGTTTTCCTTTCTGGCTTACTTCACTCTGTATAATAGGCTCCAGTTTCATCCACCTCATTAGAACTGATTCAAATGTATTCTTTTTAATGGCTGAGTAATACTCCATTGTGTATATGTACCATTGCTTTCTTATCTGTTCATCTGCCGATGGACATCTAGGTTGCTTCCATGTCCTAGCTATCGTAAACAGTGCTGTGATGAACATTGGGGTACATGTGTCTCTTTCAATTCTGGTTTCCTCAGTGTGTATGCCCAGCAGTGGGATTGCTGGGTCATAAGGCAGTTCTATTTCCAGTTTTTTAAGGAATCTCCACACTGTTCTCCATAGTGGCTGTACTAGTTTGCATTCCCAACAACAGTGTAAGAGGGTTCCCTTTTGGGGCTGTTTCTAATTTGCGGCCATTTAGAATAAAGTTGTTACACTATGGTCAAATGATTTTCAAAGAGAGTGCCAAGACAATTCAATGGGAAAGCAATAAGCTTTTCAAAAAAACATATTGTGACAACTGCATAGTCACATGAAAAAGAATCAAATTGGACTCTTATCTCATACCATATATAAAATTAACTTAAAATGGACCAAACCTCTAAATGAAAGATATAAAACTATAAAACTCTTAAAGGAGTTTTTATAAGGAAACAAAAATGTTTATAATTAAATTTTTTTCTTATAGGAAAATATAGGTATAAACCATGATCTTTGATTAGGCAATGATTTCTTAGATCATAGCACCAAAAGGAACACAACAAAACAGGAAAAAAATACATAAATTTTACTTAACCAAAATTTAAAACTTTTGTGCTTCAAGGACACTATCAAGAAAAAGAGGGAGAGGGTGGGAAGATTTGGGAGAATGGCATTGAAACATGTAAAATATCATGTATGAAACGAGATGCCAGTCCAGGTTTGATGCACGATACTGGATGCTTGGGGCTAGTGCACTGGGACGACCCAGAGGGATGGTATGGGGAGGGAGGAGGGAGGAGGGTTCAGGATGGGGAACACATGTATACCTGTGGCAGATTCATTTTGATATTTGGCAAAACTAATACAATTACATAAAGTTTAAAAATAAAATAAAATTAAAAAAAAATAAAAAGACAACCCACATAACAGGAAAAAAAAAAAAAAACTGTAAGTTATAGAGAACTGACAAGCTATATGAAGGGCTTCCCTGGTGGCTCAGACAGCAAAGTATCCACCTGCAATGCAGGACACCCAGGTTCGATCTCTGGGTTGGGAAGATCCCTTGGAGAAGGGAATGGCAACCCACTTTAGTATTCTTGCCTAAAGAATTCCATGGACAGATTTTGCAGGCTACAATCCACGGGGTCCCAAAGAGTCGGACACAACTGAGTAACTAAGCATGAACACACAAACTATATATCAATGTATGTGTGTATATACACATATATATATATATATATAAAATACACATGTATAATGTATATATTGTAATAAAATATATATATTATATAATATATATATTGTAATACACACACACACACACACACACATATATATATATATATATATATATATATATATATATATATATAATGGGCTTCCCAGGTGGCACTAGTGGTAAAGAAAGGGAAAGGGAAGTTGCTCAGTCGTGTCCAACTCTTTGTGACCCTGTGGACTGTAGCCTACCAGGCTCCTCCAGCCATGGGATTCTCCAGGCAAAAATACTGGAGTGGGTTGCCATTCCCTTCTCCAGGGGATCTTCCCGACCCAGGGATCAAGCCCAGGTCTCCTGCATTGAAGGCAGATGATTTACCCTCTGAGCTACCAGGGAAGTAGTGGTAAAGAAACTGCCTGTCAATGCGGGAGACATAGGAGATACTGGTTCAGTCTCTGGGTTGGGAAGATCCCCTGCAGGAGGGCATGGCAACACACTTCACTATTCTTACCCGGAGAATCTCATGGACAGAGGACCCTGGCAGACTACAGTCTATAGAGTTGCACAGAGTCGGACATGACTGAAGTGACTTAGCACACACTTAGCACATACAATATGGAAATCTTATGACTCAACAATAAAAGGACAAATAATCTAATTAAATATTTGAATATACGTTGCTCAAAAAACATATTAAAATGGCCAATAAGGACAAAAAAAAAAAAAAAGATGCTTTAACATCATTAGCAATTAGAGGAATGTTGATCAAAATCACCATGAATACTATTTCATACCCACTAAAGTGGCCATAATAAAAAAAAGGGGGATGATTAAATGTTGGGAAGGATGTGGTAAATTGCAACTTCATATACTGCTGGTAAATGTAAGCTGGTGTACTCTCTTTGAAAAATGGTTTTGCAGTTCCTGAAAATATTAAACATAAAGTTACCATGTGATCCAGCAATTCCTATGTTTTGTTATATAACCAAAATAAATGAAAATACATATTCACACAAAAATCTGGACATGAATATTCTTAGCACCACTATTCATAATAGCCCAAATCGTAGAAACAACTCAAATATAAATCAACTGATAAGTGGATAAACAAAGTGTAGTCTGCTGCTAAGTCACTTCAGTCATGTCCGACTCTGTGTGACCCCATAGACGGCAGCCCATTAGGCTCCTCTGTCCCTGGGATTCTCCAGGCAAGAATACTGGAGTGGGTTGCCATTTCCTTCTCCAATGCATGAAAGTGAAAAGTGAAAGTGAAGTCGCTCAGTCGTGCTCGACTCTTAGCGGCCCCAAGGACTGCAGCCTACCAGGCTCCTCCGTCCATGGGATTTTTCAGGCAAGAGTACTGGCAATACAATTAAATATTATTTAGCTAGAAAAAGGAGTGAAATACTCAGTAAGGACTGCAACATGGATGGACCTTGTATAATGCTAAGTGAAAGAAGCCACACAAAAGGACAAATACATGATTCCATTTATATGAAATATCCAGAATAGACAATTCACAGAGGCAGAAAGTAGGCTAGTAGTTGCCAGGGGCTGAGGGAAGGAGAGAATGTGAAATAACTACTCAATGGGTACTGTCTGGAACTAGATAGTAGTGATGGTGTGTGATTTGGTTAATATGTTAAAAAAAAAAACAAAAAAAAAAAAAACGGTGAACTGTACACTTTACAAAAGTGAAATTTATGACCTGAGAATTATGGTTCATAAAAATCCTAGTTCTTCAGCGTTTCCTTTAATACCTTGAACTACCCTATATCATTCTATTAGACAATGCTTGTTATTCCCCAAATTAAAATTTAAAAAGGTATTATGAATATTCTTATATATGCCTCCAAATGATTTTTAATGCAAAGTTATCTATTAAGTGCTGTTTGGGTTATTGATTGGGTTTAACCAGAGGGGCTGACAAGTGGCAAGATGACTAGAGTATATCCTTATTTTGTCTGTCTTTGTCATGTGACTGTTCACCCTGTCTATCCTCTTGTCCTGATCCTGTCCCCTTTGAAAAAAATAATCTAGAAAAATAAGAATGCAAGTTGACAGGGAAAAGGATAAGCAATGAGAATGACATTAATAGTAATTCCCACATGAGCTCATGGTGCCCTGAAAAATTGACATTGCCAAGTTTCTGCTGATATTAGGTACTTAAACTACTGCCAGTGCAGCTGCCTTTGGCCACAGCTTGTGACTGCTGTTCTTCTCAACTTGCACATGCCTGTGGGATGAAGCGTGCTTTCTCTATCTAGGACGGGTGGGCAAAACAGGATGACAGGTCTAAATTAAGAACTCAGGACTTGATGGAAGATATTTGCCTTGCCTGGGCAGTGCCGGAGATGTGAGATTAAAGAGGATGAGGAAGACAGCAGGTGGTCCATGCCCTGCCCATTCCTCTCCTTGTGAGCCTACCCAGTCACCCACATGCAGGGGACTGGCAAAAATCAAAGTAGGTGCTCAGTGCGGGCTTGAGAATAGTAATTTCTTTGAAAATCAAGCTTCTAATCTGTGCAATGCCTTCATTATTTCCAGATGTTTGGCCTATAATCCAGATGTTTTATCACTTGGTGCTGGCTCTCAGCCTTCTCTTTCTTGGCATGGCTCAGGGCCACTTCTATCCCAGCTTTCTCTTGCCCATAATCTGCTTCCAAACTATCAAACTTCATATCTTCTTTCTGCCCACATATTTGTGAATTCTGCATTCCTCAGAATGGTGAGTGGTCCCAGGTCTAGCTGTGCTATCAAAAGTGTATTCCTCCCCATTGCTGGACTCAAGGTCCCCAATCATACCATGAGGATTTGGTCAAATCTTTGACTAGTGGTTCTCACCTAGTGCATCTTGGGAACTCCAAAAAACACATATATTTTGTTTGCATTTCTGAGATTCTGATGTACTTGGAATTTTTAAAAATTCAGGAGGTAATTCTCATGTACAGCCAACTTTGAAAGTCATCGTTTGTTTTTTCTGTTTTGGTTCCTCAACTCAACTTGTGGGATCTGAGTTCCCGAACCAGGGATCAAACCCAGGCCTCCAGCAGTGGAAGTTCAGAGTCCTAACCACTGGGTAGTTAAGGAATTCCCTGAAAATCATTTAAAACCCTTTTTGGCTCTTGTACATTTTTCCTGAATATTAGGTGCAGTCAGAAAAATGCAGTCTAAATGCAGTTACATTTAGAGGGAACTTGATGAGGGAGTAACTTGAGGCCTACTCATTTATTTTTCTGGAAAGAATAAGTAATAGTGTGACATGGGCTGAAGGTGGAATGATCCTTTAAAACATGTTAAATCATGTCACTTCCAACCTCAAAATGCATTGATGGCTCTCCCTACTCAATAAAACTAAAGTCCTCATAATGGCCAATGAGGCTTTAGGTGATCTTCCTATCTCCCCATCACCTCTTTGATCCCATAATCTACTCTTCTTCCTATTATTCTCTTAACTCAAACCATGCCAACCTCCTTGCTCTTCCTGAAACTAACCTGAAAATGCTCCCACCTTAAGGTCTTTGATACTCACTGTTCCCTTAGTCAGGCATGTGTTCCCCTAGATATGTACATCACTACTTTCCTCACCTTCTTCAGTTCTTTGATCTTATAATATCTTCTTAGGGAGGCTTTTCTAACCACCCTCTTAAAACTTCAACTTCACACCATATTCCCTATGTCTTTCTCCTGTTTCATTCTTCTCAATTGAACTTATGACCATCTGACACATTTTATATCTTACTTATTTACTTCTTTATTGCTTGTTTCTAACACAACTAAAATGTAAGCACCATGAGATCATGGTCATTGTGTTTAGTACTTCATCCCCAATGCCTAGAACATGCCTGGCATACAGTAGAGACTAAATAAATATTTGTTGAATGAGTGAATGGTAAACATTTACAAAAAAAAAAAAATGGTAACAATTTTCTGGCCTAGTGAAAGGTTTTACAATTGGAAAGGGTTTCATACCAGTTAGCTCAATAGTTTCTTCCAATAACTCTGAGAATAAGCCATGGATTGTTATCATCAATTAATGGATTTTTAAAACAGAGGCTTAAAGTGAAAAAAAAAAATACCTCAAATACACTGAAGAATCATACAAAAAAGATCTTCATGACCTAGATACCCATGATGGTGTGATCACTCACCTAGAGCCAGACATCCTGGAATGTGAAGTCAAGTGGGCCTTAGGAAACATCACTATGAACAAAGCTAGTAGAAGTGATGGAATTCCAGTTGAGCTATTTCAAATCCTAAAAGATGATGCTGTGACAGTTCTGCACTCAGTATGCCAGCAAATTTGGAAAACTCAGTGGTGGCCATAGGACTGGAAAAGGTCAGTTTGCATTCCAAACCCAAAGAAGGGAAATGCCAAAGAATGTTCAAACTACCACACAATTGTACTCATCTCACACCCTAGCAAAGTAATGCTTAAAATTCTCCAAGTCAGGCTTCTAGGGTATGTGAACTGTGAACTTCCAGATGTTCAAGCTGGATTTAGAAAAGGCAAAGGGAAACAGAGATAAAATTGCCAACAAATCATTGGCAATTGTTGACCCATCAAATTGTTGGATCATCGAAAAAGCAAGAGAGTTGCAAAAAAAAAATCTACTTCTGCTTTATTGACTACACCAAAGCCTTTGATTGTGTGGATCATAAACTGTTGAAAATTCCTAAAGAGATGGGAATACCAGACCACCTTACCTGCCTCCTGAGAAATCTGTATGCAGTTCAAGAAGCAACAGTTAGAAGTGGACATGGAACAACCAACAGACTGGTTCCAAATCAGGAAAGGAGTATGCCAAGGCTGTATATTGTCACCCTGCTTATTTAACTTATATGCATTATTTAACTTATTTACCTTATAATGAGAGTATACGATGTAAAATGCCGTGCTGGATGAAGTACAAGCTGGAATCAAGATTGCTGGGAGAAATATAAATAACCTCAGATATGTAGATGACACCACCCTTATGGCAGAAAGTGAAGAAGAACTAAAGAGCCTCTTGATGAAAGTGAAAGAGGAGAGTGAAAAAGTTGGTTTAGAACTTAACATTCAGAAAACTAAGATCATGGCATTCAGTCCCATCACTTCATGGAAAGTAGATTGGGAAACAATGGAAACAGTGACAGACTTTATTTTGGGGGGCTCAAAAATCACTGCAGATGGTGAGTGCAGCCATGAAATTAAAAGATGCTTGCTCCTTGGAAGAAAAGTTATGGCCAACCTAGACAGCATATTAAAAAGCAGATACATTACTTTGCCAACAAATCTGTCTAGTCAAAGCTATGGTTTTTCCAGTAGTCATGTATGGATGTGACTATAAAGAAAGCTGAACACTGAAGAATAGATGCTTTTGAACTGTGGTGTTGGAGAAGACTCTTGAGAGTCTCTCAGACTGCAAGGTCAAACTAGTTAATCCTAAAGGAAATCAATCCTGAATATTCATTGGAAGGACTGATGCTGAATCTGAAACTCCAGTACTTTGGCCACCTGATGGGAAGAAGTGACTCATTGGAAAAGACCCTGATGCTGGGTAAGATTGAAGGTAGGGGGAGAAGGGGATGAGAGAGGATGAGATGGTTGGGTGGCATCACTGACTCAATGGACATGAGTTTGAGCAAGCTCTGGGAGTTGGTGATGGACAGGAAAGCTTGGCCTGCTGCAGTCCTTGAGGTTGCAAAGTGTCAGACATGACTGAGCACCTGAACTGAACTGAAATTTATTTAACTAGCATTAAACAAAGCCAGGACTCACAGGTAATTTAAGACTTATGATTATGACATGCTTTCCAAGGCAGTATTGAACTCTAAATTAGGGAATGGAGGTCCTCCCAGGCTGTCACTTAAATTTACGATTTCCTCAGTAATCTTATAGGGACAAAAATATTTTCTGAACATTCATCTGTTCTTTAAAGAATGACTAGATAGGTTTTCTGCTCAAGCCCTAGGAGATAAGTGCCAGGACAAACATGGTAGCACTAGGAGCAGAAAGGAAGTGATGATGGGAGATACAGATCTTACAAGGAAAGTCCATAGGACTCTACAATTACATGGACATGAGAATCGAGGGAAAGACACAAGTCAGAGAAGATTCTAAAGGTTTCTGCCTGGGAAGCCAGGTTAATCTTGGGACCACAAAGAGTGCAAAAGGGGAGTTCCTTTTTAGTTAAAAGCAATGACAACAACAACATACTTAGTATTAAATTGTTTTAAGTTTGGAAAGTTGGAGTAAACAAAGGAACATGTCAGTGGTGGTGCCCAACAGGCAATTAAAATATGTAGAACATAGGTTAGGGCTAGAAATAAGTCAAATGCATAAAAATACCAGTTCAGTTCATGGATGCACATCAGAATTATCTGGGGTACTTTAAAACATAGGGCTTCCCTGTTGGCTCAGATGGTAAAGAGTCTGCCTGAAATGCAGGAAACCTAGGTTTGATCCCTGGGTCAGGAAGATTCCCTGGAGAAGGGAATGGCTATCCACTCTAGTCTTCTTACCTGGAGAATTCCACGGACAGAGGAGCCTGGCAGACAACAGTCCATGGGTCACAAAGAGTTGGACACAACTGAGCAACTAACACTTTCACTTTTAAAACATACTTAAACCTTAGATGAATTAAAAAAAAAAAAAAAAACTTTTGGAAGGTTAAGCAGCATTGGCCTAAGTAAATCACAACAGAGGCTTGATGAGCTAAGAACAATGTTAAGAATGAAACACTAATGGACATCCATATTTGAAGCTGGAAGAAGAAGAATAGCCAGCAGCAACCAAGAAGGGAAATCCAGGGAAGAAAGAATAGAACCTGGATGGGATAGTACAGGACAAAGTTTTAAGAAGTAAAAGATAAGCAATAGTGTCAGCTGTTGGTACAGGTAGGTGAAGGAGCATCAGGACTGGAAATGCATTATTTTGTTGGTATGTGACAAAAGTAGATTGTCTTTTAATATTCAAATATATCACAATATGTGCATGGAATAGAAATAATTCAGAGACCACAGGTGGTTGTTACAGTTTTTATCAAGCTTCTCTTTTCATTTACAAAGTGGTTGAAATATTTCAACTGTTAGTGATAGCAATGTTTGGTCCAATACTGTTGATTAGTATATCAACAGAGGAGAATAAAGAGAGCTAGCAAAGTTAAAGATGTCACAACTATTTACCTTGTTTTTTATTCCAGTGTACAGAGCAACAGATAATGACTCAGCAAGAATAAAGATGCTGGGGTAGAAAAATAAAATAAAATTTTATTAAAAACAATTGTCACTGTACAGATAGAATTAATATCCAATGGGGCAATTCTAATTCATCCAAAAGCAAATGTTAACCATGTGAGTTAAAATCTTTCTCCTTCAAAACATGTGAAAACACACAATAAAAAAAAGCACAAATCTAAAAAAGACAAACATAACTTAAAAGACTGTAAATTGAGGGGGGGCATGCTAAAATGTATATAAATATGTGGTTAGTGTCTGGAAACTGCTGAAAAAATTGTTAAAGGGAGTGGGGAAGAGAAAAGTGTAGCTAAGAATATGGTGATATAATTAAGACCAGCCATCTTTGGGCTGATTATGAAAACATATCCAGTTCAGTTCAGTTCAGTCGCTCAGTCATGTCTGACTCTTTGTGACCCCATGAACAGCAGCACGCCAGGCCTCCCTGTCCATCACCAACTCCCGGAGTTTACCCAAACTCACGTCTGTTGAGTCGGTGATGCCATCCAACCATCTCATCCTCTGTCATCCCCTACTCCTCTTGCCCTCAATCTTTCCCAGCATATTAGGAAAACAATGATTGCTAAAATAGTTTTCCCAAGTATGAGCAAGGGTACAAAAACTACTCTGGATGATGTTCAAGGGATAAATGAAATAATGTGTGTGAAAGTGCTCTGGAAACTCCAAATTGTGCTACACATATGAGGGGTTGCTATGAGTGTTGTTTCTATTCCACCCAGAGTTTGGGAGCAAAGGACATTGAAGAGAGGCCACAGGTCAGACAAACAACCAATACCCCAAATCACTGCTTTTGTTCCCCAGTGTCCCTAGCCAAAGTGAGTCACATTCATGTACTGACCAACACAAGATACCATGAAATTCTGGTATCATTAAAAGCTACCTACATCACCAGCAGTAGGCTTCTCAGGTGGTTCTAGTGATAAAACAAACAAACAAAAAACCCCACCTGCCAATTCAGGAGACTTAAGAGACATAGGTTTGATCCCTGAGTCAGGAAGATCCCCTGGAGGAGGGCATGGCAACCCACTCCAGTATTCTTACCTGGAGAATCCCCATGGACAGAGAAGCCTAGCAGGCTACAGTTCATAGGGTCGCAAAGAATCAGACACAACTGAATTGACTGAGCATGCACATGCATGGGTGCACACACACACCACCAGTAGTACTAGGTGACTTCCCAAGGATGATATACTCTTGACTGAGTTCTCCCAGCTGAAAACTGGATTTGTAATATGATTTTTTTACAGGGTTAGGAACTCGATAAAACTCATTCAAGTGCTCTCATTTCTGATTTTTATTAATGTTCTTTGGTCTTGCCCCATATTCTCTCCACCCTGTCCAATTTACCAGACTATCTGGAATAGCTTTATCTCTCTGAGGATGTCAATAAGAACAGTGCTTTTTCTCACAAAGCAATCTAAATTCTATCATATGCACTATCTCTTCCTCACAGGCCAGAAATATCCTAAGGAAACAGACATACAAACTGATAAGCATTTGCAAGCACAGCTCAGGGCTACTTATCCTCACAATATGAATGGGAGAATCAGTCCATAGAGTGAAGCCTGTCTGTACAGGATGAGATATTGATGCCAAAATATTGCTTGACTTTTATTTTTTAGGCTGCCTAAGGAAAAGATAGGTGGCGGGATAGTGGGGGAAAGGTGAAACTGATATAACAAGAAGTTCATGATCTCATATGTAAATGTACATCCTATAAAACAATGTTCAGTATCGTACAATCTTAGAATTAGACAGAAATTCAAAAGTCATCTTATTCCCAAAGGTCTGTTGCTCAATAAAGAAATGCCATCCATATCTACTTGAACTCCTTTAGTAATAGGCAGGCACCTCAGTTCATTATGTTTTTTTTTTTTTCCCCTCATCTTTGGTAACTGGCTAAAACTTCAAACCATCAAATAATTGAAAACATTGTCATGGAATCTCAAAAGGATTCTTTAAGACAACCTAACCTCATTTCCTTGATGATCCAGATGGGGAGACTGAGGCTCCTCTAGAAAGTATAGAATTTCTCTTCATTTACATAGCCAGTCAGTGGCAGAGCCAGGACTAGAATTCGAAGCCTCCAAATTTAGGACCTAGTATCAAAAGTAAAACAAAACAAAACTGACCTTGGAGTAAGAAAAATCTGGTTTCCAGTTTTTGCTCACTTACTAACTCGATGATTTCTAGCAAGTTTCATTTTCTTTGGGCCTATTTGGCCACCTGTACAATTAAGACCAGAAGACCTGGACCTTCCCTAGGGTTAAGTAGTCAGTGGGATTATGTATTTGAAAGTACATGGCACATAGTGGGAATTTAAGAAATAATAAATTACAAAGGAACTTGTCACATTCATCCATCATGTTCCTTTTAGTGTTTCCCATCACTTTGAATGTACCACCACCACTCCAACTTACATAGCTTAAAATCTCAGAGTCTTATTTGACATAACAGCATGCTATAAGAGTAAAGATGGAAGAATTTTTGACCCGGGAATGAAAGATGAATGAGAATCTGGTCTTTGGTTTTCAGATCTTTGAGGAACTATCCTGAAGAGACTGAGTAGACTTCTCTGAGTGGCCCCAGAGAGAATGACTAGAACCTCTGGAAGCCACAGGAATACTGAGTTTAGCTTAACAAAAGGAAGAACTTTGGCAGAGTCAGGGCTTTCTATGACGGGAATGGACTCTCTCAGAGATTATTAAGTACATTCCCTCTGAAAGTATTCAGGCAGAAACTAGCAAAGATTTTATAAGGTGTAGTTAATTGGAGTGAAAGAAAATTATGATTCATAAAAACCTACTATGCATCAGATATCATGCTAGACATTTTACAAGGATTACTTCTTTTAATCCTTTCAACAAACTTATGATATGGATACTATTCTCCCTCTAAACAGTTTTGGAGAAATTCGTATTTCTCAGTGGGCTAGCTACCTGCATAATAAGTGAGTAGTAGGAACAACGCTTTGCTGTATCAAACTGGTTGGCATTAAATGCAGTAGTACTTCATTTCTTGTGTACAAAAATCACACTCCCAGGACCTATTTCTAAATGTCCTTTGAGTACTGTTTTGGTCCTGGTTGGAAATAAGGAATAATTGATATGCTTAGGATCACAAACAGCAAAAGTAGCAGACTCAGAACTTTAATAAGCTGTGTCTAACTCAGAAATTGGATACCCTTTCTATTTGTACCATCCACAAAAATGGATGGAATTAGTGGAATACACAACATTTTAAAGTCTAAACCAACCCCAAAAGATATTGAATCTCTCATTCTTCTTTTTTCAATCTCATGTAATTTGTTAACTTCCAAATTCTGCAGATTTATCTTCTGTGATATCTTGTTAAATTCATTGCCTCATTTCCATTCCCATAGTCACCACCTCCAGGGTCTCATTCCCTCTCTGCATCTGGTTTATCTACCTCTCATGTTTTCCTATTCCAATTAAGGTAACTCATGTTTACCAGATTATTCTTTCTGAGACACAGATTTGTCTTCTTCCTTTAGCTCAGAAACTTTCAATGATTTTCCAAAGTCTGATGAATTAAAGAGAAAATCTAGCATTCAAAAGTCTTCCATGGTTTGTCATCAATCTACCATGGCAACTTTAACTTCCATTTTCCACCTAATTGTAATCTAAAATCCAGTTCAGCTGGTGTTCTTTTCACAAGCCCAGAGCTTCCCTTACTCCAAACAGTTGTTCTTGTTTTTTTCTCTGCTTGGACTGCCATCTCTCCTGTTTCCACCTGTTGAAATCCTATCTGTGTTTCATGGCTCATCATAAATAATAATAATAGTTAACATTTATAAAGTGCTTATTTTGGTCCAGCCACTGTGCTAAGTGTGTGCAATTATTTCACACAGATTATCTAATTTAATTCTCACAGAAACTTAATAAAGTAAGCTCTATTATTATCTATGGCTTTAGCCTAGATTAAAACAGAATTCAGAGAGGGTGTAGTAATTATGCTTGATCAATGTCACACAGTTAATAAATGGTAGGGATGGGATTTGAGTTCAAGTAGTCTGGCTTTGCAGCTCTGAAAGGTGCTAAAATGTCAAAAAAAAAAAAAAATTCAAAAACCCTTTCTGATTTTCTCTGGCTTAATTAGATGTGATCCTTATCTGACAACATCAAAACATTTTGACAAGATCTTTAAAGCTTATCTTATTTAATTGCTAATATACCCATGACGAGGTGCTAGTGGGCACAGACTATGTCTTTAGGCATATGTCTGTCTCATATAGTGTGGCACAGAGTAGGTGCTCAATGAGTCTGTTATGTTGAATTGGAGGTATGCTGGGGTGAAGGAAGGGACTGCAGAATTGTGTAGGGGAAGATACCCCATACTCTCCTGCCTTAGCCACCCTGCATGGTGTGATACTGGTCAAAGCTGCCAACATCTGTCTAAATAATATCTTGCAGTCTCTGCTTCCCCAGCCTAGTTTCCTGGCGGGTCTTTTCTTGTCCCCCAGTTCTCACAGCTGTCTTAGCCTTGGCCAATGTTTGAGATAAGGCAGGATCAAAATATCACTGCCCTGGGTTCAGTTTCCAGGAATGAAGGATCAAGTGAAACCCAGCCCGGTGGGTGAGGGTGAAAACTGAAAGCCCCCAAATAGAACCTACAAGCTCTTTACACAAGCCCCGACTTGCCCAGGGGCCACGTGGGTAGGCCAGCAGCTCAACTTTCTTAGGGATACTTTACAAATATGATCCGTCTCCTCCCTCCCTTCCCTAAGCTCCTAGACTCCTTCTCTTCCTTATCTCCCAACTGCAGATAGGGGTGTTGGACGGTCCAGGCATGTTTCCAAAGGACATAGGGGTACAGAAAAAGCCTACCCAGGGGAACTGGCTCACCAAGGTCATCAGGGTATTAGTGCAGGTCCCTGGCATCTTATACAGCACTTTCTGGATACAGATGGGTGGGTAGACAGACAGCCACAGGACACCTTCCCAGCCATTCTGACTTTGTAGCACCTTAGCAGGATCAACCTAACATGATCCTGAACTCCAATATCTATGCTCCACAAATCTCAACCACCTTGCCACACCAGAGAGTGTTCCACACTTACCCTGTAAATGAATGGATGGATGGATCTTGCTCCAGCAACAGAATTCTTGGACAAATGTACCACAGCGTGGGCCAGATATCCCACCAAGCCCCCACTTCTCAGCCCCCAGCCTCCATACCACACACTCAGTAGATGAAATCCATTACAGTCAAAGCTCTGCTCTGACTCATTTCACATGTGCAGCAATAACAGCCAGAACCTATTCTCTTTCCTTTCATACTACTGCCTACTTCCCCACCCCCATGAAGCAGCTATTGGATCACTGCAGTGTCTAGGCGTGGCTACACAAAGAAGTTTCACCCCTGACAGGGAGAGTAGGGGAGGAGTTGGGGAAGGGTGGGTGAATAGTGAAAAAGCCCCACCTTTGGCAGGAACTGGAAACTCCAGGTACTAAAGCAGGGAGAAAGGGAATAGAAGCAGGAGAGGTTGTGGAACTGGTTAAGATCTGTGGCTTCTCGGGAGGACTTGAGTCTTTGTGGCAGAGTGTCACTTCTGTACATAAGCCTCACTCATTCAAGTCGTTCCTTTGTCCACTGCATTATGCTTATTTCCTTACTGTCACTGGATTGTAATCTGTAATAATTTAGTTGATAAATTTGCTTGGTTGTTTAATGTCTGTCCTTTCCCTTCCACTAATCAGTAAACATTATGAGCTAACACTCAATAACAACACTTATGCAACACTTGATATCTTCCAGGCACTCTTCTTAATGTTTTACATATATTAACTAATTTAATCCTCATAACTACTCTAGTTTGATTCACAATTTAGAGATAAGAAAACTGAGGCATAGTCTGATTGCCCAATGTCAAATAACTAATATGTGACAGAGCTGGGAAGGAGACTGGTATATAGAAGAAGGAATAAATAAATTAACTAGAGAACCAGGGGTAAAGGACAGAATGGAAGAGGTCAGAAAGACTTTGAATATGTTTAATTTGAGTAGCCACAGAGCCCCACAGGATGAAGAAATGTGAGCTGGCTGCAAGAGGACCCTTTAGCCTGGGGGCACTCTCCCATGGACACATTCTTGCTATCTTTTTTTTTTTTTTTTTTTAAACACAAGTCCTTTCCAGCTAAGACGGAAACATTCTTCAAGGTCAAACTTAGGAGACTTTCAACAACCCTAGCCTCAAGAGCTCAAGATCTTCCCTTCACCCCTTCCCTATAAACCATGCCTCATTTTTTTGTACTTTGTTTTTTTATTTTTTTTAAATTATTGGAGTATAGTTGATTTACAATGTTGTGTTAGTTTCTGCTGTACAGCAAAGTGAATCTGTTATACATATACATATATCCACTCTTTTTTAGTCTTTTCCTGTGTAGGCCATTACAGAGTACTGAATAGCATTCCCTGTGGAACTCTAATAAGTAGGTCCTTATTAGTTATCTATTTTATATATAATAGTGTATATATGTCAATCTCAATCACCCAATTTATCCCTTCCCCTTCTTACACTCTGATAGCCATAAATTTGTTTTCTACATATGTAATTTTATTTCTGTTTTGTAGATAAATTAGTTTGTTCCCATTTTTAGATTCTACATATAAGTAATATCATATGATATTTGTCTTTCTCTCTCTCTTAGACTTCACTCAGTAGAACCAAGACTCATTTTAAAACTACTGCCTCACTAGTATCATTATTATTCACCTTCCCTCTTGTGCCCAACCTTTCTACTCACAAAACATACCCTTCTTCCCACTGCAAAGTAAAATCTTTTACCACATTGCCTCATCAAATAATAGCCTCATCTCTCTTTCTTTCTCAGCCAAATTTCTGGCTAAAGTAGTCTTCATTCACTGTTTCCATGTCTTCACTTTCCATTAGCTTTCCAATTTATTGTAACCTGGCTTCTAGCCCAATGCTCTTTCCCTGAGGTCACAAATGACCTTTATACTTCCACATTTTAGAGAACATTTTCACTCATTTTCTTATTTATTTATTTTTTTTTCAGTATCAGCCACCCTTTATTTTGGGAAACATTATTTCTTGTGTTGGAAAACATGGTCATCTCCTGGTTTTCCTCTATTTCTCTAACCCTTCTCAGATTATGTCACTGGATATTCTCCAGTGATATAATATTGGCAATGCTGGGACTCTCAAAACACTTTATACATACAATCTCATTTATCCCACAGAACAACTCTTTGAAGTATTATTTTCCTTATTTTATATATGTGGAAACTCAAGATCAGACAAGTTAACTGAATAGCCCAAAGGCACACAGCAAGTACAAGCTTAATCCAGAATTATAACCAGAACCTGACTCTAAGCATGCTACATTGTGCTGTCTTGCTCCAATGAATAAGGACAGGGCACAATAGAATGTCTTTGGAGTCTAAATTGGGATCCCAGAACGGCCACTTAAAATTAAAAAAAAAAAAAATTGCATATTGTGTCATTTTAGGCAAGTACTTTAATCTCTCATAAATTCTGTTTCCCTATCTATAAAATATGGAAAGAAACAAGGTCAGAAGATTTGAGAATATTTATAGACTTTCTAATCCAGTTCCAGACACAGGAACTCAATAACTGAGACCTG
This sequence comes from Bos javanicus, assembly GCF_032452875.1. NCBI lineage: Eukaryota > Metazoa > Chordata > Mammalia > Artiodactyla > Bovidae > Bos > Bos javanicus. The sequence continues at coordinate 86,369,114 of NC_083897.1, read as the reverse complement.
TTAGAATGAGAGTGATAACTACTATGTCTATAATTATTAATCTTTTCCCTCTACTTTTCTACCTTTTATTATTATTTTAACCTTATTAGTCTACTTTCTTGTCACTAGTTTCTAATTTTATTTGTTTTTTCCTGATTCAATCCTCCTCTAAGAGAATGTAATTTCGACTGAGGCAATTAGTCAAATCCCTGTGTTTTCCCTACACACTACCTTCTTAGGCCTAGGACTGGAAGTTCAGCACACAGTGACGAGAAGGCTGTATAACTCTGACTATTCTACAAATGTATTTGCTAATAATATTACTTTTAAAACAACAGGTAGCATAGTCCTCTAGAATTCTTTACACATGTATTTCCTGTAATTATTATTACTATGGGAAGGTGCCATTATTATTACTATGCCAATTTACTAATTGTAACCTGGAAAAGGAAATGGCAATTCACTCCAGTATCCTTGCCTGGAAAATCCCATGGACAGAGGAGCCTGGCGGGCTATAGTCCATGAGGTCACAAAAGATTCGGATACAACTTGGCAAATAAACAACAACAACACTAATTGGAAACGCCAGAAATGCCATCTCTTGCATGTGTACTATATGCAGGAACTGAGATAGGCAATTTATATGTTATCTGAATAACCCTTCTAGAGCACATCCAAGATCTGGGGATTATTAGCTCTATCTTAAAGATGAAAAAAAATTAAATGGAATATATAAAACATTAAGTGACATCCAAATGAGCACAGAATTGCTAAGCAGAAGTATTGAGATTTGAACCATTTTTACTATACCATGCTACTTCTTACCTACCAACAGCCTTGTGGGGATAGAAAACTGTCACTAGGAATGGAAACAAACAAAAAAAAGATTTAGATACTTCATTCTAAAGCTCTACTTATAGGATGAGGTCCATAGTAACTTGAAGCAGCATTTCTGCAAAATATTACAGTTGTTTATCTCAGTTCAGTTTCAAAATGAATCCACAGCATGATATGCTTGGCACATAAACAAACACATAAGTTGACAATAAATAAATGCATAAATAGGGGAAAGAATAAAGCTATTGTGACCACACTAAGGAATACACAATCATAAATGATTAATAATCGTATAAGGGACTTATCTTCTGCTTCTGATAGGTCCATATCATTTCTGTCTTTTATCGAGCCCATCTTTGTATGAAATGTTCCCTTGGTATCTCTAATTTTCTTGAAGAGATCTCTAGTCTTTCCCATTCTGTTGTTTTCCTCTCTTTCTTTGCATGGAACAACAGACTGGTTCCAAATAGGAAAAGGAATATGTCAAGGCTGTATATTGTCACCCTGCTTATTTAAATTATATGCAGAGTACATCATGAGAAACGCTGGGTTGGAAGAAGCACAAGCTGGAATCAAGATTGCCGGGAGAAATATCAATAACCTCAGATATGCAGATGACACCATCCTTATGGCAGAAAGTGAAGAGGAACTAAAAAGCCTCTTGATGAAAATGAAAGAGGAGAGTGAAAAAGTTGGCTTAAAGCTCAACATTCAGAAAACTAAGATCATGGCATTTGGTCCCATCACTACAAGGAAATATATGGGGAAACAGTGGAAACAGTGTCAGACTTTATTTTGGGGGGCTCTAAAATCACTGCAGATGGTGATTGCAGCCATGAAATTAAAAGACGCTTACTCCTTGGAAGGAAAGTTATGACCAACCTAGATAGCAGATTCAAAAGCAGAGACATTACTTTGCCAACAAAGGTCCATCTAGTCAAGGCTATGGTTTTTCCAGTGGTCATGTATGGATGTCAGAGTTGGACTGTGAAGAAGGCTGAGTGCCGAAGAATTGATGCTTTTGAACTGTGGTGTTGGAGAAGACTCTTGGGAGTCCCTTGGACTGCACGGAGATCCAACCAGTCCATTCTAAAAGAGATCAGTCCTGGGTGTTCTTTGGCAGAACTGATGCTAAAGCTGAAACTCCAATACTTTGGCCACCTCATGCGAAGAGTTGACTCGGTGGAAAAGACCCTGATGCTGGGAGGGACTGGGGCAGGAGAAGGGGACGACAGAGGATGAGATGGCTGGATGGCATCACTGACTCGATGGGCATAACTGTGAGTGAACTCCGGGAGTTGGTGATGGACAGGGAGCCCTAGCGTGCTGCAATTCATGGGGTCACAAAGAGTCAGACAGGACTGAGCGACTGAACTGAACTGAAGGGATTTATCTAGTATCCAGAGAGCAGGTTCTAAAATTCTTATTTTTAGCATTGGTGAGACATCCAGATATGCAGGCATTGCCACACCCCACACCCCACTATGTTTGGTTTGAGAAGCCTCAAGCCTTGATCACTTTCTGCCCATATCTGAAGGGAAAGGCTCTCACAGGGTAGAAGGTTTAGATGAGGTTTGTTTCTTTTTTTATTAATTTATTTATTTTAATTGGAGGTTAATTACTTTACAATATTGTATTGGTTTTGCCATACATCAACATGACTCCACCACAGGTATACCCATGTTCCCCATCCCGAACCCCCCTCCCTCCTCCCTTCCCATACTATCCCTCTGGGTCGTCCCAGTGCACCAGTCCCAAGCAACCACTATCATGCATCGAACTTGGACTGGCGATTCATTTCATGTATGATATTATACATGTTTCAATGCCATTCTCCCAAATCATCCCACCCTCTCCCTCTCCCACAGAGTCCAAAAGACTGTTCTATACATCTGTGTCTCTTTTGCTGTCTTGCATACAGGGTTATCATTACCATCTTTCTAAAATTCTATATATATGCATTAGTATACTGTATTGGTGTTTTCCTTTCTGGCTTACTTCACTCTGTATAATAGGCTCCAGTTTCATCCACCTCATTAGAACTGATTCAAATGTATTCTTTTTAATGGCTGAGTAATACTCCATTGTGTATATGTACCACAGCTTTCTTATTCATTCATCTGCTGATGGACGTCTAGGTTGCTTCCATGTCCTAGCTATCGTAAACAGTGCTGCAATGAACATTGGGGTACACGTGTCTCTTTCAATTCTGGTTTCCTCAGTGTGTATGCCCAGCAGTGGGATTGCTGGGTCATAAGGCAGTTCTATTTCCAGTTTTTTTAGGAATCTCCACACTGTTCTCCATAGTGGCTGTACTAGTTTGCATTCCCAACAACAGTGTAAGAGGGTTCCCTTTTCTCCACACCCTCTCCAGCATTTATTGCTTGTAGACTTTTGGATTACAGCCGTTCTGATTGGCGTGAAATGGTACCTGGTTGTGGTTTTGATTTTCATTTCTCTAAGAATGAGTGATGTTGAGCATCTTCTCATGTGTTTGTTAGCCATCTGTATGTCTTCTTTGGAGAAATGTCTATTTAGTTCTTTGGCCCATTTTTTTGATTGGGTCGTTTATTTTTCTGGAATTGAGCTGCAGGAGTTGCTTGTATATTTTTGAGATTAGTTGTTTGTCAGTTGCTTCATTTGCTATTATTTTCTCCCATTCTGAAAGCTGTCTTTTCACCTTGCTAATAGTTTCCTTTGTTGTGCATAAGCTTTTAAGTTTAATTAGGTCCCATTTATTTATTTTTGCTTTTATTTCCAATATTATGGGAGGTGGGTTATAGAGGATCCTGCTGTGATTTATGTCGGAGAGTGTTTTGCCTATGTTCTCCTCTAGGAGTTTTATAGTTTCTGTCTTATGTTTAGATCTTTGTATCTTAAGTGGGCAAAGTGAGGACATATGGGTTGAATGTACAGGCATACAGATTTATACTCAGTATAAAGCATGGTTTTCTAATAATGACAGTGAAGGGTTAAGTCAGTCTCCAGTGCTCCAGATAACAGTATCTCACATTTATCTTCACTAATATAATGTTACCAGCCTGGAACTGAGCAGCTATGGTTATTTTCTTTAGTGTCTGCCTCCTGTCTGGATTTGGAGCGATTCCACCAGAGGAGAGTTTAGACCCAAGATTGCCCTCCATCCAACCACCTCTCAAGACTCTCCCTAGCAGGATCTTGTGAACTTTGGTTGTGTTTGCACTCAGTGAGGTGCAAGTTGGCCTCTTATGAGAAAGCTCAGTGCTAACCAGGCAGGCTGGAGGAGGAAGTGGATGCAAGCTTAGCTATAGAATCTATAGGCAGTGTTACTACTAAGCCTCAGGGAGTAGGTCTCTCCAGAAATATCCCTAGAAACCAGTCAGCACCTAGGAATGAGGTGAAGGCAGTTTGAGGGCCTGGACTTAGAGATAGGTGTAGGGCAAAGAGAAGAAGTTGCCAGAAAAAATAAGGATTATTAACTTCTCCATATTGCTCTTAAGCTACTATCAGGCCCTGTTCTAAGTGTGTCTTAACTAATTTATAACAGCCGTATGAGATAGGTACCATGATTACCATCCTTATTTTTCAGATGAGAAAACAAGATATATAGAGGCCAAGGAGCTTGTTCATGGTAATACAGCCAGAAAACAGCAATGGATTCCAGAACTCTCACTCAGGTCTCTGGCAGCAGAATCATTACATGGAAGTTTTTTTTTTTGTGTGTGTGTGTGTGTTTGTGATCTTTTTTTAAAATGGAAATTCTCTAACCCCAACCCAGATCTAATGAATCAGAAATTTCCAGGGATAGGCCCAGAAATCTGTGTTTTAACAAGCCCTCCAAGGTAATTCTGATGCCCACTCAAGTTTGAACACCACTGTTCTAATGCACTAAGTGAAATAACTTCTCTCCTTCCCAATTAGAAGCTCTTCCCATCTTCCCTGCACAACTATTCTAAATTTCTACAGTTTCCCTAAAGTCCCTACTTTGGCATCTTGTTATCAGTCCAGAAAAATGGACCCCTACCCTTATCATCAAGAAAACAGATGCTATTAGGTATGAATCCCTTCCATCACTTTTCTTTATGCCAGTAAGTTTCTCTCTCCATCCACCCTGGCTTTTCCTCTTGGTGGAGAGGAGAGAGAATAAGCCTATCCTCTCTCTCCTGACCCTATGCACCCTGATGTTTTAACCTCTTTTCCACAGGTACCTTTATTGTTCACCTTTCCTCTTGTGGCCAGTCACTCTACCCACAAACATATTTGAATTCCTCCCATTGGTGGGGGGGAGGGGGGAATCCTTTTCTCTTGACATCTTCATGATTTACTATGCCTCTGGGTTTATTTCAAGAGACTTAAAGATTCTCCAGCAATAACTCCATGCCTACTTTCACTCAACAACTTCCCTCAACTTCCCTTTAATAACCTTTATCTCTCTAATCCCCAGCCCTCCACCTATAGAGAAGCAGTCTCACTAAGCTAAGAGGTTCCCCGACCTGATCCACATAGAAATCAATCTTCAGCCTCAGAACATCATTAGTTATCACGTCACCCCCTGCTGGGGAGGCTCCACACTTAAGAAATGAGAAGATTCCACCCAGTTCCTCTATCACTCCGTTCAGTTCAATTGCTCAGATCAGATCAAATTAGTCGCTCAGTCGTGTCCGACTCTTTGCGACTCCATGAATCGCCACACGCCAGGCCTCCCTGTCCATCACCAACTCCCAGAGTTTACTCAGACTCACGTCCATCGAGTCAGTGATGCCATCCAACCATCTCATCCTCTGTCGTCCCCTTCTCCTCCTGCCCCCAATCCCTCCCAGCATCAGAGTCTTTTCCAATGAGTCAACTCTTTGCATGAGGTGGCCAAAGTACTGGAGTTTCAGCTTTAGCATCATTCCTTCCAAAGAAATCCCAGGGCTGATCTCCTTCAGAATGGACTGGTTGGATCTCCTTGCAGTCCAAGGGACTCTCAAGAGTCTTCTCAAACACCACAGTTCAAAAGCATCAATTCTTTGGCACTCAGCCTTCTTCACAGTCCAACTCTCACATCCATACATGACCACAGGAAAAACCATAGCCTTGACTAGACGAACCTTTGTTGGCAAAGTAATGTCTCTGCTTTTGAATATGCTATCTAGGTTGGTCATAACTTTCCTTCCAAGGAGTAAGCGTCTTTTAATTTCATGGCTGCAGTCACCATCCGCAGTGATTTTGGAGCCCAGAAAAATAAAGTCTGACACTGTTTCCACTGTTTGCCCATCTATTTCCCATGAAGTTGTGGGACCGGATGCCATGATCTTAGTTTCCTGAATGTTGAGCTTTAAGCCAACTTTTTCACTCTCCACTTTCACTTTCATCAAGAGGCTTTTGAGTTCCTCTTCACTTTCTGCCATAAGGGTGGTGTCATCTGCATATCTGAGGTTATTGATATTTCTCCCCAACTTTTTTCGACCCCATGAACTGCAGCACGCAAGGCCTCCCTGTCCATCATCAACTCCCAGAGTCCACCCAAATCCGTGTCCATTGCATCGGTGATGCCATCCAACCTTCTCATCCTCTGTCATCCCCTTCTCCACCGGCCCTTAATCTTTTCCAGCATCAGGGGCTTTTCAAAGGAGTCAGCTCTCCACATCAGGTGGCCAAAGTATTGGAGTTTCAGCTTCAACATCAGTCCCTCAAATGAACACCAAGGACTGATCTCCTTTAGGATGGAATGGTTGGATCTCCTTGCAGTCCCAAAAACCTATATGACAGCCTCCCACTGCATATGGCATAAAATTTGAGTCTTTTAATGTATAATATTTTTTTGAACTTTGATGAAACTGTTAAGAAATAGTTGGATTTTGTATTTACTTTAAAGTTAAGATTTAGATTATTTTCTATTGAAGTGGGTATGGGCAGTGTGAAAAAAAAAAAGTAGGACTTGATGGATTCCTAGGTTCTAGGCTGAACAACTGGATGCATGGTGACAACATTTATTTAGTTGAGAAGACTGGCAGAGAAGCAGTTTTATGGAGGTAGAGAATCATGTATGTGGTTTTGGGCATATTAAATATATATTTTTTCAAAATAGTGATAATTGCAACTGATTATTTTGCCTTTTAAAAATTAATTTTAATGGAATATAGTTGATATGCAATGTTGGATTAGTTTCTGCTGTACAGCAAAGTGAATTAGCTATGTATTTACATATATCCACTATTTTAAAAATTCTTTTCCCATATAGGATATTACAGAGTATTGAGTAGAGTTCCCTGTACTATTCAGTAGGTTCTTATTAGTTATCTACTATATATATAGCAGTGTACATATGTCAATCACAATTTCCCAGTTTATCTCTCCCTCCCCGCCAACCTCATTAAACCCTGGTAACCATAAGTTCATTTCTAAATCTGTAACTCTATTTTGATTTTGTAGATAAGTTAATTTGTTCCCTTTGTTTAGATTCCACATATAAGCAATATCATGTGATATTTTTCTGTCTGAACATGTCACTCAGTATGACAATCTCTAGGTCCACCCATGTAACTATAAACAATGTTATTTCATTCTTTTTATCACTGATATTACAACATTTTCTTTTATCCATTCCTCTGTTGATGTACATTTAGATTGCTTTCATGTCCTGGATATTGTAAATAGTGCTGCAATGAACTTTCAGGTGCATATTTATTTTTCAATTATGGTTTTCTCCAGATAAATGCCCAGGAGTGGGATTACCATAGAATATAGTAGTTATATTTTTAATTTTTTTAAGGTACCTCCATCAGTTCACTTCAGTCGCTCAGTCGTATCCGACTCTTTGGGACCCCATGAATTGCAGCACGCCAGGCCTCCCTGTCCATCACCAACTCCTGGAGTTCACTCAAACTCACGTCAATCTAGTCAGTGATGCCATCCAGCCATTTCATCCTGTGTCGTCCCCTTCTCCTCCTGCCCCCAATCCCTCCCAGCATAAGGGTCTTTTCCAATGAGTCAACTCTTCACATGAGGTGGCCAAAGTACTGGAGTTTCAGCTTTAGCATCATTCCTTCCAAAGAAATCCCAGGGCTGATCTCCTTCAGAATGGACTGGTTGGATCTCCATGCAGGCCAAGGGACTCTCAAGAGTCTTCTGCAACACCACAGTTCAAAAGCATCAATTCTTCGGCACTCAGCCTTCTTCACAGTCCAACTCTCACATCCAAACATGACCACTGGGAAAACCATAGCCTTGACTAGATGGACCTTTGTTGGCAAAGTAATGTCTCTGCTTTTGAATATTCTATCTAGGTTGGTCATAACTTTCCTTCCAAGGAGTAAGCGTCTTTTAATTTCATGGCTGCAATCCCCATCTGCAGTGATTTTGGAGCTCCCCAAAATAAAGTCTGACACTGTTTCCACTATTTCCCCATCTATTTCCTTGAAGTGATGGGGCCAGATGCCATGATCTTAGATTTCTGAATGTTGAGCTTTAAGCCAACTTTTTCACTCTCCACTTTCACTTTCTTCAAGAGGCTTTTTACTTCCCCTTCACTCTCTGCCATAAGGGTGGTGTCATCTGCATATGTGAGGTTATTGATATTTCTCCTGGCAATTTGATTCCAGCTTGTGCTTCTTCCAGCCCAGCGTTTCTCATGATGTACTCTGCATATAAGTTAAATAAGGAGGGTGACAATATACAGCCTTGACGTCTTCCTTTTCCTATATGGAACCAGTCTGTTGTTCCATGTCCAGTTCTAACTGTTGCTTCCTGACCTGCACATAGGTTTCTCAAGAGGCAGGTCAGGTGGTCTGGTATTCCCATCTCTTTCAGAATTTTCCACAATTTATTGTGATCCACACAGTCAAAGGTTTTGGCATAGTCAATAAAGCAGACAGAGATGCTTTTTCTGGAACTGTCTTGCTTTTTTGATGATCCAGCGAATGTTGGCAATTTGATCTCTGGTTCCTCTGCGTTTTCTGAAACCAGCTTGAACATCTGTTCACGGTTCACATATTGCTGAAGCCTGGCTTGGAGAATTTTAATCATTACTTTACTAGCGTGTGAGATGAGTGCAATTGTGTGGTAGTTTGAGCATTCTTTTGCATTGCCTTTCTTTGGGATTGGAATGAAAACTGACCTTTTCCAATCCTGTGGCCACTGCTGTGTTTTCCAAATTTGCTGGCATATTGAGTGCAGCACTTTCACAGCATCATCTTTCAGGATTTGAAAGTGCTCAACTGGAGTTCCATCACCTACACTAGCTTTGTTCATAGTGATTCTTCCTAAGACCCACTTGACTTCACATTCCAAGATATCTGAATCTAGGTGAATGATAACACCATCATGGTTATCTGGGTCATTAAGATCTTTTTTACATAGTTCTTCCATGTATTCTTGCCACCTCTTCTTAATATCTTCAGCTTCTGTTAGGTCCATACAGTTTCCTTCATTTATTGTGCCCATCTTTGCATGAAATATTCCCTTGGTATCTCTAATTTTTTTTGAAGAGATCTCTAGTCTTTCCCATTTTTTGTTTTCCTCTATTTCTTTGTATTGATAACTTAGGAAGGCTTTCTTATCTCTCCTTGCTATTCTTTGGGACTTCACATTTAAATGGGTATATCTTTCTTTTTCTCTTTGCCTTTAGCTTCTCTTCTTTTCTCAGCTATTTGTAATGCCTCCTCAGGCAACTATATTGGCTTTTTGCATTTCTTTTTCTTGGGGATGGTTTTGATAACAGACTCCTGTACAATGTGATGAACCTCTGTACATAGTTCTTTAGGAACCTCTGTACATAGTTCTTTAGGCACTCTGTCTAGAATTCTAGTCCCTAGAATCTATTTGTCACTTGCATTGTATAATCATAAGGGCTTTGATTTAGGTCATACCTGAATGGTCAAGTGGTTTTCCCTACTTTCATAAATTTAAGTCTGATTTTGGCAATAAGGAATTCAAGAACTGAGCCACAGTCAGCTCCTAGTCTTGTTTTTCTGTCTGTATAGAGTTTCTCCATCTTTACCTGCAAAGAATATAATCAATCTGATTTTGGTATTGGCTATCTGGTGATGTCCATGAGTAGAGTCATCTCTTGTGTTGTTGGAAGAGAGTGTTTGCAATGACAAGTGCGTTCTCTTGGCAAAACTCAGTTAGCCTTTTCCCTGCTTCATTTTGTACTCCAAGGCCAAACTTGCCTGTTACTCCAGGTATCTCTTGACTTTCTGCCTTTGCATTCCAGTCACCTATGATGAAAACGATTTTTTTTTGGGGGGGTGGGGTGTTAGTTCTAGAAGTTCTTGTAGGTGGTCATAGAATTATTTGACTTCAGCTTCTTGAGCATTTGCATTTCAGGCATAGATTTGAAAAATTACTGTGATATGGAATGGTTTGCCTTTGAAACAAACAGAGATCATTCTGTCGTTTTAAACATTGCACACAAGTACTGCATTTCAGAGTGTTTTGTTTACTATGAGGGCTACTCCATTTATTCTAAGGGATTCCTTCCAACAGTAGTAGATATTATGGTCATCTGAGTTAAATTTGTTCATTCCAGTGCATTTTAGTTCACTGAGTCCTAAAATGTCGACGTTCACTCTTGCCATCTACTGTTTGACCACTTCCAATTTACCTTGATTTATGGACTTAACATTCCAGGTTTCTATGCAGTATTGTTCTCTACAGACTTTACTTCCATCACAAGTCAAATCCACAAATGGGTGTTGTTTTGCTTTGGCTCAGGCTCTTCATTCTTTCTGGAGCTATTTCTCCACTCTTCTCCTGTAGTATATTGGGCAACTACTGACCTGGAGAGTTCATCTTTCAGTTACATACCTTTTTGCCTTTTCATACTGTTCAGGGGGTTCTCAAGGCAAGAATACAGGAGTGGTTTGCCATTTCCTTCTCCAGCAAAACAAAAATACTCCAGAAGAAATCAATAGAAGAATATCTGAGGCAGAAGAAAGGATCAGTGAGATGGAAGGTAAAATGGTAGCAATTACTGCTAAGGAGCAGAATAAAGTAAAAAGAATTAAAGGAACTGAGGATAGCATCAGAGATCTCTGGGACGATATTAAATGCACCAACATTTGACTTATCAGGGTCCCAGAAAAAGAAGGGAAAAATAAAGTGTATGAGAAAAATTTTGAAGGTATTATAGTTGAAAATTTCCCCAAAATGGGAAAGGAAATAGTCAGTCAGGTCCAAGAGGCACAAAGAGTCAGATACAGGATAAATAAAAAGAGAAACACATAAAAATCAAACTAACAAAGATTAAACACAAAGAAAGAATATTAAAAGCAGCAAGGGAAAAGCAACAAGTAACATACAAGGGAAACACATTATGTTTAACAACTGATCTTTCTGCAGAAACTCTGCCAGCCAGAAGGGAATGGCAGGATATATTTCAAGTACTGAAAGGAAAGAATCTGCTACCAAGATTACTCTATCTGACATGGATCTCTTACAATACTGATGGAGAAATCAAAAGCTTTACAGACAAACAAAAATTAAGAGAATTTAGTACCATCAAAGCAGCTTTATAACAAACTCTAATGGGACTTACATAGTCAGGAAACACTAGTGAAGAAAAAGATCTACAAAAACCAACCCCAAACTATTAAGAAAATGGCAATAGGGATATATACATCGATAATTACTTTATTTTTTTTTTTTTGCACTTTTACTAACATCTGCATATTGTCAGTATTTTTATTTTAGCCATTGTACTAGTTATGGATTTAAAGTGAATTATAATTCCTAAAATATATACATGGAAGCCTTAATGTCCAAGCTGCCTGTTTTTTTTTTTTTATGTTTAATTTAATTTAATTTAATTTTATTTATTTTTTTTTGTTGTGGCACTATTTATTTCATATCTAATTTCACATCATGGTAGCTAACATTATTTGGGTGAAACTCTCTGGTACATATTATAATGATGAGTGATGAGCTGAGTTGTACAAACTCTCTGACTACCCTTCATGATGAAAAAAGGCAATAGACCCCAAGAAGGACTTCATTAAGTGTGTTTCTGGTCCAATAATCAGTTTCAGGACATACTGCTTCATCACCATCATCGAAGAGAAACTCTGACTGACCTCACAGATTCTAATCATGCTGAGTCACTTCAGTCATATCTAACTCTTTGTTTTTTTTTTCCTTGTTAATTTTCTGTTTAGTTGATCTATCCATAGGTGTGAGTGGGGTATTAAAGTCTCCCACTATTATTGTGTTGTTGTTAATTTCTGCTTTCATACTTGTTAGCATTTGTCTTACATACTGCGGTGCTCCCATGTTGGGTGGATATATATTTATAATTGTTATATCTTCTTCTTGGATTGATCCTTTGATCATTATGTAGTGACCTTCTTTGTCTCTTTTCACAGCCTTTGTTTTAAAGTCTAATTTATCTGATACAAGTATTGTGACTCCTGCTTTCTTTTGGTCCCTATTTGCATGGAAAATCTTTTTCCAGCCCTTCACTTTCAGTCTGTATGTGTCCTCTGTTTTGAGGTGGGTCTCTTGTAGACAACATATGTAGGGGTCTTGTTTTTGTATCCATTCAGCCAGTCTTTGTCTTTTGGTTGGGGCATTCAACCCATTTACGTTTAAGGTAATTACTGATAAGTATGATCCCGTTGCCATTTACTTTATTGTTTTGGGTTCGAGTTTATACACCATTTTTGTGTTTCCTGTCTAGAGAATATCCTTTAGTATTTGTTGGAGAGCTGGTTTGGTGGTGCAGAATTCTCTCAGCTTTTGCTTGTCTGAAAAGCTTTTGATTTCTCCTTCATACTTGAATGAGATCCTTGCTGGGTACAATAATCTGGGCTGTAGGTTATTTTCTTTCATCACTTTAAGTATGTCTTGCCATTCCCTCCTGGCTTGAAGAGTTTCTATTGAAAGATCAGCTGTTATCCTTATGGGAATTCCCTTGTGTGTTATTTGTTGTTTTTCCCTTGCTGCTTTTAATATTTGTTCTTTGTGTTTGATCTTTGTTAATTTGATTAATATGTGTCTTTGGGTGTTTCTCCTTGGGTTTATCCTGTTTGGGACTCTCTGGGTTTCTTGGACTTGGGTGATTATTTCCTTCCCCATTTTAGGGAAGTTTTCAACTATTATCTCCTCAAGTATTTTCTCATGGTCTTTCTTTTTGTCTTCTTCTTCTGGAACCCCTATGATTCGAATGTTGTAGCGTTTAATATTGTCCTGGAGGTCTCTGAAATTGTCCTCATTTCTTTTAATTCGTTTTTCTTTTATCCTCTCTGATTCATTTATTTCTACCATTCTATCTTCTAATTCACTAATCCTATCTTCTGCCTCTGTTATTCTACTATTTGTTGCCTCCAGAGTGTTTTTAATTTCATTTATTGCATTATTCATTATATATTGACTCTTTTTTATTTCTTCTAGGTCCTTGTTAAACCTTTCTTGCATCTTCTCAATCCTTGTCTCCAGGCTATTTATCTGTGATTCCATTTTAATTTCAAGATTTTGGATCAATTTCACTATCATTATTTGGAATTCTTTATCAGGTAGATTCCCTATCTCTTCCTCTTTTGTTTGGTTTGGTGGGCATTTATCCTGTTCCTTTATCTGCTGAGTATTCCTCTGTCTCTTCATCTTGTTTAAATTGCTGAGTTTGGGAGTCCTTTCTGTATTCTGGCAGTTTGTGGAGTTCTCTTTATTGTGGCGTTTCCTCGCTGTGTGTGGGTATATAGAGGTGGCTTGTCAAGGTTTCCTGGTTAGGGAAGCTTGTGTCGGTGTTCTGGTGGGTGGAGCTGTATTTCTTCTCTTTGTTCAGTCGCGCTGTGGGGAGGGAGGGAGGGATGCTGCAAACAAATGACACTGGCGTGCGCTCGCAGTGCCTCAGCCACACTGGGTCTGCCCCCCGCTCATGGCACGTGTAGCCTCCCTGCCCACACTGCTCAGGCTCTAGGTTGTTCTGCCGGGAACAATCCGAGGCTGACCCTGGGTTGCATGCACCTCCCAGGTCCAAGCCTCTCAGGTTCAGGCACTCAGGTAGTCCTCAGAGGCGGAGACTCAGTTGGGCCTGCGTTTTGTGCTCTTCCCAGGTCCGAGCAGCTCAGGTGATGAGGTGTTTGGCGAGCGCCAATGCTGCGACTTATCGCCTCCCCGCCACTCGGTTATCTGGGTGTAAAACCGGCGCACCTTCTCAGGCAGATGTTGACCGTCCAGACCCCCAATAAGTTTTAATTAGCAAAGAAGCCAGTTTTATAGATAATGTCTCTCTGGGGCTGCGATTGTCCCCTTGCGGCTCTGGCTGCCTGTCATCGGAGGGGGAAGGTCTGCAGCCGGCTATCTCTGTTTAGTCCTTTGTTCCGTGCGCGGGCTGGCGGTGTCTTAGGTTAGGGCTGGCTTTTCGCATGGTAGATATCCCACAGTCTGGTTTGCTAGCCCAAATTATTTCGCTCAGATAGTGCTCAGGGTATTCAGGCCAGATTCTTACTCTCAGCGATGCAGCCCGCGCCGCGCCTCCCTGCCCAGCCCCCGCTTGCTAATGGCAGATGCAGGCGTCTGCGCTGCTTCTCCGCTGGGGGAGTTACCGTAGGGCTCGCAATCTGCGAGTTTTAATTGTTTATTTATTTTTTCTCCTGTTATGTTGCCCTCTGTGCTTCCAAAGCTCGGCACGGATTCGGCAGTGAGAAGGTTTCCTGGTGTTTGGAAACTTCTCTCTTTTTAAGACTCCCTTCCCGGGACGGAACTCCGTCCCTCCCTCTTTTGTCTCTTTTATTGTCTTTAATATTTTTTCCTACCTCCTTTCAAGGAGTTGGGTTGCTTTTCTGGGTGCCTGATGTCCTCTGCCGGCATTCAGAAGTTGTTTTGTGGAATTTACTTGACGTTTAAATGCTCTTTTGATGAATTTGTGGGGGAGAAAGTGTTTTCCGCATCCTACTCCTCTGCCATCTTGGTGCCTTCCCTCCCCCGATAATTACTTTAAATGTAAATGGGTTAAATACTCCAACCAAAAGACACAGATTGGCTGAACAGATACCAAAACAAGACCCATATATATGCTGTTTACAAAAACCCACTTCAGACCTAAAGACACATATAGACTGAAACTGAGAGGATGGAAAAATATATACTATGCAAATTTTATGACCAACCTAGATAGCATATTAAAAAGCAGAGACATTACTTTGCCAACAAAGGTCTGTCTAGTCAAGGCTATGGTTTTTCCAGTAGTCATGTATGGATGTGAGAGTTGGACTGTGAGGAAAGCTGAGTGCCGAAGAATTGATGCTTTTGAACTGTGGTGTTGGAGAAGACTCTTGAGAGTCCCATAGACTTCAAGGAGATCCAACCAGTCCATTCTGAAGGAGATCAGCCCTGGGTGTTCTTTGGAAGGAATGATGCTAAAGCTGAAACTCCAGTACTGTGGCCACCTCATGTGAAGTGTTGACTCATTGGAAAAGACTCTGATGCTGGGAGGGATTGGGGGCAGGAGGAAAAGGGGATGACAGAGGATGAGATGGCTGGATGTCATCACCAACTCAATGGACGTGAGTCTGGGTGAACTCCGGGAGTTGGTGATGGACAGGGAGGCCTGGCGTGCTGAAATTCATGGGGTCCCAAAGAGTCGGACATGACTGAGTGACGGAACTGAGCTGAACTGAAATGGAAATCAAAAGAAAGCTGGAGTATCAACCCTCATATCAGACAAAATAACCTTAAAATAAAGAATAGTACAAGAGATAAGGGAAGACACCACATAGTGATCAAGGGATCAATCCAAGAGGAAGACATAACAAATGTAGATATCTATGCACCCAACATAAGAGCACCTCAATACATAAGAAAATACTAACAGGTTATAAAAGGAGAAATTGACAGTAACACATTAATAGTAGAAGACTTTAACATCTTGCTTACACCAGTGAACTGATCATCAAAACAGAACTTTAATAAGGAAACAAAAGCCTTAAAGGGCACATTAGACCAGAAATATCATTGATATATTCAGGACATTCCATCTAAATTCAGAAGAATACAATTTCTTCACATGTGCACAGGAAACATTCTCCAGAATAGACCACATCTTGGGTCACAAATAAAACTTCAGTAAATTTTTTAATCAGTAAAACTGATATTATATCAAGTATCATTTCTGACAGCAATGCTATGAGAGTAGATCTCAATTACAAGAAAAACCTGTAAAAAATAAAAACATATGGAGATTAAACAATACATTTCTAAATAATGAACACATTACTGAAGGCAACCAGAAGTGAAATAAAATAATTCCTAGACATAGATGCAGTGAACACGCAACAAGTCAACCTATTCAATTCAGCAAAAGCATTTCTAAGAAGGAAGTTTATAGCAATACAATCCTACCTCAAGAAACAAGAAAAACATTGAATATACAACCTAACTTTACACCTAAAACAAATGGAAAAAGAACAAAAATTCTCAAAGTTAGCAGAAGGAAATAAATCATAAAGTTCAGAAGAGAAATAAATGATACAGAAATGAAAGAAACTAGTAAAGATTAATAAAAACTAAAAGCTGGTTCTTTGAGAAAATAAAATTGGTAAACCTTTAGCCAGACTCATCAAGAAAAAATGAGAGAAGAATCAAATCAGTAAAATTAGAAATTAAAAAGGAGAGGTTACAGCAGGCAATGCAGAAATACAAAGAATTATAAGAGCCTATTATGAGCAACTAAATGCCAACAAAATTAACAATCTGGAAGAAATGGACAGAGTCTTAGAAAATTTCAATCTTCCAAGACTGATCCAGGAAGAAATAGAAATTATGGACAACTCCAATTACAAGCACTGAAACCAAAACTATGATAAAAAAAAAAAAAAATCTCCCCCAAAACAAAAGCCCAAGGTCGGATGGCTTCACAGGTGAATTCTATCAAATATTTAGAAAAGAGCTAATGTCTATCCTTCTATACCTCTTTAAAAAAACTGCAGAGGTAGGAACACTTCTGAACTTGTTCTACAAGGCCACCATCACCTGATACCAAAACCAGGCAAAGACAACCGAAAAGAATATTACAGGCCAATATTACAGATGAACATAGATGGAAAAATCCTGAACAAAATTCTAGCAAATAGAATTCAGCAACACATTAAAAAGCTCATACACCAGGATCAAGTCTGGTTTATCCCAGGGATGCAAGGATTTTTCAATATATGCAAATCCATATGATACCCCATATTAACAAATTGAAAGGTAAAAACCATATGATAATCTCAGTAGATTCAGAAAATCCTATGACAAAATTTAACACCCATTTATAATAAAAACTCTTCAAAAATGGGCATAGAAGGAACCTGCCTCAACACAGTAAAGGCATATATATTAAGACCACAGCAAATATTATTCTCAATGGTGAAAAATTGAAAGCATTTGCCCTAAGATTAGGAACAAGACAAGTGTGTCCACTCTCACCACTATTATTCAACATAGCTTTGGAAGTCCTAGCTATGGCAATCAAAGAAGAAAAAGAAATAAAGGAATGTAGATTGGAAAAGAAGATGTAAAACTCTCACTGTTTGCAGATGACGTGATACTATACATAGAAAATGCTAAAGATAGTATCAGAAAATTACTAGAGTTAATCAGTGAATTTAGCAAAGTCAAAGAATACAAAATTAATACACATACATCATTTTCACTCCTATTTAGTAACAATGAAAAATCAGAAAGAGAAATTAAACAATGAATCCCATTCACTATTGCAACAAAGAGAATAATCTAAGAAAAACCTAACTAAGGAGACAAAAGAACTATATACAGAAAATTATAAGACACTGATGAAAGAAATCAAAGACAACATAAACAGATGGAGAGATATTCCATGTTCCTGGGTTGGGATAATCAATACCATGAAAACAACTATACAACCAAATGCAGTCCACAGATTCAATGAGATCTCTATCAAATTACCAATGGCATTTTTCACAGAACTAGAACCAAAAATTTCACAATTCATATGGAAACAAAAATGACCCTGAATAGCTAACTCAGTCTTGAGAAAGAAAAATGGAGCTGGAGATATCATCCTTCTTGACTTAAGACTATACTACAAAGATATACTCATCAAGACAGTATAGTACTGGCACAAAACAGAAATATAGAACTTGGAACAAGATAGCTAAGAGATAAACCCATGCACCTATGGGTACCTTATTTTTGACAAAAGAGTCAAGACCCATCAATGGGCCAAAGACAGCATCTTCAAAAAGTGGTGTTGGGAAAACTGGACAACTACATGTAAAAAGAATGAAATTAGAACACTTTCTAACACCATTCACAAAGATAAATTCAAAATGGATTAAAGACCTAAATGTAAGACCAGAAACTATAAAACTCTTAGAGGAAAATATAGGCAGAATATTTAATGACATAAATCAAAGCAAGATGCTCTATGACCCACCAGAGTAATGGAAATTAAAAAAAATAAATAAACAAGTGGGACCTAATTAACTTAAAAGCTTTTGCACAGCAAAAGAAACTATAAACAAGGTAAAAAGGCAACACCCTTAATGGGAGAAATTAATAGCAAATGAAACAGCTGACAAAGGATTAACTTCCAAAATATGCAAGCAACTCATAGAAGTCAATACCTGAAAAGCAAACAACCCAGTCAAAAACTGGGAAGAAGACTTAGACATTTCTCCAAAGAAGACATACAAATGGCTAACAATCAGATGGAAAAATACTCAACATTGCTCATTATTAGAGAAATGCAAATCAAAACTACAATGAGATATCACCTCACACGAGTAGAATCAGTTCAGTTTAGCAGCTCAGTAATGTCTGACTCTGTGATCCCATGGACTGTAGCATGCCAGGCTTCCCTATCCATCACCAACCCCTGCAGCTTGATCAAACACATGTCCATCAAATCAGTGATGCCATGCAACCAACTGATTCTCTGTCGTCCCCTTCTGTTCCTGTCTTCAATTTTTCCCAGCATCAGGGTCTTTTCCAATGAGTCAGTTATCTGCATCAGGTGGTCAAAGTATTGGAGCTTCCCCTTCAGCATCAGTCCTTCCAATTATTCAGGACTGATTTCCTTTAGAATTGATTGGTTTGATCTCCTTGCAGTCCAAGGGACTCTCAGCAGTCTTCAATACCACAGTTCAAAGGCATCAATTCTTCAGTGCTTGCCTTTCTTTATGGAACAACTCTCACATCCATACATGACTACTGGAAAAAGCATAGCTTTGACTAGATGGAACTTTGTTGGCAAAGTAATGTCTCTGCATTTTAATACGCTGTCTAGGTTAGTCATAGCTTTTCTTCCAAGGAGCTAGCATCTTTTAATTTCATGACTGCAGTCACCATCTGTAGTGATTTTGGAACCCCCAAAATAAAGTCTATCATGGTTTCCCTTGTTTTCCCATCTATTTACCATGAAGTGATGGGACCAGATGCCATGATCTTAGATTTTTGAATGTTTAGTTTTCAGCCAGGTTTTTCACTCTCCTCTTTCACTTTCATCAAGAGCCTCTTTAGTTGCTCTTCACTTTCTGCCATAAGGGTGGTACCATCTGCATATCTGAGGTTATTGATATTTCTCCTGGCAATCTTGATTCCAGCTCATGCTTCATCCAGTCCAGCATTTCGCATGATGTACTCTGCATATAGGTTAAATAAGCAGGGTGAAAATATACAGCCCTGACATACTCCTTTCCCGATTTGGAACCAGTCTGTTGTTCCATGTCTGGTTCTAACTGTTGCTTCTTGACCTGTATACAGATTTCTCAGGAAGTAGGTAAGGTGGTCTGATATTTCCATGTCTTCAAGAATTTTTCACAGTTTGTTGTGATCCACACAGTCAAAGGCTTTGGCTTAGTCAATAAAGCAGAAGTAAATGTTTTCTTGAACTCTCTTGCTTTTTCAATGATCCAGTGGATGTCGGAAATTTGATTTCTGGTTTCTCTGCCTTTTCTAACTCCAGCTTAAACATCTGGAATTTCACGGTTTACATACTATTGAAGCCTGGCTTAGAGAATTTTGAGCATTACTTTGCTAGTGTATGAGATGAGTGCAATTGTGCAGTAGTTTTAACATTCTTTGGCACTGCCTTTATTTGGGATTGGAATGAAAACTGACCTTTTCCAGTCCTGTGGCCACTGCTGAGTTTTCCAAATTTGCTGGCATATTGAGTGCAGCACTTTCACAGCATCATCTTCCAGGATTTGAAATAGCTCAACTGGAATTCCATCACCTCCACTAGCTTTGTTTGTAGTGATGCTTCCTAAGGCCCACTTGACTTCAAATTCCAGGATGTTTGGATCCTGGTGAGTGATCACACCATAGTGGTTATCTGGGTCATGGAGATATTTTCTGTATAGTTCTTCTGTGTATTCTTGCCACTGCTTCTTAATATCTTCTGCTTCTGTTAGGTCCATACCATTTCTATCCTTTATTGTGTCCATTTTTGCATGAAATGTTCCCTTGGTCTCTTATATCTAGTCAGAATGGCCATCATCAAAAAGTCTACAAACAGTAAATGCTGGAAAGGGTGTGGAGAAAATGGAACACTCTTGCACTGTTGATGGGAATGTAAATTGATACAATCACTATGGAAGACAGTATGAAATTCCTTAAAAAACCAGGAATAAAATCACCATATGATTCAGCTATCCCACTACCAGGCATATACTCTGAGGAAACCAAAAACGAAAAGGACACCAGTAGTCCAATAGTCATTGCTGCACTATTTACAATAGCTAGAACATGGAAGCAACCTAGATATTCATTGACAGATGAATGGATAAAGAAGCTGTGGCACATATATATAAGGAATATTGCTCAGCCACAAAAAGGAATGCATTTGAGTCAATTCTAATGAGGTGGATTGGAGAAGGCAATGGCACCCCACTCCAGTACTTTTGCCTGGAGAGTCCCATGGACAGAGGAGCCTGGTGGGCTGCAGTCCATGGGGTCGCTAAGAGTCAGACACGACTGAGTGACTTCACTTTCACTTTTCACTTTCATGCATTGGAGAAGGAAATGGCAACCCACTCCAGTGTTCTTGCCTGGAGAATCCCAGGGACAGGGGAGCCTGGTGGGCTGCCGTCTATGGGGTCGCAGAGTCGGACACGACTGAAGCGACTTAGCAGCAGCAGTAGAAATGAGGTGGATGAACCTAGAGCCTTTTATACAGAGTGAAAAGTTGAAAGTGAAAGTCGCTCAGCATATCCTATTCTTTGCGACCCGTGGACTAGGCTGCCAGTCTCCTCTGTCCATGAAATTTTCCAGGCCAGAAAACTGGAGTGGGTAGCTGTTTCCTTCTCCAGGGGATCTTCCTAACCCAGGGATCAAACCCAGGTCTCCTGCATTGTGGCCAAATTCTTTATCAGCTGAGCCATCAGGAAAGCCCATACAGAGTGAAGTAAGTCAGAAAGAGAAAGATAAATATCATATTCTAACGCATATATGTGGAATCTAGAAAGATGGTACTGATTAATTTATTTGTAGGGCAGCAACAGAGAAACAGACATAGAGAACAGATTTATGGACACAGCAGGGGGAGGAGGAAGGAGAGGGTGAGATGGATGAAGAGAGCAACTTGGAAATGTACATTACCATATGTAAAGGAGATATCCAATGGGAATTTGCTCTATGACTCAGGGAACTCAAACGGGGCACTGTAACAACATAGAGGGGTGGGATGAGGAGGGAGATGGGAGTGAGTTTCAAGAGGGAGGAGACATATGTATACCTATGGTTGACTCATGCTGATTTTTGGTATTAACAACAAAATTCTGTAAAGCAATTATTCTTCAATTAAAAAATAAATATATTTTTTATATATATTGTGCAGACAGGCTGCACAAAGCCATACCAAATCAACAGACATCCCAAAACTTAATACTGGATATGGCTCTGCCTTTCAGAGAGATGAGATCCAGCTCCATCCACAGGCAAAATCTCTCAACCAGGAAACCTTCACAAGGCACTGTTCCAACTCCACACACCAGAGGCAGACTCCACAATTAAGAACTACAACCTTCCAGTCTGCAGAAAGGGGACCCCAAGCAAAGTAAACTAAACAAAATGAAGACAGAAAATTATGCAGCAGGTGAAGGAACAAGGTATAAACCTACCAGACCAAGCATGTGAGGAGGAAATAGGGAATCTGTATGAAAGAGAATTCCAAATAATCATAGTAAAGATGATCCAAAACCCTCAAAACAAAATGGAGCCATGGATAAATAGACTGAACACATGGATCAAGAAAATGGAAGAAATGTTTAAAAACGACATAGAATAATTAAAGAATAAACGGTCAACCATGAACAATGCAATATTGAGATTAAAAATATACTAGAGGGAACCAACAGTGGAGTAACTGAAGAAGAATGGGTAAGTGAGCTGGAAGATTGAATGGTGGAAATAACTGAAGCAGAGAATAATAAAGAAAAAAGAATGAAAAGAAATGAGGACAGATTCATCAGAGACCTCTAGGACAAGTTTAAGAGCCCCAACATTTGAATCATAGGTATCTCAGAAGAGACAAAAAAGGGCATGAAAAAATATTTGAGGAGATTATAGTCAAAAATTCCCTAAAATGGGAAAAGAAATAGCCACCCAAGTGCAGGAAGCCCAGAGAGTTCCATACAGGGCAAAATCAAGGAGAAATATGCCAAAACACTTATTAATCAAAGTAACAAAGTTCAACACAAAGAACAAATATTAAAAGCAGCAAGGGAAAAGCAAAAATAACATACAAGGGGATCGCCATAAGGCTAACAGATGATCTTTCAACAGAAACCCTTCAGGAGAGAAGAAAATGGCAGGACATACTTAAGGTGATGAGAGGGAAAAACCTACATTCAAGATTACTCTATCCAGCAAGGATCTAATTCAGATATGAAGGAGACATAAAAGCTTTAGAGACAAGCAAAGCAGCACTACCGAACCAGCTCCTCACCAAATGCTAAAGGAACTTCTCTAGACAGAAAACACAGAAAAGACTGACCAAAAAATCCCCAAAACAAAAATTAAATGGTAACAGGATCATGTGAAATGCCAAGCTGGATGAATCACAAGCAGAAATCAAGGTTGCCAGAGAAATATCAATAACCTCAGATATACAGATGACACCACCATTATGGCATAAAATGCAGAGGAATTAAAAAGCATCTTGATGAAACTGAGAGAGGAGCATGAAAAAGCTAGCTTAAAACTCAACATTCAAAAAAGGAAGATCATGGCATCTGGTCCCATCACTTCATGGGAAATAGATAGAGAAACAATGGAAATAGTGACAGGCTATTTTCTTGGGTTACAAAATCCAAAATCAGAGTAGAAATAAATGAATAAGAAGTGAAGGAGACTATAGAAAAAATCAATAAAACTAAAAGCTGGTTCATTGAGAATATGAACAAAACTGACAAACCATAAGTCAAACTTATCAAGAAAAAGAGCGAGAAGACTCAGTAAAATTAGAAATGGAAAAGAAGTTACAACAGACAACACAAAAATACAAAGCATAATAAGAGAGCAACTATATGGCAATAAAATGAATAACGTGGAAGAATGGACAAATTCTTAGACAAGTATAACCTTTCAAAACTGAACCAGGAAGAAAAAGAAAATATGACCAGACCAATTACAAACATGGAAATCAAAACTGTAATAAAAAATCTTCCAACGACATCAAAAAAAGCCTGGTAGTTCCCTGAGAGAGGGACAGCAGCTGTAAGTGTGCAGATCGCAGATGCTGTGGCCCCTGGAGGCAGGAGCCGCCAAGTGCCCCTCCCTGCTCCTCAATCACCGCCCCCCCAACCCCACCCAGCCATCTGCCATCGGTCAGCACCCATGGTTGCAGGTGCCTGGTGCAGCCGCCCATACGCCACGCCCCACACCACCACCCCGTCCATGGATCCATGATGCCATGGCCAGTCTCACCTGGCATCACAGCCTGCCCATCACAGCCCCAGTGCCCATGGTGATGGCCGAGATGATGGCAAAAGTGGCGGGGGATACCGCTGAGTTGAAGACGGCACAGCTTGCCCACCAGACCTACTCACTTGCCTTGCTGCTTGTCTATGGTTACGAGTTTACAACTTTTCTAAGAACTTTTGTACACAAAGGAACTTTTTAAAAGGCTTTTATATTTAACCCAAGGAAGAAGGATCTTGGGCAATTGGGGGTTTTTGGTTTTGGCTTCATTTCTGTCTTCTTTTCCTCTTTGTTGACTTTGGGGTTCAGGTACCCCCAACTGCTTCAGACTTCCAAGGGCTTTTGGGACCCCCACATTAATGAGGCAGACACTTGATGAGTCTGACATGGCTGTCAGTGACACGCTGCTCCTATCCTTCTCCACATTCAAGTCCAGCCCAGCAGGAAGGGCGAAGACACTGCGTCTAGCAGGTGCCCCAAATAGCCACTGACAGCAGGAGCTCTCCTATGTGAATTGACTTCCCCTGGTGCTTCCTGGCCTCCCCTACTACCTGGCGGCAATGACTGTGGCCACCGGCCTGGAGAGTGGCAGAATCACTGGGGCTTGTGGCAGCAGCAATGTGGCTCTCCTACCTTGGAGGGAGATGGAGGAGTTTGGTGATTTCCAGGACCTAGACTTTATCCTCTCCAACTCGTTGTCCCATCAGGAGTCAGTGGCCATCATGGTTTCCTCATCAGCATTATCCTTGTCCTCCCCAATGAGTAGCAGTTCTGACAGTGTTCCCTCCACCTGAAGCTTCAGCTATCAAATCAGGACTGATACGGCACCAGGCAGCTCCAGTGGCAGCCTCCTCTATGGTGCTAAGTGTGCACCCCCTCCAACACTCCCTTCAACCTGGCAAACATCAGCAACATGAGCCTCTCTGGCAGCGAGCTCCCACAGCCCAAATTGAACCCAGTGTACCTTCTGCCACAGCAGCTGTAGTCACCAGGTTGGCAGGTTGATGGGCAAGTTTGTGTTGAAGGCATCACTAAGTGTTCCTGGCAGTGAATAGGGCAGCCCGTCAATCATCAGTGTTAGCAAAAGCAGTTCGGATGGCAGCCACCTGGTGGTGGTGGCGGTGCCCTATGACAGTGGGCCACTGTGCATGTGCCCTAAGGTCAAGCAGGAGACTATCTCCTCCTGCTTGGACCCCCTCTCAGCAATGGCCACCAGTCACATGTGCATGACTTTCCCCTGGGGTGGCAGCTCCCCAGCAGGACTACCCTGACCCTGGGTGCCCAGGAGCTGCTGAGCAGCAGAGACTGTCATCCTGTCCTATGGCTCCTTTCCCCATCCCCGCAGGCTTCCATCCCCACCCCAGGCCCAACCTCCCTTCCTTTCTGCCTGACAAGATGCAGTCACAAGTCCCACTGCTCCATTACCAAGAACTCATACCACCCAGTTCCTGCATGCTGGAAGAGTCCAAGCCAAAGAAGGGGAGAAGGTTGTGGCCCCAGAAAACTATGGCCACTCACACTTGTGATTACAGAGGCTACAGCAAAACCTACATGAAGAGTTTTCATCTCAAGGCATACCTCCACACCCACACAGGTGAGGTACCTTACCACTGTAACTTGGATGGCTGTGGGTGGAAGTTTGCTCACTCAGATGAACTGACCAGGCACTACTGCAAACACACCTGGCATGACCCCTTCCAGTGCCAGAATGGGACGGGGCATTCTCAAGGTCAGACTACCTCACTTTACACATGAAGAGGTGCTTTCATTTATTTATTTTTTAATTTAAATTATTTTAATTGGAGGCTAATTACTTTACAATACTGTATTGGATCTGCCACACACAACATGAATCTGCCATGGGCGTATACGTGTTCCTCATCCTGAACACCCCTTCCACATCCCTCCGCGTACCATCCCTCCAGGTCATCCCAGCGCACCAGCCCCAAGCATCCTGTATCGAACCTGGACTGGCGATTCGTTTATTATATGATATTATACATGTTTCAGTGAAATTCCCACAAATCGTCCCACCCTCTCCCTCTCCCACAGAGTCCAAAAGACTATTCTATACATCTGTGTCTCTTTTGCTGTCTCGCATACAGGGTTATCATTACCATCTTTCTAAATTCCATATATATGTGTTAGTATATTGTATTGGTATTTTTCTTTCTGGCTTACTTCACTCTGTATAATAGGCTCCAGTTTCATCCACCTCATTAGAACTGATTCAAATGTATTTTTTTAATGGCTGAGTAATACTCCATTGTGTATATGTACCACAGCTTTCTTATCCATTCGTCTGCTGATAGACATCTAGGTTGCTTTCATGTCCTGGCTATTATAAACAGTGCTGCGATGAACATTGGGGTACACGTGTCTCTTTCATTTCTGGTTTCCATGGTGTGTATGCCCAGCAGTGGAATTGCTGGGTCATAAGGAAGTTCTATTTCCAGTTTTTTAAGGAATCTCCACACGGTTCTCCATAGTGGTTATACTAGTTTGCATTCCCACCAACAGTGTAAGAGGGTTCCCTTTTCTCCACACCCTCTCCAGCACTTATTGCTTGTAGACTTTTGGATAGCAGCCATTCTGACTGATGTTAAGATGGTACATCATTGTGGTTTTGATTTTCATTTCTCTAAGAATGAGTGATGTTAGCCATCACTCATGTGTTTGTTAGCCATCTGTATGTCTTCTTTGGAGAAATGTCTGTTTAGTTCTTGGGCACATTTTTTTGATTGGGTCATTTATTTTTCTGGAATTGAGCTACAGGAGTTGCTTGTATATTTTTGAGATTAGTTGTTTGTCAGTTGCTTCATTTGCTATTATTTTCTTCCATTCTGAAGGCTGTCTTTTCACCTTGCTTATAGTTTCCTTTGTTGTGCAGAAGCTTTTAATTCTAATTAGGTCCTATTTGTTTATTTTTGCTTTTATTTCCAATACTCTGGGAGGTGTGTCATAGAGGATCCTGCTGTGATGTATGTTGGAGAGTGTTTTGCCTATGTTCTCCTCTAGGAGTTTTATAGTTTCTGGTCTTACGTTTAGATCTTTAATCCCTTTTGAGTTTATTTTTGTGTATGGTGTTAGAGAGTGTTCTAGTTTCATTCTTTTACAAGTGGTTGACCAGTTTTCCCAGCACCACTTGTTAGATTGTCTTTTCTCCATTGTATATTCTTGTCTCCTTTGTCAAAGATAAGGTGTCCACAGGGGCATGGATTTATCTCTGGGCTTTCTATTTTGTTCCATTGATCTATATTTCTGTCTTTGTGCCGGTACCATACTGTCTTGAAGACTGTGGCTTTGTAGTAGAGCCTGAAGTCAGGTAGGTTGACTCCTCCATTTCCATTCTTCTTTCTCAAGATTGCTTTGGCTATTCAAGGTTTTTTGTATTTTCAAACAAATTGTGAAATTATTGTTCTAGCTATGTGAAAAATATCATTGGTAGCTTGATAGGGATTACATTGAATCTATAGATTGCTTTGGGTAGTATACTCATTTTCACTATATTGATTCTTCCGATCCATGAACATGGTATATTATTCCATCTATTAGTGTCCTCTTTGATTTCTTTCACCAGTGTTTTAGAGTTTTCTATATATAGGTCTTTAGTTTCTTTAGCTAGATATATTCCTAAGTATTTTATTCTGTTCGTTGCAATGGTGAATGGAATTGTTTCCTTAGTTTCTCTTTCTATTTTTTCATTATTAGTGTATAGGAATGCAAGGGATTTCTTTGTGTTGATTTTATATCCTGCAACCTTACTACATTCATTGATTAGCACTAGTAATTTTCTGGTGGAGTCTTTAGGGTTTTCTATGTAGAGGATCATGTCATCTGAAAACACTAAGAATTTTACTTCTTTTCCAATTTGGATTCCTTTTATTCCTTTTTCTACTCTGATTGCTTTGGCAAACTTCCAAAACTATGTTGAATAGTAGTGGTGAGAATGGGCACCTTTGTCTTGTTCCTGACTTTAGGGGAAATGCTTTGAATTTTTCACCATTGAGAATAATGTTTGCTGTGGGTTTGTCATATATAGATTTTATTATGTTGAGGTATGTTCCTTCTATTTCTGTTTTCTGGAGAGTTTTTTCATAAATGGATGTTGAATTTTGTCAATGGCTTTCTCTGCATCTATTGAGATAATCATATGGCTTTTATTTTTCAATTTGTTAATGTGGTGTATTACATTGATTGATTTGCGGATATTGACGAACCCTTGCATTCCTGGGATAAAGCATACTTGGTCATGGTGCATTATCTTTTTAATGTGTTGTTAGAGTCTGATTGCTAGAATTTTGTTAAGGATTTTTGCATCTATATTCATAAGTGATATTGCCCTATAGTTTTATTTTTTTGTGGCAACTTTGTCAGGTTTTGGTCTTAGGGTGATGGTGGCCTCATTGAATGAGGTTGAAAGTTTACCTTCCTCTGCAATTTTCTGGAAGAGTTTGAGTAGGATAGGTGTTAGCTCTTGTCTAAATTTTTGGTAGAATTCAGCTGTGAACCTGTCTGGACCTGTGCTTTTGTTTGCTGGAAGATTTCTGATTACAGTTTCAATTTCTGTGCTTGTGATGGGTCTGTTAAGATTTTCTATTTTTTCCTGGTTCAATTTTGGAAAGTTGTACTTTTCTACGAATTGGTCCATTTCTTCCATGTTGTTCATTTCATTGGCATATAATTGCTGATAGTAGTCTCTTTGTATATACAAAGGATATATACAAAGGACAGTGATCCTTTGTATTTTTGTTTTGTCAGTTGTGATCTCTCCATTTTCATTTCTAATTTTATTGATTTGATTTTTCTCCCTTTGTTTCTTGATGATTCTGGATAATGGTTTGTCAATTTTATTTATCCTCTCAAAGAACCAGCTCTTGGCTTTGTTGATTTTTGCTATGGTCTCTTTTGTTTCTTTTGCATTTATTTCTTCCCTAATTTTTAAGATTTTTTTTCCTTCTACTAACCCTGGGGTTCTTCATTTCTTCCTTTTCTAGTTGCTTTAGGTGTAGCGTTAGGTTATTTCTTTGACTTGTTTGTTTCTTGAGGTGTGCCTGTATTGCTATGAACTTTACCCTTAGCACTGCTTTTACAGTATCCCACAGGTTTTGGGTTGTTGTGTTTTCATTTTCATTCATTTCTATGCATATTTTGATTTCTTCTTTGATTTATTGGTTATTCAACAGTGTGTTTTTCAGGCTCCATATGTTGCAATTTTTAATAGTTTTTCTCCTGTAATTGAGATCTAATCTTACTGCATTGTGGTCAGAAAACATGCTTGGAATTATTTCAATTTTTTTGAATTTACCAAGGCTAGATATATGGCCCAGGATGTGATCTATCCTGGAGAAGGTTCCATGTATGCTTGAGAAAAAGGTGAAATTTATTGTTTTGGGGTGAAATGTCCAATAGATATCATTTAGGTCTAACTGGTCTATTGTATCATTTAAAGTTTGTGTTTCCATATTAATTTTCTGTTTAGTTGATCTATCCACAGGTGTGAGTGGGATATTACAGTCTCCCACTATTATTGTGTTATTGTTAATTTCCCCTTTCATACCTGTTAGCATTTGTCTCACACATTGTGGTGCTCCTATGTTGGGTGCATATATATTTATAATTGTTTTATCTTCTTCTTGGATTGATCCTTTAATCATTATGTAGTGTCCTTCTTTGTCTCTTTTCACAACCTTTGTTTTAAAGTCTATTTTATCTGACATGAGTATTGCTACTCCTGCTTTCTTTTGGTCTTTATTTGCATGGAATATCTTTTTCCAGCCCTTCACTTTCAGTCTGTGTGTGTCCCCTGTTTTGAGGTGGGTCTCTTGTAGACAACATATATAGGTGCATTGTTTTTGTATCCATTCAGTCAGTCTTTGTCTTTTGGTTGGGGCATTCAACCCATTTACATTTAAGGTTATTATTGATAAGTATGATCCCGTTGCCATTTACTTTATTGTTTTGGGTTCGAGTTTATACACCCTTTCTGTGTTTCCTGTCTAGAGAAGATCCTTTAGCATTTGTTGTAGAGCTGGTTTGGTGGTGCTGAATTCTCTCAGCTGTTGCTTGTCTGTAAAGCTTTTGATTTCTCCTTCATATTTGAATGAAATCCTTGCTGGGTACAGTAATCTGGGCTGTAGGTTATTTTCTTTCATCACTTTAAGTATGTTCTGCCATTCCATCCTGGCCTGAAGAGTTTCTATTGAAAGATCAGCTGTTATCCTCATGGGAATCCCCTTGTGTGTTATTTGTTGTTTTTGTCTTGCTGCTTTTAATATCTGTTCTTTGTGTTTGATCTTTGTTAATTTAATTAATATGTATCTTGAGGTGTTTCACCTTGAGTTTATCCTGTTTGGAACTCTCTGGGTTTCTTGGACTTGGGTGATTATTTCCTTCCCCATTTTAGGGAAGTTTTCAACTATTATCTCCTCAAGTATTTTCTCATGGTCTTTCTTTTTGTCTTCCTCTTCTGGGACTCCTATGATTCGAATGTTGGGGTGTTTAACATTGTCCTGGAGGTCTCTGAAATTGTCCTCATTTCTTTTAATTCGTTTTTCTTTTTCCTCTCTGATTCATTTATTTATACCATTTTATCTTCTATTTCATTAATACTATTTTCTGCATCAGTTATTTTACTATTTGTTGCCTTCAGGTTGTTTTTGATCTCATTTATTGCATTATTCATTATATATTGACTCTTTTTTATTTCTTCTGTGTCTTTGCTAAACATTTCTTGTATCTTCTCAATCCTTGTTTCAGGGCTATTTATCTGTGATTCCATTTTGATTTGAATGTTTTGGATCATTTTCACTATCATTATTTGGAATTCTTTATCAGGTAGATTCCCTATCTCTTCCTCTTTTGTTTGGTTTGGTGGGCATTTATCCTGTTCCTTTACCTGATGGGTATTCCTCTGTCTCTTAATCTTGTTTATATTGCTGTGCTTGTGGTGGCCTTTCTGTATTCTGGCAGTTTGTGGACTTATCTTTATTGTGGAGTTTCCTTGCTGTGGGTGGGGTTGTACCAGTGGCTTGTCAAGGTTTCCTGGTTAGGGAAGCTTGTGTCCTTGTTGTGGTGGGTGGAGCTGGATTTATTCTCTCTGGAGTGCAATGAACTGTCCAGTAATGTGTTATGAGATGTCAGTGGGTTTGGAGTAACTTTGGGCAGCCTGTATTTTGAAGTTCAGGGCTGTGTTCCTGTGTTGCTGGAGAATTTGCATGGTATGTCTTGCTCTGGAACTTGTTGGCCTTTGGGTGGTGCTTGGTTTCAGTGTAAGTATGGAGGCATTTGATGAGCTCCTGTTGATGAACATTCCCTGGATTCAGGAGTTCTCTGGTGTTCTCAGGATTTGGACTTAAGCCTCCTGCTTCTGGTTTTCAGTCTTATTTTTACAGTAGTTTCAAGACTTCTCCATCTAAACAGCACCATTGATAAAACATCTAGGTTAAAGATGAAAAGTTTCTCCACAGTAAGGGACACTCAGTGAGGTTCACAGAGTTAAATGGAGAAGAGAAGAGGGAGGAGGGAGTTAGAGGTGACCCAAATGACATGAGGTGGAATCAAAAGAGGAGAGAGCAAGCTATCCAGTAATCATTTCCTTATGTGTGCCCCACAGTCTGGACCGCTCAGAGATGTTCATGGAGTTGCACAAAGAAGAGAAGAGGGAGGAAGGAGACAGATGTGGCCAGGAGTAAAAAGGGGGGAATCAAAAGGAGAGAGACAAATACAGCCAGTAATCAGTTCCCTAAATGTTCTCCACCTTCTGGAACACACAAAGAGATTTACAGAGTTGAGTAGAGAAAAGTGGGGCAGGGAGGAGATAGTGGCGACCTGGTGGAGAAAAAGGAGAGTCCAAAGGGGAGAGAGCAGTCAAGCCAGTAATCTTGCTCCCAAGTAAAAATGGGTACTGAAGATTGGGTTCTTAAAGGTACAAAACTGATAACAAATACCAAAAATCAAAGATTAAAAATCTAGAGTAGAGGTTGGATTTTCAAAAATACCATATTAAAGAAAAGAAAAAAAAGAAAAAAAAAAACAAAGTCACAAAAATTATAAAATGTAACACGTGTACACCCGTGGTGGTTGCATGGTGATGTATGGGAAAACCAATACAATATTGTAAAGTAAAAATAATAATAATAATAATAAAGAGAAAAAATGTGTGTGTATATATATATATATATATATGTGTGTGTGTATATATATATATATATATATGAAGTTTGCTTTAAAAATTAGGGTCTCTCTTTTTTTTTGCAAAGTAATTGTATGTTATAAAAATGAAAATTAAAGGAGTAATAGAGGACTTAAAAATTTAAAAAAAATTACAAAAAAGAACGATAGTAAAAATAGTAAAAATATATGTAGGACATTCTCTGGTATTGTTGTGGGCAGTGTGGGGTCAGTTCATTTTTGGATAGTTCCTTGGTCCGGCTTAAATTCCTAAAGATCTATAGGCCCCTTCCTATGTAGTCGGTACTAACTACAGGGTTTTAATCTATTGCACCTGTCACTTCCAAGGCTTTTCTGTTTGCTGGTCTCTTCAGTGTCTGATTTCTGCCCTGACACAAGGGGGTGGTGGTGGACAAGTTTTTAGGCTCACTTGTTCAGTCGCGGTGTGGGGAGGGAGGGACACTGCAAACAAGTAACACTGACGTGTGCTCGCAGTGTCTCAGCCACACTGGGCCTGCCCCTGCTCACAGCACGTGTGTCCTCCCTGCCCACACTGCTCAGGCTCTAGGTTACACCACCGGGAACTGTCTGAGGCCAGCCCTGGGCTGCATGCACCTCCCAGGTCTAAGCCGCTCAGATTCAGGCACTCAGGTAGTCCTCAGAGGGGCAGACTCGGTTGGGCCTGCGTTTTGTGCCCTTCCCAGGTCCGAGCAGCTCAAGTGATGAGGTGTTTGGCGAGTGCGATTGCTGAGACTTATCACCTGCCTCGTCCCTGCTGCTCGGTTTTATGGCTGTACAACTGACGCATCTTCTCAGACGGATGTTGACCATCCAAAACCTCAAGAAGTCTTAGTTGGCAAAGAAGCCTGGTTGAAGTTTGGTAGATAATGTCTCTCTGGGGCCGCGATTGCCCCCTTCCGGCTCTGGCTGCCTGCAACTGGAGGGGCATGGTCTGCAGCGGGCTAGCTCTGTTCAGTTCTTTGTTCTGTGAGCAGGCCTGGTGATGTCTTAGGTTAGGGCGTTTCACGTGGTAGCTATCCCACAGTCTGGTTTTCTAGCCCAAGTTAGTTCCCGTAGATTGCCCTCAGGGCATTCAGGCCCGGTCCTTACTCTAAACATTGCAGCCCATGCCTCCCTGCCCAGCCCCAGCTTGCTAGTGGTGGGAGCAGGCATCTGCACTGCTTCTCTGCTGGGGGAGTTATCGTTGAGCACATAATCTGTGGGTTTTAATTATTATTTATTTTTCTTCCCAGTTATATTGCCCTCTGTGGTACCAGGGCTCGCCACAGACTCGGCAGTGAGAATGTTTCCTGGTGTTTGGAAACTTCTCTTTTAAGACTCCCTTCCCAGGATGAAGCTCCATCCCTACCTCTTTTGTCTCTTTTTTTGTCTTTTATATTTTTTCCTACCTCCTTTCAAAGACACAGGGCTGCTTTTCTGGGTGCCTGATGTCCTCTGCCGGCATTCAGAAGTTGTTTTGTGGATTTTACTCAGCATTCAAATGTTCTTTTGATGAATTTGTGAGGGAGAAGGTGGTCTCCCTGTCCTATTCCTCTGCCATCTTAGGACCACCCCCCCGAAGAGGCGCTTTTAAATCCCCAAACAGTGGATGTGACCTGCACTGCCAGAAGATAATTCAGTATTTTTTAACCTTTCATATTGTCTTCCTGGTGAGGACAGGAACCCAGCTGGAAAGCACTATAATCATGGTCAAATTCCCAACCAGTCAACTTGTGAATGGATAATCAGGAGACAGTAGGAACCCAAAAGACAAACAAACAAGCAAAAAACAAAAACAAAAAACAGATGGGGTCTGTTGCTGGATCTTCTATCATTCCAATTCTAAATCCAAATTGAATATATATTCCTGGACTTATGAAACGCCAAAGAGGTGACTAGAAGTTGTGGATATCAGGGTATAAATTAGATCTTAGAGTTGAGGGGGAGGGAAACCAGAATCCACTGAATTGGTTCAATGTAATATAAGAAAAAAACATCATGTTGTGTTCTCCTTGCATTCTAAAAGTCATTATTATGATCTTGATGCTAAGTCACTTCAGCCATGTCTGACTCTGGGTGACCCCATAGACGGCAGCCCACCAGGCTCCCCTGTCCCTGGAATTCTCCAGGCAAGAACACTGGAATGGGTTGCCATTTCCTTCTCCAATGCATGAAAGTGAAAAGTGAAAGTAAAATCACTCAGTCATGTATGACTCTTCGCGACCCCATGGACTGCAGCCTACCAGGCTCCTCTGCCCATGGGATTTTCCAGGCAAGAGTATTGGAGTGGGGTGCCATTGCCTTCTCCAATTATGACCTTAGAAGAGGACAAAATTCAAGTACAGAAAATGTTTTTAATAGCCTAAACGATGGTGCTTGGTAAGTCTTGGTTCTAAACGTACCAAGTGAAGCCAGAGTTCATAAACTGCTACATACTTTGTCAAGGAAAATATACTTTTGCCTTCTGAGCTACATTTATGGCCTAAGTCAGAGAAATACACTTGGTTTACTTTGAATCTTTGTATACAGACAGTCTGTTATGCATTGTGGTTTCATATGTGCAATAATACGTACAATGGTTTATTCCCAAGTATACCTTAAGCACAACAAATGTTTTAATATAATTCCCTGCCAAAATAAATATGTAATATAAATTTAAGCAACTTTCCATTTTGTATATTTGTAAACTGTAAATAAAAAAATTAACATTTTGTAGAATTCATATTTTGCATATTCAAGATGAGAATTAAGTTTAGGTGAGAAATAGATTTAAGGGCCTAGATGTGATAGAGTGCCTGACGAACTATGGAATGAGGTTCGTGACATTGTACAGGAGACAGGGATCAAGACCATCCCCATGGAAAAGAAATGCAAAAAGCAAAATGGCTGTCTGGGGAGGCCTTACAAATAGCTGTGAAAAGAAGAGAAGTGAAAAGCAAAAGAGCAAAGGAAAGATACAAGCATCTGAATGCAGAGTTCCAAAGAATAGCAAGAAGAGATAAAAAAGCCTTCTTCAGCAATCAATGCAAAGAAATAGAGGAAAACAACAGAATGGGAATGACTAGAGATCTCTTCAAGAAAATTAGAGATACCAAAGGAACATTTCATGCAAAGATGGGCTCGATAAAGGACAGAAATGGTATGCACCTAACAGAAGCAGAAGATATTAAGAAGAGGTGGCAAGAATACACAGAAGAACTGTACAAAAAAGACCTTCATGACCCAGATAATCACGATGGTGAAATCACTGACCTAAAGCCAGACATCCTGGAATGTGAAGTCAAGTGGGCCTTAGGAAGAAAGCATCACTATGAACAAAACTAGTGGAGGTGATGGAATTCCAGTTGAGCTATTTCAAATCCTGGAAGATGATGCTGTGAAAGTGCTGCACTCAATATGCCAGCAAATTTGGAAAACTCAGCAGTGGCCACAGGACTGGAAAAGGTCAGTTTTCATTCCAATCCCAAAGAAAGGCAATGCCAAAGAATGCTCAAACTACCGCACAATTGCACTCATCTTACATGCTAGTAAAGTAATGCTCAAAATTCTCCAAGCCAGTCCTCAGCAATATGTGAACCGTGAACTTCCAGATGTTCAAGCTGGTTTTAGAAAAGGCAGAGGAACCAGAGATCAAATTGCCAACATCTGCTGGATCATCAAAAAAGCAAGAGTGTTCCAGAAAAACATCTATTTCTGCTTTATTGACTATGCCAAAGCCTTTGACTGTGTGGATCACAATAAACAGTGGAAAATTCTGAAAGAAATGGGAATACCAGGCCATCTGATCTGTCTTTTGAGAAATCTATATGCAGGTTAGGAAGCAACAGTTAGAACTGGACATGGAACAACAGACTGGTTCCAAATTGGAAAAGGAGTACATCAAGGCTGTATATTGTCACCCTGCTTATTTAACTTATATGCAGAGTACATCATGAGAAATGCTGGGCTGGAAGAAACACAAGCTGGAATCAAGATAGCCGGGAGAAATATCAGTAACCTCAGATATGCAGATGACACCACCCTTATGGGAGAAAGTGAAGACGAACTAAAAAGCCTCTCAATGAAAGTGAAAGAAGAGAGTGAAAAAGTTGGCTTAAAGCTCAACATTCAGAAAACGAAGATCATGGCATCCGGTCCCATCACTTCATGGGAAATAGATGGGGAAACAGTGGAAACAGTGTCAGACTTTATTTTGGGGGGCTCCAAAATCACTGTAGATGGTGACTGCAGCCATGAAATTAAAAGACACTTACTCCTTGGAAGGAAAATTATGACCAACCTAAATAGCATATTCAAAAGCAGAGACATTACTTTGCCAACAAAGGTTCGTCTAGTCAAGGCTATGGTTTTTCTGTAGTCATGTATGGATGTGCGATTTGGACTGTGAAGAAGGCTGAGTGCCGAAGAATTGAATCTTTTGAACTGTGGTGTTGGAGAAGACTCTTGAAAGTCCCTTGGCCTGCAAGGACATCTAACCAGTCCATTCTGAAGGAGATCAGCCCTGGTATTTCTTTGGAAGGAATGATGCTAAAGCTAAAACTCCAGTACTTTGGCCACCTCATATGAAGATTTGACTCATTGGAAAAGTCTCTAATGCTGGGAGGAATTGGGGGCAGGAGGAGAAGGGGACAACTGAGGATGAGATGGCTGGACAGCATCACTGACTCAATGGATGTGAGTCTGAGTGAACTCCGGGAGTTGGTGATGGACAGGGAGGCCTGGCGTGCTGCGATTCATGGGGTCGCAAGGAGTCGGACACGACTGAGTGACTGAACTGAACTGAAACCTATAATATTTTATCTAAAAAGAAAAAAAGCCCAGGGCCAGATGGCTTCACAGGTGCATTTTACCAAAAGTTTAGAGAAGAGCTAACACCTATTGTGCTCAAATTCTTCCATAAAATTGAAGAAGAAAGAACATTTCCAAACAAGGCCACCATCACCATAATACCAAAATCAGACAAAGATGCCACACAAAAAAAAAGAAAGAGAGACAGAAAATTACAGATGGATGTTACTGATGAACATAGATGCAAAAATATTCAAATATTCTAGCAAACATAATCCAACAACACACTAAAAAGATCATACAGGCAGTGGTCCTAGGAAGGTGGAGGAATAAGATGGGGAGACTACTTTCTCCCCCACCAATTCATTGAAAGATCATTTGAGCACTGAGCAAATTCCACAAAACAACTTCTGAATGCTGGCAGAGGACACCAGGCACCCAGAAAGGGAGCCATTCTCTTTGAAAGGAGGTAGGACAAAATATAAATGATAAAAAGAGAGACAAAAGAGTTAAGGATGGAGACCCATCCCAGGGAGGGAGTCGTGAAGGAGGGGAAGTTTCCAAGCACCAGGAAACCCTCTCACCAGCAGGTCTCTGGGGAGGGAATCTCAGAGGGCAACATAACCAGGAGGAAAAATAAATAAATAGAACCCACAAATTATGTGCCTAACTGTAACTCCCATGGGAGAAGTAACCCTGACACTCACATCCACCTCAGCAAGTGGGGGCTGAACAGGGAGGTGTGGGCTGCATTGCTTAGGGTAAGAACCAGGCCGGAATGCCCTGAGGGCAATCTAAGGGAGCTAACATGAGATAGCAACCCAAACCTTGGGAAAGCCAGAGAGAGAGAGAGGTAAATAAAAAAAGAGGAAAGAGAGAAAGAGAACTTTCCCACGAAAAGCTCTAACCTAAGTCACTGCTGGCCCGCTCACAGAACAAAGGACTGAGTGAATAGCATAGGAGAGCTAGCTGGCTGCAGACCAGCCCCTCCCCCTGCCAGAGGCAGAGAGGCAGACAGGCGACAGCCAGAGCCAAACGGTGAGGGGCAATCTCGGCCCCAGAGACGGCATCCTCCACCAAACTGGGAGCAAGCTCCCAGTTGCTAACCAGGTCTTCCTGGGATCCTGGACGTTTGAGATCCTCCGGAGGGTCACAGTCAGAAATCAGCTCCAAAGAGGAGGCACATCTGAGACAGTGCTCTCGCTGTGCACCCAGGAAACCAAGTGGCTGGGACTGGGGAGGTGATAAGATGCACAATCCCCCTGGGAGAGCTCAGTCACCAAGAACCTGGTCACCTGAGCTGCTTTCACCTGTGAAGGGCATAAAATGCAGGCCCAATCAAGTCTGTGCCTTTTTGGAGTACTGGAAAACCTGAACCTGAGCAGCTTAGACCTGGGAAGTGCATGCAACCCAGGGCCAACTTTAGACAGTTCCCCTGCAGAGCAACCTGGAGCCTGAGCAGTGTAGACCAGGGAAGCACATGCGCCATGAGCAGGGGCAAACCCAGGGTGGCCCAGACACTGCAAGCACTCCCCACACATGCCAGTGATAATTGTTTTCAGTGTTCCTCCCTCCCCACAGCACAACTGAACAAGTGAGCCTAAATAAGAGACCACCGTCGCCCCCTTGTGTCAGGGTGGAAATTAGACACTGAAGAGACTTGCAAACAGAGGAAGCCAAAATAAAGTAAGAAGAGGGAACTTATTTGGAAGTGACAGGTGCAACAGATTAAAACCCTGTAGTTAGCACTGACTACACTGGAAGGGGCCTATAGACCTTGAGAAGAAGTATAAGCTGGAACAAGTAAATATCTGAATCTGAACTGACGCCACACTGCCCACAATAGCTCCAGAGAAATTCCTAGATATAGTTTACTATTATCATTTTTCATTAAAAAAAAAAATTAAGTTCTTTATCACTCTTTCAATTTTCATTTTTATAACCTACTCAGTTCAGTTCTGTTCAGTTGCTCAGTTGTGTTCGAATCTTTGCAACCCCATGAATTGCAGCACGCCAGGCCTCCCTGTCCATTACCTTGTGGAAAAGATCGTATTTTTTTCCCTTTTTTTTTTAAATTTTATTTTTTTAACTTTACAATATTGTATTGGTTTTGCCATATATCAACATGAATCCGCCACAGGTATACACGTGTTCCCCATCCTGAACCCTCCTCCCTCTTCCCTCCTTGTACCATCCCTCTGGGTCATCCCAGTGCACCAGCCCCAAGCATCCAGTATTGTGCATCGAACCTGGACTGGCAACTCGTGTCATATATGATACTGTACATGTTTCATTGCCATTCTCCCAAATCATCCCACCCTCTCCCTCTCCCACAGAGTCCAAAAGATCGTTCTATATGTCAGTGTCTCTTTTGCTGTCTCGTATACAGGGTTATTGTTAGCATCTTTCTAAATTCCATATATATGCATTAGTATACTGTATTGGTGTTTTTCTTTCTGGCTACTTCACTCTGTATAATAGGCTCCAGTTTCATCCAGCTCATTAGAACTGTAAAGCAAATTTCATATATATATATATATATATAAAATAATTTTGTGATTTATTTTAATATTGTATTTTTGAGAGTCTAACCTCTACTCTAGATTTTTAATCTTTGCTTTTTGGTATTTGTTATCAATTCTGTACCTTTAAGAATCCAACCTTCAGTACCCCATTTTTACTTAAGAGTGTGATTACTGGCTTGATTGCTATCTCCCCCTTTTGACTCTCCTTTTTCTCCCCCAGGTCACCTCTATCTCCTCCGTCCCCCTTCTCTTCTCTATCCAACTCTGTGAATCTCTTTGGGTGTTCTGGGCTGTAGAGAACACTCAGGGAACTGATCACTGGCTAGATCTGTCTCTCTCCTTTTGACTCCCCCTCTTCTCCTCCTGGTCATCTCTATAATCCTTCCTCCCTCTTCTCTTCTCTGTGTAACTCCATGAAACTCTGAGTGTTCTAGACTGTGGAGAGTAAATAGGGAATTGATTACTGGCTAGATTGTTCTCCTCCCTTTTGATTCCCCCTCTTCTCCTCGTGGTCACCTCTATTTCCCTCCTCCCTTTTCTCTTCTCCATGTAACGCTATGAACCTCTCTGGGTGTCCCTCACTGTGGAGAAACTTTTCACCATTAACCTATATGGTTTATCGTTGGTGCTGTATGGATGGAAAAGTCTTGAGGCTACTGTAAGAAGAAGACTGAAAGCCAGAGGCAGGAGGCTTAAATCCAAAACTTGAGAACACCAGAGAACTCCTGACTCCAGGGAACATTAATTGACAAGAGCTCATCCAAAAGCCTCCATACCTACACTGAAACCAAGCTCCACCCAAGAGCCAACAAGTTTCAGAGCAAGCTATACCAAGCTAATTCTCCAACAATGCAGGAACATAACCCTGAGCATTAAAATACAGGGGGCCAAAAGTCACACCAAAGCCACAGACACCTCAAAACTCACTACTGGATACTTCATTGTGCTCCAGAGAGAAGAGATTCAGCTCCACCCACCAGAACACGGATGCAAGCTTCCCTAACTAGGAAACCTTGACAAGCCACTCGTCCAACCCCACCCACTGGGAGGAACCGCCTCAATAAAGAGGAACCACAAATTTCCAGCATACAGAAAGGCCACTCCAAACACAGCAACCTAAACAAGATGAAAAGGCAGAGAAATATTCAGCAGGTAAAGGAACATGATAAAAGCCCACCATACCAAACAAAAAAGGAGGAGATATGGAGTCTACCTGAAAAATAATTCAAAATAGTAAAAATGATCCAAAATCTTGAAAACAAAATGTAGTTACAGATAAATGGTCTGGAGACAAGAATTGAGAAGATACAAGAAATGTTTAACAAGGACCTAGAAAAAAATTTTAAAAAATTAATCAATACTGAATAATGCAATAACTGAGATGACAAGTACTCTGGAAGGAACCAACAGTAGAATAACTGAAGCAGAAGATAGGATAAGTGAGGTGGAAGATACAATGGTGGAAATAAATGTAGCAGAGTGGAAAAAAAGAAAAAAAATAATTAAAAGAAATGAGGACAACCTGAGAGACCTCTGGGACAATGTTAAGCGCCCCAACATTCATATTATTCAAATAATAGGAGTCCCAGAAGAAGACAAAAAGAAAGGCCATGAGAAAATACTTGAGGACATAATAGTTAAAAACTTCCCTAAAATGGGGAAGGACATAGCCACTCAAGTCCAAGAAACTCAGAGAGTCCCAGACAGGATAAACCAAAGGTGAAACACCCCAAGACACATATTAATCAAATTAACAAAGATCAAACACAAAGTTAAAAAATTAAAAGCAGCAAGGGAAAAACAACAAATAACTCACAAGGGGGATTCCCATAACAGCTGATCTTTCAATAGAAACTCTTCAGGCCAGAAGGGAATTGCAGGACATACTTTAAATGATGAAAGAGAAAAACATACAACCCAGATTACTGTAACCAGCAAGGATCTCATTCAAATATGAAGGAGAAATCAAAAGCTTTACAGACCAGCAAAAGGTGAGAGAATTCAGCATCACCAAACAAGCTCTTCAACAAATGCTAAAGGATCTTCTCTAGACAGGAAACACAGAAAAAGTGTGTAAACTCAAACCCAAAACAATAAAGTAAATGGCAAAGGGATCATTCAGTTCAGTTCAGTCGCTCAGTCCTGTCCGACTCTTTGCGACCCCAAGAATCGCAGCATGCCAGGCCTCCCTGTCCATCACCAATTCCTGGAGTTCAATCAGACTCACGTCCATCGAGTAAGTTATGCCATCCAGCCATCTCATCCTCTGTCATCCCCTTCTCCTCCTGCCCCCAATCCCTCCCAGCATCAGAGTCTTTTCCAATGAGTCAACTCTTCGCATGAGGTGGCCAAAGTATTGGAGTTTCAGCCTCAGCATCAGTCCTTCCAATGAACACCCAGGACTGGTCTCCTTTAGGATGGACTGGTTGGATCTCCTTTTAGTCCAAGGGACTCTCAAGAGTCTTATTCAACACCACAGTTCACAAGCATCAATTCTTCGGCACTCAGCTTTCTTCACAGTCCAACTCTCACATCCATACATGACCACTGGAAAAACCATAGCCTTGACTAGACGGACCTTTGTTGGCAAAGTAATGTCTCTGCTTTTCAATATGCTATCTAGGTTGGTCATAACTTTTCTTCCAAGTAGTAAGCGTCTTTTATCAATAATTACCTTAAATGCAAATGGGCTGAATGTCCCAACCAAAAGACAAAGACTGGCTGGATGGATACAAAAACAAGACCCCTATATATGCTGTCTACAAGAGA
Organism: Bos javanicus; assembly: GCF_032452875.1. Taxonomy (NCBI): domain Eukaryota; kingdom Metazoa; phylum Chordata; class Mammalia; order Artiodactyla; family Bovidae; genus Bos; species Bos javanicus. The sequence continues at coordinate 86,327,202 of NC_083897.1, read as the reverse complement.
CTCACCTCAAACCTAGGGACACATACAGACTGAAAGTGAAGGGCTGGAAAAAGATATTTCATGCAAATGGAGACCAAAAGAAAGCAGGACTAGCAACACTCATATCAGATAAAATAGACTTTGAAATAAAGGCCATGAAAAGAGACAAGGAAGTAAACTACATCGTGATCAAAGGATCAATCCAAGAAAAAGATATAACAATTATAAATATATATGCACCCAACATAGGAGCACTGCAATGTATAAGGCAAATGCTAACAAGTATGAAAGTGGAAATTAACAGTTACACAGTAATAGTGGGAGATTTTAATAACCCACTCACACCTATGTATAGATCAACTAAACAGAAAATTAACAAGGAAACACAAACTTTAAATAACACAACTGACCAGTTATACCTAATTGATATCTGTAGGACATTTCACTCCAAAACAATGAATTTCATATTTTTCTCAAGTGCACATGGAACCTTCTCCAGGACAGATCACATCCTGGGCCATAAATCTAGCCTTGGTAAATTCAAAAAAATGAAATCATTCCAAGCATCTTTTATGATCATAATGCAGCAAGATTTGATGTCAAATACAGGAAAAAAAAAACTTTTATGCATTAATAGTTATATGTATTAATAGTTATAATAATACAAACTATTATGTTTGTATTATTAATACAAACATATGGAGGCTACACAACATGCTTCTGAATAACCAACAAATCACAGAAGAAATCCAAAATATGTATAGAAATGAATGAAAATGAAAACATGACAACCCCAAACCTATGGGATTCAGTAAAAGCAGTGCTAAGGGGAAGGTACATAGCAATACAAGCTTACCTCAAGAAACAAGAGAAAAATCAAATAAATAACCTAACTTTACACCTAAAGCAATGACAAAAGAAAGAAATGAAAAACCCCAGGGTTAGTAGAAGGAAAGAAATTATAAAAATAAGGGGAGAAATAAATGCAAAAGAAACAAAATAGACCATAGCAAAAAACAACAAAGCTAAAACCTGGTTATTTGAGAAGATAAATAAAATAGAAAAAACATTAGCCAAACTCATCAAGAAAAAAAGGAAGAATCAAATCAAGAAAATTAGAGTTGAAAATGGAGAAATCACAACATGTAACACATAAATACAAAGGATCATAAGAGACTACTATCAGCAACTATATGCCAATAGAATGGACAACTTGGAAGAAATGGATGAATTCTTAGAAAAATATAACTTTCCAAAACTGAACCAGGAAGAAATAGAAAATCTTAACAGACCCACCACAAGCATGGAAATCAAAAGTGTAATCAGAAATCTTCCAGCAAACAAAAGCCCAGGACCAGACAACTTCACAGCTGAATTCTACCAAAAATTTAGAGAAGAGCTAACACTTAACCTACTCAAACTCTTCCATAAAATTTCAGAGGAAGGTAAACTTCCAAAGTCATTCTATGAAGCCACCATCACCCTAATACCAAAACCAGGAAAAGGTGCTACCAAAAAAAAAAAAAAGAAAGAAAGAAAAAGAAAACTACAGGCCAATATCACTGACGAACATAGATGCAAAAATCCTTAGCAAAATTCTAGCAAACAGAATCCAATAACGTATTAAAAAGATCATACATTATGACCAAGTGGGATTGATCCCAGGGATGCAAGGATTCTTCAATATTCGCAAATCAATCAATGTAATACACCACATTAACAAATTGAAAAATAAAAGCCGTATGATTATCTCAATAGATGCAGAGAAGGCCTTTGACATAATTCAACATCCATTTATGATAAAAATCCTCCAGAAAGCAGCCATACAAAGTCATGCCTCAACATAATAAAAGCCCTATGTGATAAACCCACAGCAAACATTATCCTCAATGATGAAAAATTGAAAGCATTTCCCCTAAAGTCAGGAACAAGACAAGGATGCCCACTCTTACTACTACTATTCAACATAGTTTTGGAAGTCTTAGCCACAGCAATCAGAGAAGAAAAAAAAATAAAAGGAATCTAGATTGGAAAAGAAGAAATAAAACTCTCACTGTTTGCAGGCCACATGGTGCTCTACATAGAAAACTCTAAAGACTCCACCAGAAAATAACTAGAGATAGTCAAAGAATATAGTAAAGTTGCAGGATATAAAATTAACACACAGAAATCCCTTGCATTCCTATACACTAACAATGAGAAAACAGAAAGAGAAATTAAGGAAACAATTCCATTCACCATTGCAATGAAAAAAAATGAAATACTTAAGAATAAATATACCTAAAGAAACAAAAGGCCTATATGTAGAAAACTATAAAACACTGATGAAATAAATAAAAGATAACACAACTAGATGGAGAAATATACCATGTTCATGGATCAGAAGAATCAATATATCGAAAATGAGCATACTACCCAAAGAAATCTATACATTCAACACAATCCCTATCAAGCTACCAATGGTATTTTTCAGAGAATTAGAACAAATAATTTCACAGTTTGTATGGAAATACATAAAACCTCGAATAGCCAAAGCAATCTTGAGAAAGAAGAATGGAACTGGAGGAGTCAACCTGCCTGACTTCAGACTATACTACAAAGCTACAGTCATCAAGACAGTATGGTACTGGCACAAAGACAGAATTATACATCAATGGAACAAAATAGAAAGGCTCAGAGATAAATTCACGCACCTATGGACACCTTATCTTTGACAAAGGAGGCAAGAATATAAAATGGAGAAAAGACAATCTCTTTAACAAGTGGTGCTGGGAAAACTGGTCGACCACTTGTAAAAGAATGAAACTAGAACACTTTGTAACAAAAATAAATGCAAAATAGATTAAAGATTTAAGTTTAAGACCGTTGCCAGTCCAGGTTCGATGCACGATACTGGATGCTTGGGGCTAGTGCACTGGGACGACCCAGAGGGATGGTATGGGGAGGGAGGAGGGAGGAGGGTTTAGGATGGGGAACACATGTATACCTGTGGCGGATTCATTTTGATATTTGGCAAAACTAATATAATTATGTAAAGTTTAAAAATAAAATTAAAAAAAAAAAGACCAAAAACTGTAAAACTCCTACAGGAAAACATAGGCAAATCACTCTCTGACATAAATCATAGGAAGATCCTCTATGACCCACCCCCCAGAGTAATGGAAATTAAAGCAAAAATAAACAAATTGGACTTAATTAAGCTTAAAAGCTTTTGCACAATGAAGGAAACTATAAGCAAGGTGAAAAGACAGACTTCAGAATGGGGAAAAATAACAAGAAATTAAGCAACTGACAAAGAATTTATCACAGAAATATACAAGGAGCTCCTGCAGCTCAATTCTGGAACAATAAACGACCCAATCAAAAAATAGGCCAAAGAACTAAACAGATATTTCTCCAAAGAAGATATACATATGTGTAACCAGCACATGAAAAGATGCTCAACATCACTCATTATCAGGGAAATGCAAATCAAAAGCACAGTGAGGTATCATCTCATGCTAGTCAGAATGGCCGCTATCAAAAAGTCAACAAACAATAAATGCTGGAGTTGGTGCAGAGAAAAGGGAACCCTCTTACACTGTTGGTGGGAATGCAAGCTAGTACAGCTACTGTGGAGAACAGTGTGGATATTCCTTAAAAAACTGGAAATAGAACTGCCATACAACCTAACAATCCCACTGCTGGGCATATTCTCTGAGGAAACCAGAACTGAAGGAGACACATGTACCCCAGTGTTCATTGCAGCACTGTTTACAATAGCTAGGACATTGAAGTAACCTAGATGTCCATTGGCAGACAAACAGAAAAGAAAGCTGTGGTACATATACACAATGGAATATTACTGAGCTATTAAAAATAATGCATTTGAATCAGTTCTAATGAGGTGAATGTATCTGGAGCCTGTTATACAGAGTGAAGTAAGTCAGAAATAAAAACTCCAATACAGTATATTAATGCATATATATGGAGTTTAGAACGATGGTAACAATGACCCTATATGCAAGACAGCAAAATAGACACAGATGTCAAGAACAGACTTTTGGACTCTGTGGGAGAAGGCAAGGGTGGGATGATTTGAGAGAATAGCATTGAAACATGTATATTACCATATGTGAAATGATTTGCCACTCCAGGTTTGATGCATGAGACAGGGTTCTCAGAGCTGGTGCACTGGGATGACCCTGAGGGATGGGATGTGGAGGGAAGTAGGAGGGGGGTTCAGGGTGGGGAACACATGTACACCCATGGCTGATTCATGTCAATGTATGGCAAAAAACCACTACAATATTGTAAAGTAATTAGCCTCCAATTAAAATAAAGAAATAAAATTTTTTTAAAAAGATCATACATCATGATCAAGTGGGCTTTATCCCAGGCATACAAAAGACTGTTTATTATATGCAAACCAATCAATGTGATTCACCATATTAACAAATTGAAAGATAAAAACTACATGATCATCTTAGCAGATGCTGAGGTAGCCATTGACAAAATACAACACCAATTTATGATAAAATCTCTCCGGAAAGTAGGGATAGAAGGAACATATTTCAACACAATAAAAGCTATATATGACAAGCCCACAGCAAACATTGTCCTGAGTGGAGAAAAACTGAAAGCATTTCCTCTAAATACAGGAACAAGACAAAGGTACCCAGTCTCACCACTATTGTTCAACATAGCTTTGGAAGTCATAGCCACAGCAACCAAAGAAGAAAAAGAAATAAAAGGAATAAATATTGGAAAAGAGAATTAAAACTCTCAATGTTTGCAGATGACATTATTCTCCAAATAGAAAACTGTAACGATGCCACCAGAAAATTACTAGAGCGAATTCATCAATGAATACAGTAAAGATGCAGAATATAAAATTAATACACAGAAATCCCTTGCATTCTTATATACTAACAATCAAAAGGTAGAAAGTAGAAAGAGAAATTAAGGAAACAATCCCATACACGACTGCATCAAGAAGAATAAAATACATAGGGATACATTTACCTAAAAAGACAGAATACTTGTATGAAGAAAACTATAAGACACTGATGGAAGTAATCAAAGATGAAACAAAGAGATGGAGAGATATACCATGTTCTTGGATTGGAAGAATCAATACAGTGAAAATGACTATACTACCCAAAGCAATCTATAGATTCAATGCAATTCCTATCAAATTACCAATAGTATTTTTCATAGCACTAGAACAAATAATTTCACAATTTGTATGGAAACACAAAAAACCGCAAACAGCCAAAGCAATCTTGAGAAAGAAGAATGGAACTGTAGGAAGTAACCTTACTGACTTCAGACTAACTATGAAACTACAGTCATTAAAACAGTATGGAACTGGCACAAAAACAGAAATATAGACCAACTGAACAAGACAGAATGCCAGGAGATAAATCCTCATAATTATGGGCACTTTATCTTTGACAAAGGAGGCAAACATATACAATGGAGAAAAGACAGTCTTTTCAGCAAGAGGTTTTGGGAAAACTGGTCAACTACGTATAAAGGAATGAAATTAGAACACCCCTTAACACCATACACAAGAGTAAACTCACTATCAATTAAAGACCTCAATATAAGACCAGAGACTATAAAACTCTTGGAGGAAAACAGGCAGAACACTCTCTGACAGCAAGATCTTATATGACCCACCTCCTAGAATAATAGAAATAAAACTAAAAATAAACAAGTGGGACCTTATTAAACTTAAAAGCTTTTATACAACAAAGGAGACTATGAGCAAGATGAAAAGATGATCCCCAGAATGGGAGAAATTAATAGCAAATGTCAAAACTGAAAAATAATTAATCTCCAAAATACACAAGCAACCCATGCAGCTCAATACCAGATGGAAAAAAAATCAAAAAGTGGGCAGAAGACTTAAACAAACATTTCTCCAAAGAAGACATACAGATCGCTAATAAACACACGAAAAGATGCTCAATATCTTTCATTACTAGAGAAATGCAAATCAAAACTACAGTGAGGTATCATCTCACACCAGTTAGAATGGCAATCATCAAAAAGTCTACAAACAATAAATGCTGGAGAGGATGTGGAGAAAAGGGGACACTCTTACACCATTGGTGGGAATGTAAATTGATACAGCTACTATGGAGAACAGTATGGAGATTCCTTAAAAACTATCAATAAAACTACCATATGACCCAATAATATTACTCAGTAATATTACTCAATAATAATACTCAATAATATTACTCTATATACCCTGAGGAAACCATAATTGAAAAAGACATATGTACGCCAATGTTCACTGCAGTACTGTTTCCAATAGCTAGGACATGGAAGCAATCTAAATGTCCATGGATTAATGAATGAATAATGTAGTTGTGGTACATTTACACAATGGAATATTGCCTATAAAAAGAAATAGAAAAAGAAAAGAAATTTGAAGCAGTTCTAAAGAAGTGGATGAACCTAGAGCCTATTATACAGAGTGATCTAAGTCAGAAAGAGAAATACAAATATAATATATTAATGCATATATATGGAGTCTAGAAAGACAGAACTGACGATCCTACTTACAAGAAAACAAAGAGGCACAGTCATTTTGGACACAGTGGGGGAAGGAGAGCATGGGATTATATGAGAAAACAGCACTGAAACATATGTATTATCATATGTAATACAGATAGCCAGTGGGAGTTTAAGGTATGATACAGTGAAATCAAGCCAATGCTCTGTGACAACCTAGAGGAGGTGGGATGGAGAGGAAGTTAGGAGGGGTGTTCAAGAGGAAGAGGACATATGTATACCTAAATGCAGATTCATGTTGATGTATGGCAAATCCATCACAATATTGTAAAATAATTATCTCTAATGAAAATATCTAAGGATATATAAGAAAGAATGTGTGCTTTGTCACTCAATTGTGTCCAAATCTTTGCGACTCCATGGACTGTTACCTGCCAGGCTCCTCTGTGCATAGAGTTTCCAAGGCAGGAAAGCTGGAGTGGGTTGCCATTCCCTTCTCTGGGAGGCCTTCCTGACCCAGGGATCTAGCTCACAGCTCCTGTGTCTGGTGCATTTGCAGGAGGATTCTTTGCCACTGAGCCACTTGGGAAGCCAATAAGAAATAATATTCTTTATCAAAAATATAAGCAAACTCTAACAAAAATAACATCTTAATCACTAATATAATGCAAAATCTGGGGTAGATATATAAGATTTCAGTTCAGTTCAGTCGCTCAGTCATGTTCGACTCTTTGCGACCCCAAGAATCGCAGCACGCCAGGCCTCCCTGTCCATCACCAACTCCCGAAGTTCACTCAGACTCACGTCCATCGAGTCAGTGATGCCATCCAGCCATCTCATCCTCTGTCGTCCCCTTCTCCTCCTGCCCCCAATCCCTCCCAGCATCAGAGTCTTTTCCAATGAGTCAACTCTTCGCATGAGGTGGCCAAAGTACTGGAGTTTCAGCTTTAGCATCATTCCTTCCAAAGAACACCCAGGGCTGATCTCCTTTAGGATGGACTGGTTGGATCTCCATGCAGTCCAAGGAACTCTCAAGAGTCTTCTCCAACACCACAGTTCACAAGCATCAATTCTTCGGCGCTCAGCTTTCTTCAGAGTCCAACTCTCGCATCCATACATGACCACTGGAAAAACCACAGCCTTGACTTTACCTTTGTTGGCAAAGTAATGTTTCTGCTTTTCAATATGCTGTCTAGTTTGGTCGGCAATGGCACTCCACTCCAGTACTTTTGCCTGGAAAATCCCGTGGATGGAGGAGCCTGGTGGGCTGCAGTTCATGGGGTCGCTAGAGTAGGACACGACTGAGCGACTTCACTTTCACTTTTCACTTTCATGCATTGGAGAAGGAAATGGCAATCCACTCCAGTGTTCCTGCCTGGAGAATCCCAGGGACGGGAAGCCTGGTTGGCTGCCGTCTATGGGGTCGCACAGACTCGGACATGACTGAAGGGACGCAGCAGCAGCAGCAGCAGCAGCAGCATAACTTTTCTTCCAAGGAGTAAGCGTCTTTTAATTTCAAGGCTGCAGTCACCATCTGCAGTGATTTTGGAAGTCTGTAAACCCCTGAGAACTATATGTAAAGTTTTGTGTAGATATATTTTTGTGATGAGAAAGACTATAGCTTTCACGATTCTTTCAAAGGGTTTGCTTAAAATGAGTAAAGTGCACTAAATGTATCTTGTCTCTTTTCTCCCACTAAATGTTTTCTCTAGATTTCCAACCCTGACTCATTTTCGCCCTCCTTTTCACTTCTGCACTCTGTGCCTCTCCTGTCCTCAACAACTCAGGTATAGCCTATGTATCAAATGTCTAACTTGAAAGCTTCATCTGAATTCTATACAGAAAAAGCAGTTACTAGTCAATGTACAAGGTCAATTATCAAAATAAGTAAGTGTATATACTTCTTTGGAAAAAAAAAATGAATCAAAGACCTAAATGTCAGGCCAGACACTATAAAATTCTTAGAGGAAAAGCAAGGCAGGACCCTCTTTAATATAAATCACAGAAAGATCTTTTTTAATCATGCCTAAATTAATGAAAATAAAACCTAAGATAAATAAATGGTACCTAATGAAGATTAAAAGATTTTGCATAGCAAAGGAAACCATAAACAAGATAAAATGACAACCCTCAGAATGGGAGAAAATATCTGCAGTCCATGGGGTCACAAAAAGTGACTGAATGACTAACATACACATCCACAAATGAAGCAAGGAATTAATGTCCAAAATATACAAGCAGCTTATGTAGCTCAATATCAAAAAACAAACAATCCAATTAAAAAAATGGGCAGAAGACCTATATAGAATTTTTCCAAAGAAGACATACAGATGGCCAACAAACATGAAAAGATGCTCAAATAATATCTAAAATCATCTGTTTGCACCCAAAATTTATAGCATTCTGAATTCAGAAAATGATATCACCATTCACTTAATTGTTCAAGATAGAAACTAGGAACCTCGGACTTCTGTTCTCTCTACATGACTACCTCCTTCCCTCATATATAATCACTCTCTATGTCCTATTAATTTTACTCCCCAATTAATCCCTTAATATGCTCATCTCTCTGACCCTTACAGACACAAACCCAACAGAAGCCACCACTTCTCTTGCCTGAATTATCTCAAAAGCATCCTGCGTTGTCTCGAAATCTTCTGATATGCTATTCAGCAGGTAGAGTTATCTTTACAAAATCCAAATTTGACCATGTCGTTTCCCTGATGAAAACTCTTCAGTAGCTTCTTATTAACTTCAAGAAAAAGTTCAAATTATTTCTGTGGCCTATAAAGCTTCTGCCCCCTCCTTCACCCTTGTCTCATTACTCTGTCCAGCATTCCTCTACATGTCAACTACACACTGGCGTTCTTTTTGATTTCCAAATACATCACCCTCTCACTGCCTTGGAACATTGTACACATGCTCTCTTCTCTGCCCAGACTCTCTTTCTTCTTTTTATTTAATTCCCTCAACTCAAGCATCCCTTCTTCAGGGAAGTCTTACATAGTCCTAAGTTATGTGCTCTCATAGCATATTCTTCTTCTTATTTTCATAATTTAAAATTTTGATTAATTTATTATATGAATTACAGCTAAATACTGAGCTTGGTTCCCCAATGGCTCAGTGGTAAAGAATTCACCTGCAATGTAGGAGACACAAGAGATGCAGAAGACGTGGGATCAATCCCTTGATTGAGAAGATGCCCTGGAGGAGGAAATGGCAATCCACCCCAATATCCTCGTCTGAAAAAATCCCATAGACAAAGGAGCCTGGTGGGCTACAGTCCAAAGGGTCACAAAGAGTCAGACATGATTAAGCAACTGAGCACTAAGCTACACACTTGAATGAAAGTTGCATGAAGACAGGGGCTTTGCTGGGATAAAGCTAGATGTTGTATCCTCAGCACATAGCATAATGCTGGGAACAAAGTAGGTCCTCAGTTAGTATTTGTTAAATTAATGATATATAAGAGTTAAGGCAGAAAGAAGAATCAAAAATTATAGCATGGTTTCTGGCATTGGGATGAAAACTGACTTTTTCCAGTCCTATGGCCACTGCTGAGTTTTCCAAATTTGCTGGCATATTGAGTGCAACACTTTCACGGTATTGTCTTTTAGGAATTGAAATAGCTCAACTGGAATTCCATCACCTCTACTAGCCTTGTTCATAGTGATGCTTTCTAAGGCCCACTTGACCTCGCATTCAGGATGTCTGGCTCTAGGTGAAGGATCACGCCATCGTGGCTATCTGGGTCATGAAGATCTTTTTTGTAGAGTTCTTCTGTGTATTCTTGCCACTTCTTCTTAAAACATTAAGCTTCTGTTGGGTCTATACCATTTCTGTCCTTTATTGTGCCCATCTTTGCATGAAATGTTCTATTGGTATCTCTAATTTTATTGAAGATATCTCTAGTCTTTCCCATTCTATTGTTTTCCTCTATTTCTTTGCATTGATCACTGAGGAAGACTTTCTTATCTCTCCTTGCTCTTCTTTGGAACTCTGCATTTAAATGGGTATATCTTTCCTTTTCTCCTTTGCCTTTAGCTTCTCTTCTTTTCTCAGCTATTTGTAAGGCCTCCTCAGACAACCATTTTGCCTTTTTGCATTTCTTTTCCATGGGGATGGTCTTGATCCCTGCCTCCTATACAATGTCACAAACCTCCACCCATAGTTCTTCAGGCACTCTGTCTATCAGATATAATCCCTTGAATTCTATTTTTCACTTCCACTGTATAATCATGAGATTTGATTTAGGTCATACATGAATGGTCTAGTGGTTTTCCCTACTTTCTTGTAATGGTCAAAATTCTCAAAGCCAGGCTTCAACAGTATGTAAACCATGAACTTCCAGATGTTCAAGCTGGATTTAAAAAAGGCAGAGGAACCAGAGATCAAATTGCCAGCATCTACTGGATCATTGAAAAAAGCGAAAAATTTCCAGAAAAAACATCTACTTCTGCTTTACTGACTATGCCAAAGCCTTTGACTGTATGGATCACAACAAACTGGAAAATTCTTAAAGATATGGGAATACCATACCACTGTACCTGCCTCCTGAGAAATCTGTATGCAGGTCAAGAAACAAAAGTTAGAACTGTACATGGAACAATGGACTGGTTCCAAATTGGGAAAGAAGTATGACAAGTCTATATACTGTCACCCTGCTTATTTAACTTATATGCAGAGTACATCATGCAAAATGCCAGGCTGGATGAAGCATAAGCTGGAATCAAGATTGCCAGGAGAAATATCAATAATCTCAGATACACAGGTGACATCATCCTTATGGCAGAAAGTGAAGAGGAACTAAAGAGCCTCTTGATGAAAGTGAAAGAGGTGAGTGAAAAACCTGGCTGAAAACTCAACATCCAAAAAACTAAGATCATGGCATCCAGTCCCATCACTCCATGGCAAATAGATGGGGAAACAATGGAGACCATGACAGACTTTATTTTCTTGGTCTCTGAAATCACTGCAGTTGGTGACTGCAGCCTTGAAATTAAAAGATGCTTGCTCATGGAAGAAAGCTATGACCAACCAAGACAGCATATTAAAAAGCAGAGACTTATTCTGCCAACAAAGATCTGTATAGTCAAAGCTATGGTTTTTCCAGTAGTCATATATGGATGTGATAGTTGGACTATAAAGAAAGGTGAGCACTGAAGAATTGATGCTTTTGAACTGTGGTATTGAAGATTGCTGAGAGTCCCCTGGACTGCAAGGAGATCAAACCAATCAATCCTAAAGGAAATCAGTCCTGAATAATTGGAAGGACTGATGCTGAAGGTGAAGCTCCAATACTTTGGCCACCTGATGCAAATAACTGACTCATTGGAAGAGACCCTGATGCTGGGACAGATTGAAGACAGGAGCAAAAAGGGATGACAGAGGATGAGTTGGTTGCATGGCATCACTGTTTCGATGGACACGAGCTTGAGCAAACTCTGGGAGTTGGTGATGGACAGGGAAGTCTGATATGCTGCAGTCCATGGGGTCGCAAAGAGTCAGTCATAACCGAGCGACTTAACTAAACTGAGAATTTATTTTCTTAACTCTAAAATGAGAGTCAGGGTTAGAAGATTTAACCCATCTTTAACTAAGGTCTTTTGCACAAGTCCCTCATGACATATTGATAAGAGCGTGAGGCCAAGAATCTGGCAGACCTGGTTCTAAAATCCCAAGTCAGTCACTGACCAGGACAACCTCATATAAGTTACTTAGCCTATCTTTGTCTCAATTTTCTTCATGTGTAAATCAACCTCAGGAAATCACAAGGAGAATCAAAGGAGAGAATGGAAGTTGAAAGTGTTAACAACATGATACATATATACATATATATATATATATGTACATAACATATTATATATATATATATATAATATATATATATAAACAATATAATGCTGCCAACAGTTACTAAACTCTTGGGAAGCCATTAAATTATTTTTAGTTAATGTATGCTTAGTATAACAAATTTTAGTTAATAAACTCATTTTATCACAACCCTCAGCAGTAGGCACTGGTATTATCCCCATTTTACAGATGAAGAAGTGAAACACAGACAGGTTAAGATGCTTGCTTAAGGTCACACAGCTAGCAATCTCCGTAAAGATGTGAAACCAGAGAGTCTGGCTCTAAAGTTCTGCATAATCATTTTGGTATGGTATTCTTCTCCAAGAGCCACATCCTTTAAAAAAAAAAAGATTCACCAACCCTTTTGAAAAACCAATGAAAGTGTTGAACATATCCACACATATATGTTTTTACATACTATTTTAAGGAGTTCACTCACTGATCTTTACTACTACTACTAGCATAAATCCCTTCCATGTAGCTCATGTAGGTATCTCAGATTAAAACTCCTTCTCTTAGCTTCAAATCCTGTCATAACAGCTCAGATCTAGAAACAAAGAGGGAACAGCTGAGGCTCTTATGCTACACTCTACCGCTGCCTACTGGACTGCCTGCTGTAATGACAACATCGCCATACCTGGAGCTTAGAGACCTTTTTAAAATTTCCAGAGAGCTTTCATAAGAGGATGCTGTCACAGCTCAGGATTCCAAAACCCCAGTCTCAGTGGCCAGTGTGCAGAGTTCATCCTCCAGTCATTTTTGCTGAATTCTTCCTGTCCTTCACAGTACGGAGCGTTGGAACGTCGCCACCATTTTGACTTCTCAGACTGCGTCAGCACGAGTTCAGTTCAGTTTAGTGCAGTCGCTGAGTCGTGCCCGACTCTTTGCGACCCCATGAATTGCAGCACGCCAGACCTCCCTGTCCATCACCAACTCCCGGAGTTCACTCAAACTCATGTCCATTCAGTCGGTGATACCATCCAGCCATCTCATCCTCTGTCGTCCCCTTCTCCTGCCCCCAATCCCTCCCAGCAGCACGAGTTAGGTGACCAGCTTTTAGGATTCAGCAGAGGGCGCTGGAGTACATCTTTCGTGGTGGAGGTTGTGGTTAGCCAAATGGGTTGAAATCTCAACTTTTTGACCTGCTCTTTAGGGATTTGTCCACGCATTTTCTTCTCTGACTGAATAAACTTCCTTAGCACGCGCCCCTTCAAACCCTCTTAACCATTCTTGGCCTTCTGACTAAGGAGTGTTATTTTGTTTTTAGCAGTAAAGTTTTGACTTCCTTTTCTGATCTTTCATTTTCTTGCCTTTCACACTTGTTATACCCATCCCTGTAGTCATTTTTTTGCTGACCATACTCCAGCACCAAACCTGGGAGTAGTAATTAGATCACTGGACTGAGAATCAGACCAGAATTGCAGATTTAAGCTTTGCACTTTACTAGCTGCCGTCTATGGGGTCACACAGAGTCGGACACGACTGAAGCGACTTAGCAGCAGCAGCAGTTGTGTGACAAGTTCACTTGACCTCTCTAGGGTCTCAGTCCATAAAACTGAAAAAGATTGATTAATATCATAGGATCTTACTCATATCGATGGGCCTTTTGTGACCAGCTAGGATTGTAAGAAACTTCTCTCTTTATACTTTCAAAGTAGTTCTGCACCAGCGTGCAGTCGCTGAGTCCTATCTGACTCTGCAACCCCATGGACTTTAGCCCATCAGGTTACTCTGTCCATGTAATTTCCCAGGCAAGAGTAGTGGAGTGGGTGGGCCATTTCCTACTCTAGGGGATCTTTTTGACCCAGGGATCCAACCCGTGTCCTGCAGTGGCAGGTGGATTCATTTTCCCCAGGCCACTTGGGAGACTGTCCCTAAAGTAGTTCACCCCTACCTTAATTCCCAGGGCAATATCTCTAAATTATGCTTGCACACCCTTGTTTAAATCCTCTAATCCTTGCATTTTGCCCACGAGAAAGCTCAAATACTATGTTGTGAAATTAAAGATCTTCATAATCTGTTTTTTTTTTTTTCTTCCCTATCTGACCTCCACCTTTGCTGTTTCACTATCACAAATACCACAGTTTTCCCAGGTGCAATGCAGGAGATATAAGAGACATGGGTTTGAACCCTGGGTCAGGAGGATCTCTTGGAGAAGGGCAAGGCAACCCACTCCAGCATTTTTGCCTAGACAATCTCATGAACAAAGGAGCCTGGTGGGCTACAGTCTATAGGGTAGCAAAGAATTGGACATGACTGAAGTGATTTAGCACTCACACATACACCACGGTTTAGGTGGCATGGCTCCCATTGTAAAACAAACAAACAAAAAAAAAATGGGTTAGGCATGGATTTAATCATCATCCCAGTTTAGTTGAAATGTACCATGATTGTCTGTTTCATTATCTTTCCCCCAGTCTAGGCTGTGAGCTCCTAGAATGATGTGTGACACTTTGTAATTGTCAGTAAATATTTGTTTACTAAATGAATATGTATTGCTGGATCCCAAATAACTGTCACCATGTCAGGCATGTAGTTGGTGTTCAATGAATATTGAATGAATAAACTAACTTGAAATTCTCATCAACTGCTCCAATATCTCTTTCATCCTGTTTTCCCTCTTCAGTACTGTGTCAGGCATTAACTATCTCTACCTGGATTATGGGGAACTCTTTTAGCTAGTCTCTCCACACCTAGTCTTTCTCCCATTAAGAGACTGTTTCTTAAAATACAATTCTACAATACTATTACTTCTTCTAAAATCTTCTAGGACTCCTTATTTCCTAAGGATCAAGTTTAAACTCTTTTGCCTGGTAATCAAGCCCTGACTCTAGTTTGGAGCCCCAGGCAAACAGGATTACATCCTATTCCTCAATTTATGCTCTACTTGTCCCAATACATGCACAATAAGACCAGATGAGAAATGATAAGGACCCAAATGAGGTCCCAGGAAGTGGGGATAAAAAATAAGGGATGAAGTTAAAGAGACACGCACTTCAAAGGTAAGTCTCTCTTAGTTGTCTATATGCTTCAATTCACAAGCACTACCAAACTTCTTTAGGGAAATCTTCACTTCATCCTGGAAATAATAGAAGCCAAATTTCTTCAGGAGCTTCCTGTATGCCAAACATTATTCTAACTGCTCTGCATGCATTAATGAATTTAATCTTCACAGTTGCCTTTAGTGTAGATACTATTGGTGTCCTCCCTTCATGTATAAAGACACTGAGGCAGATTTAAGATTGTTGCCTGTTCTATGTCTTGTAACCAATGAAAATAGCAGATCTGGAACTAAACCTAGGTAGGCATACCCTGCAGTTGTGGTCTGAACTCCAACACTATCAGGTATTTCTGTTGGCTGTCATGGTACTGCCTATTTCAAAGTCTCCATTTCCATTTGTGATACTACCACTTTTCTTTTTTATTTAATTAAATTTATTTTTTAATTGAAGGAGCAATATTCTTTTGATTTCTGCCATACATCAACATGAACTGGCCATAGGTATACATATATTACCTCCCTCTTGAACCTCCCTCCCACCTTCCACCTGTTCCCACCCCTCTAGGTTGTTACAGAGTCACAGTTCTCTGAGTCATACAGGAAACTTCCTTTGGCTATCTGTTTTACATATGGTAGTGTATATGCTTCCATGCTACTCTCTCCATTCATTTCACCCTCTCCTTCCCCCACCTCCTGTCCTTGTTGAAAGCATCTATTCTTTGGTGCTCAGCCTTCTTTACAGTCCAATTCTCACATCAGTACATGACTACAGGAAAAACCATGGGAATAGCTGACATGAATTTCCTAATGTCTGAGGAAAACAAAAAGAAATATAAAAATACATAAAACAAAAAGAAAATATGGAACTGAAAAAACAACAGCCATACTTTAAAAAATTATTTATTTTTAATTGAAGGATAATTGCTTTACAGAATTTTGTTGGCCTCTGACAAACATCAACATGAATCAGCCATAAGTGCACGTATGTCCCAACCTTTTAAACCTCCCTCACACCTCCCTCCCAATCCCATCCCTCTAGGTTGTTACAGAGCCCCAGTTTGAGCTCCTTGAGTCATATAGTAAGTTCCCATTGGCTGTCTATTTTACATATGACAATTTATGTTTCTATGTTACACTCTCCATACACCCCGTCCTCTTCTCCTTCCCTCTCCACCATGCCCATAAGTCTGCTCTCTATGTATGCTTATGCACTGCTGCATTGCAAAGAGGTTCTTCAGCACCATCTTTCTACATTCCATATATATGCATTAATATACAATATTTGTTTTTCTCTTTCTGACTTGTTTCACTCTGTATAATAGGCTCTAGGTTCATCCACCTCACTAAAATTGACTAATGTGTTAATTATATGTTCCGTTTTATGGCTGAGTAGTAGTCCATTGTATATATGTACCACAGATTCTAGACCCATTCATCTGTCGGTGGACATCTAGGTTGCTTCCATGTCCTAGCTATTGTAAATAGTGCTGCAAAGAACATGGGGTACATGTGTCTTTTTCAGTTTTCTCAGGGTTTATGCCTAGAAGTGGTATTGCTGGTTTGCATGGTGGTTTTATTCCTAGTTTTTAAAGGAATCTCCATACTGTCTTTCATAGTGGTTATATCAGTTTACATCACCACCAGCAGTGCATGAGGCTTCTCTTTTCTCCACACCCTCTCCAACGTTTATTGTCTGTAGAAGTTTTGGTGATGGTCATTCTAACAGGTATGCGATGATACCTCACTGTAGTTTTGATTTGCATTTCTATAATAAGGAATGATGTTTAGCATCTTTTCATGTATTTAGTAGCTGTCTATCTGTATATCTTCCTTGGATAAATGTCTGTTTAGGTCTTCTGCCCACTTTTTGATTGGGTTGTTTGTCTGATATTGAGCTGCATGAGCTGTGTGTATATTTTGGAGATTAATCCTTTGGCAGTTGTTATATTTGCCATTATTTTTTCCCATTCTGAGGGTTGTCTTTTCACCTTGTTTATAGTTCCCTTCATTGTGCAAAAGTTCTTAAGTTTAATTAAATAACATTTGTTTGTTTTTGTCTTTATTTCCATTACTCTAAGATGTGGGCCATAGAAGATCTTGCTGTGATTTATATCATACAGTGCTCTGCCTATGTTTTCCTCTAAGAGTTTTATAGTTTCTGATCTTATATTTAGATCTTTAACTTATTTTGATTTTTGTTTTTTGGTGTGTGTGTATGTATGATGTTAGGAAGTGTTGTAATTTTGTTCTTTTACACATTCCTGACCAGCTTTCCCTGAAGTACTTATTGAAGAGATTGTCTTTTCTCCATTGTATATTTTTGTCTCCTTTGTCACAGACAAAGTGCTCAGTGGTGTGTGGGTTTATCTCTGGGTTCTCTATCTTGTTCCATTGGTCTATATGTCTGTTTCTGTGCCAGTAGATACTGTCTTGATGAATGTAGCTTTGTAGTATAGTCTGGAGCCAGGAAAGTTGATTCCTCCAGCTCCATTCTTCTTTCTCAAGATTGCTTTGACTATGAAGAGTCTTTTGTGTTTCCATACAAATTGTGAAATTATATGTGCTATTTCTGTGAAAAATGCCTTTGGTAATTTGATTTGGATTGCATGAATATATAGATTGCATTGGGTAGTATAGTCATTTTCACAATATTGATTCTTCTATTCCAAGAACATGATATCTGGAAAAATGTCTATGAATGCCCTATGCCAATTTTTAAGTCAGGTTGTTGTTGTTGTTTGATGTTGACTTAAATGAGTTTTTGTATATATTTTATGTTAACGACCTGCAAGAGGTTTACTGTATATTATCCATTTGTCAGATGCATGTAGCAAATATCTTCTCTCTTTCAGTTGGCAATCTTTTCATTTTGATGATAGTTTATCTCCACAGAATCTTTTTAGATTTATACAGTTTGATTTGTTTGTTATTATTTTGATTCTCTTGGCTGAGGAGACATATCCAAAAAATTATTTTTAAGACTGATGTCAAAGAGCATAATGTCTATGTTTTCTCTTAGATGTTTTATGGTTTCAGGTCTTACATTTAAGTCTTAATGCATTTAAAGTTAATGCTTATATGTGGTGTGAGAAAGAGGTTCACATTCCTTATTTCACATTTGGAAGATCATCTTCCCCATATCACTTGTTGAATAGACTGTTTCCACCCCCCAAAAAATTGTATGTATATTCTTGTCTCCTTTGCCATACATTAGTTGACCATTTCATCATAGAATTGGAATGTAAAAGTAGGAAGTCAAGAGATAATCTTGAGTTACAGGCAAGTTTTCCCTTGAGATACAAAATGAAGCAGGGCAAAATTTAACAGAGTTTTGCCAAGAGAATGGACAATCCTCTTGGCAACCATCCTCTTCAACAACAATTGAGACAACTCTACACATGGACATAGCCAGATGGTCAATACCAAAATCAGATTGATTATATTATTTGAGCCAAAGATGGAGAAGTTCTATACAGTCAGCAAAAAAAAAAAAAAAGACCTGGAGCTAACTGTGGCTCCTTATTGCAAAGGAACTCCTTATTGCATCAGCTCTTTATTGCAAAATTCAGGCTTAATTAGAAGAAAGTAGGGAAAACCACTAAACCATTAGGCATGACCAACATCAAACCCGTTATTATTATAAAGTGGAGGTGACAAATAGATTACATCTGGTAGACAGAGTGCCTGAAAAACTATGGACAGAGGTTTGTAACATTGTAAAGGAGGCTGTGACCAACCATCCCCAAGAAAAATAACTGCAGAAAGGGAACATGGTTGTCTGAGGAGGCCTTACAAATAGTTGAGAAGAAATGAAATGCAAAGAAGAGAGGAAATAAAGGAAAAATGAAGAAAGGCTATAAAATAAAGGAAAGAAAATAAAAGAAAGATTTTATTTCTTTAATATAAACAATATTTTATTCTCTTGGGTCTCAACTGAATGCAGAGTTCCAGAGAATAGCAAGGAGAGATAAAAAACCCTTCTTAAGTGAACAATGCAAAGAAATAGAGGAAAAGCAACAGAATGGGATAGATGAGAGATTTCTTCAAGAAAATTGGAAATACCAAGGAAATATTTAATGCAAAGATGGGCACAATAAAGGATAGAAATGGCATGGACCTAAAAGAAGCAGAAGAGATTAAGAAGAGGTGGCAAGAATACACTGAAGAACTATGCAAAAATGTCTTAATGACCCAGATAACCACGATGGTGTGGTCACTCACCTGGAGCCAGACATCCTGGAGTGTGAAGTTAAGTGAACCTTAGGAAGCATCACTATAAACAAAGGTAGTGGAGGTGATGGAATTGCAGCTGAGCTATTATAATTTCTAAAAGATGATGCTATGAAACTGTTGCACTCAACATGCCAGCAAATTTGGAAAACTCAGCAGTGGCCACAGGACTGGAAAAGGTCAGTTTTCATTCCAGTACCAATGAAAGGTAATGCCAAAGAATGTTAACTACCTTGCAATTGTGCTTATTTCTCATGCTCACAAGGTAATCCTCAAGATTATTTAAGCTAGGCTTCAACAGTACATTAACCGAGAACTTCCAGATACACAAGCTGCATTTAGAAAAGGCAGAGAAACCAGAGATCAAATTGCCAACATCTACTCAATCATAGAAAAAGTAAGGGGATTCCAAAAATACATCTACTTCTGCTTTGTTGACGATGTGAAAGCATTTTTGTGGGTCACAACAAACTATGGAAAATTCTTAAAGAGATGAGAAAAACAGACCACCTTACCTGTCTCCTGAGAAATCTGTATGTAGGTCAAGAAGCAACAGTTTGAACTGGACATAGAACAATGAACTGGTTCAAAATTGAGAAAGGAGTATGTCAAGGCTGTATATTGTCACCCTGTTTATTTAAGTTATATTCAGAGTATATCATGCAAAATGCCAGGCTGAATGACTCACAAGCCAGAATCAAGATTTCCTGGAGAAATATCTGCAACCTAAGGTATGCTTATGATACCACCCGAATGGCAGAAATAGAAGGGGAACTAAAGAGCCTCTTGATGAAGGTGAAAGAGGAGAGTGAAAACACCGTCTTAAAGCTCAACATTCAAAAAAACTAAGATTATGGCATCTGGCCCCATCACTTCTTGGCAACTGGATAGGGAAAAACTAGAAAATAGTGACAGATTTTATTTTCTTCGGTTCCAAAATCACTGCAGATTGTAGATGCAGTCTTGAAATTAAAAGACTCTTGCTCCTTGAAGAGAAGCTATGACCAACCTAGACAGCATATTAAAATGCAGAGACATCACTTTGTTGACAAAGGTCAGTATAGTATAGCTATGGTTTCTCCAGTAGTCATGCAAGGATGTGAAAGTTGGACCATAAAGAAGGGTGGGCGCTGAAGAATTGAGGCTTTGAATTGTGGTGCTGGAGAAGACTCTTGAGAGTCCCTTGGACTGCAAGGAGATCAAAGCATTCAGTTCTAAAGAAAATCAACCCTGAATATTCATTGGAAGACTTAGGCTGCAGCTCCAATATTTGGCCACCTGATGTGAAGAGCCAACTCATTGGGAAAGACCTTGATGCTGGGAAAGACTGAGGGTAAGAGTAAAAGGGAGTGGCAGAGGATGAGATGGTTAGATAGCAATGCTGACTCAATTGACAGGAGTTTGAGCCAACTCTAGGAGATAATGAAGGACAGGGAAGCCTGGCATGCTGCAGTTCATGGTTTGTCAAAAAGCCCAACACAACTTTGTTACAGAAAAATGAGCAGCAATTAGTCATGTGAATATGGGTTTGTTTCTGGGATCTCTTCTGTTTCATTAACCTATTTGTGTGTGTGCCAGTACCGAACTGTTCTGATTACTGTAGCTTTGTAGTATAGTGTGAAATCAGTTCAGTCACTCAGTCGTGTCCAACTCTTTATGACCCCACAGACTGCAGCATGCCAGGCTTTCCTGTCCATCCTCAACTCCCAGAGCTTGCTCAAACTCATGTCCATTGAGTTGGTGATGCCATCTAACCATCTCATCCTCTGTCATCATGTTCTCCTCCTGCCTTCAATGTTTCCCAGCATCAGAGTCTTTTCCAAGCAGTTAGTTCTTCTCATCAGGTGGTCAAAATATGAAATCAGGTTATCATACTTTCAGTTTTGTTCTTCTTCAAGACTATTTTTGGTATTTGGGGTGTCCTGTGTTTCCCTATACTTTTATAATTATTTGTTTTAACTGTTTTTCTTTCTTCCTTTTTAAGGAATTGCAAGTATTTTTACAATGTTTTCTTCTAATCCATGAACAAGGTATACCTTTCCATTATTTAACACTCTCTTCAATTTCTTTCATCTCTGTCTTATAGTTCTCTGTGTACTGATTGCTTAGCTCCTTAGAATTATTCACAGCTATTTTAGTCTTTTAATACAATTGAAAATGGTATTGTTTTCTTAATTTATTTTTTTTAATAATTCCTTTTTAGTGTATAGAAATGCAGATTTCTGTGTTTTAGTTTTGTATCCTTCAACTTTGTTGAATTCTTTCATGAATTCCAATAGTTTTTTTTGGTGGTGTCTTTCAGACATTTTATATATAGTATAATGTCATCTGCAAGCAGTGACAGTTTTATTTCCTATCCAATTTGGTTTACTTTTATTTATTTTTCTTTTCTGATTTCTGTCGCTAAAACTTTCAATAGTATATTCAATAAAATTTTAGATAGTGGGTATCCTTGTCCTGTACCTGATCTTACAGGGAATTTAAGGTTTTCACTGTTGAGTATGACATTTGTTGTACATTTTTCATATATGGCTTTTATGATATTGATGTAAATTCCTTCTCAACACACTTTAATGGATGTTGAATTTGTCAAAAGCTTTTTCTGAATCTATTGAGATGATCATATGATTATTATTTTTAAATTTCTCAATGAGCTGTATCACACTGATTGATTTGCAGATATTGAATCATTCTTGCATCCCAGGGACAAAAATTTGATTAAGCTGTATTATCCTTTTAATGTATTTTTGAATTTGGTTTGCTAATATTTTGTTTAGCATTTTTATATCCTTGTTAATCAGAGATATTTGCATGTAATTTTATTTTCTTTTTTTCTGTGGTATCTGTGCCCGGTTTTGGTATCAGGGTGATTTTGTACTCATAGAATAGGTTTTTAGGAGCATTTCTTTACATACAGATATTTGGAATAGTTTGATAAGGAGAGGTTTCAACTATTCTTTAATTTTTTGGTAGAATAAACTTGTGAAGCTATCTGGTCCTGGACTTTTGTTTGTTGGGATTTTTTGTTCTTGTTTTTGTTTATTACTAATTCAATTTTGTTAAGGGCAATTGATATGTTCATTTTTTAAAAAAATTCTTCTTGTTTTAGTCTTTGAAGATTGTATATTTCTAGGAATTTTACCATTTCTTTTAGGTTGTCCATTTTATTGGCATGTAGTTGTTTATTAAAATCTCTTATGATGCTTTACTTTTCTGGGGTGTCATGTATAATTTCTTATTTTCTATTTCTGATTTTATTGATTTGGGCTCTCTTTTTATATAATAGGCCTGCCTAAGGATTTAACATTTCTTTTGTTTCATAAAACAAACTCTTATTTTCATTGGTTTTTCTATTATTTATTTAATCTAACAGTGTCAGACTTTATTTTGGGGGACTCCAAAATCACTGCAGATGGTGACTGCAGCCATGAAATTAAAGGACGCTTACTCCTTGGAAGAAAAGTTATCACCAATCTAGATAGCATATTGAAAGGCAGAGACATTACTTTGCCAACAAAGGTCTGTCTAGTCAAGGCTATGGTTTTTCCAGTGGTCATGTATGGATGTGAGAGTTGGTCTGTGAAGAAAGCTGAGCGCCAAAGAATTGATGCTTTTGAACTGTGGTGTTTGAGAAGACTCTTGAGAGTCCCTTGGACTGCAAGGAGATCCATCCAGTCCATTTTGAAGGAAATCAGCCCTGGGATTTCTTTGGAAGGAATGATGCTAAAGCTGAAGGTCCAGTACTTTGGCCACCTCATGTGAAGAGTTGACTCATTGGAAAAGACTCTGATGCTCGGAGGGATTGGGGTCTGGAGGAGAAGGGGACGACAGAGGATGAGATGGCTGGATGGCATCACTGACTCAATGGACATGAGTTTGGGTGAACTTCGGGAGTTGGTGATGGACAGGGAGGACTGGAGTGTTGCGATTCATGGGGTCGCAGAGTTGGACACTACTGAGCGACTAAACTGAAGTGATCATTTAGTTCTGCTATGATCATCATTCTTTATTTCCTTCTACTAACTGGGTTTTTTTTTTTTTTCAATTCTTTTTCTACATTTTTTTTTTTGTTGTAATTTAATTTGCTTACTTAATGATTTTCTTTTTTCCTTAGGTAGATTTTTATTGCTATAAATTCCTTCTTAGAACTGCCTTTGCTACATCCCATAGATTTGGGGTCATTGTGCAGGTATTTAAAAAAAAATCAACTTTGATTTCTTCAGTAAGCCATTTGTTGTTTAGTAGCATTTTGCCAACAAATGTCTGTGTAGTCAAAGCTATGGTTTTCTAGTAGTCATGTATGAATGTGAAAGTTGGACCATAAAGAAGGTTGAACACTCTAGAATTGATGCTTTTAAACTCGTGTTGGAGAAGACTCTTGAGAATCCCTCAGGCTGTAAGGAGATCAAGCCAGTCAATCCTAAAGGAAATCAGTCCTGAATATTCATTAGAAGGACTGATGCTGAAGCTGAAGCTCCAATACTTTGGCCACCTGATCTGAAGAACTGTCTCATTAGAAAAAACCTGATTTTGGGAAAGACTGAAGGCTGAGGAGAAGGGGACAACAGAGTACGAGATGGTTGGATGGCATCACTGACTCAATGGACATGGGTTTGAGCAAGCTCTGGGAGATGGTGAAGGACAGGGAAGCCTGGCGTAGTGCAGTCCATGGGGTCACAAAGAATCGGACATGACTGAGAGACTGAACAACAGAAGCATATTGTTTTGACACCGTGTGTTTGTGTTTTTGTAGGTTTTTTTTTTTTTTTTTTTTCCTTGTGGTTGATTTTAGTCTCATACCTGTTAGGGAAATAAAAATGGAGATAGTCTTCTTTAGGCTTCAAAAGCAGGAGAGCAGGCCTCTAACTTCTGACCCTTCCCGGACTATGTGAGTGTCTGCAAGCACACCAATTGTTACCAGTAAGTCAAATGGCACTTTAGAGAAGAGAAGGAGTGGGTCAGCCTTGGCCAGCCCCTGGGCTCTGGGAAATCTTGTGACTCACAAGATGAAACAAATAGCATTGTAAAGTTAAAGAAAAATTAGAATTGTATTTTTTCTTGCACACTGATGATGATATCAGTTTAAAACCTCAAATTATAAGCAGTAGTCCCCAAAACTGCAATTTGAAGTCTCACCTGCACCACCAAGGGTCCTTTACCCAACTGGGACTCCAGATTGCTATTACTCAGGACTTCAAATCTTGATGTAGGTCTCCGCCCAGTTTGGTGATATATATGCTGTTATCTCTCTATATTTCTATTTCTTTTAATGACTGCATATTGAAATTAAGGTAAATAATCCTCTCTTAAAATTGAAATTGTTTATTTTTGTGTAACAAGTGGTTTCTTTTGTTAACGAATCCTTCTAATCTAAAACTAAAGTAAAACTTTCAGCAAAATAATATGTTTATGGTCAAAAAAGATGCTTGAAATTATTTCAATCTTTATAAATTTATCAAGATTTGCTTTGTGCCTAGCATGCATTCTATAGTGGAGAATGTTCAATGTGCACTTGAAAAGAATGTGTTTTTTGCTGCTTTTGGATGGAATATTCCCTATCATCTCCCTCTGATCTAAGTTCAAATGTATTATAAAATCCCTGAATTTTATCCTCCCTCCAATATGTTGACATGTATTTTACATCATTTTTGTTTTGTGTATCCCTTAGCTTCTTTTTCTGGATGTACATGATTTTATTGCTTTTTCACCTTTTGTCCTTATTAGCTTTCTATATGTTTTTTGTAGTACCTTTACTGCATATTTGTCTTTACTAATGAAATTTTCTTTCATAATTTTTATATTGCTCTTTGTGGCCTTTCTTTTCCACTTAAGAAGCCCCTTTAACACTTCCTGTAAAGCTGGTTTCATGGTGCTCAACTCATTTACCTTTTGCTTGTCTGTAAAATCTTTGATCTCTTGGTCAAACTTGAAAGATAGCTTTGTTGTGTAGAGTATTCTTGTATTTTTCCCCTTTATTTACTTTAATTATACTATGCCATCCCCTTCTAACCTGTAGATTTTCTGTTGAAATGTCAGTTGATAGCCTTACAGGAGCTCCATTGTTAGTACTTTACTGATTTTTCCTTCCTGCTTTTAATATTTTCACTTCATCTTTAACTTTTGTCATTTTAATTGCAATGAATCTTGTTGCATTCCTCTTTGGGTGGATCTTGTTTGAGACTCTTTGTTTCCTGGACATGGATATTTGATTCCTTTCCCATGTTAGGGAATTTTTCAGCCAAATATGTTTTCAAATAAGTTCCCTGTTCTCTTTCTTTTTCTTCTGGGACCCCTACAATGGAAACGTTAATATACTTGATGTTGTCTCAGAGGTCTCTTAAGCTGCCCTCATTTAATTTTTTTTTTCTTTTCTTCTATTCATGTTATGTAATTTCCGCTATTCTGTCTTATATTTTGCTAATCCATTTCTCTGAGTCATCTGATCAACTGTTGATTCCTAAAAAATAATAAATATTATTTATTTCAGATATTGTAATCTTTAGATTTGTTTGGTTCTTCTTTACATAACTTTTTGTTACTCTTCTTACTGTGTTCTTCCATTCTTATTTTGAGTTCTTTGAAGATCATTAGGATCATTACCTTGAGTTCTTTATTGTGGAGATTAATTATCTCTTCACTTAGCTCTTGTGGGGGGCGGTCATCTTGTTTTTGTTTCAAAAATAATTTTCTGTCATTTTATTTTGCCTGCCTGATTCTCTGTGTTTATGTTCATGCATCATGTAAGTTTGTTATACTTCCCAATCTTAGAGAGGTAGCATTATGTAGGAGACATTCTATGAGGTTCAGCCACACACTCCCCTCTTTTCAACAGATCTACGTCCTCTAGAGTTGCCCTTTATGTGGGTGAGTGGGTTATTCTTTCACAGTCAGGCCAACTACTCTGGACATGTGATTAGGCATAATTTTCCCTGGCCCAGTTGGTTGCCAGATTCTTCCAAATGCAGAGGCTGGCTGCTGGCCCATGGTGGTTGGGACAATATCAAATAGCAGATAACTTTAGGGACTCCCTGGTACTGTTAGTTCACTGCCAACTCAGGGATCCCAGAGCTTGTGTCAGTCCAAAGGTGGGTGGGGCCAGGTCAAAGGGCCACTGACTGAGAGGACAAAACTGTTTCTAAACTGATGTATACCCTCTGGTGGACAAGGCAAGAGCCCAGGGAGACAAGGTGCTGGTGCCCACACATTGATATATACAGCCAGGTCCTGGACCTAGTGCTAGCCCACTAGGCATGGTATGTCTCAATATGGCTGGCTTAGGGTTCCTAGGGCTACAAAAAGACCCCTATTAGGGGTGTCATGACCTAGTGCAACTGGGAGGCTTGGCGGGGGGGGGGGGGTGTCTATGTTTGCTTCCAGACTTGCTATCATAAGTAGCTTGACTTCAAGAGTCCTAAGACTTATGCCAGCAGGCTGATGGAAGGGGCTGTGTCCTGACACTAAAAAGCTATAGGGAGGATTCTGGAATAGTATTTGCTCACACCAGTGTCCTTGTGGTAGAATGAGCTCACCAAGATGACTAATGCCAGTGTCTGTGTCCTCAGGGTGTGTCTTAGTTGCCTCCTGCCTCTCCCAGAGCACTTGAAGATCAGCAAGTGAAGCTGAATCAGATGTCTTTCAAATTACTGTCTTAGGTGCCAGATTTTGTGTGTGCCCTTTAAGAGTCTCTGTTACCCACAGCTTTTTCGTTCTCCAAAAGCAGGCCTTCTAGCCTTAAATACCAATGTTCTGGGTATTCGTTTTCTTTGTGCAGTATCCCTGGGCTGGGGAGCCTGATGTGGGGCTCAGATACCTTACTTCTTGGGTAGAACCACTGCAGTTATGATTAATCCTCAATTTGTGCGTTGCCTACTTGAGATTGTGGGTTTTGACTAGCACATTGCCAAACTACTTGCCTGTATCATTGTCATTACTATTTTATAATTTTAGTTGTTGAGATCTTTTCTACTAGTCTTCAGCTTGATTTCTTTGATGATTTTTCTGTAAATAGTTGCAATTTTTGTGTGCCAATGGGAGGAGGTAAGCTCAGGGTCTTCCTACTTCACCAGTATAGCCACTCCATGTCTTCTGTTTTTCTTAATGTAGGCATTTATTGCTATAAATTTCCCTCTCAAATCTATTGCTGCACCCCATTTTTTGATATATTGCAGTTACATTTTAATTTGCTTCAAGATTCTTTTTTCTTTCCTTTTCTTTTGTGGTCCATTTGTTATTCAGATGTGTAATTATTAATTTTTGCAACTTGTAAATTTTGTAATGATAATTTTTCCAGTTTGCTTGTGTTGTATATTCCATACATTTTGTTCATAAAAGATTTGATATGATTTCAATCTTACATTTTCTTTTTTTTAAATTTTATTTTATTTTTAAACTTTACAAAATTGTATTAGTTTTGCCAAATATCGAAACGAATCCACCACAGGTATACATGTGTTCCCCATCCTGAACCCTCCTCCCTCCTCCATCCCCATACAATCCCTCTGGGTCGTCCCAGTGCACCAGCCCCAAGCATCCAGTATCATGCATTGAACCTGGACTGGCAACTCGTTTCATACATGATATTATACATGTTTCAATGCCTTTCTCCCAAATCTTCCCACCTTCTCCCTCTCCAACAGAGTCCATAAGACTGTTCTATAAAGACTATACTTTCAAGGATCATTTCTATAGTTCGTTCTTACATTTTCTAAAGCTTGTTTTTTGACCTAAAGTCATCTATTGTGTAGAATATTCTGTGTGTGCTTGAGAAGTATGTGTATTTTGGTAGTGCTTGGTGGAATATTCTATATATTTCTATTGTGTCAATGTGGACTAAGATATAGTTCAAATCAAATATTTCCTTATTGGATTTTCTGCCTGGATGTTCTTTCCTTTATTGAAAGTGGAATGTTGGAGACACCTATTATCACTGTATTAGGGTCTGTTTTTCCATTTATTTCTCTTTTCAAATCTGGTCAGTTTAGTTCAGTTTGGTCGCTCAGTCGTGTTCTACTCTTTGTGACTCCATGAATCATAGCACGCCAGGCCTCCCTGTCCAACACCAACTCCCGGAGTTCACTCAAACTCACATCCATCGAGTCAGTGATGCCATCCAGCCATTTCATCCTCTGTCGTCCCCTTTTCCTCCTGCCTCCAATCCCTCCCAGCATTAGAGTCTTTTTCAATAAGTCAACTCTTCACATGAGGTGGCCAAAGTACTGGACTTTCAGCTTTAGCATCATTCCTCCCAAAGAACACCCAGGGCTGATCTCCTTCAGAATGGACTGGTTGGATCTCCTTGCAGTCCAAGGGACTCTCAAGAGTCTTCTCCAACACCACAGTTCAAAAGCATCTGTTCTTCAGCACTCAACTTTCTTCACAGTCCAACTCTCACATCCATACATGACAACTGGAAAAACCATAGCCTTGACTAGATGGACCTTTGTTGGCAAAATAATGTCTCTGCTTTTGAATATGCTATCTAGGTTGGTCATAACTTTCCTTCCAAAGAGTAAGTGTCTTTTAAATTCATGGCTTCAATCATCATCTGCAGTGATTTTGGAGCCCAGAAAAATAAAATCAAGCCACTATTTCCCACATCTATTTGCCATGAAGTGATGGGACTGGATGCCATGATCTTCGTTTTCTGAATGTTGAGCTTTAAGCCAACTTTTTTACTCTCCACTTTCACTTTCATCAAGAGGCTCTTTAGTTCTTCTTCACTTTCTGCCGTAAGGGTGGTGCCATCTGCATATCTGAGGTTATTGATATTTATCCTGGCAATCTTGATTCCAGCCTGTGTTTCCTCCAGCCCAGCGTTTCTTATGATGTACTCTGCATATAAGTTAAATAATCAGGGTGACAGTATATAGCCTTGATGTACTTCTTTCCCAATTTGGAACCAGTCTGTTGTTCCATGTCCAGTTCTAATTCTTGCTACCTGACCTGCATACAGGCTTCTCAAGAGGCAGGTCAGGTGGTCTGGTATTCCCATCTCTTTCAGAATTTTCCACGGTTTATTGTGATCCACACAGTCAAAGGCTTTGGCATAGTCAATAAAGCAGAAATAGATGTTTTTCTGGAACTCTCTTCCTTTTTTGATGATCCACAGATGTTGGCAATTTGATCTCTGGTTCCTCTACCTTTTGTAAAACCAGCTTGAACATCTGGAAGTTCACTGTTCACATATTTCTGAACTCTGGCTTGGAGAATTTTGAACATTACTTTACTAGTATGTGAGATGAGGGCAATTGTGTGGTAGTTTAAGCATTCTTTGGCATTGCCTTTCTTTGGGATTGGAATGCAAACTGACCATTTCCAGTCCTGTGGCCACTGCTGAGTTTTCCAAATGTGCTGGCATATTGAGTGCAGCACTTTCACAGCACCCTCTTTTAGGATTTGAAATAGCTCAACTGGAATTCCATCACCTCCACTAGCTTTGTTCATAGTGATTCTTCCTAAGGCTCACTTGACTTCGCATTCCAGGATGTCTGGCTCTGGGTGAGTGATCACACCATCGTGATTATCTGGGTTGTGAAGATCTTTTTTGTACAGTTCTTCTGTGTATTCTTGCCATCTCTTCTTAATGTCTTCTGCTTCTCTTAGGTCCTTACAATTTGTGTCATTTATTGAGCCCATCTTTGCATGAAATGTTACCTTGGTATCTCTTATTTTCTTGAAGAGATCTCTAGTCTTTCCCATTCTATTATTTCTCTCTATTTTTTTGCACTGATTGTTGAGGAAGGCTTTTTTATCTCTCCTTGCTATTCTTTGGAACTCTGCATTCAAACGGGTATATCGTTCTTTTTCTCCTTTGCTTGTTGCTTCCCTTCTTTTCACAACTATTTGTAAGGCCTCCTCAGACAGCCATTTTGCTTTTTTGCATGTCTTTTCCATGGGGATGATCTCGATTTCTGTCTCCTGTACAGTGTCACGAACTTCCGTCCATAGTTCATTAGGCACTTTGTCTGTCAGATCTAGTCCTTTAAATCTATTTCTCACTTCTACTATATGGTCATAATGGATTTTATTTAGGTCATACCTGAATGGTGTAATGGTTTTCTGCACTTTCTTCAATTTCATTCTGAATTTGGCAATAAGGGGTTCATAATCTGAGCTACAGTCAGCTCCCAGTCTTGTTTATGCTGACTGTATAGAGCTTCTCTATCTTTGGCTGCAAAGAATATAATCAATCTGATTTTGATGTCGACCATCTGGTGAAGTCCATGTGTAGAGTCTTCTCTTGTGTTTTTGAAAGATGGTGTTTGCTATGGCTAGTGCATTCTCTTGGCAGAACTCTGCCTTTGCCCTGTTTCAATCTGTACACCAAGGCCAAATTTGCCTGTTACTCCAGGCGTTTCTTGACTTCCTACTTTTGCATTCCAGTCCCCTATAATGAAAAGGATATCTTCTTTGGGTGTTAATTCTAGAAGGTCTTGTAAGTCTTCATAGAACTGTTCAACTTCAGCTTCTTCAGCATCACTGGTCAGGGCATAGACTTGGATTACCGTGATGTTGAATGGTTTGCCTTTTGAATGAATAGATCATTCTCTCATTTTGAGACTGCATCCAAGCACTGCATTTCAGACTCTTTTGTTGACCATTATGGCTATTCCATTTTTTCTAAGGGATCATTACCCACCATAGTGGATATAATGGCCATCTGAGTTAAATTCACCGATTCCAGTCTGTCTTAGTTCTCTGATTCCTGGAATGTCGATGTTCACTCTTGCCGTCTCCTGTTTGACCACTTCCAATTTGCCTTGATTCATAGACCTAACATCCAGCAGCTGCACAGGATGGCACAGAAGCACAGTGGCTGCAATGGACGGGGCCGAAACAAGGCCAAGAAGCGCTACCCCAAGTCCAAGGTCAGGGGCAGCGGCTGAAAGGAGCTACCCCACGCCCAAGGTAACCAGTGGCAGCTGAGCTTTGCTGGAGCAGCCATGAAGAGATACCCCATGTTCAAGGTAAGAGAAACACAAGTAAGATGGTAGGCACTGAGAGAGGGCCTCAGAGGGCAAACAGATGGAAACCACAATCACAGACAACTAGCCAATCTGATCACGCAGACCACAGCTTGTTTAACTCAATGAAACTAAGCCATGCCATGTGGGGCCACCCAAGATGGACGGGTCATGGCAGAGAGGTCTGACAGAATGTGGTCCACTGGAGAAGGGAATGGCAAACCACTTCAGTGTTCTTGCCTTGAGAACCCCATAAAGAGCATGAAAAGGCAATAAGATAGGACACTGAAAGATGAACTCCCCAGGTCGGTAGCTGCCCAATATGCTCAGTGGAGATTTAACTGCAGAAAGAATGAAGGGATGCAGCCAAAGCAAAAACAACATTCAGTTTTGGATGGGACTGGTGATAGAAGCAAGGTTCGATGCTGTAAAGAGCAATATTGTATAGGAACCTGGAATGTTAGGTCCATGAATCAAGGCAAATTGGAAGTGGTCAACAGTGCAAGAGAGTTCCTTTAACTCCACGCCCCTCTACATTTTCTTTTTGTAAACTTTTTGATGATGAACATTCTGACAAGTGTGACATAGTATCTCACTTTTTTTT
Source organism: Bos javanicus (assembly GCF_032452875.1). Classification (NCBI taxonomy): domain Eukaryota; kingdom Metazoa; phylum Chordata; class Mammalia; order Artiodactyla; family Bovidae; genus Bos; species Bos javanicus. Next base: position 86,295,065 of record NC_083897.1, on the reverse strand, counting down.
TTTGATTTGCATTTTCCTAACAATGACTGATGTTGAGCATCTTTTCATGTGTTTATTAGCCATCTGAATGTCTTCTTTGTAGAAATGTCTGTGTAGGCATTTTCCCACTTTTTATTTGGTTGTTTTTCTGATTTTTTTAAATATAAATTTATTTATTTTAATTGAAGGCTAATTACTTTACAATATTGTATTGGTTTTGCCATACATCAACATGAATCTGCCATAGGTGTACACGTGTTTCCCATCCTGAACCCCCTCCCACTTCCCTCCCCATACTATCCCTCTGGGTCACCCCAGTGCACCAGCCCCAAGCATCCTGTATCCTGCATTGAACCTGGACTGGCGATTCATTTCTTATATGATATTATACATGTTTCAATGCCATTCTCCCAAATCATCCCACCCTCTCCCTTTCCCACAGAGTCCAAAAGAGTGTTCTATACACCTGTGTCTCTTTCGCTGTTTCACATACAGAGTTGTGTGTGTTGTTTGTATGTTTTGGAAATTAATCCTTTTTCAGTTGTTTCACTTGCTGTTATTTTCTCCCATTCTAAAAGTTGTCTTTTTACATTGTTTATAGTTACCTTTGCTGTGCAAAAGCTTTTAAGTTTAACTAGGCCCCACTTGTTTATTTTTGTCTTTATTTCCAGTACTCTATGACATGGGTCATAGAGGATATTGCTTTGTTTTACGTCATCCAGTGTTCTGCCTATGTTTTCCTCTAAGAGTTTTACAGTTTCTGGTGTTACACTTATATCTATAATGTAATATTGAGTTTATCTTTGTGTATGGTGTTAGGAAGTGTTCTAATTTCATTCTTTTACACATAGCTGTCCAGTTTTCCCAGCACAACTTATTGCAGCAGCTATCTTAGCCCCATTGTATATTCTTGCTTTCTTTGTCAAAAATAACATACCCATAGGTTCATGGGTTTATCTCTGGCTATCTATCTTTTTCCATTGGTGTACATTTCTGTTTTTTTTTTCCCCCCAGTACCATAATGTATTGATGACTGTAGCTTTGTAGTATAGTCTGAAGTCAGGAAGGTTGATTCCTACAGCTCCATTCTTCTTTATCAAGACTGCTTTGGACTCTGTGGGAGAGGGAGAGCGTGGGATGATTTGGAAGAATGGCATTGAAACATGTATAATATCATATATGAAACGAGTCGCCAGTCCAGGTTTGATGCATGATACTGGATGCTTGGGGCTGGTGCACTGGGACGACCCAGAGGGATGGTATGGGGAGGGAGGTGGAAGGAGGGTTCAGGATGGGAAATACATGTATACCTGTGGCAGATTCATTTTGATATATGGCAAAACCAATACAATATTGTAAAGTTAAAAAAAAAAAAGACTGCTTTGGTTATTCGGGGAATTTTGTGTTTCCTTATGAAATATGAGATTTTTTTTCTTCTAGTTCTGTGAAAAATCTCATTGGTAATTTGATAGGGATTGCATTGAACTTGTTGATTGCATTTGATTGTATAGTCATTTTCACAATATTGATTTTTCCAACCCAAGAACATGGAATATCTCTCCATATGCTTATGTTGTCTTTGATTTGTTTCATTAGTGTTTTATAGTTTTCTTTATACAGCTTTTTTTGTCTCCTTAGGTAGATTTATTATTAGATATTTTATTATTTTTATTGCAATGGTCAATGGGATTGATTCCTTTCTTTCTATTTCTGGTTTTTCATTGTTAATATATAGGAATGCAAGCAAATTGTATGTATTAATTTTGTATCCTGGGGCTTTACTATATTCATTGATTAGCTCTAAGTAATTTTCTGGTTTTGTCTTCAGGGTTTTCTGTGTAAAGGATCATGTCATCTTTAAACAGTGAGAATTTTGCATCTTCTTTTCCAATATGCATTTCTTTCTTTCTTTTCTCTGATTGCCATAGTTAGGACTTCCAAAACTATGTTGAATAATAGTGAGGAGAGTGGACACACTTGTCCTGTTCATGATCTTAGAGGGAATGCTTTCAGCTTTTCACCACTGAGCATAATGTTTGCTGTGGGTTTATCATATATGGCCTTTACAGTATTGAGGTAGATTTCCTATACGCCCATTTTTTTAAAAGTTTTTTTTTTTTTTAGTCATAAAAGGGTGCCAAAGTTTGTCAAAGGCCTTTTCTCTATCTATTGAGATTATCATATGTTTTTTATCTTTTAATTTGGTAATATGGTTTATCATATCAATTGATTTACATATATTGAAGATACTTGCATCCCTGGGATGGAGAAGGTAATGGCACCCCACTCCAGTACTCTTGCCTGGAAAATCCCATGGACGGAGGAACTTACTGGTGGGCTGCAGTCCATGGGGTCGCAAAGAGTTGGACATGACTGAGCGACTTCACTTTCACTTTTCACTTTCATGCGTTGGAGAAGGAAATGGCAATCCACTCCAGTGCTCTTGACTGGAGAATCCCAGGGACGGCAGAGCCTGGTGGGCTGCCGTCTATGGGGTCGCACAGAGTTGCACATGACTGAAGTGATGTAGCAGCAGCAGCAGCATCCCTGGGATAAACCTGACTTGATCATGGTGCATGATCTTTTTAATGTGTTGTTGAATTCTTTTCACTAAAATTTTGTTGAGGATTTTTGCATCTATGTTATTCAGTGATATTGTCCTGTATTTCTCTTTTTTTGTGTGTGTTGTTTTTGTCTGGTTTTGGTATCAGGGAGATAATTAACTCATAATGAATTTGGAAATGTTTCTTACTCTATGATTTAAGGTCTTCTCTGGTGGCTCAGAGGTTAAAGCATCTGCCTGCAATGCGGGAGACCTGGATTCAATCCCTGGGTCAGGAAGATCCCCTGGAGAAGGAAATGGCAACCCACTCCAGTATTCTTGCCTGGAGAATCCCATGGACGGAGGAGCCTGGTGGGCTACAGTCCACGGGGTTGCAAAGAGTTGGACATGACTGAGCGACTTCACTTTCACTTTCTGCAATTTAAAACAATTGTTTATTTTTAATTGAAGGATAAATGCTTTATCATATTGTGCTGGTTTCTACTAAATGTCAACATGAATCAGCCATAGGTTTACCTATTTCCTTTTTCATTTAGAATGAGAGGCATTAGCTCTTTTCTAAATGCTTGATAGAATTCACCTGTGAAGACTTTGGCCCTGGGCTTTTGTTTTTGGGAAATTTTGAACACAGTTTCAATTTCAGTGCTTTTAATTGGCTTGTTCATAATTTCTATTTCTTCTTGGTTCAGTCTTAGGAAGATTGAATTTTTCTAAGAATCTGTCCACTTCTTCCAGATTGTCCGTTTTATTGTCATTTAGTTGCTCATAACTGTGGTGTTGGAGAAGACTTTTGAGAGTCCCTTGGACTGATAGGAGATCAAACCAGTCAATCCTGAAGGAAATCAGTCCTGAATATTCTTTGGAAGGATTGATGTTGAAGCTGAAATTCCAATATTTTGACCACCTGATTCAAAGAACTGATTCATCAGAAAAGACCCTGATGCTGGGAAAGATTGAAGGCAGGAGGAAAGGGGATGACAGAAGATGAGATCTTTGGATGGCATCACCAACGTGATGGATATGAATTTGAACAAGCTCCGGGAGTTGGTGGTGGACAGGGAAGCCTGGCATGCTGCAGTCCATGGGGTCGCAAAGAGTCAGACATGACTGAGTGATTGAGATGAAATGAACTGAATAGCCTCTTATGATCCTTTGTATTTCTGCATTGTCTGTTGTAGCTACTTTTTCATTTCTAACATTGCTGATGTGATTCTTCTCTCTCTCTCTCTCTCTCTTTCTTTTTTTTTTTTTTGATATTTCTGGCTAAAGATTTGCTAATTTTATCTTCTCAAGGAACCAGCTTTTAGTTTTATTAATCTTTAGTATTGTTCCCTTCATTTCTTTTTCATTTATATCTCCTCTGATCTTTATGATTTCTATCCTTCTGCTAACTTTGAAGTTTTTTAATTCTTTTTTTTCCTATTGTTTTAGGTGTAAAGTTAGGTTATCTATTCAATGTTTTTCTTGTTTCTTGAGGTAGGATTGCATTGTTATAAACTTCCCCCTTAGATCTGCTTTTGCTTCATCCTATAGGTTATCATGTTTTTTTGTCATTTGTTTGTAGGAAGTTTTTTATTTTCCCTTTGATTTCTTCAGTAACCTGTTCATTATGTAGAAGTGTATTGTTTAATCACCATGTGTTTGTATTTTTTACAGGTTTTTTCCCCCATAATTGATATCTAGTCCCAAAGCATTGTGCTTAGAAAAGATACTTGATACAATTTCAATTTTCTGAAATTTACTGAGGTTTGATCTGTGATGCAAGATTTGGTCTATCCTAGAAAATGTTCCATGTGCACTTGAGAAGAAAGTACATTCTTCTGTATTTGGATGGAATGTCCTGAAGATATCAATTAGATCCATCTGGTCTAATTTGTCATCTAAGACTTGTGTTTCCTTATTAGTTTTCTGTTTTGATGCTATCTTCATTGGTGTAAGTGGTGTGTTTATGTGGTAATAATTTACTATTCGGAGAAGGCAATGGCACCCCACTCCAGTACTCTTGCCTGGAAAATCCCATGGACGGAGGAGGCTGGTAGGCTGCAGTCCATGGGGTCGCTAAGAGTTGGACAGGACTGAGCGACTTCACTTTCACTTTTCACTTTCATGCATTGGAGAAGGCAATGGCAACCCACTCCAGTGTTTTTGCCTGGAGAATCCCAGGGATGGCAGAACCTGGTGGGCTTCCATCTATGGGGTCACACAGAATCGGAAACGACTGAAGTGACTTAGCAGAAATTTACTATTATTAGTAAAGGAGTGGTGCGTTGGCTGTGCATAAGCAGGAGGGCCCAGAAGAGCTACTCCATGTTCAAGGTCAGGAGGGGCGGCAGTGAAGAGATAACCCTCGTCCAAGGTAAGGAGCAGCGGCTGTGCTTTGCTGGAGCAGCCGTGAAGAGATACCCCATGTCCAAGTTAAGAGAAACCCAAGTAAGACAGTAAGTGTTGCGAGAAGGCATCATAGGGCAGACACACTGAAACCATAATCACAGAAAACTAGTCAATCTAATCACACAGACCACAGCCTTATCTAACTCAGTGAAATGAAGCCATGCCCTGTGGAGCCACCCAAGATGGGAGGGTCATGTTGGAGAGGTCTGACAGAATGTGGTCCACTGGAGAAGGGAATGGCAAACCACTTCAGGATTCTTGACTTGAGAGCCCATGAACAGTATGAAAAGGCAAAATGATAGGATACTGAAAGAGGAACTCCCCAGGTTGGTAGGTGCCCAATATGATACTGGAGATCAGTGGAGAAATAACTCCAGAAAGAATGAAGGAATGGAGCTAAAGCAAAAACAACACCCAGTTGTGGATGTGACTGGTAATAGAAGGAAGGTCGGATGCTATAAAGAGCAATATTGTATAGGAACCTGGAATGTTAGATCCATGAATCAAGGCAAATTGGAAGTGGTCAAACAGGAGATGGCAAGAGTGAATGTTGACATTCTAGGAATCAGCGAACTCAAATGGACTGGAATGGGTGAATTTAACTCAGATGGCCATTATATCCACTATGGTGGGTAATAATCCCTTAGAAGAAATGGAGTAGCCATCATGGTCAACAAAAGAGTCCGAAATGCAGTACTTGGATGCAATCTCAAAAACGACAGAATGATCTCTGTTCGTTTCCAAGGCAAACCATACAATATCACAGTAATCCAAGTCTATGGCCCAACCAGTAACACTGAAGAAGCTGAAGTTGAACAGTTCTATGAAGACCTACAAGACCTTTTAGAACTAACACCCCAAAAAGATGTCCTTTTCATTATAAGGGACTGGAATGCAAAAGTAGGAAGTCAGGAAACACCTGGAGTAACAGGCAAATTTGGCCTTGGTGTACAGAATGAAGCAGGGCAAAGGCTAATAGAGTTCTGCCAAGTGAACGCACTTGTCATAGCAAACACCCTTTTCCAACAACACAAGAGAAGACTCTACACATGGACATCACCGGATGGTCAACATGGAAATCAGATTGATTATATTCTTTGCAGCCAAAGATGGAGAAACTCTATACAGTCAGCAAAAACAAGAGCAGGAACTGACTGTGGTTCTGATCATGAACTCCATATTGCCAAATTCAGACTTAAATTGAAGAAAGTAGGGAAAACAATTAGACCATTCAAGTATGACCTAAGTCAAATCCCTTATGATTATGCAGTGGAAGTGAGAAAAAGATTTAAGGGACTATACCTGATAGACAGAGTGCCTGATGACATTGTACAGGAGACAGGGATCAAGATCATCCCCATGGAAAAGAAATGCAAAAAGCAAAATGGCTCTCTGGGGAGGCCTTACAAATAGCTGTGAAAGGGAGAGAAACAAAAAGCAAAGGAGAAAAGGAAAGATGCAAACATCTGAATTCAGAGTTCCAAAGAATAGCAAGGAGAGAAAAGAAAGCCTTCCTCAGCAATTGATGCAAAGAAATGGAGGAAAACAACAGAATGGGAAAGACTAGAGATCTCTTCAAGAAAATTAAAGATACCAAAGGTACATTTCATGCAAAGATGGGCTCGATAAGGGACAGAAATGGTATGGACCTAAAAGAAGCAGAAGATATTAAGAAGAGGTGACAAGAATACACAGAAGAACTGTACAAAAAAGAGGTTCATGACCAAGATAATCACGATGGTGTGATCACTCACCTAGAGCCAGACATCCTGGAATGTGAAGTCAAGTGGGCCTTAGAAAGCATCACTATGAACAAAGCTAGTGGAGGTGATGGAATTACAGTTGAGCTTTTTCAAATCCTGGAAGATGATGCTGTGAAAGTGCTGCACTCAATATGCCAGCACATTTGGAAAACTCAGCAGTGACCACAGGACTGGAAAATGTCAGTTTTCATTCCAATCCCAAAGAAAGGCAATGCCAAAGAATGCTCAAACTACCACACAATTGCACTTATCTCACACGCTAGTAAAGTAATGCTCAAAATTATTCAAGCCAGGCTTTAGCATAGGTGAACTGTGAACTTTCAGATGTTCAAGTTGATTTCAGAAAAGGCAGAAGAACCAGAGATCAAATTGCCAACATCCGCTGAATCATGGAAAAAGCCAGAGAGTTCCAGAAAAACATCTATTTCTGCTTTATTGACTATGCCAAAGTCTTTGACTGTGTGGATCACAATAAACTGTGGAAAATTCTGAAAGAGATGGGAATACCAGACCACCTGACCTGCCTCTTGAGAAACCTGTATGCAGGTCAGGAAGCAACAGTTAGAACTGGACATGGAACAACAGACTGGTTCCAAATAGGAAAAGGAGTACGTCAAGGCTGTATATTGTCACCCTGCTTATTTAACTTATATGCAGAGTACATCATGAGAAATGCTGGGCTGGAAGAAGCACAAGCTGGAACAAGATTGCTGGGAGAAATGTCAATAACCTCAGATATACAGATGACACCACCCTTTTGGCAGAAAGTGAAGAGGAACTAAAAAGCCTCTTGATGAAAGTGAAAGCAGAGAGTGAAAAAGCTGGCTTAAAGCTCAGCATTCAGAAAATGAAGATCATGGCATCTGGTCCCATCACTTCGTGGCAGATAGATGGGGAAACAGTGTCAGAGTTTATTTTTTGGGCTCCAAAATCACTGCAGATGGTGACTGCAGCCATGAAATTAAAAGATGCTTACTCCTTGGAAGGAAAGTTATGACCAACCTAGATAGCATATTTGGAGCAGGCAATGGCACCCCACTCCAGTACTCTTGCCTAGAAAATCCCATGGATGGAGGATCCTGGCAGGCTGAAGTTCATGGGATCCTGAAGCGACTTCACGATCTGAGTGACTTCCCTTTCACTTTTCACTTTCATGCATTTGAGAAGGAAATGGCAACCCACTCCAGTGTTTTAGCCTGGAGAATCCCAGGGACGGGGGAGCCTGGTGGGCTGCCATCTATGGGGTCGCACAGAGTCGGACACGACTGAAGCGACTTATCAGCAGTAGCAGTAGCAGATAGCATATTGAAAAGCAGAGACATTACTTTGCCAACAAAGTTCCATCTAGTCAAGGCTATGGTTTTTCCAGTGGTCATGTATGGATGTGAGAGTTGGACTGTGAAGAAAGGTGAGCACCGAAGAATTGATGCTTTTGAATTGTGGTGTTGGAGAAGACTCTTGAGAGTCCCTTGGACTGCAAGGAGATCCAACCAGTCCATCCTAATGGAGATTGTCCTGGGTGTTCATTGGAAGGACTGATGCTGAGACTGAAACTCCAATACTTTGGCCACCTAATTCGAATAGTTAACTCATTGGAAAAGACCCTGATGCTGGGAGGGATTGGGGGCAGAAGCAGAAGTTGATGGCAGAGGATGAGATGGCTGGATGGCATCACCGACTCGATGGACATGAGTTTGATTGAACTCTAGGAGTTGGTGATGGACAGTGAGGCCTGGCTTGCTGTGATACATGAGGTCGCAAAGAGTTGGACACAACTCAGCGACTGAACTGACTGACTGACTGACTGATATTCGTATTCCTATTGCCATTTTGTTAATTTTTTGGGGTTTGCTTTTGTATATGTTGTTCTTCAGTGTGTTTCCTGTTTATATAAGTACATTTAACATTTGTTATAAAGCTGGTTTGGTGGTATTAAATTCTGTTCATATTTGCTTGTCTGTAAAGTGTTTGTTTTCTCCATCAATTTTAAATGACATCCTTGCTGATTAGAGTAATCTTCGTTTTAGATGTTTCCCTTGAAGTAATTTAATTATATCCTGCCATTCCCTTCTGGCCTGCAGAATTTCTGCAGAAAGATCAGCTGTTAATTGTATGGGATTTCCCTGGTGTATTACCTGTTGCTTTTCACTTGCTGCTTTTAATATTCCTTCTTTGTGTTTAGTCTGTATTAGTTTGATTAGTATGTCTTGACATGTTTTCCTTGGGTTTATCCTGTATGGGACTCTTTTCGTTTTTTGAACTTGATTGACTATTTCCCATGTTGGGGAAATTTTCACCTATAATCTCTTCAAAAAATTTCTCCTACTGTTTCTTTTTCTCTTCTTCTTCTGTGACCCCTATAATTTGAATGTTGGTGTGTTTAATATTTTCCTAAGCGGTCTCTGAGACTATCCTCAGTTCTTTTCATTCTTTTCCTTTATTCTGCTCTTTGGCAGTTGTTTCATCCATTCTATCTTCCATCTCACTTATCCATTCTTCTGGCCCAGATATTCTGCTATTGATTACTTCTATATTATTTTTAATTTCAATAATTGTGTTGTCTGTCTCTCTTGTTTATTCTTTATTTCCTCTAGCTCATTGTTAATGCATTAATTGATTCTTACCTTTTCTCCATTTCATTCTTCAGGTTTGGGATCATACTTTATATCATTTCTGTGAATTCTTTTTAGGTAATTTGCCTATTTCCTCTTCGTTTATTTGCACTTGTGTGTCTCTATGTTGTTCCTTCATTTCTGAAATATTTCTCTGCATTTTAATTTTTTTAACTTAATTGTGTTTGAGTTCTCCTTTTCTCAGGCTTTAAGGTCAAATTCCTTCTTCCTTTTAGTTTCTGCCCTCGGTGGGTCAAGCTAGTGCAGTATTTTGTGTAGGCTCTGTGTAGGACAACATTTTGCTTGCTTTCTGCTGGGATAAGGTGAGTTGTCCCCCTCGCCCCCAGATGGGCATGCCTGTGTTGTGTGCTGATTATTGAGTTTGTATTTTTATCTTGTTTGCTGTTTGGATGAGATATCCTGCACTGGATGCTGCCTGAAGTTGGGTGCTGACAGGTCTTAAATACAGGTGGATGATTTGTGGGAGTTCTCACTAATTAATACTCCATAGAGTTAGGAGTTCACTCACAGTCTGTGGTCTTGTAATCAGCCCTCCCATTTCAAAGGCTCAGGGCCCGATCTCTGACTGTGAATGGGGATTCTACAGGTGGTTTCCTTATGGCATTAAAGGTAATTACAACAAAAACAGAAAAACAAAAATCAAGAAACAAGAGATGAACCCCAGACAAATGGCAAATACAAAATCAGGCAAATAATAGCAAAAACATTGGAGTACACACATGCATACGCATTTATATCCATAAAGAAAACCGAAATAGTCCAAAAATAAAGTATAATAGATTAACCCAGTGAGCAAAGGAAATAAAAAATTATATCAACCAGTTAAAAACAAAACTAACTAAAGCACAAACTGGAAAACAAAACCAAAGCAAGGTGCCAACTGGGAAATAAAGCAATGAAAACAAAATAAACTACCAATCATGGTGAGGAAAAAAAAAGAAAAGGAAATAATAAAAATGCAATTTAAATAGAATTAGATAAAGAAGATTATATATATGTATATATATATGTGTATATATATATATATATATATATATATGAATAGCTACAACAGAAAAATAACAATAGGAAAAGCAAACAAAAGAAAAGATGTAGAAAAAAATAAAAATTTGAGAATTAACAACAACAACAAAAAAAACCATAGACCTGCAAAAGGCCAACATAGAGGCAGAAGTATATAAAAGAAATAAAATGTGTGATTAAAACATATTTAATAGTATTAATAAAATCAACAATTACAGCAACAGAGAAAAAAAGGAAAAAGAAAAAAGAACAACTACAGAACACGTCAAAATATAAGAATAATATATGTTTCTCTTGAATTTCCACTGTTAGCATTGTTTCTCCTTTGTGAGTCTGTCCCAATGAGACCAGGTGTGGAGGTGCCACAGCTGCTTGGGTCGCAGGGGCCCTAGCAGCACCAGGTACTCAGGGGAGCTGGCTGCTAAGGCAGCAGGAAATATGGTGCTCTTTTTTTTTTTTTTTTTCCAGCCTCTGGCAACTCTATCCCAGTGGGGATCAAGCATGGAGGTGATGCAGTTGCTTGGATCTTGGGGACCTGGGAAATGTCAGGTATACAGGGGAACTGGTGGCTATTGTCACAGGAGATATGGTGATATTAGGGCTTCTAGCATCTAGAAGTTTTGCCCCAGTGAGGATTCAGTGTGGAAGTGGCACGGCTACTTGGATAGCAGGGACCCGGCAGCACCAAGTGTTCAGGGACACTGACTGCCTCAGTCACGGGAGCTATGACCTTATCAGAATCTTTTTCTAGTCCCTGGAAGCTGGCAATCAGAAGATCTCTTTAACTGATCATTCTGTGTTGCTCGACCTGTTCAGGCACTTACAGGGCCCCCTGGGTGAGGGTCTTTGTTGCTCAGTTCATCAGGCACTTAAAGGGGCCTCTGGACTTGGGTCTTTCTCTGTTGTTCCACACATCAGAAACTTAAAGGGGAAGCCTCTCTGGGGTCTTTATTGTTCTGGTGCCAGTGCTGGGGTGTGGGGAGAGAGAAGCTAGAGTGATGGCTCCACTCCCTGCATGTGACTGAGTAGTATCGCCTCACATCCATGACTGCTTGATATTTCTCCACAGGCATTTCCCACTGCAATCTCCTCCTTCACGTCCCCTTGGGCCATCTCCCTGCAGTCAACAGCAGACCTCACCCTGGGATTGCTCTCCAATCTCTATGCTCCAGCTCCTAGTCGTTGTGCTTTCTATGGGACTTGTGTCCTTGTCCAGGATATGTATGGCTGCAGCAAGGCTTATCTGTGTGATTCTCATTTCACTCAGACTGTCACAGATGAGCTATTTTATGCTCAGCCTCAAATGCTTCTCCTCTGTCCCAAATAATTGCCCTGATGTGGGGATCTAACACCTGTTTCAGTTCCCCCATCCCCCAGGCATGGGTCTTGTCCTTCTCACTCTTCTCTTTCCCCCCCTACTTCCTTCATCCTACTAAGTTTTGCATGGTTCTGTATGTTCTTTTCCTGTGGTCATGTACTCCTGCCCGCTTTCAGCTGGTGTTCTGCAAGATCTGTGTCTGAAGGTGTATTCCTACTGTATCCGTGGAGAGAGAAGTACTCCACATCTACCTACTCCTCCACCATCTTGTTCTTATCCAATGTACTCTTTAATTCTCACTGCATTTAATGGTTTTTTAATATAAAAATGCAGTTGTAGGAATCAGGTTCCCTAACTTCAGACTGTACTATAAAGCTACAGTAATCAATACAGTATGGTACTGGCACAAAAATAGAAATATAGATTAATGGAACATAGAAAACTCAGAAATAAACCCATGCACCTCTCATCATGAAATCTATGACAAAAGAGGTAAGAAAATACAATGGAGAAAAGACAGTCTCTTCAATAGGTGGGGTTGGGAAAACTGGACAGTTTCATGTAAAATAATTACATTAGAACACTCCTTAACACCATACACAAAGGTAAACTCAAAATGGATTAAAGATATAAATGTAAGGCCAGATACCATAAAACTCTTAGCAGAAGCCATAGGCAGAAGACCCTTTGACAAATCATAGCAAGTTCCTCTTTGACCTATCTTCTTGAATAATGGAAATAAAAATAAACAAATGAGACCTAATTAAACTTAAAAGCTTTTACACAGCAAAGGAAACCAACTTTAGACAAGATGAAAAGACAACTCTCAGAATGTGAGACAATAATTGCAAATGACAAGGGATTAATATCCAAAATATATAAGCAGGTCATGCAGGTCAATATCATAAAAACAAACAACCCAATCAAGAAATGGGCAGAAAACCTTAACAGACATTTCTCCAAAGAAGACATACAGATGTCCAACAAACACATGAAAATATGCTCACCATCACTAATTATTAGAGAAATTCAAAACAAAACTACAAGAAGGTGTCACTCTATACTGGGTCAAAATGAAAGTGAAAATGTTAGTTGCTCAGTTGTGTCCAACTCTTTATGATCCCGTGGACTGTAGCCTGCTAGGCTCCTCTCTCCATGGGATTCTCCCGTCAATAATACTGGAGAGGGGCGCCATTCCCTTTTCCAGGGGATCTTCCCAACCCAGGGATGGAACTGGTCAAAATGGGCTTCATAAAAAAATTACAAACAATAAATCTTGGAGAGGATTTAGAGAAAAGGAAACCCTCTTATGCTATTGATGGGAATATAAATTGATACAACCACTATGGAGAATAGTATGTATATTCTTTAAAAAAATAAAAATACAACTGCAATATGACCCAGCGATCCTGCTCCTGGGAATATACCCAGACAAAACTGTATCTCTAAAAATACATGTACCACAATGTTCATTGCAGCACTATTTACAATAGTTAGGTTGTGGAAGCAACTTAAATGTTCATCAACAGAGGAATGGATAAAGAAGATGTGGTATATATATACAATGAAATATTAGTCATAAAATGAATGAAATTGGTTCATTTGCAATGATGTGGATGGACCTAGAGACTCATATGGTCTTTACATATATATATATATATATATATATATATATATATATATATATATATTTGGGACTTATAAAAAATGGCATAGATGATCTTATTTACAAAGCAGAAATAGAGACACAGACATAGAGAACAAATGTATGGACACCACGGGAGAAAGCAGGTGGGGTAACAATTCAATCAATTGGGAGATTGAGATTGATGTATATACACTACTATGTATAAAATAGATAACTAATGAGAACTTACTATATAGCACAGGGAACTCTACTTGGTGCTCTGTGGTGATTTAAATGGGAAGAAAATCCAAAAAAGAGGTCATATATGTATATGTGTGGCTGACATACTTTGCAGTACAGTGGAAAATGACAGCAATGTAAAGCAACTATAATCCAACTAAAAAAAAGTTTCTATAATATTTCTTTGTTGAATCTTTCATTTTGTTCATGTATTGTTTTCCCTAATTTCATTTAATTGTACCTCTGTATTTTCTTGTAGTTCACTGAATTTTAGAGGATTTTTCTAAATTCTTTGTCAGGCCAATTCACATATCCCCATGTCTTTGAAGTTTGTAATTGAAGTTTCATTATTTTCCTTTGTTTGAGTCACATTTCCTTGATCATTCATGATTTTTGTGGTTCTATGTTGATGCCTAAACTTTGATAAAGTAGCAACCTCTTTTAGTCTTTAGAAACTGGCTTCAGTAGACAAAGTCCTTCAATAATCAGCCTGTCTATAGATTATGCATAGGCCATCTAATGGTATTCGTGGGAATGTTTGCTGCTTGTATCCTTTTTGGGTTAGTCTGGTGCATGATCAGTAAGTGGGAAAACCTGGTATATGATTACATGGAGACCAGCCTGGTGCCTAGGAACATGGAGACAGCTTGGACCCGGGGTTCAATAGAGTAGGCCTGATCTTTTGTTTTTTGTGTGATGGGCATGAGACCTTACTGTACATGGAAAAGCCTGGATCCTGTGTAACCAGGCACCAGTGATCACTGGGGTGATCCCCATGTCTGGGTCTGTGAGGGCCAGCCTGGGACTGGGGAATTCTGGAAGCCAGGGTCTGTGGGAGGCAGTCTAGAGTCTAAATCCATGAGTCTCAACCTGGCATTGAGGTAGGCTAGGAGTCTGGGTTCACTGGTGTTCTCTTAGGGCTTGGGTTTGTGGGAGCCCATCAAGAACTTGAGGCTACAGTAGCCCTCTGAGGCCATCTGAACTAGCATACATAAGAGTGAATCTGGGAGCATGAAGCTGAGGAAACCACTTGGAGTTTCTGGAGACATCTGGGGCCATTGAGCTGGTAGGTGCATAATAGAGCTGAGGGGCCTGGATTCATAGGCGTCTGCTTTGAACCTGGTGCCATAAGATTCACCTAAGACCTCTGGATCCTGAAGAACCTGCTAAAACTAGAAGATCCTATGGTAATCCATGGGTCTACATTCATGGAATCCTACTGGGAACTTGGTGTTAATTTACAGGACATACTCTGAGCATATGTTAAATAAACAGGGTGATGATATACAGCCTTGTTGTACTCCTTACCAGTGAACCAGTCCATTGTTCCATGTCCAGTTCTAAGTGTTGCTTCTTGACCTGCATATGTTTCTTAGGAGGCAGGTAAGGTGGTCTGGTATTCCAATCTCTTTAAGAATTTTCCACAGTTTGTTTTGATCCACACAAAGGCTTTCACATAGTCAATGAAGCAGAAGTGGATGCGTTTTTGGAATTTCTTTGCTTCTTCTATGATACAGAGGATTTTGTCAATCTGATCTCTGGTTCCTCTTCCTTTTCTAAATCCAGCTTGTACATCTGGAAGTTCTCAGTTCACATAATGCTAAAGCCTAGCTTGAAGGGTTTTGAGCATAATCCTGCTAGCATGTTATATGAATGCAATTGTATGATAGTTTGAACATTTTTTGAGATTGCCTTTATTTTGGATTGGAATGAAAACTGACCATTTCCAGTCCTGTGGCCACTGCTGAGTCTTCCAAATTTTCTAGCTCATTAAGTGAAGTATTTTAACAGCATCATTTTTAGCTAGCTTTGTTTTTAGTAATGCTTCCTAAGGCCCAATTGACTTCACACTTCAGGGTGTCTGGCTCTAGGTGAGTGACCATACCATTATGGTTATACGGGTAATTAAAAGCTTTTTTTGTGCAGTTCTTCTGTGTATTCTTGCTACATCTTCTTACTCTCTTCTTCTTCCGTTAGGTCCTTGTCCTTTCTCTCCTTTAGCCCATCTTTGCATGAAATGTTCCCTTGGTATCTCCAGTTTTCTTTAAGAGATCTCTGGTCTTTCCCATTCTATTGTCTTCCTCTATTTTTTGCATTGTTCACTAAAGAATATACTATATCCTAATATTAGAGCTTGATATTGGAAAATGTGATGTCTTCCACTTTGTTGTTTCTCACAATTGCTTTGGCTTTTCAGAGTATTCTGAGGTTCCATACGACACCACCCTTATGGCAGAAAGTGAAGAGGGACTAAAAAGCCTCTTGATGAAAGTGAAAGAGGAGAGTGAAAAAGTTGTCTTAAAGCTCAACATTCATAAAACTAAGATCATGGCATCTTGTCCCATCACTTCATGGCAGATAGATGGGGAAACAGTGGAAATAGTGTCAGACTTTGATTTTCTGGGGTCCAAAATCACGGCAGATGATGACTGCAGCCATGAAATTAAAAGACGCTTACTCCTTGGAGGAAAACTTATGACCAGCCTAGACAGCAGAGATATTACTTTGCCAACAAAGGTACATATAGTCAAGGCTCTGGTTTTTCCAGTGGTTATGTATAGATGTGAGAGTTGGACTGTGAAGCAAGCTGAGCACCAAAGAACTGATGTTTTTGAACTGTGGTGCTAGAGAAGACTCTTGCGAGTCCCTTGGACTGCAAGGAGATCCAACCAGTCCATCCTGAAGGAGACCAGTCCTGGGTGTTCATTGGAAGGACTGATGCTGAGGCTGAAACTCCAATACTTTGGGCACCACATGCGAAGTGTTGACTCACTGGGAAAGACCCTTATGCTGGGAGGGATTGGGAGCAGGAGGAGAAGGGGAAGACCGAGGATGAGATGGCTGGATGGCATCACTGACTCTATGCACATGAGATCTGGTGAACTCCGGAAGTTGGTGATGGACAGGGATGCCTGGCGTACTGCGATTCATGGGGTCGCAAAGAGTCGGACACGACTGAGGAACTGAACTGAACTGAACTGATAAATATTAATATTGTTTTATTTACTTATACAAAAATGCCATTGAATACTTATAGGGATTGCATTGAATCTACAAATGGGTTAGGGTATTATGGATATTTTAGCAATATTGAAACTTCCAATTCATGTGTATGGATATTTTAAATTTATTTTTGCCTCAATCAACTTCTTTCATCAGTGTTTTGCAGTTTTCAGTGTAAATACTAATCAATTCCTTTGTTAAATTTATTCCTAGATGTCTTATTTTTTTTTATGCTTTTTGTAAATGTTTCAACTCTTTTTAAGATAATTTATGTTAATATATAGAAATGCAACTGATTTTTTAATGTAATTTTGTATCTGGAAACTGCTGATTTTTTAAAACTAGATCTGTTTTTTTTTTTTTTTTGAGTCTAGGATTTTTGTATATAAATCATGTTATTTGCAAATACAGACAATTTTATTTCTTCATTTCCAATTCAGATCTTTTTTATTTTTCTTGTCAGATTGCTCTGTCTGGGACTTCTAATTCTGCATTGAACAAAAGCTGTGAGAGTGGGCATTCTTGTCTTGTTTCTGATTTTTTGAGTACAGTTTTCACACTTTCATCATTGAGTGTGATGTTATCTGTGAGCTTGTCATCTATGGCCTTTATTTTTGAAACATGTTCCTTCTATAAATAGACATTTCTCCAAAGAAGACATACAGATGGCTAACAAACACATGAAAAGATGCTCAACATCACTCATTATCAGAGAAATGCAAATCAAAACCACAATCAGGTACCATTTCACGCCAGTCAGAACGGCTGCAATCCAAAAGTCTACAAGCAATAAATGCTGGAGAGGGTGTGGAGAAAAGGGAACCCTCTTACACTGTTGGTGGGAATGCAAACTAGTACAGCCACTATGGAGAACAGTGTGGAGATTCCTTAAAAAACTGGAAATAGAACTGCCATACGACCCAGCAGTCACACTGCTGGGCATATACACCGAGGAAACCAGAATTGAAAGAGACATGTGTACCCCAATTTTCATTGCAGCACTGTTTATAATAGCCAGGACATGGAAGCAACCTAGATGTCCATCAGCAGATGAAAGGATAAGAAAGCTGTGGTACATATACACAATGGAGTATTAATCAGCCATTAAAAAGAAAACATTTGAATCAGTTCTAACGAGGTGGATGAAACTGGAGCCTATTATACAGAGTGAATTAAGCCAGAAAGAAAAATACCAATACAGTATACAAACACATATATATGGAATTTAGAAAGATGGTAATGACAACCCTATATGCGAGACAGCAAAAGAGACACAGATGTATAGAACAGTCTTTTAGACTCTGTGGGGAGGGGGATGATTTGGGAGAATGGCATTAAAACATGTATAATATCATATAAGAAATGAATTGCCAGTGCAGGTTCTATGCAGGATACAGGAAGCTTGGGGCTGGTGCACTGGGATGACCCAGAGGGATGGTATGGGGAGGGAGGTGGGAGGGGGTTCAGGATGGGGAACACGTGTACACCCATGGCGGATGCATGTTGATGTATGGCGAAACCAATACAATATTGTAAAGTAAAATAATAATAATAATAATAAGTAAAAACAAAATACAATTCCCCAAAAACAATTTTTTAAATACTGAACAGGTGAGGAAATTTGTCCAAAGAGTTTTCTGCATCTATTGAGATGTTCACATGATTTTTGTGTATTGTTTTCTTTATCCACTCAGGTGTTCTAAAGCATTTGATTAAAGAATTAAATCTATTTACATTTAAAATAATACTTCATAGATAATACTTTTATAATTTTATTGTCTTTTCTGTTTTGTTGATCCACTTTTCCTTGTTTCTTATCCATATATCTGTGTATGTGTGTGTCCGTGTGTATGTATATGTGATTTGATTTCACTTGGTACCAGTGTGATTTGACTTCCTTATTATGTCATTTGGTATAATTACTACAGGTTTTTCCCTTGTGGCTATCATGAGGCTTACATAAATTTTCTTAAAATTATAACATCCTATTTTAAACTGGTAACAATTTAGCTTTGGTAGCATTTCTAATCTTTATTCTCTTACTTGTCCAATCCTCACATTTTAGATTGTTGATGGTACAGATTACATATTTTTACATTGTGTAACTAATAGCAGATTATTTTAACTTTAATAGACTTGTTTGTTAATTTTAACCTAGAGTTGTAAGTAAACTATATACACCATTACAATATTAAACTTTCCTGGTGGCCCAGATGGTAAACAAATGCAGGAGACATGGTTGGATTGAATAGCAACCCACTTCAGTGTTTTTGCCTTAAAAACATCCATGGATAGAGGATCGTGGTGAGCTACAATTCATACAGTCCATAGGGTTGCAAAGAGTCAAACATGATGGAGCGGCTAACAGTTTCACTTTCACCCTATTACCATATTATGAAATATAAATTTGACTATATGTTTACCATAATAAGTGAGTTTTACTAACTTCTTGTGTTTTTATAATGTCAGAATTCTTGTCCTTTTACTCAAAGAACTCCCTTTATCATTTCTAGTTAAACATGTCTAGTGGTAATGAATTTTCTCAGCATGTGTTCTTTCAGGGAAGTCTTCATAGCTTCTTCTCTTGTAAAAGAAGCTATATCTCTGCTCAGTATATAATTCTTTATGACAGTTTTTTTTTTTTCTTATAATACGTTGAATATTTTTTCCATCATTGCCTGGTCTAAAAAGCTTCAACTGAGAAATCCACTGCTGATATTATGGGGATTCCAATGTAACTTCTATCTTTTTTCTAGCTATTTTCAAAATTCCTCCTGTCTTTGACATTTAATAATGTAGTGATAATGTGTCTCAGTGTGTTTATATTTGCATACAACTTATTTGAGATCTTTTGGGTCTCATGGATCTAGATGTCCATTTCTCTCCTCATATTTGGGAAGTACACTGTCACCATTACTTTAAAATGTTTTCTTTTTCTACTCCTTCAGCTTGGGTTTCAACAAGAATGTTTTAGCTAGTAACATCTTTAAGCAGGTGTCACTTTCTACAAGAGTCTATTTTTGCAGTGAGGCCACTGTTCACACTCTTTGAAATTGGGAATGATGGTGCTTCTGGCTCAGGGCATTTGTATGGGATTGTTGCTTTGGTTTCCTGTACATTTGTGTCTTTTCTACTGTTGCCTGGATTCTCATGTCAGGCTCCCTAAACTCTCAGAGCTAGATGCTACACTCAGCAGTAGGCAGGTTATAAATTAACTTTCCTATTTTGGCAAGGTATCAGAACATACCTCAAGGCCTGCACTGATCATGGGGGAATCACATCAATAAGACTGTTCAAGAAGGCTGTATTAAGCTTTGGGCAGGACTATACATCATATTCTCTGCCCAGTTGGCATTGTAACATATGCTGTAGAGCTGACAAGTCTCTTTGCTTGAGAATCAGATGAAACAGACTTGTACACTAAGCTCCTTGTAGAGATAAGGCCACTATTTTGGCTCTTCAGATGCAGAACCATTGGTAAGTTTCTCTGCTCAAGTGTTACTTCAATTGAGGTTGCAGTGTGGGCTACCAAGATTTCTGGGAGCTCTGGTTAGGTTACAGTTTTAATTCAATTCATCACTGTCTCTGTGGTGCAGAGGGTGCTTCAGTCTCACCCCTGTGTTGTTGATTTTTTTCTCAGAAGTCTATGAAGGATTGTTAGTTGTTCTTGTGGAGGGGGTGAAATCAGGAATAAGCAATGTCATCACCTTAGTGACATCACTCTCTTTGTGCATTGGTTCCCAAAGTGTGGTTCTTACACCAACTCCACCAGCATCACTTGGGAAACTGTTACAAGCTACTGTTGATTCTTCATAGATATTAATCCTTTTTTAAATTTGAAGTTTGCAAATATTTTTTCTCAGTTTGTATATTTTCTTTACATCCTCATCACATGGTCTTACATAAAGAAAGCACTTTTATTTTTATGAGGTTTAATTAATCATTCTTTTCTATTATGGATTGTGTTTTGTTTTCAAAACTGAAAGCTCTGCCTAGCCCTAGATCAAGCCCTAGATCTCCAAATTTCTCCTATGATTTTTCAAAAAGTTTTATACTTTTACATTTGAATTAGTTATATATTTTGAATTAATTTTTTGTACAAGGCGTGAGGTACAGGTAATAAATTTTGACTTATATATGTCTCGATATTCCAGTATTATTAGTTGAAAAGTTGTCTTTCCTACATGAAATTGATTTCACATCTTTTCCAAAAATCATTTGAGCATATTGTGTGTGTCATTTCTGGGTACTCTATTGTATTCCATTGATCTATATGTCTATCCACAAGTACTACACTGTTTTGAATACTCTGGGTATATATGAAACCTTAATATTGAATAGAATGATCCATCCCATACTTTATCTTTTTGGTCAACATTGTTTGTGCCCCAAATGTCAAATCTTTGAGTTCTCTGAATTTGAACCAATTCCTCCCCTCTGGATCTGGGTTTGCTCATCTGTAATTGAATTATTCCATCATTCCATGGAGTTGGGAACACTATGAGCATCTATGTGAAAAACTGAAACATTAGTCTTCTGTACAACTTCCCAAATGTCTGCCTATAGTTCCTTTTCCCACAGTTCTTTTGAATGAGTCTGCCAATTGTTTTTTATTTACATTGGAAGCCAAATTACCAACCCATTAGTTACAGACCAAGAATCTGTGTAAATATGACATTATGTTAAATTTTCTTGTTTTACAGCCTAATATACTGCATATAATTCAGTGAATTGACTACTTTTACCTTCTCCAGTAGTGATTAACAATTCAGTTGTAACTGGGTTATAAGCTACTGCTTTCCAGCAATGAATTGTTCCTGCATACTTTGCTGATCCGCTTGTAAAGCAAGGATGTCTCTTTTCTGCTTCTGTTAAGGAGGCAAAAGGTTTTCCCCATCTAACTGGAGATTCTGTTATTCCAATCTTACTTATATAGAACCTCTTCTTTAAGCCTGTTCTCCAGTGCAGTCTGGAATTTCACAAATCTTTTCATGTAAGGCAGCCATGTCCTGTGGGCCTGACTTGGCTAGATCTTGAATATACAGTTTCCATTTAATTATACTGGACTCTTGGGCTTTACCAATCCTGTGGGTCTTGGGTGATCTTAGGATCCATTTCATAATTTGTACTTGCAGGCTTAATATGACTGTGTGACACACAGTAATTTATTCAGTGTCAATTAAAGCCCAGTGACATGCCAGTAACTGTTTTTCAGAGGTAGTATAATTTTTTCCAGCCACTGGGAACTTCCTACTCCAGAAGCCCAGAAGCTTCCACTCTTTAATTTATGGAATTATCAATTAAAGTCCCAATGATCATTTGAGAGATATTTTTTTTTTTTAATTATCATTTTAAGTGAGGCCACATATCCTTTTTGGTCCAGGAGTCTACCAGAGGTTGACCTATTTCTAACTGGTCCTTCTTAGATTTGCCCAAGTTTTTCCATGGAAAAAATCAGAATATTTACTTTTGTATTTCTCATCTTCAGTGTTTCTTGTCTGTTTTAGACTTTTAGGTTCCTGATTTTGTCCCTTCCTTTCTTCCTCAGTTATTTACTGATAAGTTTTCCTCACATTTAGCCCTTTCTTTTTATAAAATATTTCCCATAATTCACCTGTATTCATCATATCAATCTGTTTTCTTGAGATTCCCCTCCTCCCATTTTTATTAAGGAACTAGAGCATGTCCTTTCTGGTTAATTTGTCTGCCCCTTTTCCATCTGTCTCTTTTCTCTTTTTTCCTCAAATTCCATTCTCCCAAATCTTTTAACTGTTTCACTTTGTCAGCAACCTCAGAAATAGGATTTTGAATTTCATTTAATAGGAGAGTCAGAATTACATGTTTATAACTTGAAGAAGCAGTTTTGAAAACCCTGTTTCTAACTGGCACAATCTAAAGAGCATCAGACATACTGTCTGCTCATCTAATAAAAAAAGCACTTTTCATTGCTTCCTCCTTTAATCTCTGAGCAAAACCTTTAAAAGTGACCAGGGACAATCACTTTCAGGCCAGGAAGATTCTATAGGATATTTCTTGAGACATTCCTCAGTGACTATCTCTAATTAGTTGAAGTAGCCTTGATGATTTGCCTTAATCTCTAAAGGTTTGTTGTAAGAAAGAACTATTACTAATAGTAACAAACTTAAGGGCATCTCCATAATGAATCTTGCATCATGTATATGCACCACCCAGGAAATCAAAAGCCCTCCTGACCTTTGGGAAGATCCCCTGGAGAAGGAAATGGCAACCCAATCTAGTATTCTTGCCTGGGAAATCCCATAAACAGAGGAGCCTGGCAGGCTACAGTCCATGGAGCTTGCAAAAGAGTCAGACATGACTGATCAAATAAATAACAAGCTGACCTTTGAGTTAACCTGCCCAGAATATCGTTAATTTAATATTGGGTATAATCCTCCAAAATACTCTTCCTTGCTGCATTCCCTTTGGCATCCGACTCCATTTTACATAACCAAGCAGGCTGTGCCTTAAAACTATGCAATTTAGTTTCTTCCTTTAACTGAGGTGAATTTGTTTTCTGCCCTATGTCATCATCATCATCAGTTTCTGAGGATGAGTTGTCATCCCAGATCTCCCCATCCCAGATATCTGGGTCCCAATTCATTCCAACCTTAGCTAGGGCCAGGTGGACTTCCCTCTTATTTACTTTGTCCCACTATTTTAGATATTTGGCTTGGGCAACTTTAACAGCATTTTTTTTTTTCAACAACAGAATGGAAAATAGAGCTAACACAAAATTCTGGCATTTAACCGTCTTTGTAAGTCATATCAATCTTTCTCCAGTTGCACCTTTACTTCACCAAATTTCTTTTTAGTTTCATGTACCTGAAGGATCCAACCTCTCTGTCCCAGCTATGTACTTGTTTGCCCTTTCTAAAAAATCATGAGCTATGACAAGTAAGTGCTTCCCAGGTGGCACAGTGGTAAAATATCCACCTGCCAGTGCAGGAGATGCAAGAGATGCAAGTTTGATCCCTGGGTCAGGAAGATCCCCTGGAGTAGGAAATGGCAACTCTCTCTAGTATTCTTGCCTGGAAAATTCCATGGATAAAGGAAACAGTTCAAGCAGTCACAAATTGGAAGATAGTTCCTGATATGCAAGTAATATAGCAAGAAACAAACATATATATCATGAAATTGGAGAAACATTTGCATCCAGATTCAAGCAATACTGGGAGGTCCCTCAAACAGCAATTTGGAGTTTCCAATTAGAAGATCCCAGGGAATGTGTTCATCCCACAAGTGAGACCTCAGAGTACCATCCAAAGGAGTCCTGCTTTTATCACCAAGCCATAAGCTGATAGTCATCAGCTTATGTGAAAGGTGCACCTCTGGCTGTTATGCTAAATGCTTGTATTTCTAGTCTTAAGCCTCATAATGTTTGCTGATCCCTGGGAACTGGCCAGATTCCCAAGTCCAGGAGCTTTGTGACTTACTCCCTTCCTTATCTGTTGGTTCCCAAGACGTACTTTCACCATTTCTGCTGGTTAGCAGCTTGATATGCAATACATTTCAGGGTCTCTGTCCAGACAAAGGCCTCTTGTTGCCTCTGATACCTGAACAAGACTCTTCTATTAATTTTCCCAACACTACCACAATAAGTCTAGTTAATATTTGTCACTGCCATACATTATATCCCCATAATATTTGTTTTATAACTAAAAGTTTGTACCTTTACCTGTTTTGCTCATCCTACTACCCCCAAACTCTAGTCACCACCACTTTGTTTTCTCTATATATGAGTTAATGTTTTGTCTGACTGTTTCTTTAGACTTCACATGTAAGTGAGACCATATGGTATTTGTCTTTCTGAATGTTGAATTGTATGAATTCTTTGTATAGTTTGGATAGTAACCACTTATTTGATATATCTTTTGCAGATATGTTCTCCCATTCAGTAGATGGTCTTTTCATCTTGTTGGTAGTTTACTTTGCTGTTCAAAAGACTTTTAGTTTGGTGTAGTCTTGTTTGCTTATTTTTGCTTTGGTTTATCTTGCCTGAGGAAACAATCCAAAAAATATTGTTAAGACTGATGTCAATGAGTGTACTGCCCATGTTTTCTTCTAGAATTTAATGATTTCAGGTCTTACATTCAGGTCTTTAATCAGTGTTGAGTTAATTTTTATGAATGCTATAAGCTAGTATTCCTGTGTTATTATTTTGCAAGTGGTTGTTCAGTTTCTCCAACATTGTTTATTGAAGATACTATCTTTTCTCCATTATATGGTTTTACCTCTGATGTGAAGTGACTGACCATATATGTGTGGGCTTATTTCTGGGGCTCTGCATTCTGTTCCATTTATCTATGGATCTTTTTATGCTAATACTATATCATCTTGATTGCTATATCTTTGTAATATAGTTTGAAATCAGGAAGAGTGATGCATAAATCTTTAAATTTATTGTAAAGATTTCTTTGACTATTTGAGTTTTTTGTATTTCCATACAAATTTTAGGATTGTTAGACTTATTTCTGTGAAAAATGCCACTGAAATAAATTACACAAAGAAAACTGGAAAATCCACAAATGTGGAGATTAAGAAACATAGTACTGAACAACGAAGAGTTCAGAAAAAAATTTAAAATATACAAAATAAATATATTGAGAGAAACGAAAGTAGAAATACAATATAAAACTTAGGGGATGCAAAACAACAATTTTAAGATGGATGTTCATAGTGATAAATGCCTACATGAAGAAAAAAAAAAAAACTCAACTTAATTTTATACACCAAAGAACTAGAAAAATAAGAATAAATGATATACATCTACTATTGAAAGAAAAATGAGAAAAAACCCAAAAATGTGAAAATTAAACAGCATGCTACTAAAAATCAATGGGTCAATGAAGAAATCAGAAAATACCTCAAAACATATCAAAATTAAAAAATCTATGGAATCCAGCAAAAGCAGTTCTAAGAGAGAAGTTCATAGCAAAAAGGTCTTCTTCCAAAAATAAGAAAAATCACAAACAAACAAACTAATCTACAACACAAAGAGAAATTGAAAATGAACAAACAAACCCAATGTCAGTAGAATGAAAGAAATAATAAAGATCGGAGAAGAAATAAAATAGAGGTTAAAAATGACAGACAAGATCAATAAAACCAACAGTTGTGTTTTTGAAAAGGTGAATAAAATGGACAAACCTCTAGCCAAGCTGACTATGAAGAAAAGTGACAAACAAAATAAGAAATGAAAGAAAAGAAGTAACAACCAATACAACAGAAATACAAATAAAATCATAAGAGTACTACAAAAAGTTGTAGGCCAACAAATTGGACAACTTAAAATAAAAGAAAAAATTTCTATAAACTTAAGGTTGAATCAAGAAGAAACAGACTATTTAAAAAGACTGATCACTAGACATGAGATAGAACCTATTTTATTTTTTAAATTTATTTTATTTTATTATTTTTAATATAAATTTATTTTAATTGGAGGTTAATTACTTTACAATATTGTGGTGTGGTTTTTGCATACATCAACATGAATCAGACATGGCTGTACATGTGTCTCTCCATCCTGAACACCCCGCCCACCTCTCTCCCCACTCTATTCCTCTGGGTAGGCCCAGAGCACCAGCTTTGAGAGCCCTGCCTCATGCATTGGTCAAACTTGCATTGGTAATCTGTTTTATATATGGTAATATACATGTTTCAATGCTATTCTCTCAAATTGTCCCACACTTAACTTCTCTCACAGAGTCCAAAAGTCTGTTCTTTACATCTGAGTTTCTTTTGCTGTCTTGAATATAGTGTTATCATTACAGTTTTCCTGAATTCCTTATATGTGTGTTAATATACTCTACTGGTGTTTCTCTTTCTGCCTTTACTTTGTATAATAGGCTCCAGTTTCACCCACCTCATCAGAACTGACTCAAACACGTTCTTTTTATAGCTGAGTAATATTCCATTGTGCATATATACCATACTTTCTTATCCATTTATCTGCCAATGGACATCTAGATTGCTTCCATGTCCTAGCTATTGTAAACTGCTGCAATGAACACTGGGGTATATGTGTCTCTTTCAGTTCCGGTTTCCTCAGTGTGTATGTCCAGCAGTGGGATAGCTGGGTCATATGGCAGTTGTATTTCCAGTTTATTAAGGAATCTATGCACTGTTGTCCATAGTGATGGCACTAGCTTGCATTCCCACCAACAGTGTAAGAGGGTTCCCTTTTCTCCATGCCCTCTCCAGCATCTATCGTTTGCAGACTTTTTGATGGCAGCCATTCTGACCGACATGAGATGCTATCTCATTGTGATTTTGATTTACATTTCTCTGATACTGAGTGATGTTGAGCATCTTTTCATGTGTTTGTTAGCCATCTGTATGTCTTCTTTGGAGAAATGTCTGTTTAGGTCTTTGGCCCACTTTTTGATTTGGTCATTTATTTATCCGGTATTGAGTTGCATGAGCTGCTTGTATATCTTGGAGATTAATTCTTTGTCAGTTTCTGCATTTGCTATTAATTTCTCCCATTCTGAGAGTTGTCTTTTTATCCTCCTCATAGTCTACTTCGTTGTGCAAAAGCTTTTAAGTTTAATTAGGTCCCATTTGCTTATTTTTGCTTTTTATTTCCATTACTCTGGGAGGTGGGTCATAGAGGATCTTGCTGTGATTTATGTCGAGTGTTCTGCCTATGTTTTCCTCTAATTGTTTTATAGTTTCTGCTCTCACATTTATATCTTTAATATATTTTGAGTTTATTTTTGTGTATGGTCTTAGAAAGTGTTATAGTTTCATTCTTTTATGGGTGTTTGACAATTTTTCCCATAATCACTTGTTAAAGAGAATGTCTTTTCTTCATTGTGTATTTTTTCCTTCTTTGTCAAAGATAAGGTGTCCATAGGTGTTTATGTAGATTAATCTCTTGGTTTTCTCTTTTGTTCCATTGATCTATATGTCTATCTTTATGCCAGTACCATACTGTCTTGATGACAGTAGCTTCGTAGTATAGTCTGAAATCAGGCAGGTGGATTCCTCCACTTCCCTTCTTCTTTCTCAAGATTGCTTTGGCTATTAGAGGTTTTGTGTGTTTCCATATGAGTTTTGAAATTATGTGTTCTAGTTCTGTGAAAAATACCATTGGTAGCTTGATAGGGATTGCATTCAATCTATAGATGTCTTTGGATGGTATATATATTTTCACTATACTAATTCTTCCAATCCATGAACATGGTGCATTTCTTCATTTATTTGTGTCATCTGTGATTTCTTTCATCAGTGTTTTGTAGTTATACATATATAGGTCTTTTGTTTCTTTAGGTAAATTTAACCCAAGTATTTTATTCTTTTCATTGTAAAGGTGAATGGGATTGTTTCCTTAATTTCTCTTTTTTTCATTGTTAGTGTATAGGAATGCAAGGGGTTTCTGTGTGTTAATTTTATATCCTGCAACTTTACTGTATTCATTGATAAGCTCTAGTAGTTTTATGGTGATGTCTTTAGGGTTTTCTATGTAGAGGATTATGTCATCTGCAAACAGTGAGAGTTTAATTTCTCCTTTTCCAATCTGGATTCATTTTATTTCTTTTTCTTCTCTGATTGCTGTGGGTAAAATTTCCAAAACTAGGTTGAATAGTAGTGGTGAGAGTGGGCACCCTTGTCTTTTTCCTGATTTTTCAGTTCAGTTCAGTTCAGTCACTCAGTCGTGTCCGACTCTTTGCGACCCCATGAATCGCAGCACGCCAGGCCTCCCTGTCCATCACCAACTTGGGAGTTCACTCAGACTCAAGTCCATCGAGTCAGTGATGCCATCCAGCCATCTCATCCTCTGTCGTCCCCTTCTCCTCCTGCCCCCAATCCCTCCCAGCATCAGAGTATTTTCCAATGAGTCAACTCTTCACATGAGGTGGCCAAAGTACTGGAGTTTCAGCTTCAGCATCATTCCCTCCAAAGAAATCCCAGGGCTGATCTCCTTCAGAATGGACTGGTTGGATCTCCTTGCAGTCCAAGGGACTCTCAAGAGTCTTCTCAAACACCACAGCTCAAAAGCTTCAATTCTTTGGTGCTCAGCCTTCTTCACAGTCCAACTCTCACATCCATACATGACCACTGGAAAAACCATAGCCTTGACTAGATGGACCTTTGTTGGTAAAGTAATGTCTCTGCTTTTCAATATGCTATCTAGGTTGTTCATAACTTTCCTTCCAAGGAGTAAGCGTCTTTTGATTTCACGGCTCCAGTGATTTTGGAGCCCCCAAAAATAAAGTCTGACACTGTTTCCACTGTTTCCCCATCTATTTCCCATGAAGTGATGGGACTGGAGCCAAGATCTTCATATTCTGAATGTTGAGCTTTAAGCCAACTTTTTCACTCTCCTCTATCACTTTCATCAAGAAGCTTTTAGTTCCTCTTCACTTTCTGCCATAAGGGTGGTGTCATCTGCATCTCTGAAGTTATTGATATGTCTCCCGCAATCTTGATTCCAGCTTGTGTTTCTTCCAGCCCAGGGTTTCTCATGATGTACTCTGCATATAAGTTAAATAAGCAGGGTGGCAATATACAGCCTTGATGTACTCCTTTTCCTATTTGGAACCAGTCTGTTGTTCCATGTCCAGTTCTAACTGTTGCTTCCTGATCTGCATACAGATTTCTCAAGAGGCAGATCAGGTGGTCTGGTATTCCCATCTCCTTCAGAATTTTCCAGTTTATTGTGATCCAAACAGTCAAAGGCTTTGGCATAGTCAATAAAGCAGAAATAGATGTTTTTCTAGAACTCTCTTGCTTTTTCCATGATCCAGCAGATGTTGGCAATTTGATCTCTGGTTCCTCTGCCTTTTCTAAAACCAGCTTGAACATCAGGAAGTTCACAGTTCACGTATTGCTGAAGTCTGGCTTGGAGAACTTTACTAGCATGTGAGATGAGTGCAACTGTGCAGTAGTTTGAGCATTCTTTGGCATTGCCTTTCTTTGGGATTGGAATGAAAACTGACCTTTTCCAGTCCTGTGGCCACTGCTGATTTTTCCAAATTTGATGGCATATATTGAGTGCAGCACTTTCATAGCATCATCTTTCAGGATTTGAAATAGGAATGATTTCAATTTTTCACCATTGAGGATAATGTTTGCTGTGGGTTTGTCATATATGGCTTTTATTATGTTGAGTTATTTCTAGTGAGTCAACTCTTCGTATGAGGTGGCCAAATTACTGGAGTTTCAGCTTTAGCATCATTACTTCCAAAGAACACCCAGGACTGATCTCCTTTAGAATGGACTGGTTGGATCTCCTTGCAGTCCAAGGGACTCTCAAAAGTCTTCTCCAACACCACAGTTCAAAAGCATCAATTCTTTGGTGCTCAGCTTTCTTCACAGTCCAACTCTCTCATCTACACATGACTACTGGAAAAACCATAGCCTTAACTAGACGGACCTTTGTTGGCAAGGTAATGTCTCTGCTTTTGAATATGCTATCTAGGTTGGTTATAACTTTCCTTCCAAGGAGTAAGGGTCTTTTAATTTCATGGCTGAAGTCATCATCTGCAGTGATTTTGGAGCCCCCCAAATAAAGTCTGATACTGTTTCCACTGTTTCCCCAACTATTTCCCATGAAGTGATGGGACCAGATGCCATGATCTTAGTTTTCTGAATGTTGAACTTTAAGTGAACTTTTTCACTCTCTTCTTTCACTTTCATCAAGAGGCTTTTTAGTTCCTCTTCACTTTCTCTTTGTGACCCTATGGATTGTAGCCTACCAGGCTCCTCCATCCATGGAACTTTCCAGGCAAGAGTACTGAAGTGGGTTACCATTTCCTGCTCCAGGGGATCTTCTTGACCCAGGGACTGAATCCAGGTCTCCCACATTGAAGGCAGACACTTGACCACCTGAGCCACCAGGGAAACCCAAAATAGAGGTTCAGTTCAGTTCAGTTGCTCAGTCTTGTCTGACTCTTTGCGACCCCATGAATCACATCACACCAGGCCTCCCTGTCCATCACCAACTCGGAGTTCACTTAAACTCATGTCCATGGAGTCGGTGATGCCATCCAGCCATATCATCCTCTGTTGTCCCCTTCTCCTCCTGCCCTCAATCTTTCCCAGCATCAGAGACTTTTCCAATGAGTCAACTCTTCTCTTGAGGTAGCCAAAGTATTGGAGTTTCAGCTTTAGCATAATTCCTTCCAATGAACACCCAGGACTGATTTCCTTTAGAATGGACTGGTTGGATCTCCTTGCAGTCCACGGGACTCTCAAGAGTCTTCTCCAGCACCACAGTTCAAAAGCATCAATTCTTCGGTGCTCAGCTTTCTTCACAGTCCAACTCTCACATCCATACATGACCACAGGAAAAACCATAGTCTGGACTAGATGGACCTTTGTTGGCAAAACAATGTCTCTGCTTTTAATATGCTATCTAGCTTGGTCATAACTTTCCTTCCAAGGAGTAAGGGTCTTTTAATTTCATGGCTGCAGTCAACATCTGCAGTGATTTTGGAGCCCCCCCAAAATAAAGTCTGACACTGTTTCCACTGTTTCCCCATCTATTTCCCATGAAGTGATGGGACCAGATGCCATGATATTAGTTTTTTTTTTTTTTAAATTTTATTTTATTTTTAAACTTTACGTAATTGTATTAGTTTTGCCAAACATCAAAGGGAAAGAGACACGTGTACCCCAATGTTCATCGCAGCCATGATATTAGTTTTTTGAATGTTGAGCTTTAAGCCAACTTCTTCACTCTCCTCTTTCACTTTCATCAAGAGGCTTTTTAGTTCCTCTTCACTTTTTGCCATAAGGATGGTGTCATCAGCATATCTGAGGTTATTGATATTTCTCCTGGAAATCTTGATCCCAGCTTGTGCTTCATCCAGCCCAGCATTTCTCATGAGGTACTCTGCATATAAGTTAAATAAGCATGGTGACAATATACAGCCTTGACATACTCTTTTCCCAATTTTGAACTAGACTGTTTTTCCATGTCCAGTTCTAACTGTTGCTTCTTGACCTGCATACAGATTTCTCAGGAGACAAGTCAGGTAGTCTGGTATTCCCATCTCTTTCAGAATTTTCCACAGTTTGTTGTGATCCACACAGTCAAAGGCTTTGGCATGGTCAAAAAAATAGAAGTAGAATTTTTATGGAACTCTCTTGATTTTTTTATGATCCAACAGATGTTAGCAATTTCATCTCTGGTTCCTCTGCCTTTTCTAAATCCATCTTGACCATCTGGAAGTTCATGGTTCATGTACTGTTGAAATCTGGCTTGGAGAATTTTGAGCATTAACTTTGCTAGCGTGTGAGATGAGTGTAATTTTACGGTAGTTTGAGCATTCTTTGGCATTGTCTTTCTTTGGGATTGAAATGAAAACTGACCTTTCCAGTCCTGTGGTCATTGCTGAGTTTTCCAAATTTGATGGCATATTGAATGCAGCACTTTCACAGCATCATCTTTTAGGACTTGAAATAGCTCAACTGGAATTCCATCACCTCCACTAGCTTTGTTCGTAGTGGTGCTTCCTAAGGCCCACTTGACTTTACATTCCAGGATGTCTGGTTCTAGGTGAGTGAGCACAAAATCGTGATTTTCTGGGTTGTACAGATCTTTTTTGTATAGTTCTTCTGTGCATTCTTGCCACATCTTCTTAATACCTTCTGCTTCTGTTAGATCCATACCATTTCTGCACTTTATTGTGCACATGTTTGCATGAAAATTTCCCTCAGTATCTCTAATTTTCTTGAAGATATCTCTAGTCTTTCCCATTCAATTATTTTCCTCTATTTCTTTGCATTGATCCCTTAGGGAGGCTTTCTTATCTCTTCTTACTCTTCTTTGGAACTGTGCATTCAAATGGGTCTATCTTTCCTTTTCTCCTTTGCCTTTCCCTTCTCTCCTTTTCACAGCTATTTGTAAGGCCTCCTCAGACAACCATTTTGCATTTCTTTTACTTGTGGATGGTCTTGATCATTGCCTCCTATACAATGTCATGAACCTCCATCCGTAGTTCTTCTGGTACTCTGTCTATCAGATCCAATCCCTTGAATCTATTTTTCACTTTCACTATATCATTGTAAGGGGTTTGATTTAGGTCATACCTGAATGGTCTAGTGTATTCCCTACTTTCTTCAATTTAAGTCAATTTGACAATAAGGAGTTCATAATATGAGCCACAGTCAGCTCCCAGTCTTGTTTTTGCTGACTGTATAGAGTTTCTCCATCTTTGGCTGCAAAGAATATAATCAATCTGATTTTGGTATTGACCATCTGGTGATGTCCATGTGCAGTCTTCTCTCATGTTGTTGGAACAGGGTGTTTACTATGACCAGTGTGTTCTCTTGACAAAACTCTATTAGCCTTTGCCCTGCTTCATTCTGTACTGCAAGCCCACGTTTGCCTGTTACTCCAAGTATTTTTTGACTTCCTATTTTGCATTCCAGTCCCCTATAATTAAAAGGATATCTTTTGGGGTGTTAGTTCTATAAGGTGTTTTAGGTCTTCATAGAACCATTCAACCTCAGCTTCTTCAGCATTACTGGTCAGGGTATAGACTTGGATTACTGTGATATTAAATTATTTGCCTTGGTAATGAACAGGGATCATTCTCTCATTTTGAGAGTGCATCCAAGTACTGCATTTCGGACTCTTGTTGACTATGATGGCTACTCCATTTCTTCTAAGGGATTCCTACCCACAATAGTATATATAATGATCATCTGAGTTAAATTCACCCATTCCAGTCAATTT
Source organism: Bos javanicus (assembly GCF_032452875.1). Lineage (NCBI taxonomy): Eukaryota > Metazoa > Chordata > Mammalia > Artiodactyla > Bovidae > Bos > Bos javanicus. Next base: position 86,261,817 of record NC_083897.1, on the reverse strand, counting down.
TAGTTCTCTGATTCCTAAAATGTAGATGTTCCCTCTTGCCTTCTCCTGTTTTACCACTTCCAATTTGCCTTGATTCATGGACCTAACATTCCAGGTTCCTATGCAATATTGCTATTTACAGCATCAGACGTTGCTTCTATCACCAGTCATATCCACAAATGGGTGTTGTTGTTACTTTGGCTCCATCTTTTCATTCTTTTGGATTTATTTCTCCACTGATCTCCAGTAGAATATTGGGCACCTACTGACCTGGGGAATTCATCTTTCAGTGTCCTATCTTTTTGCCTTTTCATACTGTTCATACTTTTTTTTTGTTCTCTCTCTGGAAATTCCATGGTTTGGGTTTCTATCTCTCATTAGCTCCCTCGGATTGTCCTCAGGGCATTCAGGCCCTGTCCTTACCCTAAGGACCGATGATGCAGAACACGCCTCTCTGCCCAGCCCCCACTCGCTGGTGGCAGATGCTAGCAAATGGGCCACTTCTCCATTGGCAGTTGTGGTTAAGCATATATTCTGTGGGATTTTCCCCTCTTCTGGTTATTTTGCCCTCTGAGATTCCAAAACTCCCCACAGACACGCCTGTGAGAGGGTTTCCTCCTTTGTGCAGACTTCTCCTCCTTCCTAATTCCCTCCCCAGGATGGGTCTACATCCCTAAATCTTTTGGTTCAGTTTTTACCTTTTATATTTTGTCCTACCTTTTTTGAAGAGGGCTGGCTTTCTGGGTGTCTTGTGTCCTCCACCCACATTCAGAAGTTGCTTTGTTTTAGGTTGTCCCTTGTATTGGCATATAATTGTTCATAGTAGTCTCTTATGATCTTTTGTATTTCTTCATTGTCTGTTGTAACTTCTTTTTAATTTCTAATTTTAGTGATTTGAGTTATCTCCTTTTTACTTTTAAGTCTGGCTAATAGTTTTTCAATTTTGTTTATCTTTTTGAAGAACAAGCATTCAGTTTTATTGATCTTTTCTATTGTGTCCATTTTTCTCCTTTGATTTCTGCTCTGATTTTTTTTTTTCTTTCTTTCCTTCTACTAACTTTGGCATTTTTTGTTCTTCTTTTTCTAGTTTCTTTATGTGTAAAACTATGATGATTTTCAGTGTTTCGCTTATCTCTTGAGGTATGCCTGTATTTATATAAACATCCCTCTTAACACTTTTTTTTTTTTTTTTTTTTTTTTTACTGTATCCTATGAGTTCAGGTCTGGCAAGCTGCAGTGCATGGGCTTGCAAAGAGTCAGACATGACTGAGACACTGAACAACAAATTTAGAGTTGTTGTGATTTGTCATTCGTTTCCAGGTATTTTTTATTCCCTCTTTGATTTCTTCAGTGACCTTTTGGTTATTTAGATGTTTACTGTTTAGCTCACCTCCATGTTTTTGTGTTTTGTGCAGCTGCAGTTTTGCTTTTTCCTGCAGTTGATATATAATCTTACAGTGTTTTGGTCACAAAAAATGCTTGCAAGTATTTCAATTTTTAAAAACTTTACCAGGGCTTGTTCTGTGACCCACAGTGTGATCTGGCCTGAGGAATGTTCCCCATGTACTTGAGAAAAAAAGTGAATTCTACTGTTTTTAGATGAAATGCCTTGTAGATATGAATTACGTCCCTCTGTTCCAATGCATCATTAAACGTTTGTGTTTCTCTATTAATCTTCTGTCTAAATGATCTGTTCTTTGCTGTGAGTGGTGTGTCAAAGTCCCTTACTATTATTGTGTTACTGTCAATTTCCCCTTTAATAGTTGCTAGCATTTGCCTTGTGTATTGACATGTTCCTCTGTTGGGTGCATGTATATTTATAATTGTTATATCTTCTTGGATTGATCCCTTGATCATTATGTAGTGTCCTTCCTTGTCTCTTGGAACTGTCTTTATTTTTAAGTCTATTATATTTGATATGCATATAACTACTTCCACTTCCCCTTCATTTCCATTTTCATGGAGTATCTTCTCTATCCCCTCACTTTCAGTCTGTATATGTTTCTAGGTCTGAAGTGGTCTCTTGTAGACCGTATATATAGGGGTCTTATTTTTATCCATTCAGCAAATTTGTGGTTTTTTGGTTGGAACATATAATGCATTCACATTTAAGTAATTATTGATATGTATGATCCTATTACCACTTTATTATTTGAGTTTTTTTTCTTGAGGCCTTTTCTTTCTCTTGTTTTTCCTGTCTAAAGGAATTCCTTTAGCATTTGTTGTACAGCTGGTTTTGGTGGTGCTGAATTCTCTTAACTTTTGGTTATATGTAAAGTTTTTTTCATTTCTCATTTGAATCTGAAAAAGATCTTTGTTGCACAGAGTAATCTTAGTTGTAGCTTGTTTTATTTTATTTTTTTCTTTCATCACTTTGTGGGTTTCCTGCCACTCCCTTCTGGCTTGCAGAGTTTGTGTTGAAAGATCAGCTGTTAACCTTATGGAGATCCCCTCACATGTTATTTAATGATATTAATATGTTTTATTTGTGTTTAATTTTCATTAGTTTGATTAGTATGTGTTGTGGCATGTTTCTCTTTGGGTTTATCCTGTATGGGAATCTCTGGGCTTCCTGGACTTGGGTGACTATTTTGTTCCCCAAGTTAGGGAAATTTTTGACTATAATTGCAAATATTTTCTCTTGTCCCTTCTTCTTATCTTCTTCTTTTGGGACCCATATAATTCAAATGTTGGTGTGTTTAATGTTGCTCCAGGGTGTCTGAGACTGTTTTTATTTTCATTCTTTTCCTTTATTCTGTTCTGATTCAGTTATTTCCATCATTAGATCTTCCAGTTCACTCATTTGTTCTTCTGCCTCAGTTTTTCTGCTCTTGCTTTCCTCTAGTGTACTTTTAAAATCTCAGTTATTGTGTTATTCATTTCTCATCATCTATTCTTTAGTTTTTCTGTGTGTGTTGTGCTAAGTAGCTTCCGTTGTGTCTGACTCTGTGTGACCCTGTATGGACTGTAGTCCTCCAGGCTCCTCTGTCCACAGGATTTTCCAGGCAAGAATACTGGATTGGATTACCATGGCCTCGTCCAAGCATTCTTCCCGACCCAAGGATCAAAATGGCATCTTTTCCATCTAGCTGCATTGGCAGGCAGGTTCTTTACCACTAGTGCCACCTGAGAAGTCCTAATTAATTTAATTCTTTTAGGCCCTTGTTAAATATTTCTTGTATCTTCTCAATCTGTGACTCTATTCTATTTATCTTGTCTCCATTTTATTTCCAAGATTTTGGATCATTTTTACTATTATTATTTTGAATTTTTTCATGTAGACTGCCTATTTTAATTTTTTTTTTGTCTTGTGGGGTTTTACCATGCTCTTTTGTCTATTACATGTTTCTCTATCTTTTCATATTGTTTAGTTTACTGTGTTTGGGGTCTCCTTTCTGCAGGTCATATTTCCTCTTATTTGTGGAGTCTGTTCCCCATCATATTTGGGGTTGGACCAGTGTCTTCTGAAGATTTCTTGGTTTGAGGGACTTGCACCTATGTTCTTGTGGATGGAGCTGGATCTTCTTCTCTCTGAAGGGCAGTTTGGCCTCCAGTGGTGTGTTTTGGGGTATCTATGGGCTTGGTATGGTTTTGGGCAGCCTGTCTGCAAATAGACATTGTTGTGTTCCTGTTTTGTTCAGGATTTTGTGTGAGACATCCATCACTGGAGCTCACAGGCCTTTGAGTGGGGCCTGATCTTAGTGTTGAGATGGAGGACTTTGGGAGACCTCTCACCAGTTAGTGTTCCATGTGGTCAGTAATTCTTTGGTGGTCAATATCCTGGACTGGCATCTCCTTCCTCAGAAGTTCAGGCCTGATCTCTTTCTGTGCAATAAGACTCCACAGGGCACATAGCACAGAAGACAAAACCCCAAGGCAAATGATAAAAGTAACAGTCAACGAACAAAAGCACCCAAAGAACTTCACAGTTTTACAAACCGAAGAGAGAGAAAAGAGAAAGAGAATAAAAAAAATAGGAATCAAAAAAAGAAGAGAGCAATCAAGCCAATAAACAAAGGTATAAGTGAAAATTGATAATAAAATCTAGAGTAGTATAAATACAGAATCAAAAACATGGAAAATGCAATATAACTAAAATGTACTGTAAAAATAGGAAAAAGTAAAATAAATGTATTTTAAAATAAAATATTAAAAAAGAAATTATAATAATTAAAGAAATAAGAAAAACATTAGAACAATACAAAAAAGAAAAAATATATATATATACACACACACCTAGAAAGAGAGACACAGTGGAAGTAAAAAGAATGTCCTCTTGTGTTCTCTGTTGTCCTCTTCACAAGAGTGAGCACCACCCAAGCTGCCTACTCAGGAAGTCCTCCAATATTTCTAGGAAGGCTTCTTGATCTGTTGTGAGTACTGCAGGTCAGCTCAGATTCAGATCTGCCTTACTCCAGCTTGTACTTATTTTTAAAGTCCACAATAGCCTCCAAAGCCCACAGTCTCAGGCTAATTGTGGGGATTTACCCCATTGCACCTGCAACTGCAGGAATGAATTCACTTCCTCTTTGCTCACATAGCCTTTGGTGCTCTGCTTTGGTTTTGAGCCCACCTCTGCTTGTAGGCTGCCATCCGTTCTCTGCCCAGACACTTAGAGGTGAAAGTAGTAGTTTATTAGGGTTCACTTGCTCAGTTGGACTGGGGAGACAGGGGCATATGGTAGCCACAGTTAGGGTGTTTGGGGAGTGCCTGCTGTGGCTGAGACCTGCAGAAAGTTGCTATGGTCTGAGACAGGTTGTGCACTCTCCTAGGATAATTGGCCATGGGTCATGTGTCTCTTGGCAGGGCCAAGTAGCATTGGCTCCCAGGAAAGTGTAGGCAGTAACACGTGCCTGCTCCTGGCTTGCTGGCAGATGTTACCTTTGGGACTGGGACTGCAGCTGCAGCATTTTGTTCCTTGCCTCAGGCTCAGAACTTGGCTTGCAATGCCCTGGCTTTGACAGTGGCCAGTCAGCTTGTATTTCCCCCTTTGGGATCATAAACTTCATTCACTTCTTGTTCTACCTCTGGGACTCATGCCAGCTTTGGCAGTGGCTGGTCATATCATCTCTGGGGTCACGTGGTTCACAGCTACCACTCATCCCATCTATTGCATTCATGAAGGTGGATTCCTGCAGTCTGCAAGTGCATGGAGATTGAAGGTCCCCACGACAATGATCTCTTGCCTGTCTGGGAGACCCAGGCTTTTTCCTGGACACTCTTACCTGTGTTGTACTAGCCCCTTTAGAGTATCTTCATGGCAGTCAAACTCGGTCCTCTCCCTGGGGTCTGACCCCTGAAACCTGAGCTTGAGCTCCTAGCCCCCACTCACTGAGGTGGGTGTGAAAGCCACTTATAGGCTGGGAAGTGCTATTTGGCACCAATGTCTGTGGTGAATTCTCTCAGCTTTGCCTTCTGAACACCTTTGTTGTGTTCTCCTTTGAGTTTTTAAAGCTCTCCACCGTCTCCACTCATAAGGGGGTTTCCAAGAATGTGCAGAGTATTTTCCTTCTTTTCTGCTCCCTCCCTGAGGATCAGGTCCCATTCCCAAAGTCTTTGTCTTTTTCTTTATCTTTTGACCTGCCTCATTCTAACGAGATTGTTTTGCCTTTTTGGAAGTCTTGGGTCTTCTGCCAGCATTCAGTAGGTGTCCTGTAGGAGTTCCACATGCAGATGTATTTTGGATGCATTTGTGGGGAGAAAGGTGATCTCCCCATCTTACTTCTCCACCATAATGAAAGTCCCTTTCAAGTCATTCTTATAAGTAGTTGTTCTGTAAATAGTTGAAATTATCATGGGCCCATGAGGGGAGGTGAGCTCAGAGTCTTCCTACCACAGTGCCATGTTGGCCACATCCTCATTAACATAATTTTGAATGAGAAAAAAAAATCCACCTTTATTTAATAACTAGAGCAAACAGTTCAAATATACTTAAATTCTGTATTAAAGTCAAGTAAATCATAATGAAAATGAAAGGAAGGACACTAGAAAAAGTGGGGAAGATGTAATAGAGAACTAAAAGAAATTCAAATATATATATATATAAAAAACTAATTGTTTACTCTAATGACTGTGTCACATTTAGTTCTGCTTAGGTTTTAGTATTCCTTTTCTAAGAATATCTTCCTCGACTGACCTATCCTTTTGGGAATGGTGTTCTAAAATATTTTAGTTTGCTTTCACAATTTCCTGGCATTATGACCATAGCTAATTAGATCCAGAATTGGAAACAACCTGAGGCAAAGGTGGTTATTCATGTCTTATTCATGGATAGGATATAGTCTGACAGAATATAGTCTGCCAATGATATAGTCTGACAGAAAACCTCTGTCTAATTTAGGTATTCTAAACCTGGATTGTATCTCCTGAGATCCTATTCTTTGGAATATCTAAACTCAAGATATATGAAAGGTCAGTTAGGCAATACCACCAAGACCAGGAGAAGTAGAAACAGAAAGTCACTATGTAGTAAAATACAAGATCAGGAACAAGAGCTATCTACTTTGGAAGGTCAGCAGTATACATCACTGAGGTACCTTCTATCCTGAATAGACCAGTGGTTTCTATTCTATTTCTCCATATAGCCATAAAATAACTTTCCATAACATGAAGTAAACCACGCTTGTCTCTATTCCTTGCTAACAAAGAAAAAAAATATTTAAAACACACATTAGAGCATTAAAAAAGACAATGTGATGTTTCCCAGCGGGAAAGCTAGGATTTTTAACTTGAACTCTAGTGTGGTAAATGTTATGACTTCCAGAGAATTTTCCCTGAAAAGATCATAGATGTCAATGAGGAAAATTACATGCTTTTTGTGTGCCATATGCCATATGCAAAGAATTCTCAAAACTTACTTTTGTGCAACACCTCTTCAGTGAACTTTAGACTTGTATATATAACCACTTACTTTACAATTTTGTTTGGATGTATGATAAACATCACTCACTTACTATGTTCTAAATTAAACTCCAAATCTTCTCCATGTAGAATTGTTCCCACTTCAGATTTCTTCATCTAAGTCATCTTCTACCTTCAAGTTGCTCAGCAAAGAAACCTTGAGACCACAGACTGCTCTCACACCACCACATCATATCTACAAGCAAGTTTTATTTACTTCTTTTCCAAAATATAACTAGAATCTGACCACTTCTCACCACCTTCAGTGATATCACCTTGGTCTAAGCTGTCATCATTTTCCACCTGAGTTTATACAATAGCTTCCTTATTAACCTCCATTTTCCTATACTTGGTCTTTTATGATTTTATTCTTCAAACAGCATCCAGAAGATGAGATGGCTTGGGTCAGTTTTCCTTATTCTTTCCCGCTAAGTACAATTTTGTACCCTGTAAATAATGAAAGAGGCAACCAAAACAGAACTATAAAAGGTGTAAAGAGGAAGGAAAACTGGCTAGCAAATTTAAAACTAAGGAAAACACCATTATAACATGATGTCTTATGATTCTTTCCTTATCCAAAAGAAGAAGAAACCCAGGCCAACTGTTTCCTAAACCAAATATAGCAAGATGGTAGCTCAGACAGGCTTATTTTTCCCTCAAGTCAAACAGAAGTCCACTGATAACACAGAGCCTGGCAACACCATCAAGGAAGATTGATTATAAGCTGCACTAGTGGTAAGTGAACAAAGGACAAACTTTCCTTTTGTGCTGGGCCTCAAATTCCACTTTTGCCACCAAGAGGCACTAAGCAAGTGGATAGCATTAGCAAGGGTTGTCTCAGTACAAGTGGTTTAACCTGGGAAATGCTCCTCTTTCCTGTAGGCAAGAAATTCCCTTCCCTAAACCTAGATGCAATAAGTTACTTGGCCCAGGGAAATATCTTTTCTTCAGACAGCACTAACAGAAATTAGTGGGGGATATCAGCAGCACCAGATAAATCAAGTAGACCAAAATAACACCACAAAGATACTAAAAACTAAATTGTCACTAGAACCAGAGCCACAAAGTAGGCTGGGACCTAGAAGCTAAACCTAACCAAAATGGCAGTTGGAAAAATTTTAAAAAACACATAGGATGAAAAGTTTCATAATCTAGAGGATACAACAAAAATCACTTGTCATACCAAGAACAAGGAAAATCACAATTTGAATAAGAAAAGAACCACCCTGGTATTGGAACTATGCCACAAAGATTTTAAAGCAACTCTTATTAAAGTGCTTCAATCATCAATTATAAAAATTCCTGTAAGGTATGAAAAAGTAGGAATTCTCAGTAAAGAAAGAGAAGTTATAAAAATAAAATGGAAACTGTGGAACTGAAAGACAAAATAACAGAAACTTAAAACTCATTGGATAGGCTCAAGTTAGAATGAAGATAACAGTGAATAGAATCAGTGAACTTGAGGGCATATCAATAGAATTTATTCTATCTAAACAATGAAAAGAGAAATAAACTGAAAAAAAAATTGAGTAGAGCCCAAGGAACCTGTGAGATAATAACAAAAGATCCAATATGTTTTTTTAAATCATCAGAGCCCTAGAAAGAGAGGAAAAAAGAATAGGACTGAAAGAATATTCCAGAAATAATGGTTTAAAATTGATTAAAAGACTATAAGATGCAAGAGATTCAACTACTCCCAAACAGGCTAGATCGAAAGAAGTCTATTGCAAGAAACAACATTCTTAAACTCTCAAAAAATAAAGGCAAAGAAAAGATCAAAGTCAATAAGAGAAGCAGCATCTTACATATAGGGGAACATCTGTTAGAATGATGAGCTATCTCATCAGAAACCATGGAAACCAGAAGGATGCAATGCAAGTTCTAAAGGAAAATGATAATCAACAGCAAATTCTATATCTTGAAAAACTCTTCAAGAATAAAGATATTTTCTTCAAGGGAAAACTAAAATGAGTGTGTTGATAGTAGACCTACTCTTAAACAATGCCTAAAGGAAGTTTGTCAAAAAGAAAGGTAGTGATAAATTAAAAAAGGAGTCTCAAATCATCAGGAAGGAATAAATAACAAAGAGCACAAATTAGTATGAGAAATATACTATCTTTATCCTCATTAATTTTCTATAACATATTTGATAATTTGAAATGAAAAAATATAATATCATTTGATTTGCAAAGCCCCACACAACCTTGAATCCCTGCCTTGTTATCTCCCTAACCTAATTTTTTGACACTGTTTTTGTCACTGTCTCTGCTTCACCCACACTGGCCTCCTTGCTATTCAACAAATAGATCAGACATATTTGTGCTTTTGGGCTTTGGCACTTCCAGTTCCTTCTGCTTGGAATATTCTAATTTCAATGGTCTTTGCTCATAAGTCACCTAGTCAGTGTGGCCTATTTTCTTAAAAGTTGATCCACTGCACCCCCAGCACATTCTGTCCACATTTCTTGCTTTATTGTTTACTTTACAATAAATTTAGCTCCAAGAATGCAGAGATCATTGTTTTTTCTTCACTTTTGAATCTCCAGTGACCAAAACAGTATGTAGCATATATGTTGGACTTACATGTTTGAATGAATGGTTTCATTAGCAAATCCAAGACTCTTCTCTCTGGGAACTCTAAGAATAATTTAATGCCACATTCAGAGCAGATTGCATGCCTTCTCTTTTCCTAGGCTGAGATAAATCATTACAGTCTAGAAGGCCCAAGAAGATGGAGAACATTTAAATGTATATAAATATTTATAAATTCATAAACCTCTTACTTTTCATTCTGATTTCACCACCTTCTATTTATTGATCACCTACAGATTGTTTACTTTTATCTAAGAATCTTATTTAATATTTGCTGCAATCTTATGAAGTAGGCATTATTATAACTTAAAAATATGTTATATGCTAAAGATTGAAAAAAATAATTTCATAATAGTTTTTTTTAAGGAAAAGAAAGAGAATAAAAAAGATAGGAAGGCAAGAAGGAAGACAGACTCCCACAGCAAATATGCATATATATTTTAGGATGCTTTCTAATTTCAGAAGCTTAAAACTATTCTAACATTTGAAACTATATGTTATTAACCCCCTTTCACAGGTGAATAAGTTGAGGTTCAGTGAGTATAAGTAACTTGCTTTGAGTCACAAAGCCAAATAAATGGAAGAATTAAAATACAGGACTCAGTTCACTTCAGTAGCTCAGTCGTGTCCGACTCTTTGCGACCCCATGAATGGCAGCACGCTACGCCTCCCTGTCCATCATCAACTTCCAGAGTTCACTCAGACATGAGTCCATCAAGTCAGTGATGCCATCCAGCCATCTCATCCTCTGTCCTCCCCTTCTCCTCCTGCCCCCAATCCCTCCCAGCATCAGAGTCTTTTCCAATGAGTCAACTTTTTGCATGAGGTGGCCAAAGTATTGGAGTTTCAGCTTTAGTATCATTCCTTCCAAAGAAATCCCAGGGCTGATCTCCTTCAGAATGGACTGGTTGAATCTCCTTGCAGGCCAAGGGACTCTCAAGAGTCTTTTCCAGCACCACAGTTCAAAAGCATCAATTCTTCGGCACTCAGCCTTCTTCACAGTCCAACTCTCACATCCAAACATGACCACAGGAAAAACCATAGCCTTGAATAGATGGACCTTTGTTGGCAAAGTAATGTCTCACCTTTTCAATATGCTATCTAGGTTGGTCATAACTTTTCTTCCAATGAGTAAGTGTCTTTTAATTTCATGGCTGCAGTCACCATCTGAAGTGATTTTGGAGCCCCCCAAAATAGTCTGATACTGTTTCCACTGTTTCCCCATCTATTTTCCATGAAGTGATGGGACCAGATGCCATGATCTTCATTTTCTGAATGTTGAGCTTTAAGCCAACTTTTTCACTCTCCACTTTCCTTTTCATCAAGAAGCTTTTTAGTTCCTCTTCACTTTCTGCCTTAAGGGTGGTGTCATCTGCATATCTGGGGTTATTGATATCTCTCCCGCCAATCTTGATTCCAGCTTGTGCTTCTTCCAGTCCAGCATTTCTCATGATGTATTCTGCATATAAGTTAAATAAGCAGGGTGACAATATACAGCCTTGACGTACTCCTTTTCCTATTTGGAACCAGTCTGTTGATCCATGGCCAGTTCTAACTGTTGCTTCTTGACCTGCATATAGGTTTCTCAAGATGCAGGTCAGGTGGTCTGGTGTTCGCTTCTCTTTCAGAATTTTCCACAGTTTATTGTGATCCACACAGTCAAAGGCTTTGGCGTAGTCAATAAAGCAGAAATAGATGTTTTTCTGGAACTCTCTTGCTTTTTCCATGATCCAGTGGATGTTGGCAATTTGATCTCTGGTTCCTCTGCCTTTTCTAAAACCAGCTTGAACATCTGGAATTTCATGGTTCACATATTGCTGAAGCCTGGCTTGGAGAATTTTGAGCATTACTTTACTACTGTGTGAGATGAGTGCAATTGTGCGGTAGTTTGAGCATTCTTTGGCATTGTCTTTGGGATTGGAATGAAAACTGACCTTTTCCATTCCTGTGGCCATTGCTGAGTTTTCCAAATGTGCTGGCATATTGAGTGCAGCACTTTCACAGCATCATCTTTCAGGATTTGAAATAGCTTAACTTGAATTCCAGCACCTCCACTAGCTTTTTTCATAGTGATGCTTTCTTTCTAAGGCCCACTTGACTTCACATCCCAGGATGTCTGGCTCTAGGTCAGTGATCACACCATCGTGATTATCTTGGTCATGAAGCTCTTTTTTGTACAGTTCTTCTGTGTATTCTTGACACCTCTTCTTAATATCTTCTGCTTCTGTTAGGTCCATACCATTTCTCTCCCTTATAGAGCCCATCCTTGCATGAAATGTTCCCTTGGTATCTCTAATTTTCTTGAAGAGATCTCTAGTCTTTCCCATTCTGTTGTTTTCCTCTATTTCTTTGCATTGATCGCTGAGGAAGGCTTTCTTATGTCTTCTTGCTATTCTTTGGAACTCTGCATTCAAATGCTTATATCTTTCCTTTTCTCCTTTGTTTTTAACTTCTCTTCTTTTCACAGCTATTTGTAAGGCCTCCACAGACAGCCATTTTGCTTTTTTGCATTTCTTTTCCGTGGTGATGGTCTTGATCCCTGTCTCCTGTACAATGTCACAAACAGGAGTACCAAATCCCAAATTTGTCTTATATCTACTACAGTTCCTGGTTTCCTAAGAAAATTTCCCAGCAGTTCTCAACCAGTGTTCTTAAAAGACTTTTAGAGAGGGTGGTTTGGTGTCTTAATAACTTAATAATACCTCTGGCATTTAACAGATAGGGATCAGTGAGTTCAGTCAATCCATGGAAAGTTTTACCCAACAAATAATTATTCCCCCAAAGATCACACGGAAAAAAATCAACAAAATTTACTGATAGCCTAATCTATAGCAGTAATGGGTTAAGAGTTGGAAATAGAAAGATGAATAGAACTTGGTTCTTATCCTCAGGAAGCTCATTGGCTAGTGGGAGACTCAAGCAAACAAATAATCTCTCATACAGAACAATAATTAATTTATCAAAATCATGAACAAAGTAACATGGGCTTACAGAGACTTAGTCTTTTATAATGTTACTTGTATAGATACAGGGAGGGAGTGAGGAGGGTAGGTCAAGAGAGGCTTCAGTGAAGGCGAAGTCTTTGAGTTGAGTCTTGAAGAACAAGTGTGAGCTTTTGCTTTAGAAATAGTGAAGGTGAATATTTTCAATAGAAGATAACATACATGAAAGCACAAGTGTTAAAGGATATGTCATAAAATGCAGGTATATGATGTATGGGCTGAAACTACAGCTCTGGGTCATAGCTGCATTTATATTTTGCCTTCACTACTTCCTAGCTGTGAATCTGAATGCAAACTACTGAACTTCCACATGTTTCAGTTCTCTCATATGTAAAATATTGATCATCTTAACAGAATATATCTCATGGGATTGGTGGGAGAGTAAAAGACTTAATATATGTGAAATATTTAGAGTGGTATTTAGCACATAATAATATTTCAATTTATGTTAGATATTTGTTATTTTTAAAACAGATTTGTTTGTCTTACTGTTTATTTTCTGTTCCAGCAAGGATTTAATATAGATGATTAATAGATGGATGGATAGATAGATAAATAGATGTAAAGAAACAGAGATCTGGAATTGAGGAAACTTTAAGATGTCTGGTTTAGCCAAACTTTGTGTTAGAGGGCATGAGAATGGAAAAGTAAAGTTCAGACCACATATGTCACTATTTACAACATATAACATGTGTTTAAATTTTATTCTATAGGAAATGGGGAGCCATGGATGGGTCTTAGCAGGATGGTGGCATGATCAAATTTGTTTTCTGAGATTACTCTGACTCCAGTGTGAAAGATGGAATGAAAGAGAGAGACTAAAAACAGGGAGACCAAATAGGAAACTATGGAATAAATCCAGGATGGAAATGATAATACCTAACCTCAGGCAATGGTAGATTGTCAAATAGGGAATGAATCTGTGAAAGAATCACAATCCACAATACTTGGTTTTTGATTGATTGAGTATAATTGAGGTTGGATAAATATGAAAAAAAAGAGTGGAAGAATTCAGATCTGGAAGTCTCTTGACTCTCTTCCAATGCTCTTACCCTTTCTCTAAGTTGTTTACTTTCCCCTGCTGCTGCTATTAGCTTGTGCTGGACCTCTTCCATGACACATGGGCCTGCTGAATACCCTGTGTATTCTGCTTGTCTCTATTACTATACTAAAGGGCTCTAAGCTGGGAGTGCAGCTTATCTCTTTCCTCTATGTACAGAGATTCTTATTAATAGATGCATTCCTGGAGTTTGGCCATCCATTACCCAGGAGCCCTCATGGCCTTTGGGTGGCCTGGGCACAGGCACAAGGATCGAGGAAGGTGTTAGAGCTCTCTTTTGCCTAATGGCACAGGTCTTTGGGATCCACTTCTGTGTCTTCATGGGAAATCTCTGCAAATACTATGTGATCCCAGCCACCCTGGAGGCTTTGCCCAAACAGAGAGTGCTCTTGGCTGAGCCGCTGCTCCTTCCATTTCTAAACTTTGTATATTTCAAGGGAAATCTGATCTGAACCCTTCTGATTCATTTATACTTAAATCATCCAAAGGCTCTGTTTTAAGAGTGAATTCAGCTCCAAAAATGTCTTATAAGCTTTGGTTATAAAACTCCTTAGATTTTGTGGGCTAGAATATTTTTACTCCCCTTTTCTTTGAAACAAGATGTTGTAACTTTGCCAAGAGTAAATGGATTTCCAACCTCAAAGAGGTCATGTTTGGTTCAAGAGTCAAAAATCATGAAGCTCAAAGACTCAAAAGCATTCTTTAGGAACTGGTAATAATTAACCCCAGGGGAATGGGATAAATGATGAGATACATGATAAATCCAGGAGATGGTGGATAAAAGGGTGACAGGGTGCTATGCATTCTACCCTTTTGGCTCAGTGCCCCGAAGCCTCAAAACTTTTGTCCTTTAACTGGGGAAACAGGGCCATGAGATAGCACACTCCCACAAAGCACCAGAAAAATTAGGCAGAGAAACAGCTCTCATTTTGAACAAGTTCCTGAGTGTTTAGAGAGTTCTTTTCACAGTTTTTCCTCTCATTGAATCCTTAAACATCCCTGTGGACTAGGGATAATTACCTCCATTTTCCAGAGAAACAGAATGAGATTCAGAGGAAGTAAAGTGACATATCCAAGGTCAAATAACTGTTCTAAGCCAAGTCAACAAATCACTTTAATTAATTTCAGACTTCAGTAAGTTGGAGAGAGATAAGTGACAGTCACTTACCTTGAGGAGCTGACATACAAGAAGGAAATGACATAATGATTATCACACTAAAATTATTCCTGAACAAAATTGAGCATGTGGAGTACCAATTCTAGTGATGTGCATATTTTTACATGTACTTAGAAATTTGTCTCTAGTCCTTTGATCCAATGTTTCCTTACTTTTGTATTGACTCCCTTAGGCTAGCATAGTGGCTGGTACAAAGTAGGTATTTGGGCAGTAATGAATGAATGAGTTAATGAATGCATAAAAGAATGGGTGATAGGCCACAGTGAGTGGTTTAGCCTAGAATCATGTTTCTGAAACTTCCCTTGTGATGAAAACTACTTTGAGCACTAGTTACCTACACAGATTACTATACCTCTTCCCCGGAAATTCTGACTTGGAAGTTGAGGGTTTGGATTCAGGAACTTGTACTTTAACAAGTTCACCAGGTGATTCCTAACATCAGATAAGCTTGAGACACAAATCTAGAAAAACACCAGCTTAAATTTTACTTAGGTAAGTCATAACATCAGATAAGCTTGGGATACAAGCCTAGAAAAGCCCCAGCTTAAATTTTACATAGTTGAGTTCAGCTTTCCGAGTTGCCAGCATAGTGAAGGCTGAGATAGGAACTCAGAGTAGGGTACACATATAAAATAAAAATATGATATTCCCTATTGTGTATAACTCCTTAAATTGAACAATGATTTCTTTCTATATTTTCAAAGATTATCAGTACTATTGGCATTCATGAATATCCATGTGTTTATCTTTTTCCTGAGCGTGAAGCAAGACTACCTTTCTAAACATTCATTGTCCTTCAGTTAAGTTCAGTCACTCAGTCGTGTCCAACTCTCTGTGACCACATGGAAAGCAGCACGCCAGGCTTCCCTATCCATCACCAACTTCCAGAGCTTGCTCAAAATCATGTCCATAGAGTCAGTGACGTCATCCAACTGTCTCACCCTCTGTTGTTACCTTCTCCTCCTGCCTTCAATCTCTCCCAGTATTGGGGTCTTTTCCAATGAGTCAGTTATTCGCATCAGGTGGCCAAAGTATTGGAGTTTCAGATTCAGCATCAGTCCTTCCAAAGAATATTCAGGACCGATTTCCTTTAGGATTGACTAGTTTGACCTCCTTGCAGCCCAAGGGACTCTCAAGAGTCTTCTCCAAAATTGATGTTAAAAAAACATCAATTCTTCAGCACTCAGCTTTCTTTATAGTCCAACACTCATATCCATACATCACTATTGGAAACACCATAGCTTTGACTAAAAGGACCTTTGTTGGCTAAGTAGTGTCCCTGCTTTTTAATATGCTGTCTAGGTTGGTCATAGCTTTTCTTCCAAGGAGCAAGCATCTTTTAATTTCATGGTTGCAGTCACCATCTGCAGTGATTTTGGAGCCCCCTAAAAATAAAGTCTTTCACTGTTTCCATTGTTTCCCCATCTACTTGCCATGAAGGGATGGGACCAGATGCCATGGTCTTTCTTTTCTGAATGTTGAGTTTTAAGCCAAAGTTTTCACTCTCCTCTTTTACCTTCATCAAGAGGATATTTAGTTCCTCTTCACTTTCTGCCATAAGGGTGGTACTTTTTGCATACCTGAGGTTATTGATATTTCTCCCAGCAATCTTGATTCAGCTTGTTATTCATCCAGCCCAGCATTTCATGTGATATACTCTGCATACAAGTTAAATAAGCAGGGTGACAATATACAACCTTGACGTACATATTTCCCTATTTGCACACAGTCTGTCGTTCTAAGTCCAGTTCCAACTGTTGCTTCTTGAGGTGCATACAGATTTCTCAGGAGGCAGGTAATGTGGTCTGATATTCCTGTCACTTTAAGAATTTTCCACACTTTGTTTTGATATACACAGTCAAAAGCTTTGGTGTAGTCAGTAAAGCAGAAGTAGATGTTTTTCTGAAATTCTCTTGCTTTTTCTATGACACAAAGAATGTTGGCAATTTGATCTCAGGTTCCTCTGTTTTTTTTTTTTTAAATCCAGCTTGAACATCTGGAAGTTCTTGGTTTACATACTGTTGAA
This sequence comes from Bos javanicus, assembly GCF_032452875.1. NCBI lineage: Eukaryota > Metazoa > Chordata > Mammalia > Artiodactyla > Bovidae > Bos > Bos javanicus. The sequence continues at coordinate 86,245,082 of NC_083897.1, read as the reverse complement.
GTCTGGATTAGAGAATTTTGAGCACTGCTTTGCTAGTGTGTGCAATGAGTGCAATTGTGTGGTAGTCTGAACACTTTTTGGCATTGCCCTTCTTTGGGATGGGAATGAAAACTGACCTTTTCCAGTCCTGTGGCCACTGCTGAGTTTTCCAAATTTGCTGGCATATTGAGTGCAGCACTTTCACAGCATCATCTTTTAGGATTTGAAATAGCTTAGCTGGAATTCCATCACCTCCACTAGCTTTGTTTATAGTGATGCTTCCTAAGGCCCACTTCACTTCACACTTCAGGATATCTGACTCTAGGTGAGTGATCACACCGTCATGGTTATCTGAGTCATTAAGATCTTTTTTTGTATAATTCTTCTGTGTATTCTTGTCACCTCTTCTTAATATTTTCTGCTTTGTTAGGTTCATACCGTCTCTGTCCTTTTTTGTGTCCATCTTTGCATGAAATGTTCCCTTGGTATTCTGATTTTCTTGAAGAGATCTCTAGTCTTTCCCATTCTATTGTTTTCCTGTCTTTCTTTGCATTGTTCCCTTAGAAAGGCTTTATCTCTCCTTGCTATTCTTTGGAACTCTCCATTCAGATGGGTATAACGTTCCTTTTCTCCTTTGCCTTTTCCTTCCCTTCTTTTCTGAGCTATTTTAAGGCCTCCTCAGACAATGGTTTTGCCTTTTTGCACTTATTTTTCTTGGGGATGGTCTTGATCACCGCCTCCTGTACAATGTCATAACCTCAGTGCATAGTTCTTCAGGCATTCTGTCTATCAAATCTAATCTCTTAAATCTATTTGTCACTTTCACTGTATAATTGTAAGGGATTTGATTTGGGCCATACAAGAATGGTCTAGAGGTTTTCCCTACTTCTTTCAATTTAAGTCTGAATTTGTCAATAAAGTGTTTCTGATCTGAGCCACAGTCAGCTCCCAGTCTTGTTTTTTCTGACTTTATAGAGCTTCTCTGTCTTTGGCTGCAAAGAATATAATCCATCTGATTTCGATATTGACCTATTTTGTAGACAGGAAAACTATCTCCATTTGGTAGTTAAATGCTTTTGCATACCAAAGACATTTAGCTATTAACCAATAAAACTTAGATTAAAGAACAGCTCATCTGCCATGCCTTTGTTTTCTTAAGCATATCATTCAGTCAACATTTATCCAAAAAGGGCTAAGTGATGAAAAGAAGAAAAAAAATATTAAATCTTATAATTTTTTTAAAAGCCATGATCCAATGAGATTTCTAGGAATTTCTTCCAGATATCCTCTGCTAAGCGTTTTCTCTTGCTGCATTGATGCACAATGAGAAGTTAGTCCATGAATCTATAAAGCATATTTTATATGTTACTTTTGCTTTACAGTTACTTTTGTATTTATCTTGAAAACTTCATACTCATTATTCTCCACACTTCACCAATCTACAAGCATCTCAAAGACTAAAATGTACCTCATTCTTCTTTCTGTCCAGTTTCTAATTCAGTGTCAGACATTGGGTGAGAAATCTCCCAATAAATGTTGAATAGATATATACATTTACAGAGTCAATATGTGGATATATACAGACATGATTGTGTGTGTAGGTTGGTATGTATTTGTGAGGGTGTGAGATTGAATGCAGTTTAAAGATGTATAGACCTTGGTGGCAGTACTGAGTGTGCATCTGTGTATCCTAGAAAATTGGAGCTATATGTATGCATTGTGTCTTTGTTTATATTGGAAAGATACAATTATTTGAGGGTGGTTTGGGGTGAAATCTGGACAATTTTTTGCCCTCTCACTGGGTAAGAAGGAGATTTTGTATTTGTTGAAATAATTTCTTTTAACAAACCACAAGGTTTTATGTCTGCTGATCAGCCCTGATGTGCCAAAGACCCTAAAGGCATTTCCAAAGTCTTTACTGGTGCTCTGCCACAGGGAAATGGGTCACAAAGTTAGGAATCAGAAATATGAAAACAACACATTTACACTTGAAGCCCACACTTCCCTTTCCTGTGATCTTTTTTGTGCCCTCCTTCTCCACACAGAGCCTCTAGGGTCCTCAAATTGAATGAAGTCTACTGGAAGAAGATGCCTGATAAGCAGGGTTCAGACTTTGTAAGTACATAGAGACCCAAGGCCCCGTTATCAAAACTGAAGTCTCTCAAGTTCTTCTGGGCTACTGCTGATTTCCTCTTGCCACAACCCATATGATTCAGGAGCAACTAGAGATTTTCTAAAACTGATCACCTATGAGAGAAATTGAGTTAGGAAGATAGAAGCCCTGTGGCAGGTATTTCCTTACTTTGACATCAATAAAAAAGAAATAAAAGGAATCCAGATTGGAAAAGAATAAATAAAACTCTCACTGTTTGCAGATGACATGATGCTCTACATAGAAAACCCTAAAGACATCACCAGAAAATTACTAGAGCTAATCAATGAATATAGTAAATTTGAAGGATATAAAATTAATGCACAGAAATACCTTGCATTCCTATACACTAACAATGAGAAAACATAAAGAGAAATTAAGGAAACTATCCCATTCACCATTGCAATGAAAAGAATAAAATACTTAGGAATAAATATACCTAAAGAAACAAAAGACCTATATATAGAAAACTATAAAACACTGATGAAAGAAATCGAAGATGACACAAGTAGATGGAGAAATATGCCATGTTCATGGATTGGAAGAATCAATATAGTGAAAATGAGTATATTACCCAAAGCAATCTATAGATTCAGTGCAATCCCTATGAAGCTACCAATGGTATTTTTCACAGAAATAGAACAAATAAAGCTCACAATTTGTATGGAACTACAAAAAACAAACAAACTCATATAGCCAAAGCAATCTTGAGGAAGAAGAATGGAACTGGAGGAATCAATCTGCCTTACTTCAGACTATACTACAAAGCTAGAGTCATCAAGACAGTATGGTGCTGGCACAAAGACAGAAATATAGATCAATGGAGTGAAATAGAAAGCCCAGAGATAAATCCATGCACCTATGGACACCTTGTCTTTGACAAAGGAGTCAAGAATATACAATAGTGAAAAGACAATCTCTTTAACAAGTGGTGCTGGGAGAAACTAGAACACTTTCTAACATCAAATACAAAAATAAACTCAAAATGGATTAAAAATCTAAGTGTAAAACCAGAAACTATAAAACTTCTAGAGGAAAATATAGGCAAAACACTCTGACATAAATCACAGCAGGGTCCTCTACGACTCACCTCTCAAAGTAATGGAAATAAAAGCAAAGATAAACACGTGGGACCTAATTAAACTTAAAAAGCTTTTTCAAAACAAAGGAAACTATAAGCAAGGTGAAAAGACAATATTCAGAATGCAACAAAATAGTAGCAAATGAAGCAACTGACAAATAATTAATCTCAAAAATATACAAGCAGTTCCTGCAGCTCAATTCCAGAAAAATAAACGACCCAAACAAAAAATGGGCCAAAGAACTAAACAGATATTTCCTCAAAGAAGACATACAGATGGCTAACAAACACATGAAAAGATACTCAACATCAATCATTATCAGAGAAATGCAAATCAAAACCACAATGAGGTACCATCTCACGCTGGTCAAAATGGTTGCTATCAAAAAGTTACAATAAATGCTGGAGAGGGTGTGGAGAAAAGGGAACCCTCTTACACTGCTGGTGGGAATGCAAACTAGTACAGCCACTATGGAGAACAGTGTGGAGATTCCTTAAAAAACTGCAAATAGAACTGCCATACGAACCAGCAATCCCACTACTGGGGATACACACTGAGGAAACCAGAATTGAAACAGACAGATGTCCCACACTGTTCATTGCAGCACTGTTTATAATAGCCAGGACATGGAAGCAACCTAGATGTCCATCAGTAGATGAATGGATAAGAAAGCTGTGGTGCATATATACACAATGGAGTATTACTCAACCATTAAAAAGAATACATTTGAATCAGTTCTAATGGGGTGGATGAAACCGGAACCTATTATACAGAGTGAAGCAAGCCAGAAAGAAAAACACCAATACAGTATACTAACAAATATATATGGAATTTAGAAAGATGGTAATGATAACCCTGTATGCAAGACAGCAAAAGAGACACAGATGTACAGAACAGTCTTTTGGACTCTGTGGGAGAGGGAGAGGATGGGATGATTTGGGAGAATGGAATTGAAACATGTATAATATTATACATGAAACAAATCGCCAGTCCAGGTTCCATGCATGATACAGGATCCTTGGGACTGGTGCACTGGGATGACCCAGAGGGTTGGTATGGGGAGGGAGGTGGGAGGGTGGTTCAGGATAGTGAACACGTGTATACCTGTGTTGGATTCATGTTGATGTATTGCAAAAGCAATACAATATTGTAAAGTAATTAAACTCCAATTAAAAAAAATAAATTTATATTAAAAATATATATTCCAGGAACTTAAAAAAATGGATATAAAAAATCCATTGGATATTTTTTTATCTTCAAATTACTTAAACCACTCAACAACTTTTTATCACTCCATTCTTAACTATTAATTCTTTCTGCTTCCATGATGCTACTTTCTCTTGGCTTTCTGTCTATTTTACTCATTTTCTCCTGGGATCCTTTGATGGCTCATCTTCCTTAAACATTGAATTTCCTTCAGTTCAGTTCAGTTCAGTTCAGTCGCTCAGTCATGCCCGACTCTTCGTGACCCCATGAATTGCAGCACGCCAGGCCTCCCTGTCTATCACCAACTCCCGGAGTTCACTCAGACTCACGTCCATCGAGTCAGTGATGCCATCCAGCCATCTCATCCTCTGTCATCCCCTTCTCCTTCTGCCCCCAATCCCTCCCAGCATCAGAGTCTTTTCCAATGAGTCAACTCTTCGCATGAGGTGGCCAAAGTACTGGAGTTTCAGCTTCAGCATCATTCCCTCCAAAGAAATCCCAGGGCTGATCTCCTTCAGAATGGACTGGTTAGATCTCCTTGCAGTCCAAGGGACTCTAAAGAGTCTTCTCCAACACCACAGTTCAAAAGCATCAATTCTTCAGGTGAATTTCCTTAGGGTGCTCATATGAGTCTGCTTCTCTTCTCTCTTTACCCTCCATGCATAACTGATACTTTCTAGCCCCATGGTTTCAAGTTTTATTTATATCTATTTCTGTATTAATTTCTATGTCTTTATCTCTCTCTCTCTATATATATATATATATCCAGCTTTGATTTTCTCCCTGAGATCCAAATTCATGTATCTGTTGACTTGCAATCTCATTATAGATGTCTTATTGACATATCAAACAAAATCTATCCAAAATAGAACTCTTGATCCTCACCTTTAAACCTGTTCTTCATAGTCTTCCTCATAACAGTAAATTGGACCAGTATCCACCCATTTGCTCAAGTCAAAAAACATAAAAGCCATCCATAATTATTCTCTTTCCCTTATCTCCCACATTCAACCCATTAGTAACTCCTGTCAATTCTGCTGCCAAATATAGAGTTCTAATAAGTTCACTTTTCTTTATATCCATTGCTATAATTATCTCTCATCTGGATTACTTCATGATTTTACTTTTCCACTGCCCCAGCCAGATCCATTCTCAGAGCAACTGTGATGCAGATGTCACCTTCTTGCTTAGCACACTTCAGAAGCATAGTACTGCATTAAAAATAAATTCCTAACCCCTTACCAAGGCCTATGACCTTGTCTTGGCCTACTTTTTAAACTTATTATCCCACTCTCTCCCTCATTTACTATGGTCCAGTCTAACTGGACTCATGACATTTCAGACTATTTTATCCATCAAGCATTTGCTCTTATGCTTCCCATACTTGGAATCCTTTTCCTCCATATTCAGTATCATTGGCTCCTTTTTATCCTACAAGTCTATATTTATATCTACCTCCTCAGAGTAAGTGCTCCCCCGACAATCTATAAGTCTCAAATCCCCATCATTACTATATTCCATATCATTTTTTTTTCCTGCATAGCACTTATTATAATCTGTGCATTTATTATCATGTTTATTTATATATGTGTTTATTTTCCAATTATTACTACTAGACCATAAGCTCTATATGAGCAAGTACATTTTCTCATTCAATGTTGTATCTATTAAATATCCCCAGAATTTAATGTAGTATCCAGGACATACAAAAAGCTCAATAACCAATTTTTGAATAATATCCAAGGTGCTATCTTCAAAAGTATCTGGATTCTTAGCAAAAGAATCTGTCACCTAATATAATTGTTTCTCTATAGCAGTTAGGTTACTAACAGTTTTTTACTATCCCAAATGCCTTAAGTGATTAAAGTATTTATTTCAAATGTACACAGAAAAATTCTGGTGAAGACAATTACCTCCAGTTCCTTATGTTCAGAACTTTCATTTCAGTATAAAAAGTCTTGCTTTTGACATCACAACAGCTCATTACCTGCCCTATCCTATTGTCCCAGTCACAGTTATCACCTTGATGAAGATTCTCTATTTCCTGTAAAGATAACACCACATCAGTGATTCCTAGATCCATGTGGTCTCACATCTTAATCATACAAGCCCTACAACACATCCTTCCATGCTAATCCTGTTTTCTGGGAGGTTACAATGATTACTCAGCTCCAAGCTATAGTGGATGTTACACTTTTTTGTGTTGTTTTCTGGCCTCTCTTGTCACATTATCCAGAGGTGAGCATATCTGAAATTGGTCTCACTTATGCATCATCAAGGGAGCTGTGGATGATGGGATGAGATATTCAGTAGGAAGCACATATTTGACAGGGTGGAATATCGCTGATTCTTATTAATGTTTGACAGAAAACTACTAAATTCTGTAAATCAATTATCCTTCAATTAAAAAATAAATAACGTGGCACAAAAAGATTAGAATGGGAGAAAAGCAGAGCAGGCAGTGGTTATGAAATCCAAGGGAGGAGATGAACCAATAAGTTTCCTCCAAGACTACATTAATTAGGCTATACTTTGCCAACCAAGGAGTCAGTGAAGCTTAATAGTGGATTGGAAAATTTTTCAGTTTGAATCCAAGAAGTGGGGGGGGGGGGAATTATTAGATAGCAAGGTAACTTTGCTAGAACATGGAAAGAGAGAGACTGAATTTACAGAAAATGTACAAGTTTTGGCACCCCTCATATACCCAGAGTTTTGCCCAAAGGCTCTCCCATCCATTAGCTCACTGATTCCTCCCAAATACCCTGGAAGGATGTTGAAAATGATAGCTGTCCTATCATAGTAGGATATGCCTGGAATGCTCAAATCATTCAAATCTCACATCCTGATTAATCTTTAAATGAAACTAGGTAGAAACAGTCCCAATAAATGACTGGCGAGTGTAGGACCATATGCTAATCAATTAGGGAAACATTTTGGATTAGCTTCACTTTAAAGATAGGCAAACAAATCTTGGAAATGTGACTTGATTTTCTTCAGGATGTTTATTCATTCACTCAGTCTTGTGCAACTCTTTGTGACATCGTGGACTATAGCCGATCAGGTTCCTCTGACCATGGATTACTCCAGGAAAGTATAATAGAGTGAGTAGCCATACTCTTCTCCAGGGGATCTTCCGGACCCAGGGATTGAACCGAGGTCTCTGGCATTGCAGGCAGATTCTTTACCATTTGAGCCAACATGGAAGCCCAGAGCTTTACATTGCTGTCTCTGAAATTTGAATTCAGGACATTCAGATTATGAGACTGATGTGCTGTCTACTGTGATAAAGAGGAAACTATGGATAGAAGTTTGTGACATTGTAGAGGAGGTGGTGACTAAAACCATTCCCAAGAAAAACAATGTACTAGCTGGATTTAGAAAATGCAAAGGAACAAAGATCAAATTGCTGATATCCACTGAATCAAAGACAATGCAAAAGAATTCCAGAAAAACATTTTCTTCTGCATCATTGACTATGCTAAAGCCTTTGATTGTGTGGATAACAACAAACTGTGGAAATATCTAAAGAGATGGGAATACCAGACCACCTCACCTGTCTACTGAGAAACCTGCATGCAGGTCAAGAAGCAACAGTCAGAACCTGACATGGAAAAATGGACTGCTACAAAATTGGGAACAGAGTACATCAAAACTGTATATTGTCACCCTGCTTATTTAACTTATATGAAGAACACATCATGCAAAATGCTGGGCTGGATGAAACACAAGCTGGAATCAAGATTACCAGGAAAAATATCAATAATATAAGATATGGAGATGACACCACCCTTATGGCAGAAACTGAGGAGAAACTAAAGAAACTCTTGATCAAAGTGAAAGAGGAGAGTGGAAAAGCCTGCTTAAAACTCAACATTCAAAAAACTAAGATCATGGCATCTGGTCCCATCACTTCATGGCAAATAGATGAGGAAGCAATGGAAACAGTGAGATACTATTTTCTTGGGCTCCAAAATCACTGCAGATGGTGAGTGCAACCATGAAATTAAAAGACACTTTCTCCTTTGAAGAAAAGCTATGACCAACCTAGATAGCATATTAAAAAACAGAGACATCACTTTGCCTACAAAGTTCCAACTAGTCAAAGCTCTGGTTTTTCCAGTAGTCATGTATGGATGTGAGAGTCGGACCATAAAGAAAGCTGAGTGCTGAAGAATTGATGCCTTTGAACTGTGCTGTTGGAGAAGACTCTTGAGAGTCCCTCGGACTGCAAGGAGATCCAACCAGTCCATCCTAAAGGAGATCAGTCCTGGGTGTTCATTGGAAGGACTGATGCTGAAGCTGAAGCTCCAATACTTTGGCCCCTGATACGAAGACTTGACTCATTAGAAAAGATCCTGATGCTGGGAAAGATTGAAGGCAGGAGGAGAAGGGGACAACAGAGGATGAGATTATTGGATGGCATCACTGACTTTATGGACATGAGTTTGAGCAAGTTCCAGGAGTTGGTGATGGACAAGTAATCCTGGCATGCCGCAGTCTGTGGTTTCACAAAGAGTCAGACACGTCTGAGTGACTGAACTGAACTGAACTGAACTGAGGACATGGAAGCAATCTATATTTCCATCAACAGATGAATGGATAAGGAAGTTGTGATACATATACACGATGGAATATTACTGAGCCATAAAAAGGAATGGATGTGAGTCAGTTGAACTTAGGTGGATGAGCCCAGAGCCTGTTATACAGACTGAGTAAGTCAGAAAGAGAAAAACAAATATTATACATTCACACACACACACACACACACACGGAATCTAGAAAAATGAAACTGGTGAACCTATTTTCAGGGTCGGAGTAGAGATGAAGATATAGAGAACAGGCTTGTGGACACAGTGGGGAAGGGAGAGAGTGAGACAATTGGAAAGAGTAACATTAACTTATTTACACTACCATGTGTAAAATAGATGGCTAGTGGGAAGTTGTTATATAATAAAGGGAGTTGTTATATAATACTCGGTCCTCTGTGATGACCTACAGGGGTAGGGTGGGAGGGAAGCTCAAAAGACAGGGAATGAATATATATATATATATATATATATATATATATATATATATTAGGTTGGTGCAAAAGTAATTTTGGTTTCAGACTGTGAATTTTAAATCGTTATAACTAGGCTCAAATACATCTTTATTAATAAAAATAGGAACCATCTTTGCCAATGAGAAATATGATTGTTTACTCCTTAGAATAAAAGTCCATGCTTTGGGTTTCAACAAACTCTTGGGAAGCGTTTTCTGCATCCTTCTGGTTGTGGAATTGTTTTCCTTAAAAAAAGTTGTTGAGATGCTTAAAGAAGAGGTAGCTGGTTGTTGAGAGGTCAGCTGAATATGGTGGTGAGGCAAAACTTCATAACCCAATGCGTTCAACTTTTGAAGCATTGGTAGTCAGACTTTATTATGGAGAATTGGACCCTTGTTCTGTTGACCAATGCCAGCTGTAGGCGTTACAGATTTTGGTGCCTCTCATTGACTTGCTAAGCATATTTCTTAGATGGAATTGCTTCACCAGGATTCAGAAAGCTGTAGTGGATCAGTCTGGCATCAGACCACCGAACAGTGATCATGACCTTTTTTTCGTGCAAGTTTGACTTTGGGAAGTGCTTTGGAGCTTCTTCTCAATCCAACCACTGAGCTGGCTATTGCTGCTTGTCATATAAAATCGACTTTTCATCACAGTCCAATTTAGAAATGGTTCATTATTGCATATAACAAGAGAAGATGACACTGCAAAACAACATTTTTTTTTTTTAATTTTCGGTCAGCTCATGAGGCACCCATTTATTGAGCTTTTTCACCTTTCCAATTTGCTTCAAATGCCAAATGACCATAGAAAGGTCTTTGGCAACATCTCATGTAGTTGTAAGAGGATCCATTTTGATGATTGCTCTCAGTTAGCCTTTGTCAAGTTCCAATTGCCAGCCACTATTTTCCTCATCTTCAAAACTCTCATCTCCTTTGCAAAACTTCCTGAACCACCATTGCACTGGACGTTGATTAGCTTATCTTGGGGCAAATGAATTGTTGATGTTGCCAGTTGTTTCTGCTGCCTTACAATTCATTTTAAACTCAAATAAGAAAGTCACTAGAATTTGCTTTATGTCTAATATAACTTACCTAGTCTAAAATAAATGTAAAATAAGCAGGAAGCAATGTCATTAACAAAACACATAAAGCACTAAATGTGCATTAAAATGATGTATAACATAACCACACTTATTAAGAAGGTATTCTGGGGACTTCCTACGTGGTCCAGCGGCTATGACTCTGCACTCCCAGTGCAGGGGGCCCAGGTTCAATCCCTGGTCAGAGAACTAGATTCCATATACCACAACTAAAGATCCCATATGCCTCAACTAAGATCCAGCACAGCCAAGTAAATAAATATTTTAAAAGAATGTATTCCAATATCAAATGGGAAATTTTTACAATGCAAAAACTGTAATTACATTTGCATCAAACTTATATATATGCATACATATAGCCATATATATATATATATATATATATATATATATATATATATGACTGATTTAAGTTGTATGAAATATACCAACACAACATTGTAAAATTATTATCCTCCAGTGTAAAAAAAAATACCATTTGGAGAAATGAGTAAAAAAAGAGAAAGAAAGTCTAAAGTCAGTATAAGAAAGGAAATGGTAAAGATCAGTGAGGACAAGATAAAAAAGGGGTAGATCATAAGGCAGGATGGGGAACACATGTATACCTGTGGCAGATTCATTTTGATATTTGGCAAAACTAATACAATTATGTAAAGTTTAAAAATAAAATAAAATTAGGAAAAAAAAAAAGGGGGGGTAGAAAAGATCAATGAAAACAAAACCGATATTTTGAAAAGAGAAACAATTGATACATCTTCAGCCATGCTGACCATGAGCAAAATAGAGAGTATCAAAAAAAAAAAAAAATCAGAATAAGAAATGAAAACCATCACTTGCTGATGTTGTTCAGTCATGTAGTCGTGTCTGACTCTTTGTGACCCTATGAACTGCACACCAGGCCTCCCTGTCCCTCACCATCTCCCAGAGTTTGCCCAAGTTCATGTTCATTGCATCAGTGATGCCATCCAGCGATCTCAGGCTCTGACACCCTCTTCTCCCTCTGCCCTCGATCTTTCCCAGGATCAGGGACTTTTCCAATGAGTCTTCTGTTCACATCAGATGACCAGAATACTGGAGTTTCAGCTTCAGTATCAGTACTTCCAGTGAATATTCAGTGTTGATCTCCCTTAAGATTGACTGGGTTGATCTCCTTGCTCTCCAAGGGACTTTCAGGAATCTTGTCCAGCATTACAGTTCAAAGGCATCAGTTCTTTGGTGTTCTGCCTCCTTTACGGTCCAGCTCTCACAACAATGCATGACCACTGTGAAGACCATAGCCTTGACTATACAGACCTTTGTCAGCAGAGAAATGTTTCTGCTTTTCAACACACTGTTCTAGGTTTGCTATCACTTTCCTGTCAGGAAGCCACGGTCTTCCGACTTCATGCCTGCAGTCACCATCTGCAGTGATTTTGGAGCCCAAGGAGAGAAAATCTGTCACTACTTCCACCTTTTCCCCTTCTATTTGCCATGCAGTAATGGAGCTGGATGCCATGGTCTTAGTTTTTTTAATACTTAGACTTAAGCCAGCTCTTTCAGCCTCTTCCTTCACCCTCATTAAGAGGATCTTTAGTTCCCCTTCGTTTTCTGCCATTAAAGCAGTATCATCAGCATATCTGAGGTTTTTCAAGTTTTTCCTACCTATCTTGATTCCAGCTTGTAACTCATCCAGATGACATTTCTCATGATGTACTCATCATATAGATTAAACAAACAGGGTGACAGCAGACAGCCCTGCCATACTCCTTTCTCAATCTTGAACCAATCAGTTGTTCCATACAGCATTCTGCTTCTTCTTGACCTGCATACAGGTTTCTCAGGAGACAAGTAAGATGGTCTGGTATTCCCATCTCTCCAAGAGCTTTCTACAGTTTGCCATGATCTATAGAGTCAAAAGCTTTAGGGTAGTTGATGAAACAGAGATAGATGTTTTTTTTCTGAAATTCCCTTGCTTTCTCTATAACCCAGTTTGATCTCTGTTGGCAGTTTGATCTCTGGCTCCTCTTTCTTTTCTAAACACAGCTTGGACATCTGGAAGTTCTTGGTTCACATAATGCTGAAGCCTAGTATGCAAAATTTTAAGCATGATCTTAAGATCTTGGGAGATGAGTGCAATTGTCCAGTGGTTAGTGGTCCCCTTCGTGTATCACTGCCTTGTCATGGTGAAGGGGCTTGCATAACTCAATGAAGCTATGAGCCATGCTGTGCAAGCCCACCTAAGATGGACGGGTCATAGCAGACAGTTCTAACAAAACATGATCCACTGGAGGAGGGAATGACAAACCACCCCAGTATACTTGCCATGAAAACCTCATGAACTGTATAAAAGGCAAAAACAAAACAAACAAACAAAAAAAACTACAGAGATACAAAATATCATAAGATAATACTCTGACCAGTTATATGCCAACAAAATGGACAACCTAGTAAAAATGCACAAATTTCTACAAACCTACGACCTGCCAAGACTCAACGAAGGAAAAACAGTAATTTGAATAGATCAGTCACAAGCAGTGAATTTGAATTTGTAATAACAAAAAAAAAATTGCAGCAGACAAAATTCAGGAATGGACAGCTTCACAGGGGAAATCTACCAAACATGTAAAGAAGAGTTAATACCTATCCTTCTCAAACTATTAAAAAAAAAACAAAACTGAACAACATGGAATGCTCTCAAATGCATTGTATGAAGCCACCATTACTGATACCAAAAGCAGACCAAGACAGTATTAAGAACAAACTTAAAGACCAGTATTTTTAAAGAAATTTATATGCAAAAAATCCTCAATAAAATGTTAACAAACCAATTCAAACAATATATAAAAAGCATCATATACCATGATCAAGTTAAATTTATTCCAGGAAAGCAAGCATGATTTAATATTCACAAATCACTCAGTGTGATACAAAACATTAACAAAAGAAAGGATAAAATACACATGATCATCTCAATAGTCAAAATTTTCAAATCCTTTCATGATAAAAACTCTCATCAAAGTTAGAATATGGAAAAAATCTTAACATAATAAAGGCCATTTATGACACACCTATATGTAACATCATATTCAACAGTTAAAAACTGAAAGCTTTTCCTATGATTAAAAGGGCACCTACTTGGTCCACTTTTGTTTACCATGGTATTGGAAGTCTTAGCCATAGAAATCAGAAAAGAAAAATTAATAAAAGACATTCAAATTGAAAGGAAGTTAAATTTTCACTATTTGCATATTATATAACACTACATTTAGAAAACCCTAATCTCTCAACCAATAAATTATTAGAACTAATAACTGAATTCAGTAAAATTGCAGGGTACAAGATTAATATGCTGAAAACTGTTACATTCTATACACTAAAAATAGTGATGTATCATAAAGAGCATACAAACAAAATATAATCATTTTTAAAATCACTTCAAAAAGAATAAAATACCTAGTTAACCAAGGAGGTGAAAGACCTATACTCTGAAAGCGATAAAACATTGGCAAAGGAAATTAAAGATGATTCCAACAAATGGAAATATACTTTGTGCTCTTTGAAAGAATTATCATTAAAATGAATATACTACCCAAAGTAATCTATAAATTTAATAAAATCTTTATCAAAATACCCATGGAATTTTTCACAGAATTAGAACAAATTATCTGTGGATTTACCAAAAGCAATCTTGGAATTACCAAAGCAATCTTGAGGAAAAAGAACAAATCTGGATGTATCACCTGCCAGACCTCAGACTATTCTAAAAAGCTATGGTAATCAAAATAGTATGATATAGTACAAAACAGCCATACAGATCAAAGGAACACAATAGAGAGCCCAGAAATAAACCCATGCACCTATGCTCAATTAATTTATGACAAAGGCAGTGAGAATACAGAATGGAGTCTGTATTCACACTCAATTCAATCAGTGTTACTTTGAAAATTGGACAGCCACACATGACTAAGTTGCCAACATTCATTAGATCCTAGAGAGAGCAAGGGACTCCCAGAAAAGCATCTACTTCTGCTTCATTGACTATGCTAAAGTTTTTGACTGCATGGATCACAATAAACTGGGAAATTATTAAAGAGATGGGAGAACCGGATCACCATACATGTCTCCTGAGAAACCTGTTTGCAGGTAAAGAAGCAACAGTTAGAACCAGACATGGAATGATGGACTGGTTCAAAATTGGGAAAGGAGTATGAAATGGCTGTATATATGTCATCCTGCTTATTTAACTTATATGCAGAGTACATCATGTGAAATCACAAACTGGAATCAAGATTGCTAGGAGAAATATCAGCAATCTCAGATATGCAGATTATACCAGTCTAATGGCAGAAAACAAAGAGGAACTAAAGAGACTCTTGAAGGTGAAAGTGGAGAGTGATAAAGCTGACTTAAAACTCAATATTCAAAAAATGAAGATCATGGCATCTGCTCCCATCACCTCGTGGCAAATAGAAGGGGAAAAATTGGAAGCAGTGACCAATTTTATTTACTTGGCCTCCAAAACTACTGCAATCAGTGACTGCAGCCATGAAATTAAAAGATGCTTACTCCTTGGAAGGAAAGCTATGACAAACCTAGACACAGTATTAAATATCAAAGACATCACTTTGCCACCAAACTCCATATATTCCAAGCTATGGTGTTTCCATTTATCATGTACAAATGTGAGAGTTGGACCATAAACAAAGCTAAGTGCTGAAGAATCGATACTTTCAAATTGTGGTCCTGGAGAAGACTCTTGAGAGTCCCTTGGACTGCAAGGAGATCAAATCAGTTAATTCTAAAGGAAACCAATCCTGAATATTTGTTGGAAGGACTGATGCTGAAGCTGAAGCTCCAATACTTTGGCCACTTGATTCGAAGAGCCAACTCATTGGAAATGACCTTGATACTGTGAAAGATTGAAGACAAAAAGAGAAGAGAGTGGCAGAGGATGAAATGGTTATATAACATCACTTACTCAATGGACATGGATTTGAGCAAACTCCAGGAGATAGTGAAGGACAGTAGATCCTGTAATGCTGCAGTGCATAGGGCCACAAAGAGTCAGACACAACTTAGGGACTGAACAATGTCAATATGTAAGAAAATGAGTTTAGAACATTTCTTCACACCATATACAAAAGAAAACTCTGTGTTAAAAACCTAAATGTAATACTTGCAACCTTAAAACACCTATGAGAAAATAAAGGAAGAACACTCATTTACATAAATCACAGGAATATTTTTTGGATTTGTTTCCTAAATAAAAGAAATAAAAGCAAAACTGAAAAAAATGTATTAAAGTGTCCTTCAATAGATGAATGGTTAAAGAAGAGATACAAGAATAAAATCTTAGTATTTGTGACAACATCCATGTACCTGGAAGATATTATGTTAAGTAAGGCAGAGAAAAGCAAATACCATATAATTTCACATATAAGCAGAATCTAAAAAATTAAAGAAATAAAATAAAAAATTATCAAACATCAAATCCAAACTGACTCACAGATACAGGGAACAAATTGGTGGTTGAAAAAGAAGGGTTCAAGGAGATGGACTAAGTATATGAAGGGCATTAAAAGGTAGAGTTTTTTTGGCTAAAAATATATATAAATCATGGGAATGTAATGTACACATAAGGGTTAATCAATAATATTATAATAACTTTTATGGTGCTAGAATTGGACAGATTATGTCATCCTTTAATAATGTATAACCATATTTAATCACTAGTTTGTACAGCTTAAACTAAAATAATATTGTATGTTGTATACAACTCAATAAAAATTAATGTGAGAAAACTGACTCCAACAAGAAAAAATTAAAAATGAACAAGGGTAGAATGAAATAGAAAATAAAACTTCATAATGCAACACACATGGGGTGGGTAGGTATGAAAGCTTGTTTCAATTGTATGTTTATATGTTATGTCAAAAATAAAAAGTATTTTGCATTTTCAAAGCATAAAAATGTGAGGTAACTTACCTTGTGGACACTTTTGAACTCAGTTTGTAAACCATGTTTCAATAGACGAAGTAAAAGTAACACACAACCAACTAGAATACAAAGTGTACAGATACAAGTACTAGAATAGAGGCCCAAATTCTTATCATTTATGTCAGGAAAAGGCTTCTAGAGAGTGCCAAGGGCTGAGAAGGATAGAAGCATAATTTCATGGGCAAGGAGAAAGACTTCAACCACAATGATAAGGTGGCTGCTTCACTTCAGAATCCTTGATCAAATGGGGCCCTGTCATGTAGAGAGGCTTGGACACACTGAGATTTGTAAATAGAAATAGACACCTATGTCTTCTGGTTGGGAGAGGCAGTGCAGTGATCTGGAAGACTCCAGGCTTGAGAATTTGGAGATCCAGATCCTAGGGAAATTGGAAGAGCATAATCTGGATTCTGGATATTTTACTCTCCCTCTCTGATCCTAATTTCTCAACTATGTGTGAATATCAAGAGCTATCTTTAATGCACACTTATGTTCCAGAATCTATTCTGGGTGTCTTTCATGCATGCTAAGTTGCTTCAGTCATGTCAGACTCTTTGGACTCTATGGACATGTAGGCCACCAGGCTCTCTGTCCATGGGATTCTTCAGGCAAGAATACTGAAGAATTCAGGCAAGTGGATTGCTGTGCCCTCCTCCAGGGAATCTTCCTGAACCAGGGATGGAACCCGCATCTCTTATGTCTCCTATATTGGCAGGCAGGTTCTTTACCACTAGCCCCACCTGGCAAGTGCTATTTAATGAAAATATGTCTTTCATACATATTCTCATTAAATCTACTCCCAAATCTGTTTTACAGATGAAGAATTCTGCATTTTTACCAATGAGGAAATAGATATAGAGGAGTTAAGTAACTTGGCCAAATCAGACAACTAGAAAGTGCTAGCACCAAGGTTTAAACCTAGGTCGTCTAGAAATCAGTTCAGTTCAGTCCAGTCATTCAGTCATGTCCGACTTTTTGCAATCTCATGGACTGCAGTGCGCCCGGCCTTCCTGTCCAACACCAACACCCAGAGTTTACTCAAATTCATGTCCATTGAGTCAGCAATGCCATCCAACTATATCATCCTCTGTTGTCCACTTCTATTCCCGCCTTCAATCTTTCCCTGAATGAGTCAATTCTTTGCATCAGGTGGCCAAAGTATTGGAGTTTCAGGTTCAGCATCAGTCCTTCCAATGAATACCCAAGACTGATCTCCTTTGGGATGGACTGGTTGGATCTCCTTGCAGTCCAAGGGACTCTCAATAATCTTATCTAACACCACAGTTCAAAAGCATCAATTCTTCGGCGCTCAGCTTTATTTATAGTCCGACTCTCACATCCATACATGACTAATGGAAAAACCAGAGCTTTGACTAGATTGACCTTTGCTGGCAAAGTAATGTTTCTGATTTTTAATAGGCTGCCTAGGTTGGTCATAACCTTTCTTCCAAAGAGAAAGTGTATAATTTCATGGCTGCAATCACCATCTGCAGTGATTTAGGAGCCCCCCCCAAGATAAAGTCTATCACTGTTTCCCCATATATTTGCCATGAAGTGATCGGATGAGATGCCATGATTTTAGACTTCTGAATGTTGAGCTTTAAGCCAACTTTTTCACTCTTCACTTTCACTTTCATCAAGAGACTTTTTAGTTCCTCTTCACTTTCGGCCATAAGGGTGGTGTCATCTGCATATATGAAGTTATTGATATGTCTCCCAGCAATCTTGATTCCAGCTTGTGTTTCTTCCAGTCCAGCATTTCTCACGATGTACTCTGCGTATATATAAGTTAAATAAGCAGGGTGACAATATACAGCCTTGACGTACTCCTTTTCCTATTTGGAAACAGTCTGTTGTTTCATGTCCAATTCTAACTGTTGCTTTCTGACCTGTATACAGATTTCTCAAGAGGCAGGTGAGGTGGTGTGGTATTCCTGTCTCTTTAAGAATTTTCCACAGTTTATTGTGATCCACACAGTCAAAGGCTTTGGCATAGTCAATAAAGCAGAAATAGATGTTTTTCTGGAACTCTCTTGCTTTTTCGATGATCCAGTGGATGTTGTCAATTTGATCTCTGGTTCCTCTGACTTTTCTAAATCCACCTTGAACATCAGGAAGTTCACAGTTAACATACAGTTAAGCCTGGCTTGGAAAATTTTGAGCTTTACTTTACTAGCATGTGAGATATGCTCAATTGTGCAATAGTTTGAGCATTCTTTGGCATTGCCTTTGTTTGGGGTTGGAATGAAAACTGATCTTTTCCAGTCCTGTGGCCACTGCTGAGTTTTCCAAATTTGCTGGCATATTGAATGCAGCACTTTCACAACATCATCTTTTAGGATTTGAAATAGCTCAACTGGAATTCCATCACCTCCACTAGCTTTGTTCATAGTGATGCTTCCTAAGTCCCACTTGTCTTCACATTCCAGTATGTCTGATTCTAGATGAATGATCATACCATCGTGATTATTTGGGTTATGAAGATCTTTTTTTAAAATTAATTTATTTTAATTGGAGGCTATTTACTTTACAATATTGTAGTGATTTTGGCCAAACATTGACATGAATCTGCCACAGGCGCACATGTGAACCCATCCAGAACCCCCCTCCCACCTCCCTCCCAATCCCATCCCCCAGGTCCATCGCAGTTCATCAGCCCTGAGCACCCTGTCTCGTGCATCCAACCTGTACTGGTGAGCCACTTCACATATGATAATATACATGTTTCAATGCTACCCTCTCAAATCATGCCACCCTTGCCTTCTGCCACAGAGTCCAAAAGACTGTTCTTTACATCTGTGTTTCTTTCTCACATATAGGGTTATCATTTCCATGTTTCCAAATTCCATATATATGCATTAGTATACTGTATTGGTGTTTTTCTTTCTGACTTATTTCACTCTGTATAAGAGGCTCCAGTTTCATCCACCTCTTTAGAACTAATTCAAATGCATACTTTTTAATAGCTGAGTATGGTATGGACCTAATGGAAGCAGAAGATATTAAGAAGAGGTGGCAAGAATACACAGAAGAACTGTACCAAAAAGATCTTCACAACCCAGATAATCACGATGGTGTGATCACTCACCGAGAGCCAGACATCCTAATTACCTATGCCCTAATTACCACACAATTGCACATCTCACATGCTAGTAAAGTAATACTCAAAATTCTCCAAGCCAAGCTTCAGCAATACGTGAAACATGAACTTCCAGATGTTCAAGCTGGTTTTAGAAAAGGCAGAGGAACCAGAGATCAAATTGCCAACATCCACTGGATCATCGAAAAAGCAAGAGAGTTCCAGAAAAACATCTATTTCTGCTTTATTGACTATGCCAAAGCCTTTGACAGTGTGGATCACAATAAACTGTGGGAAATTCTGAAAGAGATGGGAATACCAGACCACCTGACCTGCCTCTTGAGAAATCTGTATGTAGGTCAGAAAGCAACAGTTAGAACTGGACATGGAACAACAGACTGGTTCCAAATAGGAAAAGGAGTATGTCAAGGCTTTATGTTGTCACCCTGCTTATTTAACTTATATGCAGAGTACATCATGAGAGATGCTGGACTGGAAGAAACACAAGCTGGAATCAAGATTGCCGGGAGACATATCAATAACCTCAGATATGCAGATGACACCACCCTTATGGCAGAAAGTGAAGAGGAACTCAAAAGCCTCTTGATGAAAGTGAAAGTAGAGAGTGAAAAAGTTGGCTTAAAGCTCAAAATTCAGAAAATGAAGATCATGGTATCCGGTCCCATCACTTCATGGGAAATAGATGGGGAAACAGTGGAAACAGTGTCAGACTTTATTTTTGGGGGCTCCAAAATCACTGCAGATGGTGATTGCAGCCATGAAATTAAAAGATGCTTACTCCTTGGAAGGAAAGTTATGACCAACCTAGATAGCATATTCAAAAGCAGAGACATTACTTTGCCAACAAAGGTCCGTCTAGTCAAGACTATGGTTTTTCCTGTGGTCATGTATGGATGTGAGAGTTGGACTGTGAAGAAGGCTGAGCACCGAAGAATTGATGCTTTTGAACTGTGGTGTTGGAGAAGGCTCTTGAGAGTCCCTTGGACTGCAAGGAGATCCAACCAGTCCATTCTGAAGGAGATCAGCCTTGGGATTTCTTTGGAAGGAATAATGCTAAAGCTGAAACTCCAGTACTTTGGCCACCTCATGTGAAGAGTTGACTCATTGGAAAAGACTCTGATGCTGGGAGGGATTGGGGGCAGGAGGAGAAGGGGACGACATAAGATGAGATGGCTGGATGGCATCACTGACTCGATGGATGTGATCCTGAGTGAACTCCAGGAGCTGGTGATGGACAGGGAGGCCTGGTGTGCTGCGATTCATGGGGTCGCAAAGAGTCGGACACGACTGAGCGACTGAACTGATCTGAACTGAATATTCCATTGTGTATATGTACCACTACTTTTGTCTGCTGACGGACATCTAAGGTTGCTTCCATATCCTGGCTATTGTAAACAGTGCTGTGATGAACACTATGGTACATGTGTCTCTTTCAATTCTGGTTTCCTTGGTGTGTATGGCCAGCAGTGGGATACACACTCCTGGGTCCTATGGGAGTTCTGTTTCCTTTTTTTTAAGGGATCTTCACACTGTTCTCCATAGTGACTGTACAAGTTTGCATTTCCACAAACAGTGTAAGAGGGTTCCCTTTTTTCCACATCCTCTCCAGCATTTTTTTTTTTTTGTCAATTTTTTGATAGCAGCCATTCTGACTGGCATGAGATGGTACCTCATTGTGGTTTTGATTTGCATTTCTCTGATAAGGAGTGGTGTTGAGCATCTTTTCATGTATTTTTTGGCCATTGTATGTCTTCTTTGGAGAAATGTTTGTTTAGTTCTTTGGCCCATTTATTGATTGGGTCGTTTATTGTTCTAGAATTGACCTGCAGGAGCTGCTTGTATATTTTTGAGATTAATCCTTTGTCAATCGCTTCGTTTCCTATTATTTTCTCCCATTCTGAAGGCTGTCTTTTCACCTTATGGTTTCCTTCATTGTGCAAAAGCTTTTAAGTTTAATTAGGTCCTGTTTGTTTATTTTTGCTTTTATTTCCATTACTCTGGGAGGTGGGTCATAGAGGATTCTGCTGTAATTTATGTCAGTTATTTTTTTTAATAGTTCTTCTGTTTATTCTTGTCACATCTTCTTAACATCTTCTGCTTCTGTTAGGTCTATATCATTTCTGTCCTTGATTGTGCCCATCTTCCCATGAAATATTCCCTTTATATCTCTAATTTTCTTGAAGAGATCTCTAGTCTTTCCCATTCTATTGATTTCCTCTATTTCTTTGCACTGATCACCGAGGAAGGCTTTCTTATCTATCCTTGCTATTCTTTGAAATTCTGCATTCAAATGGGTGTATCTTTCCTTTTCTCCTTTGTCTTTAGTGTCTCTTCTTTTCACAGCTATTTGTAGGGCCTGCTCTGACAGCCATTTTGACTTTTTGCATTTCTTTTCCTTGGGGATGATCTTGATCCCTGACTCCTGTATAATGTCACAAACCTCCATCCATAGTTCTTCAGGCACTCTATCAGATCTAATCCCTTGAATATATTTGTCACTTCCACTGTATAATCATAAGGGCTTTGATTTACATCATACCTGAATGGTCTAGTGGTTTTCCCTACTTTCTTCAATTTAAGTCTGAATTTGGCAATAAATATTTCATGATCTGAGCCACAGTCAGCTCCTGGTCTTGTTTTCACTGACTGTATAGAGCTTCTCCATCTTTGGCTGCAAAAAATATAATCAGTATGATTTCAGTATTGACCATCTGGTGATGTCCATGTGTAGAGTCTTCTCTTGTGTTGTTGGAAGAGGGTGTTTACTATGACCAGTATGTTCTCTTGGCAAAACTCTATTAACCTTTGGTCAGCTTCATTTTGTACTCAAAGACCAAATTTGCCTGTTACTCCAGGTGTTTCTTGATTTCCTACTTTTGCATCCCAGTCCCTGATAATGAAAAGGACATCTTTTTTGAATGTTAGTTCTAGAATGTCTTGTAGGTCTTCATAGAACCATTCAACTTTAGCATTACTGGTCAGGGCATAGACTTGTATTTCTGTGATAGTGAATTCTTTGCCTTGGATGTGAACAGAGATCATTGTTTCATTTTTGAGATTGCATCCCAGTACTGCATTTCAGATTCTTTTGTTGACTATGAGGGCTACTCCATTCTAAGGGATTCTTGCCCACAGTAGTAGATATCATGATCATTTGAATTAAATTCATCCATTCCAGTCCATTTTAGTTTGCTGATTCCTAAGATGTCAATGTTCCCTCTTGCCATCTCCTGTTGGAGCACTTTCAATTTGCCTTGATTCATGGACCTAACATTCCACGTCCCTATGCAATATTGCTCTTTATAGCATCAGACCCTACTTCTATCACCAGTCACATCCACAATTGGGTGTTGTTTTTGCTTTGGCTCTGCCTCTTCATTCTTTCTGGAATTATTTCTCCACTCATTTCCAATAGCATATTGGGTACCTACAGACCTGAGGAGTTTATCTTCCAGTGTCCTATCTTTTTGCCTTTTCCTACTGTTCATAGGGCTCTCAAGGCAAAAATACTTCCCTTCTCCAGTGTCATTCCCTTCTCCAGTGGACCACATTTTGTCAGAACTCTCCACCATGACCCTTCTGTCTTGGGTGGCCCTAAAGGGCATGGCTCATAGTTTCATTGAGTTAGACAAGCCTGTGATCCATGTGTTCAGATTGGTTAGTTTTCTGTGATTGTAGTTTCCAGTCTATCTGCCAACTGATGGAGAAGGATAAGAGGCTTATGGAAGCTTCCTGATGGGAGAGACTGACGGAGGGGGAAACTGGGTCTTGTTCTAATGGGCTGGGCCATGCTCAGTAATTCTTTAATCTGATTTTCTGTTGATGCGTAGAGCTGTGTTCCCTCCCTGTTATTGACCAGGGGTCAAACTATGGTGGAAGTAATGAAGATAATGGCAACCTACTTCAAAAAGTTCCATGCACATACTGCTACACTCAGTGACTCCAACCCTGCAGCAGGCCACCCCCAACCCAAGCCTCCATTGGAGACACCTGGACACTCCTGGAGTCTGGATCAGTCTCTTGTGGGGTCACTGCTCCTTTCTCCTGGATCCTGGTGTGAACAAGGTTCTGTTTGTGCCCTCCAAGAGTATATTTCCCAGTCCTGTGTAAGTTCAGACAGCTCTATGGTGGTGTTAATGGTGGCCTCCTCCAAGAGGGCTTATGCCATACCCACGTCTGCTGCATCCAGAGCCCCTGCTCCTGCTGCAGTGCACTGCTGATCCATACCTCCACAGGAGATGCTCAAATACAGTTCTGTCTCAGTTTCTGTGGGGTCTCTGGGTCCTGGTGCACACAAGGTTTGTTTGAGCCCTCTGAGTGTCTCTGGTGGGAATGGGGTTCGATTCTAAACACAAATTCGCCCTGCCTACCATCTTGCTGGGATTTCTCCTTTGTTCTTGGACATGGCATATCTTCTCAAAGTTGCTCCAGCGCCATGCAACCACCACTCCAGTGCCTACCATCTGGCTGGGGCTTCTCTGACCTTGGAGGTGAGATATCTCCTCATGGCTGCTCCAGCACCACGCAGCCACCCCTCCAGTGGTCTAGAAATAGTTTGGCTCTTAAATATTATGCTAGGTGAAGCTTGATCCCAACTATATCATTTGTAATTTGTCCCCCTAGCCAAGCCTTTCCTTGAGGAATTCAGCACAATTCCACAGTGCTTAGAGACAGAAGAAATTCCTAGTCATAATGCTGGGCTGTAAACACTATCTAGATGACCATAGTAGCAACGGTATCTTGGGTGGTTAGGTGACCTCACTAAAGGGTGTTAAAGTAGCAAAGAAGAAAAATGGTAGGGCTCACAAAACTGAGGGATGGGCAAAGCAGCTACATATCAACTTGTATGGAAATACTTCAGCATTTGATGTATATGTAAGTGAACAAAGAGCATAGTGAAAAGGACATGAGCTTATGAATCCAAATGATGCAGTCAACAGAGGTAATATCTAAGGGAGCATAATATCATAAAAGAGAATAGAGAGTGTCTCTAGGAGCACTAATAGAGAATAACTTTCACAACTGGTTACCAACTCATTTTATTCTTAGACTCCTTATCTGTTTGATATGAGATGGAGAAATAGAGGGAAGCTAAATTATGGGAAATTTTAATGGGCCAAGGCTATAAGTGGTGTATATCATTTCCACATATCTAAGTCATACAGCTAACTGCAAAGGAGGCTTGGAAATGCTGAATATCTGTATGACCAGAAGGAAAAGGGGATGTTTTGTAAACAACTAACCAGTCTCTGCCATAGCACCATCTTAACTTTTTATATATGCCACCTCATTGTATCCTCCAATAACACTTTAAAGGTGATTATTATTATTTTCTCTATTTTTCAGGTGATCAAATTGAGATGGCAGAGTCATATGCTCATTATCAGTCCACTCGTACATGGGATTAAGATCTACTGAAATTCAAAAGAATAATTTTTTTCATGTCTACAAATAATTCTGTCTGGTATTTTAAAAAGGATTTGAATTAAACCTATAGATTGATTTTGGGGAGGATTGACATATTTATTATATTAAGTCATCCAATCCATGAACACATTGCGTCTCTTCCCATTTATTTAGATTTTCTTGATTTTCACTATTTTGCAATTTTCATTATACATAACTAATATATGTTTCATTGAAGTCTACATCAAAATATTTCACTTTATTTTAAGTGACTGTAAATGTTTTCAATTCTGATTTACCCATTTTCATTCTTAGCATGTAGAAGTGTGGATTTCTTTGTGTTGATCTTGCATCCTGAAAACTTGTTGAAATTATTTATTACTTTTGTAGATTCAGAGATTTTCTATGTAAAAGAACTATGAATGGTTTTATTTCTACACTTCCAATCTTTATGCCTTTTACTTCTTTCTTTTTCTTTAGTTAACTGGCCAGAATTCCAATTTTTATGTGAGAAGAGTGATAAGGGCAGGCATCCTTACCTTGTTCCAAACAAAGGACAAAGCTCTATTCACTATCAAATATGGTATTAGCTGTAGGATTTTGGAGATGATCTTCATCAAGTTCAAATGATTCCTATTGTTAACTTCTTGAGAGTTTTTTTTTTTTTTATCATGAATAGATGGTAGATTTTTCAAGTTCTCTTTTACATTAATTAATATCATCATATGATTTTCCTTCTTTGGGCTACTTATAAGGTGGATTGCATTCACTGAATTTCAAAAGTTGAACCAATATTGCATACTATTTGGTCACACTGTTGGGCATGGTTTACTAATATTTCATTCTGTCCTTCTGTATCTATGTCCATGAGAGATATTAACATATAGCTTTCTTTACATTTTTAAATTGATATTCTCTGTCTGACATTGGTATCAGGGTAATATTGTCCTCATAAAATAAGCTGAGAAGTGTTCATCTCTTCTATTTTCTAAGAGAGGATATGGAGAATTAGTTTGATGTCTGGTAATGCAGTGAAACCATATAGGTCAGAAATGTATTTTTTAGCATCTTTTTTATTTTATTTTATTTTTTAACTTTATAATATTGTATTGGCTCTGCCACACATCAACATGAATCTGCCACAGGTATACACGTGCTCCCCATCTTGAACCATCCTCCCGCCTCCCTCCCTGTACCATCCCTCTGGGTCGTCCCAGCGCACCAGCATCAAGCATCCAGTATTGTGCATCTAACCTGGACTGGCAATTCGTTTCATATATGATATTATACATGTTTCAATGCCATTCTCCCAAATCATCCCACCCTCTCCCTCTCCCACAGAGTCCAAAAGACTGTGCTATACATCAGTGTCTCTTTTGCTGTCTCGCATACAGGGTTATTGTTACCATCTTTCTAAATTCCATATATATACGATAGTGTACTGTATTGGTGTTTTTCTTTCTGGCTTACTTCACTCTGTATAATAGGCTCCAGTTTCATCCACCTCATTAGAACTGATTCAAATGTATTCTTTTTAATGGCAGAGTAATACTCCATTGTGTGTATGTACCACAGCTTTCTTATCCATTCGTCTGCTGATGGACATCTAGGTTGCTTCCATGTCCTGGTTATTATAAACAGTGCTGTGATGAACATTGGGATACACGTGTATCTTTCAATTCTGGTTTCCTCAGTGTGTATCCCCAGCAGTGGTATTGCTGGGTCATAAGGCAGTTCTATTTCCAGTTTTTTAAGGAATCTCCACACTGTTCTTCATAGTGGCTGTACTAGTTTGCATTCCCACCAACAGTGTAAGAGGGTTCCCTTTTCTCCACAGCCTCTCCAGCATTTATTGCTTGTAGACTTTTGGATTGCAGCCATTCTGACTGGCGTGAAATGGTACCTCATGGTGGTTTTGATTTGCATTTTTCTGATAATGAGTGATGTTGAACATCTTTTCATGTGTTTGTTAGCCATCTGCATATCTTCTTTGGAGAAATGTCTATTTAGTTCTTTGGCCCATTTTTTGATTGGGTCATTTATTTTTCCGGAATTGAGCTGTAGGAGTTGCTTGTATATTTTTGAGATTAGTTGTTTGTCAGTTCTTCATTTGCTATTATTTTCTCCCATTCTGAAGGCTGTCTTTTCACCTTGCTTATAGTTTCCTTTGTTGTGCAGAAGCTTTTAACTTTAATTAGGTCCCATTTGTTTATTTTTGCTTTTATTTCCAATATTCTGGGAGGTGGGTCATAGAGGATCCTGCTGTGATGTATGTTGGAGAGTGTTTTGCCTATGTTCTCCTATAGCAGTTTTATAGTTTCTGGTCTTACGTTTAGATCTTTAATCCATTTTGAGTTTATTTTTGTGTATGGTGTTAGAAAGTGTTCTAGTTTCATTCTGTTACAAGTGGTTGACCAGTTTTCCCAGAACCACTTGTTAAAGAGATTGTCTTTAATCCATTGTATATTCTGGCCTCCTTTGTCAAAGATAAGGTGTCCATAGGTGCGTGGATTTATCTCTAGGCTTTCTATTTTGTTCCATTGATCTATATTTCTGTCTTTGTGCCAGTACCATACTGTCTTGATGACTGTGGCTTTGTAGTAGAGCCTGAAGTCAGGCAGGTTGATTCCTCTAGTTCCATTCTTCCTTCTCAAGATCGCTTTGGCTATTCGAGGTTTTTTGTATTTCCATACAAATTGTGAAATTATTTGTTCTAGCTTTGTGAAGAATACCATTGGTAGCTTGATAGGGATTGCACTGAATCTATAAATTGCTTTGGGTCATATACTCATTTTCACTGTATTGATTCTTCCAATCCATGAACATGGTATATTTCTCCATCTATTAGTGTCCTTTTTTATTTCTTTCACCAGTGTTTTATAGTTTTCTATATATAGGTCTTTAGTTTCTTTAGGTAGATGTATTCCTAAGTATTTTATTCTTTCTGTTGCAATGGTGAATGGAATTGTTTCCTTAATTTCTCTTTCTATTTTCTCATTATTAGTGTATAGGAATGCAAGGGATTTCTGTGTGTTGATTTTATATCCTGCAACGTTACTCTATTCCTTGATTAGTTCTAGTAATTTTCTGGTGGAGTCCTTAGGGTTTTCTATGTAGAGGATCGTGTCATCTGCAAATAGTGAGAGTTTTACTACTTCTTTTCCAACTTGGATTCCTTTTATTTCTTTTGCTTCTCTGATTGCTGTGGCCAAAACTTCCAAAACTATGTTGAATAGTAGTGGTGAGAGTGGGCACCCTTGTCTTGTTCCTGACTTTAGGGGAAATGCTTTCAATTTTTCACCAGTGAGGATAATGTTTGCTATGGGTTTGTCATATATAGCTTTTATTATGTTGAGATATGTTCCTTCTATGCCTGTTTTCTGGAGAGTTTTTTTTATCATAAATCGATGTTGAATTTTGTCAAAGGCTTTCTCTGCATCTATTGAGATAATCATATGGCTTTTATCTTTCAATTTGTTAATGTGGTGTATTACATTGATTTATTTGCAGATATTGAAGAATCCTTGCATCTCTAGGATAAAGCCCACTTGGTCATGGTGTATTATCTTTTTAATGTGTTGTTGGATTCTGATTGCTAGAATTTTGTTAAGGATTTTTGCATCTATGTTCATCAGTGATATTGGCCTGTAGTTTCCTTTTTTTGTGGCATCTTTGCCAGGTTTTGGTATTAAGGTGATGGTGGCCTCATAGAATGAGTTTGGAAGTTTACCTTCCTCTGCAATTTTCTGGAAGAGTTTGAGTAGGATAGATGTTAACTCTTCTCTAAATTTTTTGTAGAATTCATCTGTGAAGCCATCTGGACCTGGGTTTTTGTTTGCTGGAAGATTTCTGATTACAGTTTTAATTTCCGTGCTTGTGATGGGTCTGTTAAGATTTTCTATTTCTTCCTGGTCCAGTTTTGGAAAGTTGTACTTTTCTAAGAATTTGTCCATTTCTTCCATGTTGTCCATTTTATTGGCATATAATTGCTGATAGTAGTCTCCTATGAGCCTTTGTATTTCTGTGTTGTCTGTTGTGATCTCTTCTTTTTCATTTCTAAGTTTATTGACTTTATTTTTCTCCCTTTGTTTATTGATGAATCTGGCTAATGGTTTGTCAATTTTATTTATCCTTTCAAAGAACCAGCTTTTGGCTTTGTTGATTTTTGCTATGGTCTCCTTTGTTTCTTTTGCATTTATTTTTGCCCTAATTTTTAAGATTTCTTTCCTTCCACTAACCCTGGCATTCTTCATTTCTTCCTTTTCTACTATCTTTAGGTGTAGAACTAGGTTATTTATTTGACTTTTTTCTTGTTTCTTGAGGTATGCCTGTATTGCTATGAACTTTCCCCTTAGGACTGCTTTTATAGTGTCCCACAGGTTTTTGGTTGTTTCTTTTTTTTCATTTTCATTCGTTTCTATGCAATTTTCATTTCTTTTTTGATTTCTTCTGTGATTTGTTTTTTATTCAGCAGTGTGTTGTTCAACCTCCATATTTTGGAGTTTTTAATAGTTTTTCTCCTGTAACTGAGATCTAATCTTACTGCATTGTGGTCAGAAAAGATGTTTGGAATTATTTCAATTTTTTTGAATTTACCAAGGCTAGATTTATGGCCCAGGATATGATCTATCGTGGAGAAGGTTCTGTGTGTGCTTGAGAAGAAGGTGAAATTCATTGTTTTGGGGTGAAATGTCCTATAGATATCAATTAGGTCTAACTGGTCTATTGTATCGTTTAAAGTTTGTGTTTCCTTGTTAATTTTCTGTTTAGTTGATCTATCCATAGGTGTGAGTGGGGTACTAAAGTCTCCCACTATTATTGTGTTATTGTTAATTTCCCCTTTCATACTTGTTAGCATTTTCTTACATATTGCGGTGCTCCTATGTTGGGTGCATATATATTTATAATTGTTATATCTTCTTCTTGGATTGACCCGTTGATCATTATGTAGTGACCTTCTTTGTCTCTTTTGACAGCCTTTGTTTTAAAGTCTATTTTATCTGACATGAGTATTGCTACTCCTGCTTTCTTTTCGTCTGTACTTGCATGGAAAATCTTTTTCCAGCCCTTCACTTTCAGTCTGTATGTGTCCCCTGTTTTGAGGTGGGTCTCTTGTAGACAACATATATAGGGGTCTTGTTTTTGTATCCATTCAGCCAGTCTTTGTCTTTTGGTATTCAACCCATTTATGTTTAAGGTAATTATTGATAAGTATGATCCTGTTGTCATTTACTTTATTTTTTGGCTTCGAGTTTCTACATCCTTTTTGTGTTTCCTGTCTAGAGAATATCCTTTAGTATTTGTTGGAGAGCTGGTTTGGTGGTGCTGAATTCTCTCAGCTTTTGGTTGTCTGTAAAGCTTTTGATTTCTCCTTCATATTTGAATGATATCCTTGCTGGGCCAATAATCTGGGCTGTAGGTTATTTTCTTTCATCACTTTAAGTATGTCTTGCCATTCCCTCCTGGCTTGAAGAGTTTCTATTGAAAGATCAGCTGTTATCCTTGTGGGAATTCCCTTGTGTGATATTTGTTGTTTTTCTCTTGCTGCTTTTAATATTTGTTCTTTGTGTTTGATCTTTGTTAATTTGATTAATATGTGTTTTGGGGTGTTTCGCCTTGGGTTTATCCTGTTTGGGATTCTCTGGGTTTCTTGGACTTGGGTGATTATTTCCTTACCCATTTTAGGGAAGTTTTCAACTATTATCTCCTCAAGTATTTTCTCATGGCCTTTCTTTTTGTCTTCTTCTTCTGGGACTCCGATGATTCGAATGTTGTAGCATTTAATATTGTCCTGGAGGTCTCTGAGATTGTCCTCATTTCTTTTAATTCGTTTTTCTTTTTTCCTCTCTGATTCATTTATTTCTACCATTCTATCTTCTAATTCACTAATCCTATCTTCTTCCTCTGTTATTCTACTATTTGTTGCCTCCAGAGTGTTTTTTATCTCATTTATTGCATTATTCATTATATATTGACTCTCTTTTATTTCTTCTAGGTCCTTGTTAAACCTTTCTTGCATCTTTTCAATCCTTGTCTCCAGGCTATTTATCTGTGATTCCATTTTGATTTCAAGATTTTGGATCACTTTCACTATCATTATTTGGAATTCTTTATCAGGTAAATTCCCTATCTCTTCCTCTTTTGTTTGGTTTGGTGGGCATTTATCCTGTTCCTTTACCTACTGGGTATTCCTCTGTCTCTTCATCTTGTTTATATTGCTGAATTTAGGGTGTCCTTTCTGTATTCTGGCAGTTTTTGGAGTTCTCTGTATTGTGGAGTTTCCTCACTGTGTGTAGGTTTGTACAGGTGGCTTGTCAAGGTTTCTTGGTTAGGGAAGCTTGTGTCGGTGTTCTGGTGGGTGGAGCTGGATTTCTTCTCTCTGGAGTGCAATGAAGTGTCCAGTAATAAGTTATGAGGTGTCTATGGTTTTGTAGTAACTATGGGCAGCTTGTATATTGGAGCTCAGGGCTGTGTTCCTGTGTTGCTGGAGAATTTGCATGGTATGTCTTGCTCTGGAACTTGTTGGCCCTTGTGTGGTGCTTGGTTTCAGTGTAGGTATGGAGGCATTAGAAGAGCTCCTGTCAATTAATGTTCCCTGGAGTCAGGAGTTCCCTGGAATCAGGGTTTAGACTTAAGCCTCCTGCTTCTGGTTTTCAGTCTTATTTTTAGAGTAGTCTCAAAACGTCTCCTTCTATACAGCACCGTTGGTAAAACATCTAGGTTAAAGATGAAAAGTTTCTCCACAGTGAAGGTCACCCAGAGAGGTTCACAGAGTTACATGGAGAAGAGAAGAGGGAGGAGGGAGTTAGAGGTGATCAGAATGAGATGAGGTGGAATCAATAGAGGAGAGAGCAGGCTAGCCAGTAATCGCTTCCTTATGTGCACTCCACAACTGGACCGCTCAGAGATGTTCACGGAGTTATACAGAGAAGAGAAGAGGGAGGAAGGAGACAGAGGTGGCCAGGAGGATAAAAGGGGGAATGAAAAGGAGAGAGACAGATCCAGCCAGTAATCAGTTCCCTAAGTGTTCTCCACCGTCTGGAACACACAGAAATTCAGAGTTGGGTAGAGCAGAGAGGGGTTAGGGAGGAGACACAGGCAACCTGGTGGAGAAAAAGGAGAGTCCAAAGCGGGAGAGAGCAGTCAAGCCAGTAATCTCACTCCCAAGTAAAAATGGGTACTGAAGATTGGGTTCTTAAAGGTACAAAATTGATAACAAATACCAAAAAGCAAAAGTTAAAAATCTAGAGTAGAGTTTGGAATTTCAGAAATGCAATGTTAAAGAAAAGATGAAGAAAAAGAAAGAGAGAAAAAAAAGTCACAAAAATTATAAAGAAAATATAGGTACAAAATTGATACCAAAAAGCAAAAATTAAAAATCTAGAGTAGAGTTTGGAATTTCAAAAATACAATGTTAAAGAATATAAGGGGAAAAAAAAGAAAGAGAAAAGAAAAAAAAAGTCACAAAAATTATAAAAAATATGTATATGAAGTTTGCTTTAAAAAAAATAGGTTCTTTTTTTTTTTTGCAAAGTAATGCTGCTAAGTCATTTCAGTCGTGTCTGACTCTGTGTGACCCCATAGACGGCAGCCCACCAGGCTTCCCTGTCCCTGGGATTCTCCAGGCAAGAACACTGGAGTGGGTTGCCATTTCCTTCTCCAATGCATGAAAGTGAAAAGTGAAAGTGAAGTCGCTCAGTCGTGTCCGAGTCTAGCGACCCCATGGACTGCAGCCTACCAGGCTCCTCCATCCATGGGATTTTCTAGGCAAAAGTACTGGAGTGGAGTGCCATTGCCTTCTCCGTGCAAGGTAATAGTAGGTTATAAAAGTGAAAATTAAACGAGTAATAGAGGACTTAAATTTTTTTTAAAAAATTAAAAAATAAAAAGAAAGAATGATCATAAAAATAGTGAAACTATATCTAGGACTTTCTTTGGTGGTGTTGTGGGTATTGTGGGGTCAGTTCATTTTCGGCTAGTTCCTTGGTCCGGCTTATATTTCTCAAGATCTATAGGCCCCTTCCTATGTAGTTGGTACTAATGACAGGGTTTTAATCTATTGCACCTGTCGTTTCCAAGGCGGTTCCCTCTGTTTTAGCTTCTTCTGTTTGCTGGTCTCTTCAGTGTCTGATATCCGCCCTGACACAAAGTGGGTGGTGAGGGACACTTTTATTTGCCGGGGACCAGCCCCGGCTGATCCAGGGTATTCGAAGCGGGGATGGCGTCGGCGAGGATCAGGAAACAACTGCTTAATTAAACGTTAAGTAAGAATATAAAGAGTAATAGAATGACGATAGCTCAGTAAAATTCAGTGAAGAAAAGAGGCTGAAATAAGGATAGCTCAGTGAGGAAATTCAGTGGAGAAAAGAGGCTGAATAATTCAGCCAGAAGGTAAGAGAAAGAACGACATGGTGAGACCAAGTTTCGGTGAACAAGGCCCGCACTTTATTTTCCAAAGTAGTTTTTATACCTTAAGTTATGCATAGAGGATAATGGGGGAAGGGGTAGAGTCAGGCAGCAAGCCAGGCTTTCTTCCTGCAAACTTATCATATGAAAAGCTTACGTGATTTGCATCATCTTCTGGCCCGGAGGCCTGTTAACATTTTAAGACCCTTTCTTCAGAAAACTTATTTTTCTCTAAAGGTGATTGGTCAGGAGCCACCCTCCAAAAGCATTAGATAAAGTTGCATTCCTACAGAGCAAAAGGTGTGGTGGGCTACAACAAGAAAAAGAATTAACTCAAGGGTCCCAGGTTACAAACATTAAAGCTACTACTTACACCAATTATATTAATCAATACACTGCCAGGGACACAGCAAGTAAGGGATATGGAAACTTAGCAGCAAACATTGGCCCAACAAGTGAAAATCCCTTCACCAATACAATTTCTAATCAATCTTTTAACTACTCAAAAGAATCTGTGTTTAGACAGTTTAGAACATCTCCTGCCTCTCACAGGTGGGAGGCTCTGAACAATCACATGTGGCCGGAAAAACATATTCAGGCAGGCTAGAGGACTTCCAAGGGAGTTTGTAGGTTGAAACACTGTCACACCCAGGAATTATTAACTGGAGCTGTAAGCTAACTCTTTTTCAGAGAGGTAGTGGGGGACAGCCCCCCATAAAGTCAGAGGTGTAGGTGAAAGCACAAAGCAGAAAGTAGGCAGACTCTGGTTTTGGGGGTAGATTGCTCGAGAATTTCCAGGGAGACTCCTGAGGCTTGATCCCGCCTTTGCGTATGCCAAGCCTCCTTCCTCATGACCTTTGCCAGGGGCGGAGCTTGCTCCCCGCATTTATTTATTTATTTATTTATTTATTTTAGGCTCACTTGTTCAGTCGCGCTGTGGGGAGGGAGGGACGCTGCAAACAACACTGGCGTGTGCTCGCAGTGCCTCAGCCACACTGGGCCTGCCCTGCTCATGATGCATGTACCCTCCCTGCCCCCACTGCTCAGGCTCTAGGTTGCTCCTCCGGGAAACATCTGAGGCCGGCCCTGGGCTGCACACACCTCCCAGGTCTAAGCTGCTCAGGTTCAGGCACTCGCATAGTCCTCAGAGGTGCACACTCGGTTGGGCCTGCATTTTGTACCCTTCCCAGGTCCGAGCAGCTCAGGTGATGAGGTGTTTGGCGAGAGTGGTTGCTGTGACTTATCGCCTCCCTGTGTCTCGGTTTTCTGGGTGTACAACCGGTGCACCTTCTCAGGCGGATGTTGACCATCCAGAACCCCAAGAAGTCTTTGTTAGCAAAGAAGCCTGCTTACAGTTTTGTAGATAATGTCTCTCTGGGGTTGCAATTGCCCCCTTCCGGCTCTGCGTGTCACTGGAGGGGGGTGGTCTGCAGCTGGCTATCTCTGTTCAGTCCTTTGTTCTGTGCACAGGCGTGGCAGTGTCTTAGGTTAGGGCTGGTTTTTCACGTGGTAGTTATTCCACAGTCTGGTTTGCTAGCCCAAATTAGTTCGCTCACATAGCGCTCGGGGCATTCAGGCCAGATCCTTACTCTAAGCGGTGCAGCCCGCGCCTCCCTGCCCAGCCCCCGCTTGCTAGTGGCGGGTGCAGGCGTCTGTGCTGCTTCTCCGCTGGGGGAGTTACCGTTGGGCTCTCCTAATCTGTGGGTTTTAATTGTTTATTTATTTTTCCTCCCTGTTATGTTGCCTTCTGTGCTTCCAAGGCTCGGCACAGACTCGGCAGTGAGAGTGTTTCCTGGTGTTTTGAAACTTCTCTCTTTTTAAAACTCCCTTCCCGGGACGGAGCTCCATCCCTCCCTCTTTTGACTTTTTTTTTGTCTTTTATATTTTTTTCTACCTCCTTTTGAAGACAATGGGCTGCTTTTCTGGGTGCCTGATGTCCTCTGCTGGCATTCAGAAGTTGTTTTGTGAAATTTACCTGGCGTTTAAATGTTCTTTTGATGAATTTGTAGGGGAGAAAGTGGTCTCTCTGTCCTATTCCTCCGCCGTCTTAGCTCCTCTCCCTTTTTTGGCATCTTTGAATTCTGAATCTAATTCCTTTGGGTTATAAGACTATTGAGAAAGCCCATTTCATCTTGGTTGAGATTTGATAGTTTGTAGTTTTATTGGTCTATTTCTTATAAGATGTCAAATTTGAATACTCCATTATTATCCTTTTAATAGCTGACAGATCTGCAACAATATTCTCTATTTCATTCCTAATATTGATGTTTTGGTCTTCTCTATTATTTTTGTCATTTTTGCTAGAGGTTAACTAATTTTGCTGATTTTTTCCCCAAAAGAACAACTTTTTATATTATTATTATTATTTTTTATTGTTTCGCTGCTTTCAATGATATCAATATCTGCTCTCATCCTTAAGATTTCCTTTCTTCTGCTTACTTTGCGATTAGTTTGCTCTTTTATCTCCCTAGTTTCTTGAGTCAGGATCTCAGATTACTGCTTTGGGAATTTACCTTGTTTCTAAATGTAAGAACTTAGATCTATAAATTTCCTTCTTATCACTACTTTAGGTGCATTACACCTCTGAAATAGTTTTATCAGCAATTACTTTAGCCACTCTTGTTTTTTATAGTCAATATTTTTTTGGTATATATATATATATATTTTGTGTTCAACTTCCTTATGTCTTTGTTTTCGAGTATGTTTCCTGTGAAGAGCATGTAGTTGGGTCATATTTTTATCACTTTACTAGTTTCTGTATTTTGGTTAGTGTATGTGGTTTATATAAATTGTTCATTGTTATTATTTAGTTGCTTAGTTATATCCAACTGTTCTGGGATCCCAAGGACTATAGCCTGCTAGGCTCCTCTGTCCATGGTATTTTCCAGGCAAGAATAATGGAGTGGATTGCCATTTCCTTTTCTAGGGGATCTTCCTGACCCAGGGCTCGAACCTGTGTCTCCTGCAATGACAGGAGGAATTTTTACCATTTAGCCATCTGGAGAATTATTGATGTAGTTGAGCATAAGTCTACTCTTATGAACAGTTAGTTAGAAATCCATATAAATCAATCAATATGGATTCTAGAATAGATGGCAAGAATACACAGAAGAACTGTACAAAAAAGACCTTCACAATCCAGATAATCACGATGGTGTGATCACTCACCTAGAGCCAGACATCCTGGAATGTGAAGTCAAGTGGGCCTTAGAAAGCATCACTACGAACAAAGCTAGTGGAGGTGATGGAATTCCAGTTGAGCTATTCCAAATCCTGAAAGATGATGCTGTGAAAGTGCTGCACTCACTATGCCAGCACATTTGGAAAACTCAGCAGTGGCCACGAGACTGGAAAATGTCAGTTTTCATTCCAATCCCAAAGAAAGGCAATGCCAAAGAATGCTCAAACTACCGCACAATTGCACTCATCTCACATGCTACTAAAGTAATGCTCAAAATTCTCCAAGCCAGGCTTCAGCAATATGTGAACCATAAACTTCTTGATGTTCAAGCTGGTTTAGAAAAAACAGAGGAACCAGAGATCAAATTGCCAACATCTGCTGGATCATAGAAAAAGCAAGAGAGTTCCAGAAAAACATCTATTTCTGTTTTATTGACTATGCCAAAGCCTTTGACTGTGTGGATCACAATAAACTGTGGAAAATTCTGAAAGAGATGGGAATACCAGACCACCTGATCTGCCTCTTGAGAAATCTATATGCAAGTCAGGAAGCAACAGTTAGAACTGGACATGGAATAATTGATGCTTTTGAACTGTGGTGTTGGAGAAGCCTCTTGAGAGTCCCTTGGACTGCAAGGAGATCCAACCTGTCCATTCTGAAGGAGATCAGTCCTGGGATTTCTTTGGAAGGAATGATGCTAAAGCTGAAACTCCAGTACTTTGGCCACCTCATGCGAAGAGTTGACTCATTGGAAAAGACTGATGCTGGGAGGGATTGGGGGCAGGAGGAGAAGGGGAGGACAGAGGATGAGATGGCTAGATGGCATCACGGACTCGATGGACGTGAGTCTGAGTGAACTCCTGGAGTTGGTGATGGACAGGGAGGCCTGGTGTGCTGCGATTCATGGGGTTGCAAAGAGTCGGACATGACTGAGTGACTGGTCTGATCTGATCTGATAATAAAATTGCTACAATTGGAAAAAAAAAATCTAGACTCAGTTACCTCGTCTGATAAAAATACCCACCTCATATAGTTGCCACAAGTATTAAAAAAATTAAGTAAATCTCCTAGTCACATATAAGGCCTGTATTACATGCTTAATAAATTATTGTTAATTAAGAATCTCATCTCCTCAGCTTTCTTTTGGAGAAGGAGTAGACTGCTAAGAGTGGAAGGAACTTAAAGATTTCTGAGTCATTCATAGCTGGGCTCAAATTTCTTCTCTACTATTTCCTCATTTTGTGGCTTTATAAGTCACTTCCTTTTAGCTCTCAGCTTTCTATTTTCTTAGAAAGTGATAGAAATACCTAACTACTTCCAGTTAAGCAGCTGAAATAACAAATTGTTAATGATACATTGAGTTGCTATGCTGGGGTGCAGCCCTGACAGGAACTTCATGGTAGTAACTAAGACATAAGCCAGGAAAAGTAAAGATACATGTAGTCTGCTGGTCTTGGTAAAAGTCCCTGCCTGCTAAAATCTCAACTCAGCCACTGTTCACACTTCAGCAACATTCTCCCAAAACTACAGCATCAAAAGTTAAAAAGCATGAGGTTCTAAAATGGTGTGCTTGATATTCGTCTTTCTTACTTAAAAAAAGATGCTAGAAACAAACTTATGGTCACCAGGGGATAAAGAGGGGAGGGACAACTTGGAAGATTGAGAGTGACATGTGCACACTATTACATATAAAATAACATTAGGGCCTACTGTATAGCACAGGGAGCTATGCTCAAAGCTCTGTAATAGCCTATATAGGAAAAGAATCTAAAAAAGTAGAATGGATATATGTATCTGTATAACTAATTTACTTTGCTGTAGAGTTCAATCACTCAGTCATATTTGACTCTTTGTGACCCTATGGACTGTGGCACATCAGGATTCCCTGGCCATCACCAACTCCTAGAATTTACTCAGACTCATGTCCGTTGAGTCAGTGATGCCATCCAACCATCTCATCCTCTGTTGTCCCCTTCTCCTGCCTTCTATCTTTCCCAGCATCAGACTCTTGTCAAGTGAGTCAGTTCCTTGCATCAGGTGGCCAAAGTATTGGAGTTTCAGCATCAGTCCTTCCATTGAATTTTCAGGACTGATTTCTTTTAGGATGGACTGGTTGGATCTCTTTGCTCTCCAAGAGTATTCTCCAACACCACAGTTCAAAAGCATCAAATTTTCTCAGTCTTTCTTTAATCCAATTTTCTGTTGAAGGGCGGGGCTGTGTTCCCTCCCTGTTATTTGACCTGAGGCCAAACTATGGTGAAGGTAATGAAGATAATGGTCTACTGCATAAGGGCACTCAGTGCCCCCAAACTTGCAGCATGTCATCACCGACCCACGTCTCTGCCGAGTCTCCTGGACACCCACAGGCAAGTCTGTGTCAGTCTCTTGTGGGGTCACTGCTCTTTTCTCCTGGGTCCTGGTATGTACAGGTTCTGTTTGTGCCCTCCAAGAGTCTGTCTTTCCAGTCCTGTATAAGTTCTGGTGGCTCTAAGGTGAGGTTAATGGTGACCTCCAAAAGGGCTTATGCCATGCCCACGTCTACTGCACCCAGAGCCCCTGCCCCTGTAGCAGTCCACTACTGATCCATACCTCTGCAGGAGACACACAAACACAGTTCTGTCTCAGTCTCTGTGGGGTCTCTGGATCCTGGTGTGCAGAAGGTATGTTTGAGCCCTTTGAGTGTCTCTAGTGGGTATGGGGTTTGATTCTAAATGTGATTTTTCCCCTCCTACCCTCTTGCTAGGGCTTCTCCTTTTCCCTTGGATATGGGGCATCTCCTCAAAGTCTCTCCAGGGCCATGCAGCTGCCACTCCAATGCCTACCATCTTGCTATGGCTTCTCTACACATGAAACTAAAACAACATTATAAATTAACTATACTCCAATAATTTTAAAAAAGATAAAAAAATAGAAGGGGGACAAGATGGTGGAGGAATAGGTGGATGTGTAGTACATCTCTCCATGGATGCATCAGGAATACACCTTCAGACACAGAACACAAGCTGAGAGCAGGCAGGAGTCCCTGACCACCAGAAAGCAATATCTGGACCCATGCAAAACTAGGGAGGATGAAAGGAAAAAGAAGAGAGTGAGCAGGACTGGATGTATACGAGACGGTGGGGGAACTGAAGCAGGATTCAAATCCCCACATTGGAGCAATTGCCTCAGACAGTGAAGAAGCATTTGAGGCTGTTGGAGAGTGCAGCAGCTGATCTATGGCAATCTGAATAAAATGAGAACCACACAGACAACCCTTGCCACAGCTGTACATACACTGGACAGGGATGCAAGTCTCCTGGAATATGCAGCAGCTGGGAGCTGCAGCATAGGGATTGGAGAGAAATCCCACGGTGAGATCTGCTGTTGATTGCTAGGAGATGCTCTGAAGGGATGTACAGAAGGAGACTGCAGTGGGAAATGCTTTTGGAAGAAAACAGAGCAGCCGTCAAGGCAAGGCAACAATGCAGAGTCATATTCAAGGAGTGGTTTTCTCTGTAGCCTTTCTTTCTCCACATGCCAGTGCCAACAGTTGCCCAATAGAGAAAGATCCTAGAGAGGGTGGCCCTACAAGTGCCTAATGCACCAAGCAATAGAGATGGACTCCAGTCATGGGGGCCCTTTAAATGTCTGATGTACCAGGTAACAGAGAATGACCAGCAAAAGTGGTTCTTTAAACACCAGTGGCCAGAGACTAAAAAAAGACTCAAATAACACCATAACTTCTGTGGCTGAGATGGCCTGCATCCCTACACACTTGGCATCACCAGGGTTCCCATGATCCAAGCAGCTGTGGTACACAGCTCAATCCTTACAGATAAACATCCTGAATAGTGCCATATCTCCTGCAGCAATGGCCTCCAGCTCCCCTGCATATCTGGCATTGCAAGGGTCCCAGTTATCCAAGCAGCAGTGTCACCTCCATACTTTATACCCACTAGGGCAGAACTGCTGCTGCTGCTAAGTCGCTTCAGTCGTGTCCGACTCTGTGCGACCCCATAGACAGCAGCCCACCAGGCTCCCCCGTCCCTGGGATTCTCCAGGCAAGATCACTGGAGTGGGTTGCCATTTCCTTCTCCAATGCATGAAAGTGGAAAGTAAAAGTAGGAAGTCACTTGGTCATGTCCGACTCTCAGCAACCCCTTGGACTGCAGCCTACCAGGCTCCTCCATCCATGGAATTTTCCAGGCAAGAGTACTGGAGTGGGTTGCCATTGCCTTCTCCGAGGGCAGAACTGCTAGAGGCTAGGAAAAACCCTAAGAGCACCACATCTCTTACTCCCCTCACCACAGGCTCCCCTGCATACCTAGGGCTGCCAAGGTCCCTGAAATCCAAGCAGTTGCACCACCTCCACACCTGGCCCTCACTGTGGCAGACCCAAGTCCTCCAGGGCACCCTCAGGAACAAACTCCTATGGATGACCCACATGCAGAGGTGGAAGTAAAACCACAATTGAACCCCAGGTGCAGTGTGGCTAAGGAAGAGGATCAAAAATCTTCCCACCAGCTATAAAAGCTGCAGATCAAATTCACATACTCAACTAGGCAGACTCTGCATCTATGGAATATATAAAAAGACAGTGAGAGCTCATGCAAAATTGGAAGCAAGAGCATGCATGAGGGCATCCTAGGAAGGCAGAGGTCTATTGTGACTCACAGTGAGGGAAAGGACACTGACAGCTGAAATCTGAGAAAAATGTTTATTATTATTCTTATATTTTTATTTGCTCTTTAGTTGGTTCTGGATTATTTTTCTTCTTTTTTTCATCTCTATTGTTGAGGTTGTTGATTTTATTATTACTATTAACTCTATTTAAGCTTTTGATAATTATTTTTAATTACATTTTAAAATTTCTTTTTAATACTTCTACCTCTACCTTTGCCCTTTGAAGTTCTGTGGGCTTTTCTGTTTTGTTTTATTTGATTGATGTTTTTCTTATTGCTCTTCTCCTGCTGTAATTATTCTTCAGTATATAAAAATCCTCTTTATATACTTCTGTTTAACTTTGCTTTTCTATTTCTTTTAACTTTTCTTTCTTTTCTTTGTCTTTCCTACCATGTTTGTTAGCTTTTTTTGGTGGGGGGGGGAGTTTTTTTCTTTGCTTTATTCCCCACTTGGCTCTCTGCTTTGGTATTATTTCCCAGTTTGTTTTTTAGTTAGTTTTGTTTTCCATTGGTCAACATCATTTTTTTGGTTTTCTTTGCTTGTCGGGTCACTTGCTTTTACTTTCATTTC
Organism: Bos javanicus; assembly: GCF_032452875.1. Taxonomy (NCBI): domain Eukaryota; kingdom Metazoa; phylum Chordata; class Mammalia; order Artiodactyla; family Bovidae; genus Bos; species Bos javanicus. Next base: position 86,203,219 of record NC_083897.1, on the reverse strand, counting down.
TTTAGACTGTTGTGAGTTTGTTTGTGTGTGTGTATGTTTGTGTATGTATGTTCCATTTCTTTTGGTTATTATTTGTCTGATTTTATATTTACTATTTTTGGAGGTTTGTGTTTTGTTTCTTGTTATATTTTGGTTTTTGCTTTTGTGTGTTTGCTATAATCCCCTTTAATATTTCAACAAACAACTTGTGGAATATCAGTTCCCTGACCAGAGATTGGGCCTGAGATTTTGGAGTGGAAGCACTGAGTCCAGGACCCTAGACGACCAGAGAACTTCTAATCCCAGGGAGTATTAGTTAGTGAGAACTCCCACAAAGGCCTACATTGCATCATACAACTGCCAGCAGCACCCAGTGCAGGATGTCTCACCCAAACAACAAGGAAGACAAAAAAGCAAACCCAGTTGTCAACAAGCAGGATTCCCAAAGACACCCCAAAACATACCACCACACACAGACCCAGTCATCAGAGAGAGAGAGAGGTGAAACAAACAAACAAACAAACTCATCACCTCCCACAAGAACACAGACACAAGTCATTTTCAACACAAAGCCTACAAAAACCACTGGACCAACTTTACTTATTGAAGGCAGAAACCAAAAGCAAGAAGGAATATGACCCTAAAGTTTGAGAATAGGAGACCTCAAACATCATAAAGTTGAAAAATAAGAAAAAAACAGATAAATATTGTGCAAATAAAGGAACAAAGCAGAAACTCACAAGATCAAATAAACGAAGAGGAAATAGGCAAACTACATGAAAAAGAATTCAGAACAATGATAGTAAAGAAGATCCAAAACCTCAAAAATAGTATGGAGAAAATGCAAAAAGCAATTAACACATTTAACAAGGATTTGGAGAAATAAAGAATAAACAAACAGAGACAAATAACACAGTTACTGAAATTAAAAAATACTCTAGAAAGAATCAGTAGAAGAATAACTGAGGCAGAAAAACTGATAAGTGAACTAGAAAATAGAATGGTGGAAATAACTGCTGAACAGCAGAAAAAAGGAATGAGAATGAAAGTAATTGTGGACAGTCTCAGAGACTTCTGGAACAATATTAAACACACCAATATTCGAATCAAAGGATTCCCAGAAGAAGAAGAGGAAAAGAAAGGGTCTGAGAAATTTTTTGAAGAGATTATAATCAAAAACTTCCTCAGTATGGGAAAGGAAAGAGTCAATCAAATCCAAGAAGTGTAGAGTTCGATACCAGAGAAACCCAAAGAGAAACACGCTGAGGTGTGTTAACTTACAAAGATTAAACACAAAGAAAGAATATTAAAGGCAGAAAGGGAAGAGAAACAAGAAACATTGAAGGGAACAGCCATATGATTAACAGCTGATCTTCCAGCAGAAACTGCAGGACAGTAGGGAATGGCAGGATATATTTAAAGTACTGAATGGAAAAAAATCTGCAACCAAGATTACTTACATGGCAAGGATCACATTTGAAATTGATGGAAAAATCAAAAGCTTTACAGACAGGCAGAAGTTAAGAGAATTTAGTGCCACCAAGCCAGTTTTACAACAAATATTAAAGAGACCACTGTAGGCAGGAAACACAAGAGAAGGAAAGGCCTACAAAAACAAATTGCAAAAAATTAAGAAAATGCTAATAGAAACATATATATCAATAATTACTTTAAATATAAATGGACTAAATGCTCCAACCAGAAGAAACAGACTGGCTGAATGGATACAAAACCCAAACCCATATTATGTATGCTGTCTACAAGAGACCCACTTCAGATCTAGAGGCATACATAGACTGAAAATGAGAGGATGGAAAAAGACATCCACGCAAATGGAAATCAAAAGAAAGAGAGAGTGACAATTCTCATATCGGACAAAATAGACCTTAAAATAAAGAATATTACAAGAGATAAAGAAGGACATTACATAATGATTAATGGGTCAATCCAAGAGGAAAGCATAACAATTGTAAATATTTATGGACCCAACATCAGCACACCTCAATACATAAAGCAAACACTAACAGACATGAAGGGGGAAATTGGCAGTAACAAAGTAATAATAGGGGACTTTAACACCCCAAGTATACCAATTAACACATCATCAGAATAGAAAATCAATAAGGAAACATAAGCCTTAAACAGCAGATTAGAGCAGATGGACCTAATTGATATCTTCAGGACATTCCATCCAAATGAAAAGAATACACTTTCTTTTCCAGTGCACAGAGAACATTCTCCAGGATAGACCACATCTAGGGTCACAAATCAAGCCTCAGTAAATTTAAGAAAATTGAAATCCTATAAATCATCTTTTCTGACCACAACAATATCAATTACAGGTAAACAACAACAACAACACTCTTAAAAAACCCACAAACACATGGCAATTAAAAAATATGTTTCTAAATAATGAACGGTACACTGAAGAAATAAAAAGGGAAAGCAAAGAATTCCTAGAAACCAATGACAGTGAAAACACAATGACTCAAAACCTATGGAATGCAGCAAAAGAGGGAAGTTTATAACAGTACATTCCTACCTCAAGAAACAAGAAAAACATTGACTAGACAATTTAACTTTACACCTAAAACAACTGGAAAAAGAACAAAAATACCCCCAAAGTTAGTAAAAGAAATAAATCATAATGATTAGAGCAGAAATAAATGAAAAAGAAATGAAGGAAACAATAGCAAAGATTAATAAAACTAAAAGCTTGTTCTTTGAGAAGATGAACAAAATTGGCCAACAATTGGCCAAACTCATCAGGAAAAAAGGGGAGAAGAATCAAATCAACAAAATTAGAAATGAAAAAGGAGAGGATAAAACAAACAAAGCAAAAATACAAAGAATCATAAGAGACTAAGTCAATAAAATGGACAACTTAGAAGAAATGTACATTCTTAGAAAAGTTCAACATTTCAAGACTGAACCAGGAAGAAATAGATATTATGAATAAGCTAATTACAAGCACAGAAACTGAAACTGTGATTTAAAAAACAACCTCCCTAAAAACAAAATCCCAGGGCCAGATGGCTTGACAGTTTAATTTTTTCAAACATTTAGACAGCAGCTAATGCCTATCTTTTTGAAACTTTCAAAAATTTGTTGAAGAAGGAAAACTTCCAAACTCATTCTATGAAGCCACCATCACCCTGATAACAAAACCATACAAACATCACATAAAAGAAAATTACAGGCCAATATAATTCATGAACATAGATGCAAAAACTCTCAAGAATTCTAGCAAACAGAATTCAACAGCACATTAAAAAGATCATATACCATAAACAAGTCAGGTTTATCTCAGGGATGCAAGGATTATACAATATGAGAAACTCAGTAAGTGTGATACACCATATTAAAATGTGAAATATAAAAACTGTATTATAATATCAATAGATGCAGAAAAAGCTTTTGACAAAATTCAACAATGGTTTATGATTAAAGTAAAAAAAAAAAAAACTTTTCAAAAAATGAGCATAGAAGGAACATACCTCAACATAATAAAAACCATATACAACAAACCCACAGAAAACATTATTCTCAATGGTGAAAAACTGAAAGGATTCCCTCTAAGATCAGGAACAAGACGAGTATGCCCACTCTTGTCACTATTACTCAACATAGTTTTGGAAGTCCTAGCTATGGCAATCAGAGAAGAAAAACAAATAAAAGGAATCCCCATTGGAAAGAGGAAGTAAAACACTCACTGTTCGCAGATAAAATGATACTATACATAGAAACCCTTAAAGATAATATCAAAAAATTATTAGAGCTAATCCATGAATTTAGCAAAGTTACAGGATACAAAATCAATACACAGAAATAATCTGCATTCCTATACACTAACAATTAAAAATCATAAGGAGAAATTGAGGAAAGAATCCCATTCACATTGAAACAAAATGAATAAAATACCTAGGAATAAATGTACCTAAGTACACAAAAGACCTAAAAATTCTTTTAGAGAACTAAAAGTCACTGATGAAAAAACTCAAAGATGATATAAACAGATGGAGAGATATTCCATGTTCCTGGGTTAGAAGAATCAATATTGTGAAAATGACTATTCTACCAAATGCAATCTACAGATTCAATACAATCCTTAACAAATCACCAATGGCATTTTTCTCAGAAGTAGGGCCAAAAAAAAATTTACAATTCATATGGAAACACAGAAGACTCTGAATAACCAAAGCAATCTTATGAAAGAAGAATGAAGCTGGAGGAATCAACCTTTCTAACTTCAGACTATACTACAAAGCTACAGTTTTGGAAACAGTATTGTACTGATGCAAAAAAAAAAAAAAAAAAAAAGTATATAGACCAATGGAAGAAGATAGGAAGCCCAGAGAAAAACCCACATACCTATGAGCACCTTATCTTTGACAAAGGAGGCAAGAATATAAAATGGGTGAAAGATAGTCTGTTCAATATATGGTGCTGGGGGAACTAGACAGCTACATGTAAAAGAATGAAATTATAATACTTCCTAACACCATATTCAAAGATAAACTCAAAGTGAATTAAACACCTAAATGTATGACAAGAAGCTATAAATCTCTTAGCAGAAAACATAGGCAGAACACTGTATGACATAAATCACTGCAATATTCTCTATGACCCATCTCCTAGGGTAATGAAAATAAAAAAGTAAAATAAACAAGTGGGACCTAATTAAACTTAAAAGTTTTTACACAGCAAAGGAAAACTATAAACAAGGTGAAAAGACAACCCTCAGAATGGGAGAAAATAATAGCAAATTAAACAACTGACAAAGGATTAATTTCTGAAATATACAAGCAGCTCACGCAACTCAATACCAGAAAATCAAACAGCCCAATTAAAAAGTGGGCAAAAGATCTAAACAAACATTTCTCCAAAGAAGACATATAGATGGTTAATAAACAGATTAAAGGATGCTCAATATCACTCATAATTAGAGAAATGCAAATCAACACTACAATGAGATATCACATCACTTTTGTCACAATGGCTATCATCAAAAATCTACAAACCATAAATGCTAGAGAGTGTGTGGAGAAAAAGGAAACTTCTTCCATTATTGGTGAGTAAATACATTGGTATAGCCACTATGGAAGACAACATGGAGATTCCTTAAAAAACTAGGAATAAAACTACCATGTGACCCAGCAATCCCCAAACTATGTATATACCCTGAGGAAATCAAAATTGAAAAAGACACATTTACCCCAATGTTCATTGCAGCACTCTTTACAATAGCTAAGACATGGAAGCAACCTCGATATCCATTGACAGGTGGATGGATAAAGAAGCTGTGGTATATATACATACACAATGCAATATTACTCAGCCATAAAAATAAATGTATTTAAGTCAGTTCTAATTATGTAGATGAACTAGAGTCTATTATAGAGAGTAAAGTAAGTCAAAAAGAGAAAAATAAATATTATATATTAACACATTTATATGGAATCCAGGAAGATGGTAATGATGAATTTATTTGCAGGGCAGACATAGAGAAAAGACTTATGGACATGGTGGAGATGGGGAGAAGGAGAGGGAAGGATGAACAGAGATATTTGCATGGAAACACATATATTACCATATGTAAAAAAAGTTAGCCAATGAGAATTTATTTTTATGCCACTGGGAACTCAAACTGGGGCACTGTAACAACCTAGAGGTGTGGGATGGGGTGGCAGGGAGTTTCAAGAGGGAAGAGACATATGTATTCTTATGACTAATTCATGTTTATGTATGGCAGAAACCAACACAATATTTTAAATCAGCTATCCCTCATTTAAAAATAAATAAGTTAAAAATTTTTAAAAATAAAGAAAATGAGAAAATTAAAAAAAAAAATTTAAATGATTCACTTGGAAAACAATTCCTTATATTAACCATAACAAATGATACAGTATTGAAATTAATCTCACATACAGACCATTGGTGTTAAAGCTTATATATTCACTAAAAATGACCTAAAGTCTTTTAAAAAGCATATCTGTTTGGGCCCCACTGCCAGAAATGCTAATTTAGTTGATCTGAAATTAGACTTGGACAGCAGTACTCCTGACCTGCTCTCCATATAGGGTGAAAAATACATGTTTAAAAAACTGTGCTGGAGCAGACTTGAATTCAATAAATCTTTACCAGTTAGCAATTTAAGCATTTTGTACCCCCATTTTATAGATGAGAAAACTGAAACTCAAATAAGTAAAAGAAGTTGCCCAATATCACACAGACAATAGGTGGGCAGAGCCAGAATTCTAGCTTAAGTCTATCTGAGTTCAAGACCTAAAGTCTTAAAAGCCCAGCCAAAAGAAGGGTTAGGGTTTGGGTGGGGCTCATGAAATAAATAGGTATTCCCTGTAATGAAAAGTCTTGTGGGTAGCAGAAAGCACAGTGGTTGAGAGTACAGCTGTAAAGCAAGTAATTGCTTTTGGTTCATTTTTTATTTTTTCTATTTACCAGTAACATGAGTAGGCTGATTAACCTGTCTCAATCTTCTCAACTACTATAATGGCAATAATAATAATATTTATTGCACAGAGTTTTGATGAGGATTAAAAGAATATTCATAATGGAGTTAAAAGAGTGTGTACTGTATAAAAAGTGATATATAAATTCTTGGAAAACAGCTAAAATTAAAAGTATGTATTCTGGTCATCTTGCACCTCTGCAGTTGCCACCTCTGAAGACATGGTTCTTATTAGTACAAGCAATATGAAATGAAAGAAATGTTACTTCAAACATAAAACCACAATAAAACATATAATTTGGTGACATAACCAAGAAAATGATGGCACTTAAGCAGCCCTACAGTTTCCAAATGGAAGTGAATAGAGAAAAAGTGGAAGAGCAGTTCTGCATGAGAGAAATAAGAAAAAACACTGAACTTGTAAAGATCAAAGCCTGATTCTGTCACTTAGACTAAAGAATAACGTTACTAACATCATTTATCCCAAAGCCTTTTTATCTAATAGAAACAGAAGTGTCATGAAAGGACTTGAATCACAATTGAAAATGATTGGTATTGTTTATAACAACCGACATTTATACAGACTTACAGTTATTTAGCACATAGCAACGGAGAAGGCAATGGTACCCCACTCCAGTACTCTCGCCTGCAGAATCCCATGGACGGAGGAGCCTGGTGGGCTGCAGTTCATGGGGTCGCAAAGAGTTGGACACGACTGGGCGACTTAACTTTCACTTTCCACTTTCATGATTGGAGAAGGAAATGGCAACCCACTCCAGTGTTCTTGCCTGGAGAATCCCAGGGATGGGGGAGCCTGGTGGGCTGCTGTCTATGGGGTAGCATAGAGTCGGACATGACTGACGCGACTTAGCAGCAGGAGCACATAGCAAATCCTCAGTACATAAGAATTTTATTGTTACTGCTGTTATTGTTTCTTTGTCACCTTTAAAAAAGAGGGACAAATTTCAGAGATGTATAAGGGACTTGTTCAAGACCATACAACACAAGCAATTAATTTTGGAGCAAGGGCTGGAAATGCTTCTGCTTGACTCCAAACTTCCATTATTTTCATCAGACCAGTTTTTCGTGGCATGTTAAAAGATATTTAAGCAAGTAAAATATGTAACTAATATTCCCCAAACTTTACACTACAGTTGTACACTACAAGATTTTCATAGATACTCTGTGAGAAACAAAATGTTTCTTTGGTCAAATAAGCTTGCAAGTATTGTGTTAAACATTAAACACATTTTTATGAAAAACTGCTCAGATAGGTTAAAATGTATTGGTTGTCATGAATCTCCACAGAAGGCCCAGAAAATGCAGGTTTTCCCATACATCTTTGACTATAAAATCTTCTGTTCTATGGAACACATTTTGATACTTTGCAGAGTTCTAGTGTTCTACTGAATGTAATTTGGAAACCACTGGACTGCTGGGCATACACACAGAGGAAACCAGAATTCAAAGAGACACATGTACCCCAATGTTCATCACAGCACTATTTACAATAGCCAGGACATGGAAGCAACCTAGATGTCCATCAGCAGATGAATAGATAAGAAAGCTATGGTATATGTATACAATGGAATATTACTCAGCTATTAAAAAGAATGCATTTGAATCAGTTCTGATGAGGTGGGTGAAACTGGAGCCTATTATACAGAGCGAAGTAAGTCAGAAAGAAAAACACAAATACAGTATATTAACACATATATATGGAATTTAGAAAGATGGTAATGAGGACCCTATATGCGAGACAGCAAAAGAGACACAGATGTAAAGAACAGACTGTTGGACTCTGTGGGAGAAGGTGAGGGTGAAATGATTTGAGAAAATAGCATTGAAACATCTATATTATCAAATGTGAAATAGATCACCAGTCCAGGTTTGATGCATGAGTCAGGGTGCTCAGGGCTGGTGCACTGGGATGACCCTGAGAGATGGGATGGGGAGGGAGGTGGAAGGGAGGGTCAGGATGGGGAACACATGTACACCCATGGCTGATTCATGTGAATGTATGGCAAAAACCACCACAATATTGTAAAGTAATTAGCCTCCAATTAAAAAATTTAAAAAATGCCTTGAGATTTGCTAACAGTAATTCTACCAGGTTTTTCTAAGTGAAAAATATCATCCCTCAAATGGTAGACACTGTAGAGATGGGCAGGGAGGGAGTTTCAGAAATTTAAATATTAGACAGTATGTACAACAAAGAAGGGTTGATCATGTTAAAAAGTATGGTGATTCCAAAAGCTGGATCATCAGAGCCAGGGAAGGGTGATCAGGAAATAATGACAAGTCAAAACAAGTTCAGAATCCAAAATCCACAGCAATCATGGGTAGCAGTTTAGTGAGAGGACTAGGCCCAGGGATGGATCAAGAATGTTTTCAGGGTCAACACAAACCAAATTTATCTAATTGTTTTAATTTAGTTTTACAGTCAACTTACATAGGAGCACAACTGACCCCACTGAGATGGGGGCACCTCATATTAAAGGAATTTTAACATTTGGTATTTTACTGGTAAAGATTCTAGAAGCCTTTGATTGATGGATGATATAAGAACAGAGAGTGAAAAAATTGGACAAATGTAATTATGATATATTATTACATAATATCTATAATATCTGAAGTACAAAAGACATGATAAGTATATTGGCAATCAGCATTGTGTCCACCTAACTTGGCTGCTAAGTTTTTTGTTCTAGATAACATGGGGACAAATGGCAACTTCTTCAGCTCTGCTAAGGCTTGTTTAGGCCCAAACAGTTTCTTACCCATACCATTAATTAAACTCCTTGTCTACTTACTTGCCATGAATGCAAGCACTACACTTCTACTAGGTTATGTTTGTCCATTGTAACTTTCACTGTATTATTTTCTTGTTTAAGTGTCTCATCATTGCTCTCTGGGTTTCCTGGCATGCCCTTTTATGTATCTCTTTTATTCTGACCTTGCTTTCCCCCAATTTATTCTTACTTCACACTGTAGCTTTTAACTCTAGTATTTCTATTTGATTTGTGCCTTTGCTTACTAACACTTTCACTTTAGGTTTTCCTAATGCCTGCAATGCCCCTACCTCACCCTACAGAGAACCGTCCCTTGTGACTTGACAACTTCTGCTCATCATTTAAGTGGTTTCTGTGTCCTTCCTGAAAGTCAGTCACTATTCTTTTTTCTACCACTTCTGGGGTGAATATTTCCAAATGTGGTTCTATATTGCTGCTGCTGTTGAGCCACCAAGTTGTGTCCAACTTTTTGTGACCCTATGGACTGCAGCATGCCAGGCTTCCCTGTCTCTCACTATCTCCTGGGGTTTGCCTAAGTTCATATCCATTGAATCAGTGATGCTGTCCAACCATCTCATCCTCTGTCACCTCCTTCTCTTCTTGCCCTCAATCTTTCCCAGCATAAGGGTCTTTTCCAGTGAGTCAGTTGTTCTCCTAGGGTGGCCAAATATTGGAGCTTCAGCTTCAGCATCAGTCCTTCCAGAGAGTATTCAGGGTTGATTTCCTTTAAGATTGACTTGTTTGATCTCCTTGCTTTCCAAGGGACTCTTAAGGGTCTTCTCCAGAACCACAGTTCGAAAGCATCACTTCTTTGGCACTCTGCCATCTTTATTGTCCAGCTCTCACATCCATACATGACTACTGGAAAGACCATAGCCTTAACTATATCAACTTTTGTCAGCAAAGTGATGTCTTTGCTGCTCACCCTCCCCCCATATTACTCTATGCTTATACTCATCTTTTCACTTATCACATTGTATAGAATGTTTTTCTCTGTGTACCTGTCTCATTCATTACAATGTCTTCTTCATTAGATTGAAATTAGGGACATAGATGGAGATTCAAACCAGTAGGGAAACTTTCTGCTCATCTCTATTGGCACCAATGTCTATCACTATCTAGCCTATCATTACTTTTCTTTAATTTAATCAATGTGCAGTGCATCTTAGAGACTATAAACTTTCTCCTTTTTAGACAAAGAGAGGATGATGAATTTTGTATCAAGAAGCAGAAGTAGAACACTGTGCTTTTAAGAATTTCAAGGAGTCTAGGGAAGGCAGACTGGTCTAGCAAGGCTGTTCCTAGAAAGAGGAACAATCAGAAAGAAAGTGATAGGAGTAGGTTTCCCAGGAGACTGTCTGATGGATGAGATCACATTGCAGGTCTATAAACCTGCCAACAAAGGGCCAAATCAAAACAACATGCCTGGGGCAGGAGTAGAGAGATGAGTGAATTTCAGGGAAACAGTCTCATATATTTTAAGACATATACATAGAGTATTCTAAGACATCCACATAAATTTCAACATATTGTTTACATATAAATATGTATAGAATATTATATATGTATTTGTATAAAGACTAAGGTATTCTAGTATAACTATTACTGAGAAGGAAATATTATCCGTTTTTGGGAAAAATCCAACATTTGGTTTTACTTTATTTGGAAAATGATGGCCTACCCTTAAAGTACACTCTAGGTAACACCAAAGAGAATTTAAAGCACATGTTGAACCTATATTTTAAGGCCAATCATCCTGAACATATACTCCAAATTTGAAGAAAATCTGGCCAACAGTACTTTTACAGTATTTTTCCCAAATAAAGATTTTTATCCATATAGATTTATTTTTATTTATATAGATTTAATATTAACAAAACCATGTAAAATACTTTTATCTTTGTTTTTACATATGAATGAACTCAGATTGGTGAAAAGACAATTCACACCTTGGTATATTTTAATTCTGTATCCATAATCTTTCAATGATACCATGCTATATCTTCAAGCATATTTGCCAGATTTTGTTTTGTACTGCACAGTATTTCCATGGAGCTTTATTCAAAGCTTAACTGTTTGAATTCTTTTTAAATTGAAGTGTATATGATTTACAATATTATATTAGATTCAAATGTATAACATAATGATTCAATATTTCTAGATTACCCTCCATTTTATTATAGATATTGGCTATATACTTTGTGCTGTACAATATATCCTTGTAAGTATTTTTATACATAATAGTTTGTATCACATAACCCCCTACCCCTACTGTGCCTCTTCACCCTTTCCTCTTCCCAGAGCAACTATTAGTTTGTTCTTTATATCTGTGCATCTGGTTTGTTACATTTGTTTTATTTCTTAGATTCCACATATGCATGATAATATTCAGTATCTGTCTTACACTACTAAACATTATATCCTCCATATCATCCATATTGTTGCAAATGGCAAAATTTCATTATTTTTATGGCTACTGTCCCACTCTCTTTCCCTCCCTCACTCCCTCTCTCTGTATATAGATAGATAAATAGATAGTGGTGCAGTGGTAAAGAATCTGTCTGCCAATGTGGGAGATGCAAGAGACGTGGGTTTAATCCCTGGGTCAGAAAGATCCCGTAAAGTAGGAAATGACAATCTGCTACAGTATTCCTGCCTGGAAAAGTCCATGGACAGAAGAGCCTGGTGGACTACATTCCATGCAATGTAATGAGTCGGACACAACTGAGCACAAGAACAAAGATAGATAGATAGACCAGCCTCTCTATCCATTCTTCCGTTGATGGGCATTTAATTTGCTTGTGTGTGTGTGCTGTGCTTAGTCACTCAGTGGTATCTGACTCTTTGCGACCCCATGCTTATGCAGCACCAATGGTGCATATATCTTTTCAAATTAGTGTTTCCCTTTTCTTGGAATATATACCTAGGAGTGGAATTGCTTGATCATATGGTATATCTATTTTCATAATTTTTTGAGGAAACTCCATACTGTTTTCCAGAGTGGCTATACCAATTTACATTGCCCTGTATGAAGAAAGCTCCCCTTTCTCTGTATCCTCACCAACATTTGTTATTTGTAGACTTTTTGATGATAGTCATTTGGACAGGTATCAAGTGGTATCACATTGTGGTGTTTTCTTTTCTCCTTACTTTAAAGTTGTATTTATTTTAAACATTTATTTTTTATTGAAGTATAGCTGATTTACATTTTTTGTTAGTTTCATAAGTACAGCATAGTGATTCAGTATTTTTGTAGATTACATTCCATTTTAAGTTAATATAGGATAATGGTAATAGTTTCCTGTGATATACAGTAGTTTCTACTTCTTATTTATTTTATGAATAGTTGCCTGTGTCTCTTAATCATATAATCTTATCTCACCTACCCCTTTTCCCTTTCCACAAGTGTAGGAACTACTCTGTTCTCTGTGTCTGTGAGTCTGTTTCTGTTTTGTTATACACATTCACTTAGTTTTAGATTGCACATATATAAGTGATATCATACAGCATTTGACTTTATCTATCTGACTTATTTCACTAATATTCTCTAGGTCCATCCACATTGTGGAAAATGTCAGTATTTTATTCTCTTTTTATAGCTGAGTAATGTCTTATATAGATGCCCTTGTGCCAACTTGAATTAATGCTATCAGGAGTCAGGGACACAGAGGGTGGGGCATAACCAGCCCCTCACTGGCTGCTCCTGTTCACTCTAGCTTTCTGCAGCACCCCCACACCCATGGCTATATCCATGATTCTCTTAGAGCTGTAATGAGGTGAGAGTGGGGAAGCATTTGTTATTAGATGACTGGAGTTTTGCAGCCAACTGCATACACATATATGTGTGTGTATGTGTGTGTGTGTGTGTGTAAAGAGAGGCAATCTAGCAGGCATAAGGTGTATGTCCTTGTTTTGATTTGAATTTCTCTGATATTTTAAGGATATTGAGCATCTTTTCATATATTTGTTAGCCATCTACACATATTCTTTGGAAAAATGTCTATCCAGGTCTTCTACCCACTTTTGAACTGGGTTATTTGACTTTTTGATATTAAGCTGTATGAGCTATTTGTATATTTTGGATATTTAACCCTTGTCGATCACATCATTTGAAAATATTTTCTCCCATTTCATAGGCTATGTTTTTGTTTTGTTAGTGGTTTCCTTTGCTGTGCAAAAGTTTTTAAGTTTAATTAGATCAGCTTTGTATATATTTGCTTCTATTTTCTTTGCCTTAGGAGACAGATCAAAGAAAATATTAATATGGTTTTACCAAAGAGTGTTCTATGTTCTTTTCTAGGTGTTTCATGGTTTCAAGTCTTTAAACCATGTTGAGGTTTTTTTTTTTTTTTTTTCCTGTATGATGTGAAGGAATGTTCAATCTCTTTGTTTGACATGTGGCTGTCCAGGTTTTCTGGTACCACTTTTTTTTTTTTTATTGGAGTATAGTTGATTTAAAATATTGTGTTAGTTTCAGGTATACACCAAAGTGAATTAATTATACTTATATATATATCCACTCTTTTACAGATTCTTAGTCCCTACAGTCCATTACAGTGTATTGAGTAGGGTTCCCTGTTCTATACAGCAAGTCCTTAAAAGTTATTTTTTTCTAGATTCCACATATAAATGATATTATATAATATTGCTTTTCTCTTCTGACTTACTTTACTCTGTGACAGTCTCTAGGTCCATCCACCACTCTGCAAATGACACTATTTCCTTTCTCTTTATGGCTGAGTAATATTCCATTTTTCATATGTATAGCATCTTCATTTTTTTCTCATTTAATGCAATGTTTTAATCAAGGATAGGAAGATAATAAAGACTGAAAACTTCATTTCATATTTAGTTTGGGAGACCAGTTTTGCTGAAAAGCATATCTAATGAAATATTTTATTAATTCTTGATGTTATAAAGTACTTGAAAGTTCTTATTTAGACAATAGAAATGTAGAATTTTGTTAATCAACATAACATGGGGGTTTATGTACCAATTTCCATACCAATTTCCTCTTGGTATTTTTATAAACTAAATATAAATTTTAAGAGATTGGCTAATATTATATTTTGTCTTTTGAAAATGATGTATATCTTTTTAAATTTTATTTTTCAAACTTATTTTTTAATTTGAGGAAAATTGCTTCATAGTGGTGTGTTGGTTTCTACTACACAAAAAAAGTAAATCACTCGTAATAATCTATATATCCCCTCCCTATTGAGCTTCTCTCCCCCATTCCACCCTTCTAGGTCATCACAAAGGGAAGGCTGGGCTCCCCATGTTATATAGCAGCTACCCACTAGTTATCTATTTTATACAATAGTGTATATAGGTCAATGGTGGTTTTTCAATTCATCCCATCCTCTTCCCTCTCTGTGTTCACAAGTCCATTCTCTACATCTGTCTACATGTGTTTATTGGCTATCTGCATGTCTTCTTTCCACTTCATGGATTACAGCCTTATGATAAAAGGGTTGCAAAACTCAATGAAGCTATGAGCCATGCCATGCAGGATGACCCAGGATGGACAAGTTATAATGAAGAGTTCTGGAAAAATGTGGTTCACTGGAGAAGGAAATGACAAACCACTCCAGCATTTTTGCCTATAGAACCCCATGAACAGTATGAAAAGGCAAAAAGTATGACACCAGAAGATGAGCCACCTAGGTCAGCACGTGTCCAATATACTACTAGGGTAGATCAGAGGACAATTGCTAACACCTCCAGAAAGAATGAAGTAGCTGGGCCAAAGCAGAAATGATGTTGTCATGTCTGTGTCTGTTGCTGAAAGTAAATTTTGATGCTGTGAAGAACAATACTGCATAGGACCCTGGAATGTTATTAGATCCAGGAATCACAATAAATTGGATGTAGTCAAGCAACAGATGGCAAGATTAAACATCAACATCTTAGGAATCAGTGAACTAAAATGGATGGGAATGCTGCTGCTGCTGCTAAGTGACTTCAGTCGTGTCCGACTCTGTGAAACCCCAGAGACGGCAGCCCACCAGGCTTCCCCATTCCTGGGATTCTCCAGGCAAGAACACTGGAGTGGGTTGCCATTTCCTTCTCCAATGCATGAAACTGAAAAGTGAAAGTGAAGTCACTCAGTCATGTCTGACTCTTCGTGACCCCCCTGGAATGCAGCCTACCAGGCTCCTCCATCCATGGGATTTTCAAGGCAAGAGTACTGGAGTGGGTTGCTATTGCCTTCTCCATCATTACTCCCAGACATAACCAATTAGATCATATCTTCTTATTTTAAATAAGCAGTCAGCACTTCTCAAATAATGCAGAACATTGATTTCCAGGATGGGAATGGATGGATTTAATTCAGATGACCTGTATATCTACTACTGTGGGCAAGAATTTATTAAAAGAAATGGAGTAGCCCTCATAGTCAATGAAAGAGTCTGAAAGGCAGTATTTGGGTACAACCTCAAAAATGACAGAATTATCTAAGTTTTTTTCTAAAGCAAACCTATACCAGAGTAATCCAAGTCTGTGCCCCAACCACTGATGCCAAAGAACTGAAGTTAACTGAATCTATGAAGACCTACAAGACCTTCTAGAACAAACATCAAAAAAAAAAAAAAAAAGATGTCCTTTTCATCATAGAGTAAAGTAGGGAAAAAGTAGGAAGTCAAGAGATACTCAGAATAATAGGCAAGCTTGGCCTTGGAGTACAAAATGAAGCAGGGTAAAGGCTAAAAGAGTCATGTCAAGAGAGCACACTGGTCATAGCTAACAACCTTTTCCAGCAACACAAGAGATAATTCTACACATGGACGTCACCAGATGGTCAATACTGAAATCAGATTATGTTCTTTGCAGCCAAAGATTGAAGAAGATCTACACAGTCACCAAAAGACAGACTACGAGCAGACCATGGCTCAGATTATAAGCTACTTATTACAAGTTCAGTTCAGTTCAGTCGCTCAGTCGTGTCCGACGCTTTGCGACCCCAGAACCACAGCATGCCAAGCCTCCCTGTCCATCACCATCTCCCGGAGTTCATCCAAGCTCATGTCCATCGAGTTGGTGATGCCATCCAGCCATCTCATCCACTGTCGTCCACTTCTCCTCCTGCCCTCAATCCCTCCCAGCATCAGAGTCTTTTCCAATGAGTCAACTCTTCGCATGAGGTGGCCAAAGTACTGGAGTTTCAGCTTTAGCATCATTCCTTCCACAGAACACCCAGGACCAATCCCCTTTAGAATGGACTGGTTGGATCTCCTTGCAGTCCAAGGGACTCTCAAGAGTCTTCTCCAACACCACAGTTCAAAAGCATCAATTCTTCAGTGCTCAGCCTTCTTCACAGTCCAACTCTCACATCCATACATGACCACTGGAAAAACCATAGCTTTGACTAGATGGATCTTTGTTGGCAAAGTAATGTCTCTGCTTTTGAATATGATATCTAAATTGGTCATAACTTTCCTTCAAAGGAGCAAGCGTCTTTTAATTTCATGGCTGCATTCACCATCTGCAGTGATTTTGGAGCCAAAGAAAAAATAAAGTCTGACACTGTTTCCCCATCTATCTGCCATGAAGTGATGGGACCAGATGCCATGCTCTTAATTTTATGAATGTTGAGCTTTAAGCCAACTCTTTCACTCTGCTCTTTCACTTTCATCAAGTGGCTTTTTAGTTTCTCTTCCCTTTCTGCCATAAGGGTGGTGTCATCTGTATATCTGAGGTTATTGATATTTCTCCTGGCAATCTTGATTCCAGTTTGTGCTTCTTCCAGCCCAGTGTTTCTCATGATGTACCCTGCATATCAGTTAAATAAGCAAGGTGACAATATACAGCCTTGACATAACCTTTTCCTATTTGAAACCAGTCTGCTACCTCCCGGAGAAGGCAATGGCACCCCACTCCAGTACTCTTGCCTGGAAAATCCTATGGATGGAGGAGCCTGGTAGGCTGCAGTCCATGGGGTCGCTGAGGGTCGGACACGACTGAGTGATTTCACTTTCACTTTTCACTTTCATGCATTGGGGAAGGAAATGGCAACCCACTCCAGCGTTCTTGCCTGGAGAATCCAGGGATGGTGGAGCCTTGTGGGCTGCCGTCTATGGGGTTGCACAGAGTCGGACACAACTGAAGCGACTTAGCAGCAGCAGCAGCAGCAGCTGCTACCTCCACTAGCTTTGTTCATAGTGATGCTTTCTAAGGCCCACTTGGCTTCACATTCCAGGATGTCTGGCTCTAGGTGAGTAATCACACCATCGTGATTATCTTGTTTGTAAATATCTTTTTTGTACAATTTCTCTGTGTATTCTTGCCACCTCTTCTTAATATCTTCTGCTTCTGTTAGGTCTATACATTTTCTGTCCTTTATTGAGCCCATCTTTGCATGAAATGTCCCTTAGTATCTCTAATTTTCTTGGAGATCTCTAGTCTTTCCCATTCTGTTGTTTTCCTCTATTTCTTTGCATTGATCACTGAGGAAGGCTTTCTTATCTCTTCTTGCTATTCTTTGGAACTCTGCATTCAGATGCTTATATCTTTCCTTTTCTCCTTTGGTTTTTGCTTCTCTTCTTTTCACAGCTATTTGTAAGGCCTCCCCAGACAGCCATTTTTTTTTTTTTTAATATATTTCCTTTCCATGGTGATGGTCTTGATTCCTGTCTCCTGTACAATGTCACGATCCTCTGTCCACAGTTCATCAGGCACTCTATCAGACCTAGTCCCTAAATCTATTTCTCACTTCCACTGTATAATCATAAGGGATTTGATTTACGTCATACCTGAATGGTCTAGTGGTTTTCCCTACTTTCTTCAATTTAAGTCTGAATTTGGCAATAAGGAGTTCATGGTCTGAGCCACAGTCAATTCCTGGTCTTGTTTTTGCTGACCGTATAGAGCTTCTCCATCTTTGGCTGCAAAGAATATTATCAATCTGATTTCAGTGTTGACCATCTGGTGATGTCCATGTGTAGAGTCTTCTCTTGTGTTGTTGGAAGAGGGTGTTTGCTATGACCAGTGTGTTCTCTTGACAAAACTCTATTAGCCTTTGCCCTGCTTCATTCCGTATTCCAAGGCCAAATTTGCCTGTTACTCCAGGTGTTTCTTGACTTCTTACTTTTGCATTCCAGTCCCCTATAATGAAAAGGACATCTTCTTTGGGTGTTAGTTCTAAAAGGTCTTGTAGGTCTTCATAGAACTGTTCAACTTCAGCTTCTTCAGTGTTACTGTTTGGGGAATAGATTTGGATTACTGTGATACTGAATGGTTTCCTTGGAAACAAACAGAGATCATTATGTCGTTTTTGAGATTGCATCCAAGTACTGCATTTCAGACTCTTTTATTGACCATGATAGCTACTCCATTTCTTCTAAGGGATTCCTGCCCACAGTAGTAGATATAATGGTCATCTGAATTAAATTCACCATTCCAGTCCATGTTAGCTCACTGATTTCCTAAACTGTTGATACTCGCTCTTGCCATCTCCTGTTTGACCACTTTCAATTTGCCTTGATTCATGGGCCTAACATTCCACGTTCCTATGCAATATTGCTCTTTACCGCATCGGGCTTTACTTCCATCACCAGTCACATCCACACCTGGGTGTTGTTTTTGCTTTGGCTCTGTCTCTTCATTCTTTCTGGAGTTATTTCTCCACTGATCTCCATGGCCGAAAGGAGCTACCCCACACCCGATGTCAGGGGCAGCGGCCTGGAGGAGCTACCCCAGGTCCGAGGTCGGGGGCGGTGGCCAAGAGTGCCAGGCCACAATAGCATAGGAGAGGCTGAGAAGAGCTACCCCACGTCTGAGGTCAGGGGCGATGGCTGGGAGGAGCTACCCCCGGTCCGAAGTCAGGGGTGGCAGCCGAGAGAAGCTACCCCATGTCTGAGGTTAGGGGCGGCTTCTGAGAGGAGCAACCCCACGTCCAAGGAGTGGTGGCTGCACAGGCACAGGAGGGCCAAGAGGAGCTACTCTATGTTCAAGGTCAGGAGGAGAAGTGGTGAGGAGATACCCTTCGTCCAATATAAGGAGCAGCGGCTGCACTTTGCTGAAGCCGCCGTGAAGTGATACTCCACGTCCAAGGTAAGAGAAACCCAAGATGGTAGGTGTTGTGAGAGGCATCAGAAGGCAGACATACAAACCATAATCACAGAAAACTAGTCAATCTAATCACATGGACCACAGCCTTGTCTAACTCAATGAAACTAAGCCATGCCATGTGGGATGCCATGTGGGGTCACCCAAGAGGCTGGGTCATGGTGGAGATGTCTGACAGAATGTGGTCCATTGGAGAAGGGAATGGCAAACCACTTCAGTATTCTTGCCTTGAGAACCCCATGAACATTATGAAAAGGCAGAATGATAGGATACTGAGAGAGGAACTCCCCAGGTCGGTAGGTGCCCAATATGCTACTGGAGATCAGTGGAGAAAGAACTCCAGAAAGAATGAAGGGATGGAGCCAAAGCAAAACAATACCTTACTACAAAATTCAGGTTTAAATTGAAGAAAGTAAGGAAAACCATTAGGCAATCCAAATATTACCTAAAGCAATCCCCTCATGATTATACAGTGGAGGTGATGAATAGATTCATGGGATTAAATCTGGTAGACAGAGTGCCTGAAGAAGTATGGATCTAGGTTCATATGTACAGGAAGCAATGACTATACCCATCCCAAAGAAAATTAAATGCAAGAAGGCAAAGTGCTTGTTTGAGGAAACTTTACAAATAGCTGAGGCAAAATAATAATAATAATAATAATAATCTGAGGAAAGAAAAAGGCAAGGGACAAGGGAGAATGTATACCTAACTAAATGAAGAGTTCCAGAAAATAGCAACAAAAGATAATAAAGCCTCCTTAAATGAACAATGTGAAGAAATTAAGGAAAGCAATAGAATGGGAAGACTAGAGATCTCTTCAAGAAAAGTGGATATGTCAAGAGAACATTTCTTGCAAAAATGGGCATAACAAAAGACAGAAATCATAAAGAGCTAATAGAAACAGATGAGGTTAAGGAGAGGTGGCAAGAATACAAAGAAACACTCTACAAAAAAAATATTAATGACCCAAATAACCACGAAGCTGTGGTCACTCACCTAGAGCCAGGTATCCTTGAGTGTGAGGTCAAGTGGACCTTAGGAAACATTACTAAGAGCAAGTTAGTAGAGATGATAGAATTCCAGCTGTGATAATTAAAATCCTAAAAGATGGTGCTATTACAGTGCTGCATTCAACATGTAAGCAAATTTGGAACACTCAACAGTGGCCACTAGATTGGAAAAAGTGAGTTTCCATTCCAATCCCAAAGAGGGCAATTCCAAAGAACATTCAAACTACCATACGATTGCATTCATTTCACACTGTACTCAGGTTTTGTTCAAAATCCTAGAAGATAGGCTTCAAGAGCATGTGAACTGAAAGCTGGATTTTGAAGAGTCAGAGGGATCGGAAATCAAATTGCCAACATTCATTCTATCATAGAGAAAGCAAAGGGATTTCAGAAAAACATCTACTTCTGCTTTATTGACTATGCTAAACCACTGATTATGTGGATCACAAACATCTATGGGAAATTCTCTAAGAGATAGGAGTACCAGACCACTTACCTGTCTCCTTATAAACCTGTATTTGAGTCAAGAAGCAAAAGTTAGAAATGGACATGAAACAATGGACTGGTTCAAAATTGGGAAAGGAGTACAACTTGTGATTCTGCTTATTTAACTTCTATTCAGAGAACATCATACAAAATGCCAGGCTGGATGAATTACAAACAGGAAACAAGATAAAGGCACTCTTGATGAGGCTGAAAGAGGGGAATGAAAAAGCTGGCTTAAAACTCAACTTTCAAAAAATTAAGATCATAGCTTTCAGTCACATCACTTTATAGGAAATAGAAAGAGAAGTGGAAATAGTGACAGATTTCATTTTCCTGGGCTCCAAAATCACTGCGGATGGTGACTGCATCCATGAAATTAAAAGTCACTAGCTCTTTGGAAGGAAATCTTTGATAAATATAGACAGTGTATTGAAAGCAGAGACATAACTTTGCCAACAAAGGTCCATACAGTCAAAACTATGGTGTTTCCAGCAGTCATGTACAAATGTGAGAATTGAATCATAAAGAAGACTGAGTGCCAGAGATCTGATCCTTTCAAATCTTGATGCTGGAAAAGATTCTTGAGAGTCTATGGGAGTGCAGTCAATCCTAAGAGAAATCAAATCAACTCTGAATATTGATTGGAAGTACTGAAGCTGAAGCCGAAGCTCCAACACTTTGGCCACCTGATGTGAAGAGCCAATTCATTGGGAAAGATCCTGTTGCTGGAAAGATTGATGGCAAAAGAAGGGCTTGACAGAGGAAGAGAGTATTACTGACTCAGTAGACAAGAATTGGAACAAACTCCAGGAGCTTGTGGAAGACAAAGGAGTCTGGCGTGCTGCAGTGCATGTGGTAGTAGTGAGCCAGATATGACTTAGCAACTGAACAGCATGTCTTCTTTGGATAAATGTCTGTTTAGGTCTTTTTTCCCATTTTTGTTTTATATTGAGCTGCCTGAGCTCTTTGTATATTTTGGACATTAATCCTTAGTTAATTGCTTCATTTGCAATGATTTTCTCCCGTTCTGAATGCAGTCTTTTCATTTTATTTATAGTTTTCTTTGCTGTACAAAAGCATTGAAATTTAATTAATTCCCATTTGTTTATTTTTGCTTTCATTTCCTTTACTCTAGGACGTGGGTCAGAGAGAATCTTGCTGTGATTTATGTCAAAGTGTGCTCTGCCTATATTTCCTCTAAGAGCTTTATAGTCTCTAGATTTAAATTTTTGTCTTTAATCCATTTTGACTTTATTTTTGTGTATTCTAATTTTGTTCTTTTACATGTAATTGCAGTTTCCCAGCACCACTTATTGCATATTCTTGCCTCCTTTATCAAAGATAAGATTCCCAGAGGTGCATGTGTTTATTTCAGGGTGCCCTATCTTCTTCCATTGATCTATATTTCTGTTTTTGTACCACTACCATACTGTTTTGATGACTGTAGGTTTGTAGAACAGTCTGAAGTCAGGAAGGTTTATTCCTCAAACTCTGTTTTTCTTTCTCAAGATCGCTTTGACTATTCTGCATCTTTTGGGTTTCCATACAAATTGTGAAGGTTTTTATTCTAATTTGGTGAAAAAAAAATGCCATTAGTAATTTGATAGGGATTTCATTGGATCTATAGATTGCTTTAGGTAGTATAACCATGACTGATTCTCCAATCCAAGAATATGGTATATATCTCATTGTGTTTGTGCCATCTTTGATTTCTTTCATCAATGTTGTATGGTTTTTCTGCATACAGGTCTTTTTTCTCCCTAAGTAGGCTTATTCCTATGCATTGTATTCTTTTATTGTGATGGTGAGTGAGACTGTTTCCTTAGTTTCTCTTTCTGATTTTTAATTGTTAGTATCTAGGAATGCAATGGATTTCTGTGTATACATTTATTTTTTTTATCCTGTGACTTATTAAACTCATAGATTAGATCTAGAATTTTGGTGGTATTTTTAGGGTTTTCTAGGTGTAATATCATGTCATCTGCAAACAGTGAGAGTTTTACTTCTTTTTCCATCTGGTTTCCTTTTATTTATTTTTCTTCTCTGATTGCCATGGCTTGGACTTCCAAAGCTATATTAAATAATAGTGGTGAGAGTGGATACCCTTGTGTTGTTTCTGATCTTAGAGGAAATGTCCTCAGTTTTTCAATGTTGAGAATAATGTTTTCTGTGTGCTTGTAGTTTTCTAATTTTGAGTTAAGTTCCTTCTATGCCAATTTTCTGGAGAGTTTTTTTTTTTTTTTAATCATAAATGAGTATTGAACATTGTCAAGAAGTTTCTCTGCATCTATTTAAATAAACCTACGATTTTCATCTTTCAATTAGTTAATATGGTGTATCCCATTGTTTGATTTGAATATATTGAAGAATCCCTGCATCCCTGGGATAAACCTCACTTGGCCATGGTGAATAATCCCCTTAATGTGTTATTGGATTCTCTTTGATAGAATTTTGAGGATTTTTGTGTCTATGCTCATCAGTGATACAGGCTTATGATTTTTGTTTCTCTTCTTGATATTTTTGTCTGATTTTAGCTTTATGGTGCTTCTTGCTTCATAGAACCAATTGGGGAGATTTCCTCCCTCTGCAGTGTTTTTGGAAGGGCTTGAGTAGGATAGATGTTTGCTCTTCTGTAAATAGTTAACTTTGCCTGTGAATCTATCTGGCAACGGGCTTTTGTTTGTTGGAAGATTTTTGATGACAGTTTTGGTTTCAGTCTTTGTGATTGGTCTGTTTATATTTTCTCTTCCTTCCTCGCTAAGTCTTGGAAGGTTGTACCTTTCTTAGAATTTGTCCATTTCTTTCAGGTTGTCCATTTTATTGGCATATAGTTGATTGTTGCACGTGTGCTCAGTTGTGTTTGACTGTTTGCAACCCAGTGGACTGTAGCTCTCCAGGCCCTCTGTCCATGGCCTACTTCTAAGCAAGAATACCGGAGTAGATCAATCCAAGAAGAAGATATAACAATTATAAATATATATGCACCCAACATAGGAGCACCGCAATATGCAAGACAAATGCTAACAAGTATGAAAGGGGAAATTAACAATAACACAATAATAGTGGGAGACTTTAATACCCCCCTCTCACCTATGGATAAATCAACTAAATAGAAAATTAACAAGGAAACACAAACTTTAAGTGATACAATAGACCAGTTAGAGCTCATTGATATCTATAGGACATTTCACATCAAACAATGAATTTCACCTTTTTCTCAAGTGCACATGGAACCTTCTCCAGGATAGATCACATCTTGGGCCATAAATCTAGCCTTGGTAAATTCAAAAAAATTGAAATCATTCCAAGCATCTTTTCTGACCATAATGCAGTAAGATTAGATGTCAATTACAGGAGAAAAACTATTAAAAATTCCAACATACGGAGGCTGAATAACACGCTGCTGAATAACCAACAAATCACAGAAGAAATCAAAAAAGAAATCAAAATATGCATAGAAACGAATGAAAATGAAAACACAACAAACCAAAACCTGTGGGACACTGTAAAAACAGTGCTAAGGGGAAGGTTAATAGCAAAACAGGCAGACCTCAAGAAAAAAGAAAAAAGTCAAATAAATAACCTAACTCTACACCTAAAGCAACTAGAAAAGAAAGAAATAAAGAACCCCAGGTTTAGTAGAAGGAAAGAAATCTTAAACATTAGGGCAGAAATAAATGCAAAAGAAACAAAAGAGACCATAGCAAAAATCAACAAAGCCAAAAGCTGGTTCTTTGAATGCTGAATTCTCTCCACATTGTCTTCCATGCACCTGTTGCTGCAGTCCCCTCTGAGGTGCCGAAGCTCCCTCTGTCCTTGTGCATGAGGGGGATTCTGAGTGTGTTAAACATTTCCTCCTTCAAAGCTCCCTCCTTAAGTCCTATAGTGTGGTTGCTGGGTCATATGTTAAATTTTTTTCCTAGTTTTTAAAGGAATTTCTATGCTGTTTTTCATTTCACTTATCCTTTTTCATTTTTAATTTTATTGATTTGAGTCTTCTCCCTTTTCTTTCTTGATGAGTCTGGCTAATAGTTTGTCAACTTTGTTTATCTTTTCAAAGAATCAGCTTTTAGTTTTATTGATCTTTGACATTGTTTCCTTCATTTTTAAAATTTTTTTTCTGCTTGACTATTATTTCTTTCCCTCTATAACTATGGTTGTTTTTATTCTTATATTTCTAGTTGCTTTAGGTATAAGGTTAGGTTGTTTATCTGATGCATTTCTCATTTTTTGAGGTAGGATAGTATTGCTATAAACTTCTCTCCTAGCACTTCTTTTACTGCATCCCATAGGCTTTTGCCATGTTTTCATTATCATCCATTTCTAGATTTTTAAAAATTTCCTCTTATTTCTTCAGTGACATCTTGGCTATTTAGAAGTGTATTTTTTAGCCTCCATGTGTTTGTGTTTTTTAAATTTTTTCCTATAAATGAGATATAATATTCTGGTATTGTATTTAAGCAAGATATAATTTCAATTTCCTTAAGTTCACAAAGGCTTGATTTGTGACCCAAGATGTGATTTATCTTGGAGAATATACCATGTGCATTTGAGGAAAAAAATTATACTTTGCTGTTTTGGGGTGGAATGTTCTATAGATATCAATTAGGTCGATCTCATCCAATGTGTTACTTAAGGCTTGTGTTTCCTTATTAATTTTTTTTTTCTGGATCATCTGTCCATTTGTGTGACTGGGTTATTAAAATCCCCCATTGTTTTTGTGTTACTGTCAATTTCTTTCTTTATAGTTGTTAGCATTAAGAAGAGATGGCAAGAATACACAGAAGAACTGTACAAAAAAGATCTTCACAACCCAGATAATCACGATGGTGTGATCAATGACCTAGAGACAGACATTCTGGAATGTGAAGTCAAGTGAGCCTTAGAAAGCATCACTACGAACAAAGCTAGAGGAGGTGATGGAATTCCAGTTGAGCTATTCCAAATCCTGAAAGATGATGCTGTGAAAGTGCTGCACTCACTATGCCAGCACATTTGGAAAACTCAGCAGTGGCCACAGGACTGGAAAAGGTCAGTTTTCATTCCAATCCCAAAGAAAGGCAATGCCAAAGAATGCTCAAACTACCGCACAATTGTACTCATCTCACACGCTAGTAAAGTAATGCTCAAAATTCTCCAAGCCAGGCTTCAGCAATACATGAGCCATGAACTTCCTGATGTTCAAGCTGGTTTTAGAAAAGGCAGAGGAACCAGAGATCAACTTGCCAACATCTACTGGATCATGGAAAAAGCAAGAGAGTTCCAGAAAAACATTTATTTCTGCTTTATTGACTATGCCAAAGCCTTTGACTGTGTGGATCACAATAAACTGTGGAAAATTCTGAAAGAGATGGGAATGCCAGAACACCTGATCTGCCTCTTGAGAAATTTGTATGCAGGTCAGGAAGCAACAGTTAGAACGGGACATGGAACAACAGACTGGTTCCAAATAGGAAAAGGAGTTCGTCAAGGCTGTATATTGTCACCCTGTTTATTTAACTTCTATGCAGAGTACATCATGAGAAACGCTGTACTGGAAGAAACACAAGCTGGAATCAAGATTGCCAAGAGAAATATCAATAACCTCAGATATGCAGATGACACCACCCTTATGGCAGAAAGTGAAGAGGACCTCAAAAGCCTCTTGATGAAAGTGAAAGTGGAGAATGAAAAAGTTGGCTTAAAGCTCAACATTCAGAAAACGAAGATCATGGCATCTGGTCCCATCACTTCATGGGAACTAGATGGGGAAACAGTATCAGACTTTATTTTTCTGGGCTCCAAAATCACTACAGATGGTGACTGCAGCCATGAAATTAGAAGATGCTTACTCCTTGGAAGGAAAGTTATGAGCAACCTAGACAGCATATTCAAAAGCAGAGACATTACTTTGCCAACAAAGGTCCATCTAGTCAAGGCTATGGTTTTTCCTGTGGTCATGTATGGATGTGAGAGTTGGACTGTGAAGAAGGCTGAGCACCAAAGAATTGATGCTTTTGAACTGTGGTGTTGGAGAAGGCTCTTGAGAGTGCCTTGGACTACAAGGAGATCCAACCAGTCCATTCTGAAGGAGATCAGCCCTGGGATTTCTTTGGAGGGAATGATGCTGAAGCTGAAACTCCAGTACTTTGGCCACCTCATGCGAAGAGTTGACTCACTGGAAAAGACTCTGATACTGGGAGGGATTGGGGGCAGGAGGAGAAGGGGACGACAGAGGTGAGATGGCTGGATGGCATCACGGACTTGATGGACGCAAGTCTGAGTGAACTCCGGGAGTTGGTGATGGACAGGGAGGCCTGGCGTGCTGCGATTCATGGGGTCGCAAAGAGTCGGACTCAACTGAGCGACTGATCTGATCTGATCTGACCTTATATTTTGAGGTGCTTCAAATTTGAAAACATATACATTTATAATTGTTGTATCTTCTTCTTGGATTGAGTCCTTGATCATTTTGTAGTATCTTGTCTCTTGTAATGGTCTTTATTTCAAAGTATATTTTATTTGATAAGTATTGCTGCTCCTGCTTTCTTTTCATTCCCATTTGCAAAGAATATAATTTTGTAGCCTCTCCCTTTCAGTCTGTACATGCCCCATCTGAATTGGGTATCTTGTAGGCAGCATATATATGAGTTTCATTTTTACATCAGTTCTGCCAGTCTGTGTCTTTTGATTGGAACATTTAATTCACTTACATTTAACATAATTATCAGTATTTGTGATCCTATTACCATTTGCTTTACTGATCTGGATTTGTTTTCTTCCTCTTTTGTCTACTGTCTAGAGAAATCTCTTTAGCATTTGTTGTAGAGCTAGTTTGGTGGTGCTGAATTTTCTTAACTTTTGCTTATCTGTAAAACTTTTATTTCTTCAGAAAATCTGAACAAGATCCTTGATGGGTAGAGTAATCTTGGTTGTAGGTTTTTTCCTTTCATCTCTTTGAGTATGTCCTACCTCTCTCTTGTGCCTTGCAGAGTTTCTCCTGACTGATCAGGTGTTAACTATAGGGGGATTCTCTTGTATGTTATTTGTTGCTTTTCCCTTGCTGCTTTTAATATCTTCTCTTTGCATTTGCTTTTTGTTGATTTTATTAATATCTATCCTGGCATGTTTATCTTGGGGTTTATTCTGTATGTGACTTTCTGGGCTTATTGGACATTTCCTTTCCCATGTTAATTCAGTTTTCAAGTATAATCTCAGCAAATATTTTCTCACACCCTTTCTTTTTCACCTTCCTCTGATACCCTTATAACTCAAATTTTGGTGAGCTTAATGTTGTCCCAGAGGTCTCTGAGACTGTTCTCATTTCTTTTCATTCTTTTTCTTTTTAAAATTCTGCTGTGTCTTAGTGACTTACCTACTTCTCTGCCTCAATTATTCTGCTGTTGATTCCTTCTAATGCATTTAAAGAATTTTAGTTATAATGTTGTTCATCATTTGTTGTATGTTCTTTATTTCTTCTAGGTCCTCATTAAATATTTCTTGTATCTTCTCAACCAGGATATTCTATTTATCTATGCTTCCATTTTATTCTGTGGTTTTAGATCATCTTTACTCTGAATTCCTTTTCAGGTAGACTACTTATTTCCTCTTCATTTGTTTGGTCTTATGGGTTTTTACCATGCTCCTTCATCTGCTTCATGTTTCTCTGTCTTCCATTTTGTTTAACTCACTCTGTTTTGGGTGTCCTTTCTGCAGGCTATAATGTCCCTCTAGCTTATGGAGTCTGTTCCCATTGGTTGGGTTGGACCAATGCCTTTTGAAGGTTCTATGATTGAGAAGACTGGTGCCTGTTTTCTGTTGTGTGGAGCTTGACCTTGTCTCTTTAAAAGGCAGTGTCATTCCCAGTGATGTGTTATGGGGTATCTGTGAACTTGTATGACTTTGGGCAGCCTGTCTGCTAATGTGTAATGTTGTGTTCCTGCTTTGCTAGTTGCTTTATTTGAGGTATCTGGCACTGGAATTTACTGGCCTTTGGGTGGGGCCAAGTCTTAGTGTTTAGATGCAAGCCTTTGGGGAGTTCTCATTAATTAGTATTTTATGGGGTCAGAAGTTCTTTGGTGGTCCAACATCCTGGGCTTGGCTGTCCCATCTTGGAGTTTCAGGCCTGAAATCTTTCTGGAGCACCAAGACTCCAGACAAACCACAAAGCACAGAAGGGAAAAAAAAAAAAGAAAAGAAATAGGGGAAAATTCAAACAAACACACAAAAAATAACAGAAAAAGCCCCAAAACAAGAGTTTAAAGCAATATTAATCAGAAGGAACACATAAAGAAACCCAGGAACTCACACTCACAGAAAGAAAAAAAAAATGAGAGAATAAAGGACCAAAAAAAAAAAAAAAAGAAGGGAGCAATCAAACCAGTTTAAAAAAAAATCCATAAATTAAAACACTAAAATCTAGAGTAGAAAAATATGAAACTAGTAACATGGAAAAAGTACAATATAATAAAAAAGGTATTGTTGAAAAAGGAAAAAGTAAACTGAGTTTATTTTAAAATAAACATTAAAAACATTAAAAATAAAATAATAAAACTTAAAGTATTAGTAAAAAAGGAAAACTAAAAAACAAAATGAATATGTGTGTGTGTGTGCCAAGTCATTTAAGTTGTGTCCAACTCTTTGCAACCCTGTTGATTGTAGCCCACCAGGTTCTCTGTCCATGGGATTCCTCAGGCAAGAATACTGGGGTGCTTTGCTATTCCCTTCTCCAAGAGATCTTACTGACTCAGGAATCAAACCTGAGTCTCTTATGCCTTCTGCATTGGCTTGTGGGTTCTTTACCACTAGCACCATCAAGGAAGCTCAAACATATGCATATATATATATACATATGCATATCTACATACAGATATAAATGCATAGATATACATATGCATAGATAGAGAGGTAGCAAGAAGAATATTTTTCTGAGATGTCAGTGGTTCTCATCACACAGTGACCTCCAACCAATTTGCCTACTCAGAAAGTCGTCCAATGTTTCTAGGATGACTCTGGACCTAAGGTGGACACTGTATGGTTAGCTCC
Organism: Bos javanicus; assembly: GCF_032452875.1. NCBI lineage: Eukaryota > Metazoa > Chordata > Mammalia > Artiodactyla > Bovidae > Bos > Bos javanicus. Next base: position 86,173,388 of record NC_083897.1, on the reverse strand, counting down.
AACTCAGATCTGGCCTGACTCCAGCTTGTACTTGCTTCCAAAGTCTACAGTTGCTCCAAAAGCCCAGTCTCAAGGTAATTTGGGGGATTTAATCCACTGCACCTGCTGCTGCAGGAATGAATTCTCTACTTCTTTGATCACATGGCCCATGGTGCTCAGCTTTGGTTTTGGCCCCACCTCTTCTTGTAGGCTGCCCTCCAACTTCTGTTCCCCATGCAGGCAAGAGGAGGCAAAAGCTGAGGCTTGCTAGGGCTCACTTTCTCAGTCAGGCAGGGGAGAAGAAGGGACATGGCAACCACAATTGGGATGTTTGGGGAGTGTCTGCTGCAGTAGGGACCTGCTGGAATTTGCTACACTCTGGGACAGGTCATGCGTTCTCCCAGAGGAATTGGCCCCAGTTTGTGGGTCCCTCAGAAAAACCAAGCTTCATGGGCTCCCAGGAAGTTATGGGTATTGACCTGCACCTGGTCATAGCTTGGTGGCTGCTTCACAACCGTCATGTCCACCTCTGGGTCACAGACCCTAGCCCCATCTCTCTGTCCACCTCTGGCACTCCTGCCAGCCTTGATGCCTGAAGGTCCATGAACATACCCACCTCTTGGGTCACAGATTGCAGCTCTATGGTCCCACCTATGGCACTCGCAAAGGCAGGGTCCTGCAATCTGCGAGCATGTGCAATTGAAGGTCCCTGTGACAATGATCTCTTGCCTTTCTGGAAGGCCCAGGTTTTTCCCTGGACTCCCTCAGCTGTGTTGTACTAGTGCCCTCTGAGCACCTTCACTGCAGTCAACCCCAGTCCTCTCCCTGGGGTCTAACTCCTGAAGCCTGAGCCTCAGCATCCAGTCTCCATCCACCCTAGTGGGCATGCATTCACAAGTCTCAGGCTGGGAAGTGCTAGACAGCACTTCTTTGCTTCCACACATCTGTTGCTGCACTGTCCTTGAGGTGCCACAACTCCACCCCCCCATCCCTCCACATGAGGGGGTTTCTGAGTGTGTGGAAACTTTTCCTCCTTCACAGTTCCCTCCCAGAGGTGCAGGTCTCATCCTGATTGCCTTGTCTATTTTTTTTTCCTCATTTGTTTTGCCATACGCCATTATGTGTAGATTATGTAGATTAGCTTGCCTTTTTGGAAATCTGAGGTTTTCTGCCACATTTAATAGATCTTCTTCAGGAGTTGTTCCATATACAACTGTAATTTATTTTTTTAAATGTATTTGTTAGGAGGAAGATGATCTCCATGTCTTACTCCTCTGCCATCTTCTAAGAGAATACTGTTGTTTCCCTGGTTGCTTCTGATATTTTTTCTTTGTCTTTAATTTTTATTAGTTTGGTTAATATATGTCTTGGTGTGTTCTTCCTTAGATTATCCTGCATGGGACTCTCTGCACTTCCTCGACTTGGGTACCTATTTCCTTTCCCATGTTAAGGAATTTTTCAACTATCATCTCTGCAAATATTTTCTCAAGTCATTTCTCTTTTTCTCCTTTTTCTGAGACTCATATAATTCTAATGTTGGTGCATTTAGTGTTGTCCTAGAGGGCTCTGACTGAGACTGTTCTCACTTCTTTTCATTCATTTTTTAAATTCTGTTTTGCAACAGTGATTTCCACAATTATATCTTCCAGCTCACTTATCCATTATTCCACCTCAATTATTCTGCTACTGATTCCTCCCTGTATATTTTCATGTCAGTTATTGTATTGTTCACCTCTGTTTGTTTGTTCTTTAGTTCTTTTAGGTTTGATTAAACCTTTATTGCATCTTTTTGATCTGTGACTCTGTTACTTTTCCAAACACTTGGATCATCTTTACTTTAAGTACTCTGAATTCTTTTTCAGACAGGTTGCCTATCTACTGTTCATTTAGTAGTTCTTACAGCCTATCTACTGTTCATTTAGTAGTTCTTACACATTTTTATCTTGCTCCATCTGGGACATATTCGGATAATCTCATTTTGTCTAACTAACTGTGTTGCATCCTTTCTGTTTTCTCCAGGGTTGTAGTTCCTCTTGCTTCTGGTGTCTGTCCCCTGGTGGGTGAGCTTGGGCCAGTTTGGTGCTGCAGGCTTCCTGATGAGAGGGATTTGTGCCTGCCTTCTGCCTGATGGAACTAGGTTTTGTCCCTCTGATAGGCAGAGTCAGGACAAAGAGTGTGTTCTGGTAAGTCTGTCTTCTGGGAAGTATGACTTTAGGCGTCCTGTCTGCTGTGGGCTGTATTACTTGCTTGCTGGTTGTTTGGACTGAGGTGTTCCAGCACTGGAGCTTGCAGACTGTGGAGTAGGCCTAGATTTTGGTGCCAAATTGGAGACCTCCATTAGTCTCATTCTGGTTACTGTTCCCTGGGTTCTCTGCTGTAATTTTCCTTGCCCCTACAGTGAGCTACAGCCAACTTCTACCTCTCAAGGATACCCTCCAAGATGCTTTACATCCCAGTGCACGTGAGACCTTGTGCAGCATCACTTGTTGAAGAGACTTGTCTTTTCTCCATTTGTATATTCTCGGTCCCTTCACTGTAGGCTAATTGACCATAGGTGTTTGGGTTTATTCCTAGGCTATTCTGCTCCACTGATCTATATGTCTGTTTTTGTTTTAGAAGCATGCTGTTTTAATTACTATAACTTTATAGCATAGATTGAAATCTGAGCAGTTTATATCTCCAGTTTGCTTGCTCTTTTTTTCTCAATACTGCTTTGGTAATTTGGGGTCTTTTGTGGCCCCATATGAATTTTAGAATTACTTGTTCTACTTCTGATAAAAATATCATAAAAATTTCATTATACCTGTAGATTGTATTGGGTATTATGTCCATTTTAGCAATATAAATTCTTCCAGGGGGGGAGGAGCCAAGATGGCGGAGGAGTAGGACGGGGAGAACACTTTCTCCCCCACAAATTCATCAAAAGAGCATTTAAACGTCAAGTAAATTCCACAAAACAACTTCTGAATGCCGGCAGAGGACATCAGGCACCCAGAAAAGCAACCCAACTCTTCGAAAGGAGGTAGGAAAAAATATTAAAAACAAAAAAAAAGAGACAAAAGAGGGAGGGACGGAGTTCCGTCCCGGGAAGGGAATCTTAAAAAGAGAGAAGTTTCCAAACATCAGGAAACCTTCTCACTGCCGAATCTGTGCCGAGCTTTGGAAGCACAGAGGGCAACATAACAGGGAGAAAAAATAAATAAACAATTTAAAACTCGCAGATTGCGAGCCCTACGGTAACTCCCCCAGCAGAGAAACAGCGCAGACGCCTGCATCCGCCATTAGCGAATCGGGGCTGGGCAGGGAGGCGCGGCGTGGGCTGCATCGCTGAGAGTAAGAATCTGGCCTGAATACCCTGAGTGCTATCTGAGCGAAATAATTTGGGCTAGCAAACCAGACTGTGGGATACCTACCACGCGAAAAGCCAGCCCTAACCTAAGACCGCCAGGCCCGCGCACGGAACAAAGGACTGAACAGAGATAGCCGGCTGCAGATCTTCCCCCTCCGGTGACAGGCAGCCAGAGCTGGAAGGGGGCAATCGCAGCCCCAGAGAGACATTATCTATAAAATTGTAAGCAGGCTTCTTTGCTAACTAAAACTTCTTGGGGGTCTGGACGGTCAACATCTGCCTGAGAAGGTGCGCCGGTTTTACATCCAGATAACCGAGTGGCGGGGAGGCGATAAGTCGCAGCATTGGCGCTCGCCTGGGAAGAGCAAATTGGCGCTCGGACCTGGGAAGAGTACAAAACGCAGGCCCAACTGAGTCTGCGCCTCTGAGGACTACCCGAGTGCCTGAACCTGAGCGGCTTGGACCTGGGAGGTGCATGCAGCCCAGGGCCAGCCTCGGATTGTTCCCGGCGGAACAACCTAGAGTCCGAGCAGTGTGGACAGGGAGGCTACACGCGCCGTGAGCGGGGGCAGACCCAGGGTGGCTGAGGCACTGCGAGCCCACGCCAGTGTTATTTGTTTGCACCCTCCCTCCCTCCCTCCCCACAGCGCGACTGAACAAGTAAGCCTAAAAAAAAAAAAAAAGTGTCCTCCACCGTGCCCTTTGAGTCAGGGCGGAAACCAGATACTGAAGAGACTAGCAAACAGAAGAAGATATAACAGAGGGAAACGCCTTGGAAGCTACAGGCAATAGATCAAAACCCTGTGGTTACTACGGACTACATAGGAAGGGGCCTATAGATCTTGAGAAATATAAATCTGACCAAGGAACTAGCCAAAAATGAACTGAACCCACAACACCCACAAAAAAAGAAACAAAAAAGTCCTATATATATTTTTATTATTTTTACGATCATTCTTTCTTTTTTTTTTAAGTCCTCTATTGTTCCTTTAATTTTCACTTTTATAACCTATTACCCTGCAAAAAAAAAAAAAGACCCTATTTTTTTCTTCTTCAGCAAACTTCATATATATATATTCTATAATTTTTTGACCTTGTTGTTTTTTTTTGTTGTTGTTGGTTTTTGTTTTTTTTCTTCTTTTCTTTAACACTGTATTTTTGAAATTCCAAACTCTACTCTAGATTTTTAATTTTCGCTTTTTGGTATATGTTATCAATTTTGTACCTATAGTTTTTTTTTATATAATTTCTGTGATTTTTTTTCTTCTTCTTCTTCTCTGTTTCTTTCTCTTCTTCTTTTATATAACATTGTATATCTGAAATTCCAAACTTTACTCTAGATTTTCAATTTATGCTTTTTGGTATTTGATATCAATTTTGTACCTGTATTTTCTTTATAATTTTTGTGACATTGTTCGTATTTGTTTGTTTGTTTTCTCTCTTTATTTTTCTTCTTCTTCTTTTTTTTTTTTTTTTAACATTGTATTTTTGAAATTCCAAACTCTACTCTAGATTTTTAATTTTTGCTTTCTGGTATTAGTTATCAATTTTGTACCTGTACTTTCTTTATAATTTTCGCGACCTTGTTTGTTTTTGTTTGTTCATTTTTTCTCTCTTTCTTTTCCTTCTTCTTTTCTTTAACATCGTATTTTTGAAATTCCAAACTCTACTCTAGATTTTTAATTTTTGCTCTCTGGTATTAGTTATCAATTTTGTAATTGTACTTTCTTTATAATTTTCGCGACCTTGTTTGTTTTTGTTTGTTCGTTCTTTCTCTCTTTCTTTTCCTTCTTCTTTTCTTTAACATCGTATTTTTGAAATTCCAAACTCTACTCTAGATTTTTAATTTTTACTTTTATGTATTTGTTACCAATTTTGTACCTTTAAGGACCCAATCTTCAGGACCCATTTTTCACTAGGGAGTGAGATTACTGGCTTGACTGCTCTCTCTCCCTTTGGACCCTCCTTTTTCTCCACCAGGTCGCCTGTGTCTCCTCGCTAACCCCTCTCTACTCTACCCAACTCTGTGAATTTCTGTGTGTTTCAGACTGTGGAGAACACTTAGGGAACTGATTACTGGCTGGATCTGTCTCCCTCCTTTTCATTCCCCCCTTTTATCCTTCTGGCCACCTCTGTTACCTTCCTCCTTCTTCTCTTCTCTGTATAACCCTGTGAACATCTCTGAGTGGTCCAGTTGTGGAGTGCACATAAGGAAGTGACTACTGGCTAGCCCACTCTCTCCACTATTGATTCACCTCATCTCATTTGGGTCACCTCTAACTCCCTCCTCCCTCTTCTCTTCTCCATGTAACCCTGTGAACCTCTCTGAGTGACCCTCACTGTAGAGAAACTTATCATCTTTAATGTAGATGTTTTATCAATGGTGCTGTATAGAAGGAGAAGTTTTGAAACTACTGTAAAAATAAGACCGATAATCGGAAGCAGGAGACTTAAGTCCAAACCCTGACTCCAGGGAACTCCTGACTCCAAGGAACATTCATTGACAGGAGCTCATCAAATGCCTCCATACCGACACTGAAACCAAGCACCACACAAGGGCCAATAAGTTCCAGGGCAAGACATACCAAGCAAATTCTCCAGCAACAAAGGAACACAGTCCTGAGCTTCAAGATACAGGCTGCCCAAAGTCACCCCAAAACTATAGACATCTCATAACTCATTACTGGACATTTCATTGCACTCCAGAGAGAAGAAATACAGCTCCACCCACCAGAACACCGACACAAGCTTCCCTAACCAGGAAACCTTGACAAGCCACCTGTACAAACCCACACACAGTGAGGAAACGCCATAATAAAGAGAACTCCACAAACTGCCAGAATACAGAAAGGACACCCCAAACTCAGCAATTTAAACAAGATGAAGAGACAGAGGAATACTCAGCAGATAAAGGAACAGGATAAATGCCCACCAAACCAAACAAAAGAGGAAGAGATAGGGAATCTACCTGATAAAGAATTCCGAATAATGATAGTGAAATTGATCCAAAATCTTGAAACTAAAATGGAATCACAGATAAATAGCCTGGAGACAAGGATTGAGAAGATGCAAGAAAGGTTTAACAAGGACCTAGAAGAAATAAAAAAGAGTCAATATATAATGAATAATGCAATAAGTGAAATTAAAAACACTCTGGAGGCAACAAATAGTAGAATAACAGAGGCAGAAGACAGGATTAGTGAATTAGAAGATAGAATGGTAGAAATAAATGAATCAGAGAGGATAAAAGAAAAACGAATTAAAAGAAATGAGGACAATCTCAGAGACCTCCAGGACAATATTAAACGCTACAACATTCGAATCATAGGGGTTCCAGAAGAAGAAGACAAAAAGAAAGACCATGAGAAAATACTTGAGGAGATAATAGTGGAAAACTTCCCTAAAATGGGGAAGGAAATAATCACCCAAGTCCAAGAAACCCAGAGAGTCCCAAACAGGATAAACCCAAGGAGAAACACCCCAAGACACATATTAATCAAATTAACAAAGATCAAACACAAAGAACAAATATTAAAAGCAGCAAGGGAAAAACAACAAATAACACACAAGGGAATTCCCATAAGGATAACAGCTGATCTTTCAATAGAAACTCTTCAAGCCAGGAGGGAATGGCAAGACATACTTAAAATGATGAAAGAAAATAACCTACAGCCCAGATTATTGTACCCAGCAAGGATCTCATTCAAGTATGAAGGAGAAATCAAAAGCTTTTCAGACAAGCAAAAGCTGAGAGAATTCTGCACCACCAAACCAGCTCTCCAACAAATACTAAAGGATATTCTCTAGACAGGAAACACAAAAACAGTGTATAAACTCGAACCCAAAACAATAAAGTAAATGGCAATGGGATCATACTTATCAGTAATTACCTTAAACGTAAATGGGTTGAATGCCCCAACCAAAAGACAAAGACTGGCTGAATGGATACAAAAACAAGACCCCTACATATGTTGTCTACAAGAGACCCACCTCAAAACAGGGGACACATACAGACTGAAAGTGAAGGGCTGGAAAAAGATTTTCCATGCAAATAGGGACCAAAAGAAAGCAGGAGTAGCAATACTCATATCAGATAAAATAGACTTTAAAACAAAGGCTGTGAAAAGAGACAAAGATGGTCACTACATAATGATCAAAGGATCAATCCAAGAAGAAGATATAACAATTATAAACATATATGCACCCAACACGGGAGCACCACAGTACATAAGACAAATGCTAACAAGTATGAAAGGAGAAATTAACAATAACACAATAATAGTGGGAGACTTTAATACCCCACTTACACCTATGGATAGATCAACTAAACAGAAAATTAACAAGGAAACACAAACTTTAAACGATACAATAGACCAGTTAGACCTAATTGATATCTATAGGACATTTCATCCCAAAACAATGAATTTCACCTTTTTCTCAAGCGCACATGGAACCTTCTCCAGGATAGATCACATCCTGGGCCATAAAGCTAGCCTTGGTAAATTCAAAAAAATAGAAATCATTCCAAGCATTTTTTCTGACCACAATGCAGTAAGATTAGATCTCAATTACAGGAGAAAAACTATTAAAAATGCCAACATATGGAGGCTGAACAACACGCTGCTGAATAACCAACAAATCACAGAAGAAATCAAAAAAGAAATCAAAATTTGCATAGAAACGAATGAAAATGAAAACACAACAACCCAAAACCTGTGGGACACGGTAAAAGCAGTCCTAAGGGGAAAGTTCATAGCAATACAGGCACACCTCAAGAAACAAGAAAAAAGTCAAATAAATAACCTAACTCTACACCTAAAGCAACTAGAAAAGGAAGAAATTAAGAACCCCAGGGTTAGTAGAAGGAAAGAAATCTTAAAAATTAGAGCAGAAATAAATGCAAAAGAAACAAAAGAGACCATAGCAAAAATCAACAAAACCAAAAGCTGGTTCTTTGAAAGGATAAATAAAATTGACAAACCATTAGCCAGACTCATCAAGAAACAAAGGGAGAAAAATCAAATCAACAAAATTAGAAACGAAAATGGAGAGATCACAACAGACAACACAGAAATACAAAGGATCATAAGAGACTACTATCAACAATTATATGCCAATAAAATGGACAACGTGGAAGAAATGGACAAATTCTTAGAAAAGTACAACTTTCCAAAACTGGACCAGGAAGAAATAGAAAATCTTAACAGACCCATCACAAGCACGGAAATTGAAACTGTAATCAAAAATCTTCCAGCAAACAAAAGCCCCGGTCCAGACGGCTTCACAGCTGAATTCTACCAAAAATTTAGAGAAGAGCTAACACCTATCCTGCTCAAACTCTTCCAGAAAATTGCAGAGGAAGGTAAACTTCCAAACTCATTCTATGAGGCCACCATCACCCTAATACCAAAACCTGACAAAGATCCCACAAAAAAAGAAAACTACAGGCCAATATCACTGATGAACATAGATGCAAAAATCCTTAACAAAATTCTAGCAATCAGAATCCAACAACACATTAAAAAGATCATACACCATGATCAAGTGGGCTTTATCCCAGGGATGCAAGGATTCTTCAATATCCGCAAATCAATCAATGTAATACACCACATTAACAAATTGAAAAATAAAAACCATATGATTATCTCAATAGATGCAGAGAAAGCCTTTGACAAAATTCAACATCCATTTATGATAAAAACTCTCCAGAAAGCAGGAATAGAAGGAACATACCTCAACATAATAAAAGCTATATATGACAAACCCACTGCAAACATTATCCTCAATGGTGAAAAATTGAAAGCCTTTGCTCTAAAGTCAGGAACAAGACAAGGGTGCCCACTTTCACCATTACTATTCAACATAGTTTTGGAAGTTTTGGCCACAGCAATCAGAGCAGAAAAAGAAATAAAAGGAATCCAAATTGGAAAAGAAGAAGTAAAACTCTCACTATTTGCAGATGACATGATCCTCTACATAGAAAACCCTAAAGAGTCCACCAGAAAATTACTAGAAATAATCAATGACTACAGTAAAGTTGCAGGATATAAAATCAACACACAGAAATCCCTTGCATTCCTATTCACTAATAATGAGAAAACAGAAAGAGAAATTAAGGAAACAATTCCATTCACCATTGCCACGGAAAGAATAAAATACTTAGGAATATATCTACCTAAAGAAACTAAAGACCTATATATAGAAAACTATAAAACACTGGTGAAAGAAATCAAAGAGGACACTAATAGATGGAGAAATATACCATGTTCATGGATTGGAAGAATCAATATAGTGAAAATGAGTATACTACCCAAAGCAATTTATACATTCAACGCAATCCCTATCAAGCTACTAACAGTATTCTTCACAGAGCTAGAACAAATAATTTCACAATTTGTATGGAAATACAAAACACCTCGAATAGCCAAAGCTATCTTGAGAAAGAAGAATGGAACTGGAGGAATCAACTTACCTGACTTCAGGCTCTACTACAAAGCCACAGTTATCAAGACAGTATGGTACTGGCACAAAGACAGAAATATTGATCAATGGAATAAAATAGAAAGCCCAGAGATAAATCCACGCACATATGGACACCTTATCTTCGACAAAGGAGGCAAGAATATACAATGGATTAAAGACAATCTCTTTAACAAGTGGTGCTTGGAAATCTGGTCAACCACTTGTAAAAGAATGAAACTGGACCACTTTCTAACACCATACACAAAAATAAACTCAAAATGGATTAAAGATCTAAACGTAAGACCAGAAACTATAAAACTCCTAGAGGAGAACATAGGCAAAACACTCTCCGACATACATCACAGCAGGATCCTCTATGACCCACCTCCCAGAATATTGGAAATAAAAGCAAAAATAAACAAATGGGACCTAATTAACCTTAAAAGCTTCTGCACAACAAAGGAAACTATTAGCAAGGTGAAAAGACAGCCTTCAGAATGGGAGAAAATAATAGCAAATGAAGCAACCGACAAACAACTAATCTCAAAAATATACAAGCAACTCCTACAGCTCAACTCCAGAAAAATAAACGACCCAATCAAAAAATGGGCCAAAGAACTAAATAGACATTTCTCCAAAAAAGACATACAGATGGCTAACAAACACATGAAAAGATGCTCAACATCACTCATTATCAGAGAAATGCAAATCAAAACCACTATGAGGTACCATTTCACACCAGTCAGAATGGCTGCGATCCAAAAGTCTACAAATAATAAATGCTGGAGAGGGTGTGGAGAAAAGGGAACCCTCTTACACTGTTGGTGGGAATGCAAACTAGTACAGCCACTATGGAGAACAGTGTGGAGATTCCTTAAAAAACTGGAAATAGAACTGCCTTATGATCCAGCAACCCCACTGCTGGGCATACACACTGAGGAAACCAGAAGGGGAAGAGACACGTGTACCCCAATGTTCATCGCAGCACTGTTTATAATAGCCAAGACGTGGAAGCAACCTAGATGTCCATCAGCAGATGAATGGATAAGAAAGCTGTGGTACATATACACAATGGAGTATTACTCAGCCATTAAAAAGAATACATTTGAATCAGTTCTAATGAGGTGGATGAAACTGGAGCCTATTATACAGAGTGAAGTAAGCCAGAAGGAAAAACATAAATACAGTATACTAACGCATATATATGGAATTTAGAAAGATGGTAACAATAACCCGGTGTACGAGACAGCAAAAGAGACACTGATGTATAGAACAGTCTTATGGACTCTGTGGGAGAGGGAGAGGGTGGGAAGATGTGGGAGAATGGCAATGAAACATGTAAAATATCATGTAGGAAACGAGTTGCCAGTCCAGGTTCGATGCATGATGCTGGATGCTTGGGGCTGGTGCACTGGGACGGCCCAGAGGGATGGTATGGGGAGGGAGGAGGGAGGAGGGTTCGGGATGGGGAACACATGTATACCTGTGGAGGATTCATTTTGATATTTGGCAAAACTAATACAATTATGTAAAGTTTAAAAATAAAATAAAATTGGAAGAATTAAAAAAAAAAAAATTCTTCCAGTCCTAGAGCAAGGGATATTTTCCCATTTCTTTGTATCATCTTCAGTTTACTTCATCGCTGTTTTATAGTTTTCAGATTATAGGTCTTTTGCCTCCCTGTTTATGTTTATTCATAGGTAGTTTATCCTTTTTGAAGTGACTTTAAATGGGATTTTTTTTTTTACTTTCTCTTTCAGATATGTCATTAATAGTGTACAGAAGTACAACAGATTTTTGTATGTTAATGTTGTATCTTGCAACTTTGCTTAATTCATTAGCTAGTTCTAATAGATTTGGGGTATGAGTTTGAGGATTTTTAAAAACAAATTATCACGTTATCTGCAAATAGTGAAAATTTCACTTCTTTATTTCCAATATAGATCCTTTTTACTTCTTTTTCTTATCTAATTGTTTTCATGGGGACTTCTATTTCTATGTTAACTGGAAGTGGTGAGAGTGGGCATACTTGCCTTGATCCTGATTTTAAAGGAAATGCTCAGCTTTTCTGTGTGGAGTGTGATGTTAGCTGTGAGTTTGTCATCAGTGTCCTTTATTATGTTGAGATGTGTTTCATCTATACCAATTTTGATGAGATTATTTTTATCATGAATGGATGTTGAATTTCATCAAATTCATTTCTCTCTTTATTGAGATTATCACGTGATTTTAATTTCTACTTTTCTTTCTAACTCTAGAGCTGTAATAAATCCCACTTGATCATAGTGTATGATCATTTTTGTATTTTTTTTTGCGTTGTGTTTACTAATTTTGTATTAGAATTTTGTGTCTTTATACATTGAATATATTGGTCTCTAACTTTCTTTTATTTCTTTTTTCTAGTGTCTATGTCTGGTTTTGCTATCAAGGTAAAGGTGACATCATGGAATGAAATTGGGGGATGCTTTTCCCTGTTCAAATTTTAAAATAGTTTGAGAAGTTTAAATAGACCATTTTTTTTTTAATGTTTAGTTGAACTCCCCTGTGGACTATTATTTGCTGTGAGTTTTTGATTACTAATCATTTCATTATTAATAATCAGTCTGTTCATGTTTTCTATTTCTTCCTGATTCAGTTTTGTAAGATTTTATGTTTCTAGATAGTCATCTATTATTTTTAGGTTGTAATATTTATTGGCCTATGACTGTGTGTAGTATTCTCATGATTTTTGTATCTCTGTCATATTGCTTCTAATGTATCCTCTTTCATTTCTTGTTTCATTTTGTCCTTTCTCTTTTTAAAAATTGAGTGTGGCTAAAACCTTATTGATTTTGTTTATCTTTTCACAAAAACAGCTCTTGGTTTTACTGAATATTTGTTGTTAATCTCAATTTATTTTACTTTGATATTTATTTTTTCCTTTCTACTACTGACTTTTTTTAAAATTCTTTTTCTAATTACTTTAGATGGTACATTAGATGCTTTTTGTTTGTTTGTTTTTGTGGTAACCCTGTATTACTATAAACTTACCTCTTAAAACTCTTTTAACTGTGTCCTATATAGTGGAATCTTGTATTTTAATTTCTATTTGTCTTGGAGTATTTTCTGATTTCCTATTATTTTTTCATAGATTCATTTTTTTCTCTTTTTTAAAATACAAATTTATTTATTTTAATTGGAGGCTAATTACTTTATAATATTGTATTGGTTTTGCCATACATCAACATGAATCTGCCATGGGTATACACGTGTTCCCCATCCTGAACCCCCCTCCCACCTCCCATCCCATACCATCCCTCTGGGTCATCCCAGTGCACCAGCCCCAAACATCCTGTATCATGCATCGAACCTGGACTGGTGATTCGTTTCATATATGATATTATACATGTTTCAATGCCATTCTCCCAAATCATCCCACCCTCTCCCTCTCCCATAGAGTCCAAAAGACTGTTCTATACATTTGTGTCTCTTTTGCTGTCTCACATACAAGGTTATTGTTACCATCTTTCTAAATTCCATATATATGCGTTAGTATACTGTATTGGTGTTTTTTAAAGCTTCATTATATTTACTTTCCCCCCTCATTTGTCTTCTTGTAATTGATTTCTAGTTTTATACAATAGTTGTCAGGAAAATATTGATTGGTACAATTTCTACCCTCGTAAACTTTTTCAGACTTGTTTTGTAGCCTAGTATATGATCTATCCTGAGGAATGTGCACTTAAAAAGGATGTGTATTCTGCTCATTGGGGGTGAAAGGTCCTGTAGATATCCAATTCAATCAATGTGGTGTAATGTGTCATTTAAGAACATTTTTTTTCAGTATTGATTTTCTGTTTGGAAGATATATCCATTGACATAAACCCATTACAATAATGTACTACTCTGTTTCCCTTTATCATTGACAATATTTGCTTTCTGTATTAACATTGAGGTACTTTTGTATTGGGTGTGCTATCAAGTGCAATAGCCTTTACTTGTATTGATGCCTTTGTTAGTATATAGCACCCTTCTTAGTCTTTTGTTATAGATTTTTTTTTAAGTAAAATTATTTAATTTTATTTATTTTTGGCCAAGCTGTCTTGCTTGTGAGATCTTACTTTCCTGACCAGGGATCAAAACTATGCCCTTTGAAGTGGAAGCACAGAGTACTAACCACTGGATTGCCAAGGAAATCCCTAGACTTTGTTTTAATGTCTATTTTGTCACATATGATAATTGCTACCCCAACTTTCTTTAATTTTTCATTTGTATGAAATACATTTTTTTCATCCCTTCACTTTCAGTCTTGTGTATCTTTAGATTTGAAGAGAATCTCTTGTAAGAATTATATAAATGGGTCTTGTTTTTTGACCCAATTAACTACCCTCTGTCTTTTGATTGGAGAATTTATTCCACTGATATTTAAAGGGATTATTGATATGTATGTCAGTTCAGTCAGTTCAGCTCAGTCGCTCAGTCATGTCCGACTCTTTGTGACCCCATGAATTGCAGCACACCAGGCCTCCCTGTCCATCACCAACTCCCAGAGTTCACCCAGACTCACATCCATTGAGTCAGTGATGCCATTCAGCCATCTCATCCTCTGTCGTCCCCTTCTCCTCCTGCCCCCAATCCCTCCCAGCATCAGAGTCTTTTCCAATGACTCAATTCTTCACATGAGGTGGCCAAAATATTGAAATTTCAGCTTCAGCATCATTCCCTCCAAAGAAATCCCAGGGCTGATCTTCTTCAGAATGGACTGGTTGGATTTCCTTGCAGTCCAAGGGATTCTCAAGAGCCTTCTCCAACACCACAGTTCAAAAGCATCAATTCTTCGGTGCTCAGCTTTCTTCACAGTCCAACTCTTACATCCATACATGACCACTGGAAAAACCATAGCCTTGACTAGACGGATCTTTGTTGGCAAAATAATGTCTCGGCTTTTCAATATGCTATCAAGGTTGGTCATAACTTTCCTTCCAAGGAGTAAGCATCTTTTAATTTCACGGCTGCATTCACCATCTGCAGTGATTTTGGAGCTCCCCCAGATAAAGACTGACACTGTTTCCCCATCTATTTCCCATGAAGTGATGGGACCAGATGCCATTATCTTTGTTTTCTGAATGTTGAGCTTTAAGCCAACTTTTTCACTCTCCACTTTCACTTTCATCAAGGGGCTTTTTAGTTTCTCTTCACTTTCTGCCATAAGGGTGGTGTCATCTGCATATCTGAGGTTATTGATATTTCCCCCAGCAATCTTGATTCCAGCTTGTGCTTCTTCCAGCCCAGGGTTTCTCATGATGTACTCTGCATATTTTTCAAATAAGCAGGGTGACAATATATAGCCTTGATGTACTCCTTTTCCTGTTTGGAACCAGTCCGTTGTTCCATGTTCAGTTCTAACTGTTGCTTCCTGACCTGCGTATAGGTTTCCCAAGAGGCAGGTCAGGTGCTCTGGTATTCCCATCTCTTTCAGAATTTTCCAAAGTTTATTGTGATCCACACAGTCAAAGGCTTTGGCATAGTCAATAAAGCAGAAATAAATGTTTTTCTGGAACTGTCTTGCTTTTTCCATGATCCAGGGATGTTGGCAATTTGATCTCTGTTTCCTCTGCCTTTTCTAAAACCAGCTTGAACATCTGGAGTTCAAGGTTCACGTATTGCTGAAGCCTGGCTTGGAGAATTTTGAGCATTAGTTTACTAACCTGTGAGTTTAGTACAATTGTGCCTTAGTGTGAGCATTCTTTGGCATTGCCTTTCTTTGGGATTGGAATGAAAACTGATCTTTTCCAGTCCTGTGGCCACTGATGAGTTTTCCAAATGTGCTGGCATATTGAGTGCAGCACTTTCACAACATCATCTTTCACGATTTGAAATAGCTCAACTGGAATTCCATCACCTCCACTAGCTTTGTTCGTAGAGATGCTTTCTAAGGCCCACTTTACTTCACATTCCAGGATGTCTGGCTCTAGGTCAGTGATCACATCATCATGTTTATCTGGGAAATGAAGATCTTTTTTGTACAGTTCTTATGTGTATTCTTGCCACCTCTTCTTGATATCTTCTGCTTCTGTTAGGTCTATACATTTTCTGTCCTTTATTGAGCCCATCTTTGCATGAAATGTTCCCTTGGTATCTCTCATTTTCTTGAAGAGATCTCTAGTCTTTCCCATTCTGTTGTTTTCCTCTATTTCTTTGCATTGATCGCTGAAGAAGGCTTTCTTATCTCTTCTTGCTATTCTTTGGAACTCTGCATTCAGATGCTTATATCTTTCCTTTTCTCCTTTGCTTTTTGCTTCTCTTCTTTTCACAGCTATTTGTAAGGCCTCCCCAGACATCCATTTTGCTTTTTTGCATTTCTTTTCCATGGGGATGGTCTTGATCCCTGTCTCCCATACAATGTCATGAACCTCCATCCATAGTTCATCAAGCACTCTATCTATCAGATCTAGTCCCTTAAATCTATTTCTCACTTCCACTGTATAATCATAAGGGATTTGATTTAGGTCATACCTGAGTGGTCTAGTGGTTTTCCCCACTTTCTTCAATTTCTGTCTGAATTTGGCAATAAGGGGTTCATGATTTGAGCCACAGTCAGCTCCTGGTCTTGTTTTTGTTGCCTGTATAGAGCTTCTCCATCTTTGGCTGCAAAGAATATAATCAATCTGATTCCATGTGTAGAGTCTTCTCTTGTGTTGTTGAAAGAGGGTGTTTGCTATGACCAGTGTGTTCTCTTGACAAAACTCTGTTAGCCTTTGCCCTGCTTCATTCCGTATTCCAAGGCCAAATTTGCCTGTTACTCCAGGTGTTTCTTGACTTCCTACTTTTGCATTCCAGTCCCCTATAATGAAAAGGACATCTTTTTTGGGTGTTAGTTCTAAAACGTCTTGTAGGTCTTCATAGAACCGTTCAACTTCAGCTTCTTCAGCATTACTGGTTAGGACATAGACTTGGATTACTGATATGTATGTACTTAGTTTCATTTTGTAACTTGTTGTATGCTCATTTCTGTCCTTCTTTTCTGTTCTTTCTTTTTTAAGCTTCTTCCCTTGTGGTTTAATAATTATCTTTAATGGTTTGCTTTTGTTCCTTTTTATATATTTTGGGGTATCTACTGTAGAGTTTTTTTTGCGGTTACCATAAGGTCCATATATTTTGACATGTTACTATATCTACTTGTTTTAAACTGATCATCATTTAATTTCAGTGGTCAATCCATAGCTTCTATTATGCATTTGTATTTACTAGCAGGATTTCCCCATTGATATACATGTGTTCATCTTGTTGTAATGTTTTATTTTCCACTTAGAGAAGTCTCTAACACTTCTTTTAGGGCAGGTTTAGTATTGAGGAACCCTTGTTTTTGCTTGTCTGAGAAGTTGTTTTTTTAATCTCTCCTCAATTCTGAGTGACAATCTTGCTGGGGAGAGTATCCTAGGTTGTAGGTTTTTCTCTTTCTTCACTTTACATATATAATGCCACTCTCTTCTTGATTGTAAAGTTTTCTTTGAAAAATCATCTAATATCCTTATGGGAGTTCCCTTCTTTGTACCTCCCCCCCCCTTTTTTTTTCTATCTTTGGATATCTTTCTTTAATCTTTAATTTTTGCTATTTTTATTATAATATATATCCTGTTTTCGAATCCTTCTTTTGTGTTCTTTAATTTCTGTGTTTGTATTCTTCACCTCAAAATCTTTCATATATATATATATATATATATATATAGTTTCTTTTTAAAATTCTCATTGTGTTCATATATACTTTTACAAAGTCAGTTATCATACTTATCAGTAATGCTTTGAACTCTTTATTTGGTCAGTTATTTATCTATGTTTCAGTAGTTGTTTTAGGGTTATTTCATTCTTTTCTGTCCTTTCATTTAAGCCAAATTCTTCTTTATTACTTTGTCTATATGAAATTATTTGAAACAGTTGCCTTTCTTGGTCTAGGAATGATTTCTTTGTGTGGGAGTGTTCCTATGCAGTGTGTGTGCTCTGTGGCTTTTGTGGGAGATCTGGTTCTGAAGTGAACATGAGTTATGTTTTTCCTGAGGGTGTGCTCATAGCTAAATACCTTGATGAGAAATTGGGTTAGAGATGGAAGGGCTAAAGCCAGATCCAGGTGTGAGATGGAACTTCTTTATTCAGTGGTCATACCTGCCTTATTGAGCTCAGGGCCACGTCCCAAGATGATTCCATTCTCTGTAGGTGTGATCTCTCTTGACTCCACAATATGGTACCTTTCCCAAGAGGTGGGCAGTGCTGGAGCAAGAGGGTCTAGAGCATGTTCCCAGGACAAGGTAAGGCATGTACTGTGACTGACCCTACTTACCAGTCAGAGCTCTAGACAGCTTCCAATGTACAACCTCTCTCACCTTGTTTTGATGCTGTACTGGGTTCATGCCTCTTCTGTTTAACCCAAGTGTTCACTCTCCTTGACTATATCAGCCTTTGTCTTAATAGGGATGCTGCACCAGGACACATGATAATGCAGTCATTGGAAGCCACCCTTAACACTGGACAGTTTCAATCTGCTTCTTCTATCTTGTTCCCAGGAGTAAGCAAGCAAGTATAAACTCATCAGGAGTGGAATCCATATTTCTTATAGCTTTTATGTTTTTTTCCCCCCTTTGGTTTTAAATCCAGGTAAGAAGACTCATCTTCCCAGCATTAGACCCCAGAGTTGGGGTTTGCAATATATGGTTTGAACAGCTCGCTCCTCGGGGAGAATCTCTGAACCTTTGATATCCTTCTCCCCTTCTGTGTCCCCTCACACAGCAATCCCAAGTTGATCCATTCTCTTCCTTTCTTGCCCAAATCCACGTGTCTTTCTTCATATCCCTGGTTATAGAAAAGTCTTTCTCCCAGTCCCCAGTTTGTTTTCAGTGAGAATTGCTCCACACATGTCACTCTGCTTGACACCCCCAAATTGTATGTAATTCTTTTATATTCTTAAGTTAATCATGTTTCCATTGTGGCTTTCAATTGAAATTACCTTTTGATGAATTCATGGGGAGGGGGGGGCATGTGAGCTCAGAATCCTCTTCCCCTGCCATCTTGAAATTCCCAGCTACTTGAAAATCTTACTCAGCTTTACTGATTTTCGGTGGTGTCTTCCATTTCCCCATTGGGTTAGATAGGGTTTGCTCCATCAAAACAATAGGTTGTCAACTACTTTGTGACTCACATCTTGACTGTACTAGACTGCTTTAGATGACTGAGACTGTTGAACACCAAGGGAAGATTCCCCAATTCCTGATACGGAATTGGCTGTTTTTAGTCATCTGAGTATTCAGAGACTGTTCTTTTATTTTCTTCCTATCTGTAACTCCCATATCTGTTGCTTCTAACTTTTAACTTTATCCCCATCCCCATACTCGAATTATTGTAGAAATATTTCAGATATGAGTATTTAGTTCACACTTCTTAGCATGCAGAGTCTGTCATAATTTGGTTCAAGCTGATCTATCTAGCTTCATTTCCTACCACTCTTTCCCTCTATACACTCTACTTTTCAGCCACAGAAAACTCACTTTTCTCAAAAGATACCAAGTCTTTTCATGCCTCTGACAGTTATGCCATTCTTTTCTTTTTCATGCATAGTACATTCATTCAAAGTTCAGCTCAAAGATTGATTCCTCTGCTTTCCATATCTTTTCCTGCACTCCAACCTATACTATAGATCTATAATCCCTTGTATGTAACTGCTAAAGCCACATGTGTCTCCGAGTTTAACATGTTTTGGATTTTATAAATGTAACATATTCACTTCATTGTTTAATTTTTAACCTTCCTATTAGGATCTGGGGAAGTATTCATTACATATTCAAATGCTTTAACTTTCAAGTAGCAAAACACATGGAGAATAACAATAATTAGGATAAATATAGCTTATAAATAGCATTGCATAAGAACAGATTGGTTTTTGCTGCTGGATTAGGTATTTTTTATTTTCAAAGAGTTTTGAACTTTATAATTATGGATGAAGAATTGTAGACTTTGTATTTCAGGATTAATTATATCAAGACAAAGTGGAGTTTATTATGCAGGTGCAATAATTGTTTAATATTAAATAATATATTAATAGAGTACTCAATGGACACGAGTTTGAGCAAGCTGTGGGAGACGGTGGATAGAAAAGCCAGGTGTGCCACAGGCCGTGGGGCTGCAAAGAGTCAGTCATGACTGAGTCACTGAACAATAATATAGCACACCATATTGATAGCTCAAATGAGAAAAATATGTGATGTCTCCATAGTTTTCAGAATGTATTTGACAAAATCTAATATTATGACTGATACCTTAAAAAAAAAGAAATACGTGGATCCATAACATGCATATGCATGGATCATCTTTAATGGATGATCCTTAATGGTAATCCAGCCTTAATGGTAAAAATCTTAAAATTATTTCCATCAAATGGAACAGAACATGAATACAACTTATTTCCACTGTTATCTAATGGTGTTCTGAAAGTTTTAGCCAAAGAAATTAGTCAAGAGAACAAAATTAAACTTATTAATATTAGAAAATTATTTATATTTCATTTGCAGTTATACAGGGTTGTAAACCCCAAAACAATAAATTACTGGAAGATATTCAAAGCATAATTAAGCAAGATGACTGTTTAAAAATTTGTTACATAAAATCAGTAGATTTTTCTATATACAGTAAGATGGAAATCTAATATATAATACTTTATAACATTAAGCAAAAGAATAAAGATTCTAAGGCATAAATACAAAATGTGTATAACTTATAGAAAAGAAAAAGGATCATAAAAGAAGACATAAGTGAATGAAAAGACTACTGTATAGTGTCTGAAATTTTAATAAAATATTAAATGCAGGTTTGTCATATATGACAAATACATTATCCTCAATGGTGAAAAATTGAAAGCATTTCCCCTAAAGTCAGGAACAAGACAAGGGTGCCCACTTTCACCATTAGTATTCAACATAGTTTTGGAAGTTTTGGCCACAGCAATCAGAGCAGAAAAAGAAGTAAAAAGAATCCAAATTGGAAAAGAAGAAGTAAAACTCTCACTGTTTGCAGATGACATGGACCTCTACATAGAAAACCCTAAAGACCCCTCCAGAAAATTACTAGAACTAATCAATGACTATAGTAAAGTTGTAGGATATAAAATCAGCACACAGAAATCCCTTGCATTTCTATACACTAATAATGAGAAAATAGAAAGAGAAATTAAGGAAACAATTCCATTCACCATTGCAACGAAAAGAATAAAATACTTAGGAATATATCTACTTAAAGAAACTAAAGACCTATATATAAAAAAGTATAAAACACTGGTGAAAGAAATCAAAGAGGACACTAATAGATGGAGAAATATACCATGTTCATAGATTGGAAGAATCAATATAGGGAAAATGAGTATACTACCCAAAGCAATTTATAGATGCAATGCAATCCCTATCAAGCTACCAATGGTATTCTTCACAGAGCTAGAACAAATAATCTCACAATTTGTATGGAAATACAAAAAAACCTCGAATAGCCAAAGCAATCTTGAGAAAGAAGAATGGAAATAGAGGAATCAACCTGCCTGACTTCAGGCTCTACTACAAAGCCACAGTCATCAAGACAGTATGGTACTGGCACAAAGACAGAAATATAGATCAATGGAACAAAATAGAAAGCCCAGAGATAAATCCACGCACATATGGACACCTTATCTTTGACAAAGGAGGCAAGAATATACAATGGATTAAAAACAATCTCTTTAACAAGTGGTGCTGGGAAAACTGGTCAACCACTTGTAAAAGAATGAAACTAGAACACTTTATAACACCATACACAAAAATAAACTCAAAATGGATTAAAGATCTAAATGTAAGACCAGAAATTATAAAACTCCTAGAGGAAAACATAGGCAAAACACCCTCCGACATGCATCACAGCAGGATCCTCTATGACTCACCTCCCAGAATATTGGAAATAAAAGCAAAAATAAACAAATGGGACCTAATTAAACTTAAAAGCTTCTGCACAACAAAGGAAACTATAAGCAAGGTGAAAAGACAGCATTCAGAATGGGAGAAAATAATAGCAAATGAAGCAACTGACAAACACCTAATCTCAAAAATATACAAGCAACACCTACAGCTCAACTCCAGAAAAACAAATGACCCATTCAAAAAATGGGCCAAAAAACTAAATAGACATTTCTCCAAAGAACACATGCAGATGGATAATAAACACATGAAAAGATGTTCAACATCACTCATTATCAGAGAAATGCAAATCAAAACCACTATGAGGTACCATTTCACTCCAGTCAGAATGGCTGTGATCCAAAAGTCTACAAGCAATAAATGCTGGGGAGGGTGTGGAGAAAAGGGAACCCTCTTACACTGTTGGTGGGAATGCAAACTAGTACAGCCACTATGGAGAACAGTGTGGAGATTCCTTAAAAAACTGGAAATAGAACTGCCTTATGATCCAGCAATCCCACTGCTAGGCATACACACTGAGGAAACCAGAATTGAAAGAGACACGTGTACCCCAATGTTCATTGCAGCACTAATAGCCAGGACATGGAAGCAACCTAGATGTCCATCAGCAGATGAATGGATAAGAAAGCTGTGGTACATATACACAATGGAATATTACTCAGCCATTAAAAAAATACATTTGAATCAGTTCTAATGAGGTGGATGAAACTGGAGCCTATTATACAGAGTGAAGTAAGCCAGAAAGAAAAACACCAATACAGTATACTAACGTATATATATGGAATTTAGAAAGATGGTAACAATAACCCTGTATACGAGATAGCAAAAGAGACACAGATGTATAGAACAGTCTTTTGGACTCTGTGGGAGAGGGAGAGGGCGGGATGATTTGGGAGAATGGCACTGAAACATTTATTATATCATATATGAAACGAGTTGCCAGTCCACGTTCCATGCACAATACTGGATGCTTGGGACTGGTGCACTGGGACGAGCCAGAGGGGTGGTACGGGGAGGGAGGAGGGAGGAGGGTTCAGGATAGGGAACACATGTATACCTGTGGTGGATTCATGTTTATATATGGCAAAACCAATACAAAATTGTAAAGTTAAAAAATAAAATGAAATAAATAAATAAATATTAAATGTAACTCACAGTAGAAATATTAGCAAAGATTTTGGAGAGAATTTGCAAAAAATGTTAACTAAATTTTCGATTAAAAAAATACATGGGAAAATTCTGAACCTGAATAGTAATATATTAAGGCACATGAGTAGTGAGGGAGGGAGAACTGGACGTCAGCAACACCAGTATTAAGAAAAATATATTATGAAGCTATAATGTTTAAAAAAGCTTGGAATTGAAAAAGAAATAAAGAAAATTAGTGGAGCAAGAACAAGAGAATCTCGAAATAGATACAAATATTTTTGGATATTTTGTGTATTATTAAGTTTATATTTCTGATCAGGGATGGAAGTGTTTGTTTAATAAGTGGACATAGAAAAACTGATTGACCATTTGAAGAAAAAAACAACTTCATTACCTACACTAAAAACAAATTACAGATGTATTAAAGATAGAGCATTATAATAAAACTTTAAAATTCTCTATAAAAACACTAGCAAATATATTTATAATCTTGGAGTGTTCAAGACTTATTCAGAGCAGTTCGGTCACTCAGTCATCTCTGACTCTTTGTGATCCCATGGACTACAGCATGCCAGGCTTCCCTATCAATCACCAACTCCCAGAGCCTGCTCAAACTCTTGTCCATCAAGTCAGTGATGTCACCCAACAATCTTATACTCTGTCATCCCCTTCTCCCTCTGCCCTCAATCTTTCCCAGCATTGGGGTCTTTTCCAATGAGTCAGTTCTTCACATCAGGTGGCCAAAGTATTGGAGCTTTGGCTTTAGCATTAGTCCTTCCAATGAATAGTCGGGACTGATTTCCTTTATATTGACTGGTTTGATCTGCTTGCAGTCCAAGGGACTCTCAA
Organism: Bos javanicus; assembly: GCF_032452875.1. Classification (NCBI taxonomy): domain Eukaryota; kingdom Metazoa; phylum Chordata; class Mammalia; order Artiodactyla; family Bovidae; genus Bos; species Bos javanicus. Next base: position 86,149,640 of record NC_083897.1, on the reverse strand, counting down.
AAGTCTTCTTCAACACCTCAGTTCAAAAGCATCAATTCTTCAGGGCTCCGCTTTCTTTACAGTCCAACTCTCACATCCATACACGACTACTGGAAAAAACCATATTTTGTCTAGATGGAGATTTGTCAGCAAAGTAATGTCTCTGCTTTTTAATAGGCTGTCCAGGCTTATCACAGCTCTTCTTCCAAGGAGCAAAGGTCTTTTAATTTAATGGCTGCAGTCATCATCCGCAGTGATTTTGGAGCCCAAGAAAACAAAGTCTGTCACAGTTTCCATTGTTTCCCCATCTATTTGCCATGAAATGATGGGACCATATGCCACGATCTGAATTTTTGAATGGTGAGTTTAAGCCAGCTTTTTCCCTCTCCTCTTTCACTGTCATCAAGAAGCTCTTTAGTTCTGTGAAAAAACGTGGTCCCTCTTAGTGTTCACCATTAACCCAACCATAGAGTACATGGACCATCCCCATGGAAAAGAAATGCAAAAAGCAGAATGGCTGTCTGGGGAGGCCTTACAAATAGCTGTGAAAAGAAGAGAAGCAAAAAGCAAAGGAGAAAAGGAAAGATTTAAGCATCTGAATGTAGAGTTCCAAACAGTAACAAGGAGAGATAAGAAAGCCTTCCTCAGTGATCAATGCAAAGAAATAGAGGAAAACAACAGAATGGGAAAGACTAGAGATCTTTTCAAGAAAATGAGAGATACCAAGGGAACATTTCATGCAAAGATGGGCATAAAGGATAAAGGACAGAAATGGTATGGACCTAAAAGAAGCAGAAGATATTAAGAAGAGGTGGCAAGAATACACAGAACTGTACAAAAAACATCTTCACGAGCAAGATAATCACGATGGTGTGATCACTCACCTAGAGCCAGATATCTTGGAATGTGAAGTCAAGTGGGCCATAGAAAGCATCACTATGAACAAAGCTAGTGGAGGTGATGGAATTCCAGTTGAGCTATTTCAAATCTTGGAAGATGATGCTGTGAAAATGCTGTACTCAATATGCCAGCACATTTGGAAAACTCAGCAGTGGCCACAGGACTGGGAAAGGTCAGTTTTCATTCCAATCCCAAAGAAATGCAATGCCAAAGAATGTTCAAACTACCGCACAATTGCACTCATCTCACACGCTATTAAGTAATGCTCAAAATTCTCCAAGCCAGGCTTCAGCAATACGTGAGCCATGGACTTCCAGATGTTCAACCTGGTTTTAGAAAAGGCAGAGGAACCAGAGATCAACTTGCCAACATCTGCTGGATCATGGAAAAAGCAAGAGAGTTCCAGAAAAACATCTATTTCTGCTTTATTGACTATGCCAAAGCCTTTGTGTGGATCACAATAGACTGTGGAAAATTCTGAAAGTGATGGGAATAGCAAACCACCTGACCTGCCTCTTGAGAAACCTATATGCAGGTCAGGAAGCCACAGTTAGAACTGGACATGGAACAACAGACTGGTTCCAAATTGGGAAAGGTGTGCGAAAAGGCTGTATATTTTCAACATGCTTATTTAATTGATATGCAGAGTACATCATGAGAAATGCTGGGCTGGAAGAAGCACAAACTGGAATCAAGATTGCTGGGAGAAATATCAGTCACCTCAGATATGCAGATGACACCACCCTTATGGCAGAAAGGAAGAGGAACTAAAAAGCCTCTTGATGAAAAGGAAAGAGGAGAGTGAAAAAGTTGGCTTAAAGATCAACATTCAGAAAACTAAGATCATGACATCTGGTCCCATCACTTCATAGGAAATAGACGGGGAAACAGTGAAACAGTGTCAGATTTTATTTTGGGGGGCTCCAAAATCACTGCAGATGGTGATTGCAGCCATGAAATTAAAAGACGCTTACTCCTTGGAAGGAAAGTTATGACCAACCTAGATAGCATACTCAAAAGCAGAGACATCACTTTGCCAACAAAAGTCCATCTAGTCAAGGCTATGGTTTTTCCAATGGTCATGTATGGATGTGAAAGTTGGACTGTGAAGAAAGCTGTGGGCCAAAGAATTGATGCTTTTGAACTGTGGTGTTGGAGAAGACTCTTTTGAGTCCCCTGGACTGCAAGGAGATCCAAACAGTCCATTCTAAAGGAGATCAGTCCTCAGTGTTCTTTGGAAGGATTTATGCTATAGCTGAAACTCCAATGCTTTGGTCACCTCATACAACGAGTTGACTGATTGGAAAAGACTCTGATGTTGGGAGGGATTGGGGGTAGGAGGAGAAGGGGACGACAGAAGATGAGATGGCTGGATGGCATCACTGACCCAATGGACATGAGTTTGGGTGAACTCTGGGAGCTGGTGATGGACAGAGAGGCCTGGCATGCTGCCTTTCATGGGGTCACAAAGAGTCAGATAGGACTGAGTGACTGAACTGAACGGAGAGCACATAGACCCCAGGGCAGAGTCGCCTATGGCCAAACAAATACCAGGGAGGGAATGCAACCCCACCCTTCAGCAGATAACTGGATTAAAAGTTTATTGAGAGCACCCTGCCCACCAGAGCAAGACCCAGTTTTTCCCCCGTCACTGGTCTCTCTCATCAAGGAGCCTACAGAAGCCTCATAGCCTCATCCATAAGAGGGCATATAGAAGAAAACAGAAGAAACACAGTCTCACAGTAGCTAAAAATAAAACCACATTCAGTTCAGTTCAGTTCAGTCGCTCAGTCATGTCTGACTCTTTGCGACCCCATGAATCGCAGCACGCCAGGCCTCCCTGTCCATCACCAACTCCCAGAGTTCACTCAGACTCACGTCCATCAAGTTAGTGATGTCATCCAGCCATCTCATCCTCTGTCGTCCCCTTCTCCTCCTGCCCCCAATCCCTCCCAACATCAGAGTCTTTCCCAGTGAGTCAATTCTTCGCATGAGTTGGCCAAAGTACTGGAGTTTCAACTTTAGCATTATTCCTTCCAAAGAAATCCCAGGGCTGATCTCCTTCAGAATAGACTGGTTGGATCTCCTTGCAGTCCAAGGGACTCTCAAGAGTCCTCTCCAACACCACAGTTCAAAAGCATCAATTCTTCAGCTCTCAGCTTTCTTCACAGTCCAACTCTCACATCCATACATGACCACTGGAAAAACCATAGCCTTGACTAAACAGACCTTTGTTGGCAAAGGAATGTCTCTGCTTTTGAATATGCTGTCTAGGTTGGTCATAACTTTTCTTCCAAGGAGTAAGCATCTTTTAACAGAAAGCTAATCAGGAGGAAAAAAACAGAAAGTTATATCTCAGATGAAGGGACATCTAAAAAACAACTAAATGAACAACTAAACATCTAAAAAAAACATGCAGAAAAAGACAATTAAATGAAACAGAGATAGGCAACCTTCCAGAAAAAGGATTCACAGTAATGATGGTGAAAATGATCAGGAATCTCAGGAAAAGAATGGAGGCAAAGTTTGATAAGATGCCAGAAATGTTTACCAAAGATCTAGAAATAAAAAACTAACAAACAAGCAAATATGAATAATACACCAAAAGAAATCAATAGAATAATGGAGGCAGAAGAACAGATAAGTGACCTGGAGGGCAGAATGATGAAAATCATTGCCACAGAACAGTATACAGAAAAAAAGAATGAAAAGAAATGAAGACAGCCTAAGACACGTCTGGGAGAACATTAAATGCACCAACATTTCCATTATAGGGGTCCCAGATGGAGAAGACAGAGAGAGAAAGAACCTGAGAAAATATTTGCAGAAATAATAGCTGAAAACTTCCTGAACATGGGAAAGGAAATAGTCAACCAAGTCCAGGAAGCACAGAGTTCCAGGAAGGATAAACCCAAGTAGGAACACATTAAGACACATAGAAATCAAACTGAAAAAAAATTAAAGACAGAGATAAAACATTAAAAAGCAATAAAGGAAAAATGACAAGTAACATACCAGTGAACTCTCATCAGGCTGTCAGCTGATTTCTCAACAGAAACTCTATAAGCCAGAAGGGAATGACATGATATATTTAAAGTGATGAACATAAAGAACCTACAACCAAGAATACTCTACCCATCAAGACTCTCCTTCAGATTTGATGGAGAAATCAAAAGCTTTCCAGACAAGCAAAATTAAGAGAATTCGACACTACCAAACCAGCTTTACAAGAAATGCTAAAGAAACTTCTCTAGGCAGAAAACATGAGAGGAAAAGACCTAAAGAAAATAAACTCAAAACAATAAAGAAAACAGTAACAAGATCATACATATCAATATCTACATTAACTGCAAAGGATTAAATCCACCAGCCAAAAGACTTAGACTGACTGGGTGGATGAAAACATGTCCACTTCTACTTACCACATCACTCTGCCTGACGCCTCCAAATTGTATGTAATTCTTTTATATTTTTAAGTTAATCATGTTCCCATTGTGGCTTGAAATTGAAATTAACTTTTAATTTTTTGTCTGGCTATTGATTGTGAAAACTGATAAACAGCAGATGAATGGATAAGAAAGCTGTGGTACATATACACAATGGAGTATTACTCAGCCATTAAAAAGAATACATTTGAATCAGTTCTAATGAGATGGATGGAACTGGAACCTATTATACAGAGTGAAGTAAGCCAGAAAGAAAAACACCAATATAGTATACTAATGCATATATATGGAATTTAGAAAGATGGTAACAATAACCCTGTACGAGACAGCAAAAGAGACACTGATGTATAGATCAGTCTTATGGACTCTGTGGGAGAGGGAGAGGGTGGGGAGATTTTGGAGAATGGCATTGAAACATGTATAATATCATGTATGAAATGAGTCACCAGTCCAGGTTCAATGCACAATACTGGATGCTTGGGGCTGGTGCACTGGGATGACCCAGAGGGAGAGTATGGGGAGGGAGGAGGGAGGAGGGTTCAGGATGGGGAACACAGGTATACCTGTGGCGGATTCATTTCAATTTTTGGCAAAACTAATACAATATTGTAAAGTTTAAAAATAAAATAAAATAATAAAAAAAAAAACCTGATAAACATCTTTTACTATTGTGATTATGTAACTATTACTCACTTAATACCATTGCATCATGATCATGAAACAGAAAAAAATAGAACTCTATTTCATCAAAACTAGGATCTAATAGCAAAAACCTATAATAAGTTTTTAAAAATCCAAATGCATATCAGAATTATCTTGAATTTTTTTTTAAGATACAAACGCTTAGGTATTGCTTTTTTCCTCCTGAGCTCCAGATATGTTTCTAAGGAGCAGTCATGTTTTAAAACAACTGGACTATGTGATTATCTTCTAGATAAAAGTCTAGTTTGTTTCACTTTTTTCTATTTCATATTCAGTGCTCCCATTTCATTTAGTTTGTTGTTGTTCAGTTGCTCAGTTGTGTCTAAGTCTTTGCGACCCCACGAACTGCAGTATGCCAGGCTTCCCTGTCCTTCACCATCTCCTGGAGCTTGTTCAAACTCATGTCCATTGAGTTGGTGATGCCATCCAATCATGTCATCCTCTGTCATACCCTTCTCCTCCTGCCTTCAATATTTCACAGCATCAGGGTGTTTTCCAATGAGTCAACTCTACACATCAGGTGGCCAAAATATTGGAACTTCAGCTTCAGCATCAGTTCTTCCAATGAATATTTAGGGTTGATTTCCCTTAGGATTGACTGATTTGATCTCCTTGCCATTTAGTTGATGTTCACCAATTTCTCCATCTCTTTTTTTTTAATGTTATCTCTCAAGCCTTTATCAAGTGTAGTAGAAAAACTTTTGTATATATATATATATATATATATATATATATATACACATATGCATAACATATATATTTTAGACAAGCTATGAATTTTTGCCTAACTAAAATTTATATTTTGATTCTACTTATTTGACTTAGTATTAATAGAATGCTATATGTCTAACTGTAAAGCAATTATCCTTCAATAAAAAGTAAATTAATTAAAAAATAGATATACAACAAGCAACCAAGGTTTACTGTATAGCATAAGAAACTATAGTCAATATCTTGTAATAACCTATGATAGAAAATAATTTCAAAAATAAGATATGTGTATTTGTATAACTGAATCACCTTGCTGTTCACCTGTAACAGTGTAAGTCAACTATACTTCAATAAAATATATATACTAAAAACAGGCACATTGAAACAAGATACTTTTTTGCCTCTCAGATTGTCAGAAACAAAAAGGGTAATTATATTCAGTGCTGACAGGTTATAAAGAAATAGATACTATCCTGTCCCTGGAGCTCATTAGTCTTGGGTAATATCTTGTTAAAGAAAAGCACAGGGGTTTTATGTAATAAAGGAATCCCACATTTATCTAGAGGTGTATGGCTTCCAAGTGTGCTTTCATTTAACTGCATAATGATCACATGTCAACATGAGAAAAAGCAAGATCCATAAAAGTTATTCTGAGTTGTTAGTTAGTGAATGATAGAGCTATAATTTTATCTTCTGACACAGTCCAAAGTTTTCTCATGAATCCAGAGCAAAAGGTGAATTGGGTTGCCATCTGAGTGTTTTTCAAATCCAAATCCCATCCCATTCAACCAAGCATTTACTGAAAATCTTCTGTGGGGCATGCTTGATTCTAGATATTGGAGATAGGACAGTGACCAAAACAAAATCTCTGCCCTCATGGAAACTAAATTCTAGTATGGGGAGAGAGATAGTAGGTAAATGACTATAAAGTATACAAGTCAATGATAAATATGATTAAGAAAAAATAAAATAAGATAAATGCTAGTGGAGGAGATGGTCCCAAGATGGCAGAGCAATAGGACAGGGAGACGACTTTCTCCCCCACAAATTCATCAAAAGATCATTTGAATGTTGAGAAACTCCACAAAACAACTTCTGAATTCTGGTAGAGGACACCAGACACTCAGAAAGGCAGCCAAATCTCTTTGAAAGGAGGTAGGAAAAAAAAATATAAAAGACAAAACAGAGACAAAAGACTTAGGGATGCAGGCTGATCTTGGGGAGAGAGTCATGAACGAAGATAAGCTTCCACATAGTCTGAAGCCCTGTCACTGACATGCCTGTGGGAGTTTCCGTATCTCAGAGAGTAACATAACTAGGAGGGAGAAAAACAGAATACACGCCTAACTGCAACTACAAGCAGCAATGGAAAAATGGCGCAGATGATTGCATCCACCACCAGCCAGTTTGGGTTGGGCAGGGAGATGTGGGTCCTTAGGGTAAGGACCAGGCCTGAATTCCCTAAGGACAATCTGAGGGAGTTAATGTGAGGTAGCAACACAAACTATCTTTCAGAGAGACCAAAAAAAAACCTTTCCTATGAAAGGCTCTAACGCCACATGGTGATCTCTGGCATGCTCACAGAACAAAGTACTGAGCGAATCCCAAAGAAGATCAGGCCTGCTGCCATATAAGGCCCTCCCTCCCTGGAGGCAGAGAGATAAGTGTATGACAGCCAGAGCCAAAAGGCAAGGGGCTGCTGCAATCTCGCTGCAGAGACAGCATCTCACACCAAACTGTGAGCAGGCTCCCAGTTGCTAATCATGTCTTCCTGGGATCCTGGAGCATTGACATATGCCAGGAGTGTCATAGCCTGAGAGCAGCTTCCCAGAGGAGTCACATGGCATACCTGGGACTGTGCTCTCACAGCACACCTGGGAAACCGAGGGGCCAGGACTGGGGAGGTGAATAAGATGCATGGTCCACATGGGACAGTGTGCTTGCCAAGCACCCAGTCACCTGATCTGCTTGGACCTGGGAAGGGCACAAAACACACAGCTCATCTGGGTCTGTGCCCTTGCAGAGAACCAGAGAACCTGAGTGTATTAGACCTGGAAAGTGCACAAAGCACAGGGTCCACTTGGGATAGTTCCCTTGTAGAGCACCCTGGAGCCTGAGCAGTGTGGATCCAGGAAGTATACACTGCCTTGGGCTGTAGCAAAACCACTGTGGTCCATCCAGTGTACACACTCTGTACAAATGCAAGTGGTATTTGTTTGCAGTGCCCCCCCTCAACAACACAACTGAACAAGTGAGCCTAAATAAGTGGCCACCCCTCCCCTCTTTGTGTCAGGGTAGAAATTACACACCAAAGAGACTGGTAAGTAGAGGAAGCCAAAATAAACAAGAGGGAACCTCTCTGGAAGTGACAGGTGCAACAGATTAAAACCCTGAAGCTGAGACTGTGCATTTGAGGGGCACCTATAGACCTTGAATGTAGAAGGCAATGGCACCCCATTTCAGTACTCTTGCCTGGAAAATCCCATGGGCGGAGGAGCCTGGTAGGTTGCAGTCTATGGGGTCACGAAGAGTCGGACACGACTGAGCAACTTCACTTTCACTTTTCACTTTCATGCATTGGAGAAGGAAATGGCAACCCACTCCAGTGTTCTTGCCTGGAGAATCCCAAGGACGAGGGAGCCTGGTGGGCTGCCGAATATGGGGTCACACAGAGTCGGACACGACTGAAGTGACTTATCAGCAGCATCAGCAGCATAGACCTTGAAAACAAGTACAAGCCAGAACCAGTGACTATCTGGCACTGAACTGACCCTGCAATGCCCACAACAGCTCCCGAGAAATTTTTTACTATATTTTTACTAATACCACTGTTTAATTTTTAAAAAAATTAGGTCTTAATTACTTCTTTAATTTTCATTTTTATAGCCTATTACCTTTCAAAAACCTACATTTTAAAATAAATTCCTTATATATATATATATGTATATATATATTAATTTTTGTGGTTGATTTGTTTTGTATTTTTATATTGTATTTTTGAGTGTCTAGCCTCTGTTCTAACCTATTTGCTTTTTGATATTTGTTATCAATTTTTTACCTTTAAGAATCTAATCTTTAGTATCCATTCATTATTAGCTTGACTGCCCTCTCCCCTTTTGACTCTCCCTTTTCTCCTTCTGGTCATCTCTATCTCCTTCCTGCATCTTCTCTTATCTACAGAATTCTGTGAATCACTCTGGGTGTTACTGGCTTTGGAGAACTGTTTCACCATTAACCTAGGAATTTTATCTAGACTAGAGACAAGGACTGAGAAGATGCAAGAAATGATTAACAAGGATCTTGATGAAATAAAGAAGAGTCAATCAATTATTAAGAATGCAATAACTGAGATTAAAAGCACTCTGGAGGGAACTAACAGTAGAATAACTGAGGCACAAGAGTGGATAAGTGAGGTAGAAGACCGAATGATGTAAATAAATGAAGCAGAGAGGAAAAAAGGAAAAAAATAAAAGAAACGAGGATAACCTCAGACAACTCTGGGACAATGTTAAATGGCCCAACATTTGAATCATAGGTGTCCCAAAAAAAGGGCATGAGAGAATACTTGAGTAGATGATAATCAAAAAGTTCTTAAAATGGGGAAAGAAATAACCACCCACGTCCAAGAATCCCAAAGAGGCCTAAACAAGATAAGCCCAAGGCAAAACACCCCCAGTTCAGTTCAGTTGAGTTAGTCGCTCAGTCGTGTCCGACTCTTTGCAACCCCATGAATCGCAGCACGCCAGGCCTCCCTGTCCATCACCAACTCCCAGAGTTCACTCAGACTCATGTGCATCAAGTTAGTGATGCCATCCAGCCATCTCATACTCTGTCGTCCCCTTCTCCTCCTGCCCCAAATCCCTCCCAGCATCAGAGTCTTTTCCAATGAATCAACTCTTCACATGAGGTGGCCAAAGTACTGGAGTTTCAGCTTTAGCATCATTCCTTCCAAAGAAATCCCAGGGCTGATCTCCTTTAGAATGGACTGGTTGGATTTCCTTGCAGTGAAAGGACTCACAAGAGTCTTCTCCAAACCACAGTTCAAAAACATCAATTCCTCGGTGCTCAGCCTCCTTCACAGTCCAAATCTCACATCCATACATAAACACAGGAAAAACCATAGCCTTGACTAGACGTACCTTTGTTGGCAAAGTAATGTCTCTGCTTTTCTTTCTTTTTTTTATTTTATTATATTTTTAAACTTTACATAATTGTATTAGTTTTGCCAAATATCAAAATGAATCCATCACAGGTATACATGTGCTCCCCATCCTGAACCCTCCTCCCTCCCTCCCCATACCATCCCTCTGGGTCGTCCCAGTGCACTAGCCCCAAGCATACAGTATTGTGCATTGAACCTGGACTGGCATCTCGTTTCATACATGATATTTTACATGTTTCAATGCCATTCTCCCAAATCTTCCCACCCTCTCCCTCTCCCACAGATTCCATAAGACTGTTCCATACATCAGCGTCACTTTTGCTGTCTCGTACACAGGGTTATTGTTATCATCTTTCTAAATTCCATATATATGCGTTAGTATACTGTATTGGTGTTTTTCCTTCTGGCTTACGTCACTCTGTATAATAGGCTCCAGTTTCATCCACCTCATTAGAACTGATTCAAATATATTCTTTTTAATGGCTGAGTAATACTCCATTGTGTATATGTACCACAGCTTTCTTTATCCATTCATCTGCTGATGGACATCTAGGTTGCTTCCATGTCCTGGCTATTATAAACAGTGCTGCGATGAACATTGGGGTACACGTGTCTCTTTCCCTTCTGGTTTCCTCAGTGTGTATGCCCAGCAGTGGGATTGCTGGATCAAAAGGCAGTTCTATTTCCAGTTTTTTAAGGAATCTCCACACTGTTCTCCATAGAGGCTGTACTAGTTTGCCTTCCCACCAACAGTGTAAGAGGGTTCCCTTTCCTCCACACCCTCTCCAACATTTATTATTTGTAGACTTTTGGATCACAGCCATTCTGACTGGTGTGAAATGGTACCTCATAGTGGTCTTGATTTGCATTTCTCTGAAAATGAGTATACTACCCAAAGCAACCTATAGATTCAATGCAATCCCTATCAAGCTACCAACAGTATTCTTCACAGAGCTAGAACAAATAATTTCACAATTTGTATGGAAATACAAAAAACCTCGAATAGCCAAAGCGATCTTGAGAAAGAAGAATGGAACTGGAGGAATCAACCTGCCTGACTTCAGGCTCTACTACAAAGCCACAGTTATCAAGACAGTATGGTACTGGCACAAAGACAGAAATATAGATCAATGGAAAAAAATAGAAAGCCCAGAGATAAATCCACGCACATATGGACACCTTATCTTTGACAAAGGAGGCCAGAATATACAATGGATTAAAGACAATCTCTTTAACAAGTGGTGCTGGGAAAACTGGTCAACCACTTGTAAAAGAATGAAACTAGAACACTTTATAACACCATACACAAAAATAAACTCACAATGGATTAAAGATCTAAACATAAGACCAGAAATTATAAAACTCCTAGAGGAGAACATAGGCAAAACACTCTCTGACATACATCACAGCAGGATCCTCTATGACCCACCTCCCAGAATATCGGAAATAAAAGCAAAAATAAACAAATGGGACCTAATTAACCTTAAAAGCTTCTGCACATCAAAGGAAACTATCAGCAAGGTGAAAAGACAGCCCTCAGAATGGGAGAAAATAATAGCAAATGAAGCAACTGAGAAACAACTAGTCTCAAAAATATACAAGCAACTCCTCCAGCTCAATTCCAGAAAAATAAATGACCCAATCAAAAAATGGGCCAAAGAACTAAGTAGACATTTCTCCAAAGAAGACATACAGATGGCTAACAAACTCATGAAAAGATGCTCAACATCACTCATTATCAGAGAAATGTCTCTGCTTTTCAATATGCTATCTAGGTTGGTCATAACCTTCCTTCTGAGGAGTAAGCGTCTTTTGATTTCATGGCTGCAGTCACCATCTGCAGTGATTTTGGAGCCCCAAAAAATAAAGTCTGACACTGTTTAATACTGCTTCCCCATCTATTTCCCATGAAGTGATGGGACTGGATGTCATGATCTTCATTTTCTGAATGTTGAGCTTTAAGTCAACTTTTTCATTCTCCACTTTCACTTTCATCAAGAGGCTTTTTAGTTCCTCTTCACTTTCTGCCATAAGGGTGGTGTCATCTGCATATCTGAGGTTATTGATATTTCCCCTGGCAATCTTGATTCCAGCTTGTGTTTCTTCCAGTCCAGCGTTTCTCGTGATGTACTCTGCATATAAGTAAAATAAGCAGGGTGATATACAACCTTGATGTACTCCTTTTCCTATTTGGAACCAGTCTGTTGTTCCATGTCTAGTTCTCACTGTTGCTCCCTGACCTGCATACAGATTTCTCAAGAGGCAGGTCAGGTGGTCTGGTATTCCCATCTCTTTCAGAATTTTCACAGTTTGTTGTGATACACACAGTCAAAGGCTTTGGCATAGTCAATAAAGCAGAAATAAATGTTTTTCTGGAACTCTCTTGCTTTTTCGATGATCCAGCGGATGTTGGCAATTTGATCTCTGGTTCCTCTGCCTTTTCTAAAACCAGTTTGAACATCAGGAAGTTCGTGGTTCAGGTATTGCTGAAGCCTGGCTTGGAGTATTTGAGTATTACTTTACTAGCATGTGAGATGAGTGCAGTTGTGTGGTAGTTTGAGCATTCTTTGGCATTGCCTTTCTTTGGGATTGGAATGAAAACTGACCTTTTCCAGTCCTGTGGCCACTGCTGAGTTTTCCAAATGTGCTGGCACATTGAGTGCAGCACTTTAACAGCATCATCTTTCAGGATTTGAATTAGCTCAACTGGAATTCCATCACCTCCACTAGCTTTGTTCATAGTGATGCTTTCTAAGGCCCACTTGACTTCACATTCCAGGATATCTGGCTCTAGGTGAGTGATCACACCATCGTGATTATCTGGGTCGTGAAGAAATTTTTTGTACAGTTCTTCTGTGTATTCTTGCCCCCTCTTCTTGATATCTTCTGCTTCTGTTAAGTCCATACCTTTTCTGTCCTTTTTCGAGTCCATCGTTGCATGAAATGTTCCCTTGGTATCTAATTTTCTTGAAAAGATCTCTAGTCTTTCCCATTCTGTTTTTTTCCTCTATTTCTTTGCACTGATTGCTGAGGAAGGCTTTCTTATCTCTCCTTGCTATTCTTTGGAACTCTGCATTCAGATGCTTATATCTTTCCTTTTCTCCTTTGTTTTTCCCTTCTCTTCTTTTCATAGCTGTTTGTAAGGCCTCCCCCGACAGCCATTCTGCTTTTTTGCGTTTCTTTTCCATGGGGATGGTCTCGATCCCTTTCTCCTGTACAATGTCACGAACCTCATTCCATAGTTCATCAGGCACTCTATCTATCAGATCTAGGCCCTTAAATCTATTTCTCACTTCCACGGTATAATCATAAGGGATACAAATGCTAAAGGATCTTCTCTAGACAGGAAATACAGAAAAAAATTATAAAAACAAACCCAGATCAACAAAGCAAATGGTAGTGGGATCACACTTATTAATAATTACCGTAAATGTAAGTGGGTTAAATGCCCCAACCAAAAAATAAAAACTGGCTGAATGGATACAGAAATAAGACCCCTATGTTGGCTGTCTACAAGAGACCGACCTCAAACCTAGGGACACATACAGAATGAAATTGAGGCTCTGGAAAAAGATATTTCATGAAAATGGAAACCTAAATAAAGCATTAGTAACAATACTCATCAGGAAAAAAAAAAGACTTTGATATGAAGATCATAATAAGAGACACAGGACACCACATAATGATCAAATGATCAATCCAAGAAAAAGAACAATTATAAATATATCTGCGCCTAACGGAGGAGCACTTCAATACATAAGACAAGTGCTAAAAATAATGAAAGGGGAAATTAACAGTAGCATAATAAGAGTGGGAGACTTAACTACACCACTCACAACTATGGATAGATTAAACAAACAGAAAATTAGCTAGGAAACACAAGCTTTATATGATACAATAGACCTAATTGATATCTAAGGGTATTTCACCAAAAACAATGGGTTTCACCTTTTCTCAAGTGCACACTGAAAATTCTCCAGGATAGATCACATCGTGGGCCATGAATCTAGCTTCAGTTCAGTTCAGTTCAGTCTCTCAGTTGTGTCCAACTCTTTGCAACCTCATGAACTGCAGTACACAAAGCCTCCTTGTCCATCACCAACTGCCGCAGACCAACCAAACCCATGTCCATTGTGTTGGTGATGCCATCCAACCATCTCATCCTCTGTTTTCCCCTTCCCCTCTGGCCATCAATCTTTCCCAGCATCAGGATCTTTTCAAATGAGTCAGCTGTCTGCACTAGGTGGCCAAAGTATTGGAGTTTCAGCTTCAACATCAGTCCCTCCAATGAACACCCAGGACTGATCTCCTTTAGGATGGACTAGTTGGACCTCCTTGCAGTCCAAGGAAGTCTTAAGAGTCTTCTCCAACATCACAGTTCAAAAACATCAATTTTTCGGTGCTCAGCTTTCTTTATAGTCCAACTCTCACATCCATACATGACCACTGGAAAAACTATAACCTTGACTAGACGGACCTTTGTTGGCAAAGTAATGTCTCTGCTTTTGAATATGCTATCTAGGTTGGTCATTACTTTCCATCCAAGGAGCAAGCATCTTTTAATTTCATGGCTGCAATCACAATCCACATTGATTTTGGAGCCCCCAAAAATAAAGTCAGCTGCTGTTTCCACTGTTTCCCCATCTATTTCCCATGAAGTGATGGGACCACATGCCACGATCTTAGTTTTCTGAATGTTGAGCTTTAAGCCAACTTTTTCACTCTCTGCTTTCACTTTCATCAAGAGGCTTTTGAGTTCCTCTTCACTTTCTGCCATAAGGGTGGTGTCATCTGCATATCTGAGGTTATTGATATTTCTCCTGGCAATATTGATTCCAGCTTGTGTTTCTTCCAGTCCAGCGTTTCTCATGATGTACTCTGCATGTAAGTTAAATAAGCAGGGTGACAATATACAGCCTTGATGAACTCCTTTTCCTATTTGGAACCAGTCTGTTGTTCCATGTCCAGTTGTAACTGATGCTTCCTGACCTGCATACAGTAGGTTTCTCAAGAGGCAGGTCAGGTGGTTTGGTATTCCTATCTCTTTCAGAACTTTCCAAAGTTTATTGTGATCCAGAGAGTCAAAGGCTTTAGCATAGTCAATAAAGCAGAAATAGATGTTTTTCTGGAACTCTCTTGCTTTTTTGATGATCCAGCGGATGTTTGCAATTTGATCTCTGGTTCCTCTGCCTTTTCTAAAACCAGCTTGAACATCTGGAAGTTCACGGTTCACATATTGCTGAAGCCTGGCTTGGAGAATTTTGAGTATTTCTTTACTAGCGTGTGAGATGAGTGCAATTGTGTCATAGTCTGAGCATTGTTTGGCAATGCCTTTCTTTGGGATTGGAATGAAAACTGACCTTTTCCAGTCTTGTGGCCACTGCTGAGTTTTCCAAATGTGCTGGCATATTGAGTGCAGCACTTTCACAGCATCATCTTTTAGGATTTGAAATAGGAAATTTTAAAAAAATTGAAATCATTTCAGCCATCTTTTCTGATCACAATGTGGTAAAATTAGATGTCAACTACAGGGAGAAAAAACTATTAAAAATTAAAGCATATGGAGGCTAAACAACAGATTTCTGAATAATCAACAGATCACTAAGGAAATCAAAATACGCAGAGAAAAAATGAAAATGAAAACAAGACAACCCACAACTTATGGAATTCAGTAAAAGCATTGCTAACAGGGAGGTTCACAGTAATACAAGCCTACCTCAAGAAACATCAAATAAACAACCTAACTTTACACCTAAAGCAAGTTGAAAGATAAGAACAAAAGAATCCAAAAGCAGAAGGAACAAAATCATAAAAATCAGAACAGAATTAAGTGAAAAAGAAATGAAGGAGAGGATAGCAAAAAGCAACAAGACTAAAAGCTGGTTCTTTGAGAAGATGAACAGACAAACCGTTCACCAGACTTATCACGAAAAAAAGAGAAAAGAAGGAAATTGGTAAAATTAGACATGAAAATGGAGAAATCACAACAGATAACACAGAAGTACAAAAGATCATAAAAGAATACTATGAGCAATTATATGATAATAAAATGGACAACTTGGAAGAAATGGGCAAATTTTTAGAAAAGTATAACCTTCCAAAACTGAACCAGCAAGAAATAGAAAATGTTAGTAGACCAATCAAAAGCATGGAAATAGAAACTAGTAAGAAGTCTTCCAACAAACAAAATCCCAGGAACAGATGGCTTCAAAGATGATTCTACCAAAATTTTAGAAAAGAGCTAACACCTATGTTACTCAAGCTCTTCTGGAAAATTGCAAAAGAAGATAAGCCACCAAAGTCATTCTATGAGGCCACTGTCATCTTAATACCAAAATCAGACAAAGATGCCACAGAAAACAAAACTACAAGCCAATATCACTGATGTACATAAATGCAAATATCCTCAACAAAATTCTAGCAAAAGGAATCCAACAACATATTAAAAAAGAAGATCATACATCATGGCCAAGTGGGCGTTACTCCAGGGAGCCAAAGATTCTTCAATATTCACAAATCAATCAATGTGATACACCATATTAACAAATTAAAAGGTAAAAACCATATGATTATCTCAATAGGTGTAGAGAAAGCCTTTGAGAAAATTCAACACCCATTTATGATAAAACCTCTTCAGAAAGTAGGCATAGAAAGAATATACCTCAACATAAGAAAAGCCATATACAACAAACCCACAGCAAGCATTATCCTCAATGGCAAAAATTGAAAGCATTTCCTCTAAAGTCAGGAACAAGACAGAGGTGCCCATTCTCACCACTACTATTCATCATAGTCTTGGAAGTCCCAACCACAGCAGTCAGCAATAAAAAATAAATTAAAGGAATCCAGATTGGAAAAGAAGTAAAACTCTCACTGTTTGCAGATGACATAATCTATTACATCAAAAACCCTAAAGACACCACCAGAAAACTACTGGAGCTAATCAATGAATATAGTAAAGTTTCAGGATATAAAATTAACACAGATAAATCTCTTGCATTCCTATACACTAACAATGAGAAAACAGAAAGAGAAATTAAGGAAATAATCCCATTTACCATTGCAACAAAAATAATAAAATACTTAGGAATAAATTTACCTAAAGAAGCAAAAGGCCTATATATAGAAAACAATAAAACACTGATGAAAAAAATCAAAGATGACACAAACAGCTGGAGAAATATACTATCTTCATGGATTAGAACAATCAATATAGTGAAAATACGTATACAACCCAAAACAATTTATAGATTCAATGCAATCCCTATCAAGCTACCAATTACATTTTTCACAGAACTAGAACAAACAGTTTCACAATTTGTATGGAAACACAAAAAAAGCCTCGAATACCAAAGCATTCTTGAGAAAGAAGAATGGAACTGGAGGACTCAACCTGCCTGACTTCAGACTATACCACAAAGCTACAATCATCAATACAGTATGGTACTCGCACAAAGACAGAAATATAGATCAATGGAACAAAATATAAAGCCCAGAGATAAATCCATGCACCTATGAATATCTTATCTTTGAGAGAGGAAAAAATACAAAATGGAGAAACGACAATATCTTTAACAAGTGATTCTGGGAAAACTGGTCAACTACTTGTAAAAGAATGACACTAGAACACTTTCTAACACCATACACAAAATATAAATTTAAAATTTATTAAAATATCTAAATGTAAGACCAGAAACTATAAAAGTCTAAGAGTAAAACATAGGCAGAACACTCGATGACTTAAATCACAGCAAGAGCCTCTATGACCCACCACCCAGAGTAATGGAAATAAAAACAGAAATTAACAAATGGGACCTAATTAAACTTAAAAGCTTTAGCACAGTGAAGGAAACTATAAGCAACGTGAAAAGGTAGCCTTTAGAATAGGAGAAAAATAATAGCAAATGAAACAACTGACAAAGAATTAATCTCTAAAATATGAAAGCAGCTCATGCAACTCAATACCAGAAAAATAAACGACCCAATCAAAAAGTGGGCAAAATAACTAAACAGACATTTCTCCAAATAAGACATGCAGATGGCTAACAAATATGTGAAAAGATGCTGAACATCACTCAGTATTAGACAAATGGAAATCAAAACCACAAGGAGGTACCATCTCATGCCATCAAAGCCTACAAACAGTAAGTGCTGGAGAGGATGTGATGAGGAGGGAACCCTCTTTCACTGTTGGTTGGAATGCAAACTGGTGCAGCCACTATGGAGAACAGTGTGGAGATTCCTTTAACAACTGAAAATAGGACTGCAATAAGGCCCCGCATTCCCAGTCCTGGGCACAGACACCAAGGAAACCAGAATTGAAAGAGACACATCTATTCCGATGTTCGTTGCAGCACTGTTTACAATAGGTAGGACATGGAAGCAACCTTGATGTCCATAGGCAGACAAATGGATAAGAATGTTGTGGTACATATACACAATAGAATATTACTCAACTATAAAAAATGAACACATTTGAGTCAGTTCTAATGAGGTGGATGAAACTAAAGCCTATTATATGAAGTAAGTAAGAAAGAGAAACAACAATACACTGTAATAATGCATATATATGGAATTTAGAAAGACGGTAATGACGACCCTATATGCAAGACAGAAAAAGAGACATAGTTGTAAAGAACAGACTTTTGGACTCTGGTGGAGAAGGCGAGGGTGTGATGATTTCAGAGAATAGCATTGAAACATGTATATTACACTATATGCAAAATAGATGACCAGTGCCAGTTCAATGTGTGAAGCAGGTCACTCAAAGCCAGTGCTCTGGTACAACCCAGAGGGATTGGGTGGGGAAGGAGGTGAGAGGGGGATTCAGGATAAGGGAACACATGTATACCTGTGGCTGATTCATGTTGATGTATGGTAAAACCAACCACAATATTGTAAAATAAGTAGCCTCCAATTAAAATAACACAATTAATTTAAAATAAATAAAGAAAACCTAGTGGAGGTGGCATGTTTCAATTTCTATTATAGTGGTCAAACAGAAACCACCAACTGGAAAGAAGGAAGTGAGCAAATATCTGAAGGAAGTGAGGTAATGAGCAATCAGGGTATCTGGGGAGGGAACCTAGCACTGATTTGGGGACATGTCTGGTATATTTGAGGAACAGATAGTGTAGGACCTTTGGCTCTTGCTCTGAGTTGGGAAGTCGTCAGTGGGCATGCCTGCTAAAGGAGTATTTAGGCAGGAATGATCACCATGTTGGAGGCTCCTGGGGGTCTCTAGCAGTCACTGGAAACAACCACAACTTACCTTCCCACTTCTTAGCCTGCCTCATTGCCTGTCTTCCAGAAAGAGCTGATCCCTGACTCCCAGGATCAGTTAGTCTGGCTCATTTACTCCTATGACCCAGAGCTCTCCACATGGGGAAGCTGTCAGATTGGCAGGCAGGGAGGCACGAGCAGGTGGCTTCAATCTGATAGCAAGCAGTGAATTCCATAGGAATGATCTGGTGAAAGGAAAGGATGTCTGTCAAGCTCATAAAGTAAGGGACTTTATGTGGGAAAAAATGCTTATCTCTATCCGGGCTGGTGTTCAATGACTGTAGATGACTGCCAATATAGTGGAAAGATAAAGAAAAGATGTCCATTGCAGAAGTTGGTGTCCTTCTGCAGGCATTCTGCTTTATGGGATGTCTAGTAGGATAAGAGCTGGAGAAGGCAATGGCACCCCACTCCAGTACTCTTGCCTGGAAAATCCCATGGATGGAGGAGCCTGGTAGGCTGTAGTCCATGGGGTCGCTAAGAGTCGGACACGACTGAGCAACTTCCCTTTCACTTTTTGCTTTCATGCATTGGAGAAGGAAATGGCAACCCACTCCAGTGTTCTTGCCTGGAGAATCCCAAGGACAGGGGAGCCTGGTGGGCTTCCGTCTATGGGGTCGCACAGAGTTGGACACGACTGAGACGACTTAGCAGCAGCAGCAGCAGTAGGATAAGAACAAGGAAACCTTTACAATCTTTGGGCACAAGTACCACTTTGGAGTTGTTCACATATTATTTGCATCTCATTTGCACCAATTCATTTGGTAGGTCTGCCAATGTGTGATGATTACTTGTTTTGAGAGATATAAATAACTGAGCCCATTGCCCAGCACAGTAAAAGTTAGATTTCATCATTGCTGATGTTACTTTTGTTACTAGAGCTGAACGTTACCATTAAGAAATTGTATAAGCCTAATAAATTTTCAACTTTGAGTTTGTTGTTGTTTTGGAGGGGGTTACTAATGAAACTTTTTTTTAAATTTTATTTTATTTTTAAACTTTACAATATTTTATTAGTTTTGCCAAATATCAAAATGAATCTGCCACAGGTATACCCAGGCTCCCCATCCTGAACCCTCCTCCCTCCTCCCTCCGCATACCCTCCCTCTGGGTCATCCCAGAGCACCAGCCACAAACATCCAGTATCGTGCATCGAACTTGGACTGGCGACTCATTTCATACATGATATTATACATGTTTCAATGCCATTCTCCAAAATCTCCCCACCCTCTCCCTCTCCCACAGAGTCCATAAGACTGATCTATATACCAGTGTCTCTTTTGCTGTCTTGTACACAGGGTTATTGTTACCATCTTTCTAAATTCCATATATATGTGTTAGTATACTATATTGGTGTTTTTCTTTCTGGCTTACTTCACTCTGTATAATAGGCTCCAGTTTCATCCACCTCATTAGAACCGATTCAAATGTATTCTTTTTAATGGCTGAGTAATACTCCATTGTGTATATGTACCACAGCTTTCTTATCCATTCATCTGCTGATGGACATCTAGGTTGCTTCCATGTCCTGGCTATTATAAACAGTGCTGCGATGAACATTGGGGTACAGGTGTCTCTTTCCCTTCTGGTTTCCTCAGTGTGTATGCCTAGCAGTGGGATTGCTGGGTCATAAGGCAGTTCTATTTCCAGTTTTTTAAGGAATCTCCACACTGTTCTCCATAGTGACTGTACTAGTTTGCCTTCCCACCAACAGTGTAAGAGGGTTCCCTTTTCTCCACACCCTCTCCAGCATTTATTGCTTGTAGACTTTTGGATTGCAGCCATTCTGACTGGCATGAAATGGTACCTCATAGTGGTTTTGATTTGCATTTCTCTGATAATGAGTGATGTTCAGCATCTTTTCATGTGTTTGTTAGCCATCTGTATGTCTTCTTTGGAGAAATGTCTATTTAGTTCTTTGGCCCATTTTTTGATTGGGTCATTTATTTTTCTGGAGTTGAGCTGTAGGAGTTGCTTGTATATTTTTGAGATTAGTTGTTTGTCCGTTGCTTCATTTGCTATTATTTTCTCCCACTCTGAAGGCTGCCTTTTCACCTTGCTAATAGTTTCCTTTGTTGTGCAGAAGCTTTTAAGTTTAATTAGGTCCCATTTGTTTATTTTTGCTTTTATTTCCGATATTCTGGGAGATGGGTCATAGAGGATCCTGCTGTGATGTATGTCAGAGAGTGTTTTGCCTATGTTCTCCTCTAGGAGTTTTATAGTTTCTGGTCTTATGTTGAGATCTTTAATCCATTTTGAGTTTATTTTTGTGTATGGTGTTAGAAAGTATTCTAGTTTCATTCTTTTACAAGTGGTTGACCAGATTTCCCAGCACCACTTGTTAAAGGGATTGTCTTTAATGCTTTGTATATTCTTGCTTCCTTTGTCAAAGATAAGGTGTCCGTATGTGTGTAGATTTATCTCTGGGCTTTCTATTTTGTTTCATTGATCAATATTTCTGTCTTTGTGCCAGTAGCATACTGTCTTGATAACTGTGTCTTTGTAATAGAGCCTGAAGTCAGGTAGGTTGATTCCTCCAGTTCCCTTCTTCTTTCTCAGGATAGCTTTGACTATTCGAGGTTTTTTGTATTTCCATACAAATTGTGAAATTATTTGTTTTAGCTCTGTGAGAATACCGTTGGTAGCTTGATGGGGATTGCATTGAATCTATAAAGTGCTTTGGGTAGTATACTCATTTTCACTACATTGATTCTTCCAATCCATGAACATGGTATATTTCTCCATCTATTAGTGTCCTCTGATTTCTTTCACCAGTGTTTTATAGTTTTCTATGTATAGGTCCTTAGTTTCTTTAGGTAGATATATTCCTAAGTATTTTATTCTTTCCGTTGCAATGGTGAATGGAATTGTTTCCTTAATTTCTCTTTCTGTTTTCTCATTATTAGTGTATAGGAATGCAAGGGATTTCTGTGTGTTGATTTTATGTCCTGCGACTTTACTATAATCATTGATTAGCTCTAGTAATTTTTTGGTGGAGTCTGTAGGGTTTTCTATGTAGAGGATCATGTCATCTGCAAATAGTGAGTTTTACTTCTTCTTTTCCCATTTGGATTCCTTTTATTTCTTTTTCTGCTCTGATCACTGTGCCCAAAACTTCCAAAACTATGTTGAATAGTAATCGTGAAAATGGGCACCCTTGTCTTGTTCCTGACTTTAGAGGAAATGCTTTCAATTTTTCACCATTGAGGATAATGTTTGCTGTGGGTTTGTCATATATAGTTTTTATTATGTTGAGATATGTTCCTTCTCTTCCTGCTTTCTGGAGAGTTTTTATCATAAATGGATGTTGAATTTTGTCAAAGGCTTTCTCTGTATCTATTGAGATAATCATATGGTTTTTATTTTTCAATTTGTTAATGTGGTGTATTACATTGATTGATTTGTGGATATTGAAGAATCCTTGCATCCCTGGGATAAAGCCCACTTGGTCATGGTGTATGATCTTTTTAATGTGTTGTTGGATTCTGATTGCTAGAATTTTGTTAAGGATTTTTGCATCTATGTTCATCAGTGATATTGGACTGTAGTTTTTTTTTGTTTTTTGTGGGATCTTTGTCAGGTTTTGGTATTAGGGTGATGGTGGCCTCATAGAATGAGTTTGGAAGTTTACCTTCCTCTGCAATTTTCTGGAAGAGTTTGAGCAGGATAGGTGTTAGATCTTGTCTAAATTTTTGGTAGAATTCAGCTGTGAAGCCGTCTGGACCTGGGCTTTTGTTTGCTGGAAGATTTTTGATTACAGTTTCAATTTCCGTGCTTGTGATGGGTCTGTTAAGATTTTCTATTTCTTCCTGGTCGAGTTTTGGAAAGTTGTACTTTTCTAAGAATCTGTCCATTTCTTCCACGTTGTCCATTTTATTGGCATATAATTGTTGATAGTAGTCTCATATGATCATTTGTATTTCTGTGTTGTCTGTGGTCATCTCTCCATTTTAATTTCTAATTTTACTGATTTGATTTTTCTCCCCTTGTTTCTTGATGAGTCTGGCTAATGGTTTGTCAGTTTTATTTATCCTTTCAAAGAACCAGCTTTTGGCTTTGTTGATTTTTGCTATGGTCTCTTTTGTTTCTTTTGCATTTATTTCTGCCCTAATTTTAAGATTTCTTTCCTTCTACTAACCCTGGGTTCTTCATTTCTTCCTTTTCTAGTTGCTTTAGGTGTAGAGTTAGGTTATTTATTTGACTTTTTTCTTGTTTCTTGAGGTATGCCTGTATTGCTATGAACTTTCCCCTTAGGGCTGCTTTTAAAGTGTCCCATAGGTTTTGGGTTGTTGTGTTTTCATTTTCATTCATTTATATGCATATTTTGATTTCTTATGTGATTTGTTGGTTATTCAGCAGTGTGTTGTTCAGCCTCCATATGTTGGAATTTTTAATAGTTTTTCTCCTGTAATTGAGATCTAATCTTACTGCATTGTTGTCAGAAAAGATGCTTGGAAGGATTTCAATTTTTTTGAATTTACCAAGGCTAGATTTATGGCCTAGTATGTGATCTATCCTGGAGAAGGTTCTTTGTGCACTTGAGAAAAAGGTGAAATTCATTGTTTTGGGATGAAATGTCCTATAGATATCAATTAGGTCTAATTGGTCTAATGTATCATTTAAAGTTTGTGTTTCCTTGTTAATTTTCTGTTTAATTGATCTATCCATAGGTGTGAGTGGGGTATTAAAGCCTCCCATTATTATTGTGTTATTGTTAATTTCTCCTTTCATATTTGTTAGCATTTGTCTTACATATCGTGGCGCTCCCATGTTGGGTGCATATATATTTATAATTGTTATATCTTCTTCTAGGATTGATCCTTTGATCATTATGTAGTGACCATCTTTGTCTCTTTTCACAGCCTTTGTTTTAAAGTCTATTTTATCTGATATAAGTATTGCTACTCCGGCTTTCTTTTGGTCCCTATTTGCATGGAAAATCTTTTTCCAGCCCTTCACTTTCAGTCTGTATGTGTCCTCTGTTTTGAGGTGGGTCTCTTGTAGACAACATATGTAGGGGTCTTGTTTTTGTATCCATTCAGCCAGTCTTTGTCTTTTGGTTGGGGCATTCAACCCATTTACGTTTAAGGTAATTATTGATAAGTATGATCCCATTGCCATTTACTTTATTGTTTTGGGTTCGAGTTTATACACCGTTTTTGTGTTTCCTGTCTAGAGAATATCCTTTAGTATTTGTTGGAGAGCTGGTTTGGTGGTGCTGAATTCTCTCAGCTTTTGCTTGTCTGAAAAGCTTTTGATTTCTCCTTCATATTTGAATGAGATCCTTGCTGGGTACAATAATCTGGGCTGTAGGTTATTTTCTTTCATCACTTTAAGTATGTCTTGCCATTCCCTCCTGGCTTGAAGAGTTTCTATTGAAAGATCAGCTGTGATCCTTATGGGAATTCCCTTGTGTGTTATTTGTTGTTTTTCCCTTGCTGCTTTTAATATTTGTTCTTTGTGTTTGATCTTTGTTAGTTTGATTATTATGTGTCTTGGAGTGTTTCGCCTTGGGTTTATCCTGTTTGGGACTCTCTGGGTTTCTTGGACTTGGGTGATTATTTCCTTCCCCATTTTAGGGAAGTTTTCAACTATTATCTCTTCAAATATTTTCTCATGGTCTTTCTTTTTGTCTTCTTCTTCTGGGACCCCTATGATTTGAATGTTGTAGGGTTTAATATTGTCCTGGACGTCTCTGAGATTGTCCTCATTTCTTTTAATTTGTTTTTCTTTTATCCTCTCTGATTCATTTATTTCTACCATTCTATCTTCTAATTCACTAATCCTATCTTTTACCTCTGTTATTCTACTATTTGTTGCCTCCAGAGTGTTTTTAATTTAATTTATTGCATTATTCATTATATATTGACTCTCTTTCATTTCTTCTAGGTCCTTGTTAAACTTTTCTTGCATCTTCTCAGTCTTTGTCTCCAGGCTATTTATCTGTGATTCCATTTTGATTTCAAGATTTTGGATCAATTTCACTATCATTATTCGGAATTCTTTATCAGGTAGATTCCCTCTCTGTTCCTCTTTTGTTTGGTTTGGTGGGCATTTATCCTGTTCCTTTATCTGCTGGGTATTCCTCTGTCTCTTCATCTTGTTTAAATTGCTGAGTTTGAGGTGTCCTTTCTGAATTCTGGCAGTTTGTGGAGTTCTCTTTATTGTGGCATTTCCTCACTCTGTGTGGGTTTTTACAGGTGGCTTGTCAAGGTTTCTTGGTTAGGGAAGCTTATTTCGGTGTTCTGGTGGGTGGAACTGTATTTCTTCTCTCTGGAGTGCAATGAAATGTCCAGTAATGAGTTATGGGATGTCTATGGTTTTGGGGTGACTTTGGGCTGCCTGTATCTTGAAGCTCAGGGCTGTGTTCCTTGTTGCTGAAGAATTTGCTTGGTATGTCTTGCCCTGAAACTTGTTGGCCCTTGTGTGGTGCTTGGTTTCAGTGCAGGTATGGAGGCATTTGATGAGCTCCTGTCAATGTTCCTTGGAGTCAGGAGTTCCCTGGAGTCAGGGTTTGGACTTAAGCCTCCTGCTTCCAGTTATCGGTCTTATTTTTACAGTAGTTTCATAGCTTCTCCTTCTATATAGCACCATTGATAAAACATCTACATTAAAGATGAAAAGTTTCTCTACTGTGAGTGTCACCCAGAGAGGTTCACAGCATTATATGGAGAAGAGAAGAGAAGAGGGAGCTGGGAGTTAGAGGTGACCCGAATGAGATGAGGTGGAATCAATAGAGGAGAGAGTGGGCTATCCAGTAATCTCTTCCTTATGTGCACTCCACAACTGGACCGCTCAGAGCTGTTCATGGAGTTATACAGAGAAGAGAAGAAGGAGGAAGGTGACAGAAGTGGCCAGGAGGATAAAAGGGGGAATGAAAAGGAGGGAGACAGATCCAGCCAGTAATCAGTTCCCTAAGTGTTCTCCACCATCTGGAACACACAGAAATTCACAGAGTTGGTTAGAGTAGAGAGGGGTTAGGGAGGAGACACAGGCGACCTGGTGGAGAAAAAGGAGAGTCCAAAGGGAGAGAGAGAGCAGTTAAGCCAGTAATCTTGCTCCCTAGTGATAAATGGGTACTGAAGATT
Source organism: Bos javanicus (assembly GCF_032452875.1). Taxonomy (NCBI): domain Eukaryota; kingdom Metazoa; phylum Chordata; class Mammalia; order Artiodactyla; family Bovidae; genus Bos; species Bos javanicus. The sequence goes on along the minus strand of NC_083897.1, from coordinate 86,123,370 downwards.
GGGTTCTTAAAGGTACAAAATTGGTAACAAATACATAAAAGCAAAAATTAAAAATCTAGAGTAGAGTTTGGAATTTCAAAAATATTATGTTAAAGAAAAGAAGAAGGAAAAGAAAGAGAGAAAAAGTAAACAAACAAAAACAAAGGAGGTCATGAAAATTATAAAGAAAATATAGGTACAAAGTTGATAACTAATACCAAAAAGCAAAAGTTAAAAATCTAGAGTAGAGTTTGGAATTTCAAAAATGCAATGTTAAAAAAAGAAGAAGAAAAAGAAAGAGAGAAAAAAAGGCAAGCAAGAACAATCAAAGTCGCATAAATTATAAAGAAAATACAGGTACAAAATTGATAACAAATACCAAAAAGCATAAATTAAAAATCTAGAGTAGAGTTTGGAATTTCAGATATACAATGTTATTTAAAAGAAGAAGAGAAAGAAACAGAGAAAAAGAAAAAGAGAAAATAAAAAAGGGTCACAGAAATTATTAAAAAAAAAAAAAAACTATAGGTACAAAATTGATAACAAATACCAAAAAGCTAAAATTGAAAATCTAGAGTATAGTTTGGAATTTCAAAAATACAATGTTAAAGAAAAGAAGGAAAAAAAAAAAAACAAGGTCAAAAAAAATTATAAAAATATATATATATGAAGTTTGCTTTAAAAAAATGGGGTCTTCTTTTTTTTTTTTTTTTGCAAAGTAATCGGGTATAAAAGTGAAAATTAAAGCAATAATAGAGGACTTAAAATTTTTTTTTAATTAAAAAAAATAAGAAATAAGAAAGAAAGAATGATCATAAAAATAGTAAAAATATATCTAGGACTTTCTCTGGTTTTGTTGTGAACATTGTGGGTTCAGTTCATTTTTGGCTAGTTCTTTGGTCCGACTTATATTTCTCAAGATCTATAGGCCCCTTCCTATGTAGTTGGTACTAACCACAGGGTTTTAATCTATTGCCTGTAGCTTCCAAGGCGGTTCCCTCTGTTATAGCTTCTTCTGTTTGCTGGTCTTTTCAGTGTCTGGTTTCCGCCCTGACACAAAGGGGACGGTGGAGGACACTTTTTTTTTTTTTTTTTTAGGCTCACTTGTTCAGTTGCGCTGAGGGGAGGTAAGGAGGGATGCTGCAAACAAATAACACTGGCGTGTGCTCGCAGTGCCTCAGCCACACTGGATCTGCCCCCCGTTTATGGTGCGTGTATCCTCCCTGCCCACGCTGCTCAGGCTCTAGGTTGCTCCGCTGGGAACCATCCGTGGCCGGCCCTGGGCTGCCTGCACTTCCAGGTCCAAGCCACTCAGGTTCAGGCACTCGGGTAGTCCTCAGAGGCACAGACTCTTGGTTGGGCCTGCGTTTTGTGCCCTTCCCAGATCCAAGCAGCTCAGGTGATGAGGTGTTTGGCATGCGCGATTGCTGCGACTTATCGCCTCCCTGCAGCTCGGTTATCTAGGTGTGCACCGGCGCACCTTCTCAGGCAGATGTTGACCATTCAGACCCCCAAGAAGTTTTAGTTAGCAAAGAAGCCTGCTTACAGTTTTATAGATAATGTCTCTCTGGGGCTGCAATTGTCCCCTTCCAGCTCTGGCTGCCTATCACCAGAGGGGGATGGTCTGCCGCTGGCTATCTCTGTTCAGTCCTTTGTTCCGTGCGCGGGCCTGGCGGTGTCTTAGGTTAGGGCTGGCTTTTCGCGTGGTAGATATCCCACAGTCTGGTTTGCTAGCCCAAATTATTTCTCTCAGATAGCGCTAGGGGTATTCAGGCCAGATCCTTGCTATGCAGCCCGCGCCACGCCTCCCTGCCCAGCCCCCGCTAGCTAATGGTGGATGCAGGCGCCTGCGCTGCTTCTCCACTGGGGGAGTTACCATAGGGCTCACAATGTGCGGGTTTTAATTGTTTATTTATTTTTCCTCCCTGTTATGTTGCCCTCTGTGCTTCCAAGGCTCGGCACAGATTCAGCAGTGAGAAGGTTTCCTGGTGTTTGGAAACTTCTTTTTAAGACTCCCTTCCCAGGACGGAACTCAGTCCCTCCCTCTTTTGTCTCTTTTTTTGTCTTTTATACTTTTTCCTACCTCTTTTTGAAGACTTGGGTTGCTTTTCTGGGTGCCTGATGTCCTCTGCCAGCATTCAGAAGTTGTTTTGTGGAATTTACTCAGCGTTTAAATGTTCTTTTGATGAATTTGTGGGGGAGAAAGTGTTCTCCCCGTCCTACTCCTCTGCCATCTTAGCTCCTCCTCCACTAATGAAACTTTTTTTTCCCCAAATAATTTTACAAAGAACTTCAACATATATATGAAAATATAAAAGTAGTATTTAGTATTTTATTAGTACAAAAGTATTTTGCAAGTTCAAGTTTATAATGTTTATTTATACAATCAATCAGCAAGTATGAAGCTGTTTTGATGAGCAAAATGAATGATCATATAATTATTTTACTATGTTTTTTTAATTTATTTTTTGTCAATTTAGGTCATTTGTTTATGTTCTTATTAAAGCTGAAACCATATTTTAAAAAGGAATCCCAGTCCAAGTATTTGCAAAGCTTTTGAAATACCTCTCTTGCATATCACTCTTTAAGAAACACATTTTGAAAGCCATAGATATGGGACAACATTTAAAACTGTACTTATTGTTTTGGAGAAACACTCCAAAATGTTTCTCTGGAATGAAGGGCAAGTGATGCTTCATTTTACCTCTTCCTTCCATCCTAGCTTGCATCAGTCAGATCAGCTCTACTATGTTAGACTTCCACTAAAGGTTTTGTTTGACAGGCATACTCCATCACTGTTAGTGGCAGCATAGTATTTCATTACATAAGGTAGGGGGACAGTGTGAGGAGAATCTATTATAAGACAAGTTTCCTGGGCTTGGAAAGGCTTGAAAATAACTCATTTTTGTGACATATTGATTACTCAAATGAAGAAACTGAGTCTTTTTTATGAGACAAATCTCTCATCTATGGCCACACAGTGCCTCAGTGGCAGAATCTAGGTAAGAGTGACTCTGTTCAAATGTGTGCAAAGGCTCCTGTACCACTCACAATAAAAGTCAAAATCCACTTCCTTTTTCTTTTGTTACTTCTCTGCCTCATTCTTCCACCATTCTTTCCCTCAGTCTCACCACTTCATTCATGCTTGCCTGCTTACTATTTCATATACACCACAAGCACATTTCTAACTTACCCTTAAAAGCTATTTCTATCAATACCTGAACTGCATTTTCCCCAAATAGCTTTATGGCTTACTCCTTTGCCTTCTTCAAATATTTTCCCAAAAGAAACCTGACCATTGTATTTAATACTACAAACTGTCTCCATATCCAGCACTCCTGATGCACTTTACCTTGTTTTAACTTTTCTGTTTTCCATATAATTTATTGTCTTCAAATATAAGATACAATTTACATATTTATTAGCTTTGCTACTTATTGTCTTTCTTCCTCTGGCATGTGAGTTCCAAAAAGGCAGATATTGTCTATTTTGTTTTCTGTGTCTTATTAGTAAGTATTCAATAAATATTTGGAGTTGAATAATATCTACTCTCTCTGTCTAGGTTGTCTTCTAGAGCCTCTCTTTCCGGCTCAGTGTACTGTCATTCCCTGACACTTGTCCTGCATTTTGAATGCCACAGAGCACATGGCCTTCACTTGACAGGCTATGAAGTCCTCATGACATTTTGGGCTCTAGTGACTGTAGTCACATATAGCTTGAATGTAGGGTTGTAAATAGTTAAAAATGTTCTGGATATGAAGATTACCATGGACTTCCTGTCTGAAATCAACAAAATAAACTTTCTTCCTTTCTTATGCAGGCAGAATGGATGAAATTGAACAGGTGAAATGGCAAGAATAATTGGATTCCCTTATCAGAGGGAAACTTCCCCCAAAGTAGTAGCCATTAAAGGGAAAATGTACAATAGAATCATTTTATTAATTCTGTAGACATCAAGGGTTAATCATGAAAAAAAGAAACCCAATTCTCTTCACACAATACAAGACACCTATTAATTTCAAAGTAATATTAGATCTAAGAAAATAAAATATATGTCTGTATTTTGGAAATGTGCTCCCTTTATGGTAAACAAGTAAAGGAAAAAGCAAACCCACATTTTTCACTCTTGGGAAAATAAAGAGGAAACTTGAATTGTAGGATCCAAATCTATTGCCTTCCCTGGGGAAAGTCAGCATTGGTGCAAAATTGCATAGATCTGAAGCAATGGGATGGAGAAAATAAGGTGAGAAAGGAATGACTAGGATCAAACCAGACCATCTAATTATCCAGGGGGTTAAAAAATGGGAAGAAGGGTGGAATTTCATGGATCTGTTAGTAATACCTGTGTGAAATTGGGTTTGGGGTAGTAGGTGATGGTTTAGAGCATATGGAAAATAATTTTGTTGTCTTTCTTAAGCATAGGTAAAGGGAGAAGTCTTACCAGAGATTGGAAGGTAAATGGCTCAATATTGTTCTTAGAACTTTCCAAATCCCTGGGAATATCCATATAGCATAATTTCAGGAGAACTGCTCCAAAGCAAGAAAATTACTAAAATAACTCTGATGCAACTTATATATTTATCTTTTGGGCAAAGGCCCAACCTTACTTCCATCACACACATAGCTGAAAAAATTCATAGTCTTTGGGTCCCTATGTACCAGACAAGATAAATTGGCTCAGTTTCACTCAGCTTAAAGAATAACAGGAAAATAAGTTAAGATATATTTAATATACCCACATTGCCTAGATGAAGGCCAATAAAAGCCACCCTCAACCACTGAGCTCCTTGCAGCTGTTGTAGATCTGTTAGGATTGAAATCTTCACTCTCTATCCTCAGTGGTTCCATGATTATGCTTGTTCTATTTTTTTTTTCCAATGAAGAAACAGATTCCCATTAACCCCACAAAATGTATGCTTCAAAAAAAATTTATTTAGCTCTTCTCCTTTATCCAGCAGCCTATGCTCCATGTACCATTTCTTTGACTCAGAAGCTCTTTGAATGAACTGCTCTGGGAATGTATAGGGAAAAAATGTATAATATGAGGGGTACGGGCAACTGGGAAGTCAGGGCAGAGAATGGCTTTTGTAAGAGATTTGGAAAAAAGCTTTTCAGTTTTGCCATCCCTGGTCCACTGAATGTCATGCCCATAGATGTCAAAAACAAGCTTTATTTGAGATTAATGACCAATTGTTAGTTACAAATTAGAACCAGTTCTTAACCATGGTTGCTTTTGATTGACTTCAGAACAGAAACTAAGCCTGTGTTGATAATTAACTAATACAGAAATATCCCTTTAATGAGAAATAGAGTGGAAGAGGGTATGGGGAGGGGCAGGGAATAAACTCCCCTAATTAACTAAATGTTTAGTTAATAGAGAGATTTCTGAGCACATTATCCCATCATTCTTGTTCTTGAGTCATAAACACTGACACTTATAATCTTATTTACTCTTTCTGAAACCCTAATGAGGGAATATTGTTATCTCTTTTCTGTAGACAGAAAAAAAGGAGGCTCAGTGAGGCTTTAGCTGACTAGATGAAGGTCACATAATTATTAATTGAGTTGAGACTCAAAGTCAGTCCTCTGACTCCAAATTCAATTGTTATTGTTATTTATAAATTAGATTCTGTCACTGTTCATCTAGGAAATGTTTGCTATAGAAGAATTGAAATATCAGAAAATACTCTTAAAAATGAAATTTTCAAAACCATAGTGTAATCATGGACCCATAATAATGGTCACTACTTACTAACTTCTTATGTTCTAGGCCTTTTACATTTGTTATTTTGAATACCCCTAATTTTATAGAGAAGGAACTGATGGTTCAGAAAGTTTAGCATACTGTATAATTTATTTATTTGTTATGTCTGTTATTTATTGTATTCCTCTCTGAAGTAGATTAGTAGGTTGCAAACTCCATGAGGACAAGGATCCCCAGTGCTTAGAACAATTATCAGCATATTGTAAGTATTCTAATAAAAAATCTTTTTAATGTGAGTGCCAGTATCATTCAGACTTCTCCAGTGAAACATAACCAACAGGATATTTATGATTTCTTTTAAGGAATTGGCTCATAGTTGGGAGGTTGGTGATCCAAAATTTATAGGACAAGCTGGCAAACTGGAAACTCAGGCAGGACTTGATGATATAATCTTGTCACAGAGTTGCTTCTTCAAAGAATCTTGTTTTTTTGCTGTTAAGGCCTTCAACTGACTGGATGAAGAAGTGAAATGATAGTCACTCAGTTGTGTCCAACTCTTTGCAACCCCATGGACTGTAGCCCTCCAGGCTCCTCTGTCCATGGAATTCTCCAGGCAAGAATACTGGAGTGGGTAGCCATTCCCTTCTCCAATGGATCTTCACAACCCAGGGATCAAACTCAGGTATCCTGCACTGTGGGCAGATTCTTTACCATCTGCACCACCAGGGAAGACTGATTGGATGAGACCCACCTATTATTGAGGGTAATCTATGTAAAATCAACTGCTTGTAGAGGTTAACCATATATACAACATACCTTCACCAGGATCCCCTATATTAGTGTTTAATTAAACCTCTGAGCACTATAACTTAGTCAAGTCGACACATGAAACTAAAAATCACAGTGCTCAAGTTCATATGATTAAGTAAGTGGTGTTGCTGGGACTTAAATAAAAATCCAGGTCTCTGTGATTCTGGAATTTATCATCTTTTCCTTTATACCACAAGAATATATAACCTGGAAGGAATTTGACTGATCATGTAGTCTAATTCTACAATAATAGATATGAAAATATGGAAGATGGGTAGAGAGAAGGAGAGGTAAGGCACAGGAAGTTGCTCAAATTCACTCTCAGATTTCCAGACTTCCCTCCCCTTATATGTTAACTAGGATTTGCATAATCTGTTTTTAATTCTTGCTGTTGTGATTAAGGAATGGGAGGAACACTGAAGAGGGTGTCAAAACTGTGCTAAATGTGTGGCATAGGCCATACATACTCTGGAAATAGATTTGGTAAAAGATTATTGAGCTTTATGACTGTTATTTCCTTCTGTCTTTTAAAGTTGACCCCAGATACTTAATGCTCCTGCACTAAATTGTTAGCCTTAAAAGTTTGAAATGTTAAATTTCATGGTATGTGCACTTTTACACAATAAAAAGGGATTTCTAAAAAGTTGATCAAAGAGTGGGAATAAAAACTTGAATTAAGAAATCAAGTGACTTATGTATTAGATTGGTGTCTACTATATTCCAGGAATTCTACATAAACATATCGGTTCAGTTCAGTCTCTCGGTTGTGTCTGACTCTTTGAGACCTCATAGACTGCAACCCAGTAGGCTTCCCTGCGCATCACAAGCTCCTGGAGCTTGCTCAAACTCATGTTCATCGAGCGGGTGATGCTATCCAATAATCTTATTCTCTGTCGTCTCCTTCTCCTCCTGCCTTCAATCTTTCCCAGCATCAGGGTCTTTTCTAATGAGTCAGTTCTGCACATCAGGAGGCCACAGTATTGGAGGTTCAGCTTTAGCATCAGCCCTTCCAATGAACATTCAAGATTTATTTCCTTTAAGATTGACTGGTTGGATCTCCTTGCAGTCCTAGGAACTCTCAAGAGTCTTCTCCAACACCACAGTTCCAAAGCATCAATACTTCAGTGCTCAGGTTTCTTTATAGTCCAACTCTCACATCCATACATGACTACTGGAAAAACGATGGCTTTGGCTAGATGGACCTTTGTCAGCAAAGTAACGTCTCTGCTTTTTAATATGCTGTCTAGGTTGGTCATAATTTTTCTTCAAAGGAGCAAAGGCCTTTAAATTCCGTGGCTGCACTCACCATCTGCAGTGATTTTGGAGCCCCCCAAAATAAAGTCTCTCACTGTTTTCATTGTTTCCCCATCTATTTGCCGTAAAGTGATGGGACTGGATGCCATGATCTTAGTTTTCTGATGATGAGTTTTAAGCCAACTTTTTCACTCTCCTATTTCACTTTCATCAAGAGGCTCTTTAGTTCTTCTTCGCTTTCTTCCATAAGGGTGGTGTCATCTGCATATCTGAGGTTATTGCTATTTCTCCTGACAATCTTGATTCCATCCTGTACTTCTTTCAGCCCAGCATTTTGCATGATGTACTCTGCATATAAGTTAAATAAGCAGATGACAATACACAGCCTTGATGTACTCCTTTCCCAATTTGGAACCAGTCTGTTGTTCCATGTCCAGTTCTAAATGCTGCTTTTTGATCTGCATACAGATTTCTCAGGAGGCAGGTCAGATGGTCTGGTATTTCCCTTTAAGAATTTTCCACAGTTTGTTGTAATCCATACAGTTAAAGGTTTTGGAGTAGTCGATAAAGCAGAGATAAGTGTTTTTCTGGAACTTTCTTGCTTTTTCGGTGCTCCATTGGATATTGGCAATTTGATCTCTGGTTCCTCTGCCTTTTCAAAATCCAGCTTGAATATCCAGATGTTCACAGTTCACGTACTGTTGAAGCCTGGCTGGGAGAATTTTGAGCACTACTTCACTAGCATGTGAGATGAGTGCAATTGTGCAGTAGTTTGAAAATTCTTTGGAATTGCCCTTATTTGGCATTGGAATGAAAAAGGATCTTTTCCAGCTTGTGGCCACTGCTGAATTTTCCAATTTTGCTGGCATATTGAGTGCAGCACTTTCACAGCATTACTTTTTGTATTTGATGTAGCTCAACTGGAATTCTATCACCTTCACTAGCTTTGTTCATACTGATGTTTCCTAAGGCCCACTTGACTTCTCATTCCAGGATGTCTGGCTCTAGGTGTGTGATCACACCAGCGTGCTTATGTGGGTCATGAAGATCATTTTTATATAATTCTTCTGTGTATTCTTGCCACCTCCTTTTAATGTCTCCTGTTACTGTTATGTCCATACTGTTTCTGTCCTTTATTGTGCCCATCTTTGCATGAAATACTCCCTTGGTATCTCTAATTTTCTTGAAGAGATCTCTAGTCTTTCCCATTCTATTGTTTTCCTCTATTTCTTTGCATTGATTACTGAGGAAGGCTTTCTTTTCTATCTTTGCTATTCTTTGGAACTCTGAACTCAAATGGGTATATCTTTCCTTTTTTCCTTTGCCTTTAGCTTCTCTTCTTTTCTCAGCTATTTGTAAGGTCTCCTAAGACAATCATTTTGCCTTTTTTCATTTGTCTTTCTTGGTGATGTTCTTGATCACTGACTCCTAGACAATGTCGTGAACTTTTTCCATAGTCCTTCAGGCACTCTATCAAATCTAATTCCTTAAATATATTTTTCAGTTCCACTGTATGATCCTAAGGGATTTTATTTAGGTCATAACTTAATGGTCTAGCGGTTTTCCCTACTTTCTTCAATTTAAGTCTGAATTTGGCAATAAGCAGTCCATGATCTGAGCCACAATCAGCTCCTGGTCTTATTTTTGCTGACTCTATAGAGCTTCTCCATCTTTGGCTGCAAAGAATATAATCAATTTGATTTCAGAGTTGACCACTTGGTGATGTCCATATATAGAGTCTTCTCTTGTGTTGTTGGAAGAGGGTGTTTGCTATGACGAGTGCATTCTCTTGGCAAAACCCTGTTAGCCTTTTACCTGCTTCGTTTTGTACTCCAAGGCCAAATTTGCCTGTGACTCCAGATATCTCTTGACTTCCTACTTTTGCATTCCAGACACCTGTAATGAAAAGAACATCTTTTTTGGGTCTTAGTTCTAGAAAGTCTTGTAGGTCTTCATAAAACCATTCAACTTCAGCTCCTTCAGCATTACTGGTTGGAGCATAGACTTGGATTATTGTGATATTGAATGGTTTGCCTTGGAAATGAACATATGTCATTCTGTCATTTTTGAGATTTCATCCACGTACTGCCACGTACAACTCTTTTGTTGACTATGATGGCTACTCCATTTCTTCTAAGGGATTCTTGCCTACAGTAGTAGATTTAATGGTCATCTGAATTAAATTCACCCATTCCAGTCCATGTTAGCTCACTGATTTCCTAAAATGTTGATATTCACTCTTGCCATCTCTTGTTTGACCACTTTCAATTTTCCTTGATTCATGGGCCTAACATTCCATGTTCCTATGCAATATTGCTTTTTACAGCATTGGGCTTTACTTCCATCACCAGTCACATCCACAACTGGGTGTTGTTTTTGCTTTGGCTCTGTCTCTTTATTCTTTCTGGAGTTAGTTTTCCATTCTTCTCCAATAGAATATTGGGCACCTACCAACCTGGGGAGTTCATCTTTTAGTGTCACATCTTTTTGCCTTTTCGTATTGTTCACGGGGTTCTCAAGGCAAGAGTACTGAAGTGGTTTGCCATTTCCTTCCCCAGTCAATCATATTTTATCAGAATTCTCCACCATGACCTGTCCATCTTGGGTGGCCCTACATGGCATGGCTCATAGTTTCATTGAGTTACACAAGACTGTGGTCCATGTGATAAGTTTGATTATTTTTCTGTGATTGTGGTTTTCATTCCTCTGATGGATAAGTATAGGAGACTTATGGAAGCTTTCTGATGGGAAGGACTGACTGTGGTGGAAACTAGGTCTTGTTCTGATGGATGGGGCCATGCTCAGTAAATCTTTAATTCAATTTTCTATTTATGGATGGGGCTGTGTTCCCTTCTGGTTGTCTGATCTGAGATCAAACTATCGTGGAGTTAATGAAGATAATGGCAACCTCATTCATAAAGTCCAGTGCATGCAGTGCTGCACTCAGGGACCCCAACCCTACAGCAAGCCACCTCCAACCCATGCCTCTGCCAAAGACTCTTGGACATTCACAGGCAAGTCTGCATCAGTCTCTTCTGGAAGCAATGTTCCTTTCTCCTGGATCCTGGTGTGCCCAAGGTTTTGTTTGTGCCCTTCAAGAGTCTGTTTTCCCAGTTCTGTGTAAGTTCTCATGGCTCTATGGTAGGATTAATGGTGACCTCCACCAAGAGGGCTTTTGCCACACCCAGGTCTGGTGCACCCAGAACCCCTGTTCCTGAAGCAAGCCACTGTTAACCCATACCCCCACAGGGACATTCAAACACTCAAAGATAGGTCTGGCTCAGTCTCTGTGGGGTCTCCTGGTGTGCAAAGGTCTTGTTTGAGCCTTCCAAGTTCTCTGGCAGGTATGTGGTTCCAAAATTATAATTCCCTGCTGAACAACCTTCAGCAGGACAAAGTTGGATCCTACCAAAAAATGATGCCCCATGTGCAAGGGCAAAGGAGAAGCCACAGCATGATGGTAGGAGGGGCGAAATTGCATTTGGAATCAAACCCATATCTACATATATAAATTATCTTTTTTAATACTTAGATCAACAGTGTGAGATTGTAAATATTATAAATAAACTTTGACCCATAAAAAGTTAAATAACTTGTCCATAGTTAGAAGATAGGAAGGCCAGGACTTGAAATCAAGTGCCTTAACTCTTATCCATTTCAATAGCAACATGAAAATTAATGACGATGATTATAATCAGGTATTATATATGGAGAACACTTATTCAAAGACCTATTTATAAGGTTAGTCATATTTTATCATTTATATGTTTGTAGGAGCTACCCCACGCCCCCACACCCAAGGCCAGGGGCAGTGGCTGGGAAGAGCTACCCCACACCCCAGGGCAGGGGCGGTGACTGGGAGGAGCAACCTCACATCCAAGGAGCAGTGGCTGTGTGGGTGCAGGAAGGCCTAGAGGAGCTATCCCACGTTGAAGGTCAGGAAGGGCGGCGGTGAGGAGATACCCTTCATCCAAGGTAAGGAGCAGCAGCTGTGCTTTGCTGGAGCAGCTGTGAAGAGATACCCCACGCCCAAGGTTAGAGAAACCCAAGTAAGACGGTAGGTGTTGCAAGAGGGCATCGGAGGGAGGACACGCTGAAACCATACTCACAGAAAACTAGTCAATCTAATCACACTAGGACCACAGCCTTGTCTAACTCAATGAAACTAAACCACGCCTGTGGGGCAACCCAAGACAGGTGGTTCATGGTGGAGAGGTCTGACAGAATGTGGCCCACTGGAGAAGGGAATGACAAACCACTTCAGTATTCGTGCCTTGAAAACCCCATGAACAGTATGAAAAGGCAAAATGATAGGATACTGAAAGAGGAACTCCCCAGGTCAGTAGGTGCCCAATATGCTACTGGAGATCAGTGGAGAAAGAACTCCAGAAAGAATGAAGGGGTGGAGCAAAGCAAAAACAATACACAGCTGTGGATGTGACTGGTGATACAAGTAAGGTCTGATGCTGTAAAGAGCAATACTGCATAGGAATCTGGAATGTCAGGTCCATGAATCAAGGCATTTTGGAAGTGGTCAAGCAAGAGTGAATGTCAACATTCTAGGAATCAGAGAACTAAAATGGACTGGAATGGATGAATTTAACTCAGATGACCATTATATATACTACTGCGGGCAGGAATCCTTCAGAAGAAATGGAGTAGCCATCATGGTCAACAAAAGAGTCTGAAATCCACTACTTGGAAGACAAACCATTCAATATCCCAGTAATCCAAGTATATGCCTCAACCAGTAATGCTGAAGAAGCTGAAGTTGAATGGTTTTGTGACGACCTACAAGACCTTTTAGAATTAACACCCCAAAAAGATGTTCTTTTCATTATAGGGGACTGGAATGTAAAAGTAGGAAGTCAAGAAACACCTGGAGTAACAGGCAAATTTGGCCTTGGAATATGGGATGAAGCAGGGTGAAGACTAATAGAGTTTTGCCATGAAAATGCACTGGTCATAGCAAACACCCTCTTCTGACAACACAAGAGAAGACTCTAAACATGGACATCAACAGATGGTCAACACCAAAATCAGATTGATTATATTCTTTGCAGCCAAAGATGGAGAAGCTCTATACGGTCAACAAAAACGAGACCAGGAGCTGACTGTGGCTCAGATCATGAACTCCTTATTGCCAAATTCAGACTTAAATTGAAGAAAGTAGGGAAAACCACTAGACCATTCAGGTATGATCTAAATTAAATCCCTTATGAGAATACAGTGGAAGTGAGAAATAGATTTAATGGACTAGATCTGATAGATAGAGTGCTTGATGAACTATGAACAGAGGTTCATGCCATTGTACAGGAGACAGGGTTCAAGACCGTCCCCATGGAAAAGAAATGCAAAAAAGCAAAATGGCTTTCTGGGGAGGCCTTACAAATAGCTGTGAAAAGAAGAGAAATGAAAAGCAAAGGAGAAAAGGAAAGATATAAGCATCTGAATGCAGAGTTCCAAAGAATAGCAAGAAGAGATAAGAAAGCCTTCCTCAGGGATCAATGTAAAGAAATAGAGGAAAACAACAGAATGGAAAAGACTAGAGATCTCTTCACAAAATTAGAGACACCAAGGGAACATTTCATGCAAAGATGGGCTCAATAAAGGACAGAAATGGTATGGACCTAACAGAAGCAGAAGATATTAAGAAGAGGTGGCAAGAATACACAGAAGAACTGTACAAAAAAGTTCTTCATGACACAGATAATCACGATGGTGTGATCACTCATCTAGAGCCAGACATCCTGGAATGTGAAGTTAAGTGGGCCTTCAAAAGCATAACTACAAACAAAGCTAGTGGAGGTGATGGAATTCCAGTGAAGCTATTTCAAATCCTGAAAGATGATGCTGTGAAAGTGCTGGGCTCAATATGCCAGTAGATTTGGAAAACTCAGCAGTGGCCACAGGACTGGAAAAGGTCAGTTTTCATTCCAATCCCAAAGAAAGGCAATGCCAAAGAATCATCAAACTACCACTCAATTGCGCTCATCTCACATGCTAGTAAAGTAATGCTCAAAATTCTCCAAGCCAGGCTTCAGCAATACGTGAACCATGAACTGCCTGATGTTCAAGCTGGTTTTAGAAAAGGCAAAGGAACCAGAGATCAAATGGCCAACATCTGTTGGATCATCAAAAAAGCAAGAGAGTCCCATAAAAACATCTATTTCTGCTTTATTGACTATGCCAAAGCCTTTGACTGTGTGGATCACAATAAACTGTGGGAAATTCTGAAAGAGATGGGAATACCAGAACACCTGACCTGCCTCTTGAGAAATCTGTATGCAGGTCAGGAAGCAACAGTTAGAACTGGACATGGAACAGCAGCCTTGTTCCAAATAGGGACAGGAGTACATCAAGGTTGTATATTGTCACCCTGCTTACTTAACTTACATGCAGAGTACATCATGAGAAACGCTGGACTGGAAGAAGCACAAGCTGGAATCAAGATTGCCAGGAGACATATCAATAACCTTGGATATGCAGATGACACCACCATTATGGCAGAAAGTGAAGAGGAACTTAAAAACCTCTTGATGAGAGTAAAAGTGGAGAGTGAAAAATTTGGCTTAAAGCTCAATATTCAGAAAACCAAGATCATGACATCCAGTCCCATCACTTCATGGGAAATAGATGGGGAAACAGTGGAAACAGTGTCAGACTTTATTTTTGGGGGCTCCAAAATCACTGCAGATGGTGATTGCAGCCATGAAATTAAAAGACGCTTACTCCTTGGAAGGAAAGTTATGACCAACCTAGCTAGCATATTCAAAAGCAGAGACATTACTTTGCCAACAAAGGTTCGTCTAGTCAAGGCTATGGTTTTTCCTGCTGTCATGTATGGATGTGAGAGTTGGACTGTGAAGAAGGCTGAGTGCCGAAGAATTGATGCTTTTGAACTGTGGTGTTGGAGAAGACTCTTGAGAGTCCCTTGGACTGCAAGGAGATCCAACCAGTCCATTCTGAAGGAGATCAGCCCTGGGATTTCTTTGGAAGGAATGATGCTAAAGCTGAAACTCCAGTACTTTGGCTACCTCATGCGAAGAGTTGACTCACTGGAAAAGTCTCTGATGGTGGGAGGAATTAGGGGCAGGAGGAGAAGGAGACGACAGAGGATGAGATGGCTGGATGGCATCACTGATTTGATGGATGTGAGTCTGAGTGAACGCCGGGAGTTGGTGATGGACAGGGAGGCCTGGGATGCTGCGATTCATGGGGTTGCAAAAATTCGGACATGACTGAGTGACTGAATTGCACTGAACTGAACTGAATATATATAATTAATTATAATATTTTTATTTTTATTATTTTAATACAGATTCATTTCTCAAAAATATTAAGTTTCTTAGCAATATCTTGAATAGATGGAACATAAGATAGGTAAATATACCAGGTGAGAAAATACTCAGCTGTAGAATGTTGGAGAGGGTAGGCATTGATGGCACCATATGGGGAAAGCTGAGTATTTAATAGGGCATATGAATACAACCTCTGCTTGTCTTTCAGACATGCCGATAGCTATACATTTCAACTCCATTTCCTCCTTTTTCCTGGACAAAAGGAATTGCAATCTTTGTATTACTTTTGTCAAGCAAAAAACAGCAAAAAATCTAATATGCTAATGATGTCTGGAGTTGCCACCACTCCCACAGCTAGTACTCAGTTGTTACAGTGGCTGTTTATTTTCTGTTCTGGCTGGAAAACAGGAAAACAGAAGTACTTCACAGGAAATTGATAGAACTGAATGGTAAAGAAATCACCTAAGTTCACTGGCTAAGAGTGACTCATGTAGCCTAAATTGGGGCTGTGGTAAGTGATAAGATGCGACTAGGAAAATGGATTTAGCAAGTCAGGGCAATCAAGGCACTTTTTGAGAGTGTGGATTTCTTCCTCAGGAACCACAGAAACAGATCCTGCTACATAGTGAAAGTGTCAGTTGCTCAGTCATGTCTGACTGTTTGTGATCCCATAGACTGTAGCCCATTGGGTTTCTTTGTCCATGAAGTTCTCCAGGCAGGAAGACTGGAGTGGGTAGCCACTCCCTTCTCCAGTGGATCTTCCCAACTGAGGGACTGAACCTTGGTCTCCTCCATTGAGGGCAGATTCTTTACTGTCTGAGCTACCAGGGAGTCCCCTACAAAGTAGGCATCAATAAATGCTTGCTGAATGAATAAATAAAAATAATAGTAGCTAAGATAGTCATGATGGTGTGATCACTCACCTAGAGCCAGACATCCTGGAATGTAAAGTCAAGTGGGCCTTAGAAAGCATCACTATGAACAAAGCTACTGGAGGTGATGGAATTCCAGTTGAGCTATTTCAAATCCTGAAAGATGATGCTATGAAAGTGCTGCATTCAGTATGCCAGCACATTTGGAAAACTCAGTGGTGGCCAAAAGGACTGGAAAATGTTAGTTTTCATTCCAATCCCAAAGAAAGGCAATGCCAAAGAATGCTCAAACTACCACACAACTGCACTCATCTCACATGCTAGTAAAGTAATGCTCAAAATTCTCCAAGCCAGGCTTCATCAATACGTGAACCATGAACTTCCAGATGTTCAAGATGGTTTTAGAAAAGGCAGAGGAACCAGAGATCAAATTGCAAATATCTTCTGGATCATGGAAAAAGCAAGACAGTTCCAGAAAAAAAAAATCTATTTCTGCTTTATTGACTATGCCAAAGCCTTTGACTGTGTAGACCACAATAAACTGTGGGAAATTCTGAAAGAGATGGGAATACCAGAACACCTGACCTGCCTCTTGAGAAACCTATATGCAGGTCAGGAAGCAACAGTTAGAACGGGACATGGAACAACAGACTGGTTCCAAAAAGGAAAAGGAGTACATCAAGGCTGTATATTGTCACCCTGCTTATTTAACTCATATGCAGAGTACATCATGAGAAACGCTGGGCTGAAAGAAGCACAAGCTGGAATCAAGATTGCCAGGAGAAATATCAATAACCTCAGATATGCAGGTGACACCACCCTTATGGCAGAAAGTGAAGAGGAACTAAAAAGTCTCTTGATGAAAGGGAAAGAGGAGAGTGAAAAAGTTTCCTTAAAGCTCAACATTCAGAAAATGAAAATCATGGCATCTGGTCCCATCACTTCATGGGAAATAGATGGGGGAACAGTGGAAACAGTGTCAGACTTTATTTTTTGGGCTCCAAAATCACTGCAGATGGTAATTACAGCCTTGAAATTAAAAGACACTTGCTCCTTGGAAGAAAAGTTATGACCAACCTAGATAGCATATTCAAAAGCAGAGACATTACTTTATGAACAAAGGTCCATCTAGTCAAGGCTATGGTTTTTCCAGTGGTCATGTATGGATGTGAAAGTTGGACTGTGAAGAAATATGAGCCCCGAAGAATTGATGCTTTTGAACTGTGATGTTGGTGAAAACTCTTGAGAGTACCCTGGACTGGAAGGAGATCCAACCAGTCCATTCTAAAGGAGATTAGTCCTTGGTGTCCTTTGGAAGGACTGATGCTAAAGCTGAAACTCCAACACTTTGGCGACCTCATGCAAAGAGTTGACTCATTGGAAAAGACTCTGATTCTGGGAGGGATTTTGGGCAGGAGGAGAAGGGGACAACAGAGGATGAGATAGCTGGATGTCATCACCGAGTCGATGGACATGAGTTTGGGTGAACTCCAGGAGTTGGTGATGGATGGGGAGTCCTGGAGTGCTGCAATTCATGGGGTTGCAAAGAGTTGGACACGACTGAGTGACTGAACTGAACTGAACTGAATCATTTTTGAACATTTACTATGTACCAGGCCAGAGCTGCAATCTCATCTGAGAAACCCAGAGAACAAGGCCCTCTCTGATTTATCTCTGTGCTCTTGAGGTTGTCACTATGATCACACAGTAAGTAACTGATGGAGCCAAGATTCAAATCCAGGATGGCTTACTCCAGAATCCATACTCTTAAATGAGTACACTCGTACAGTAGTTCATAAAGAGCAGTTATTCAGTAGATTCATCACAAATATTTGCAGAATAAACAGACTTGAATTGATGTTAAGCTATTTTGTGCCCTGGCTATGTTAAGAACGTTACTAGGTAAGGGAGCAGTTTTACATCACCTCAACAAAAGGAGGAGTCATAAGAACAGAAGAAATAAGTTTCAGGGTCTGGAGTGTGCTAGCTTTCGGGTAAGAATTTCCAGTTCCTCATCTATCAAGTAGAGTAAATAACTAAAAATTCACAGGATTGTGGTGTACACAGTGAAAAGGCAAATATTAAAGCCTCTAGCACTGTGCTTGGCAAATCTGAATCCTCATCCAGAGTTTTATTTTCCTTTCCTGGGAGGAAATGACAGGCAACTTACACAAATGGGAAGAGGAGAAAGGGTTAGCATGAAGAAAGAAAGCTTAGGAAATAATGAGTGTGCTCCTAGGAAGATGGAGAAATGAAGGGGAAACATTGCTTCCCAATATTAGCCTCATGGAGTTTCTCTGGTCTTAAAGCTTGCCTTTAGCATGTCAAAGAGCTCATGAATTCTATCAGTTCTTCTCAAAACTTTTATTTCATAGACTACTCAAGTAGCCAGGTGATACCAAAGCCACAATCTTCTCCTTTTTCCCCTGAAATATCTGGCATAATGTAGAGCCAGAGAGTTCATAAGTTTCCAGCTGGTAGTGTTTGAAAGAAGCCAAATGTCTTCCTTTTGGGGAGGGACAGTTCAGTGCTGGATCAAATTTTGCTTACCAGTACAATGTCTGGCACATAATAAATGCTCAATAATTGTTTGGTGAATAGATCAAAGTATTGTTTTTTTCCAGAAGAGGTAACTTGCCAATGTAAAGATTATTTTTGTCATTTGTATTGGCTGGTATTATATAGCTACACCTTCCCAACCTTTTCATCTAGGAGCCAGTGACAGAAGGCAGGCAGATTGTCAAAAGATAGACAGACACATGGACAAGGAATGAAAAACCATACATATTAAAAGCTCTCTGTAAGTTAAATAAGTGCCTATTTCTTAGTCCTCTCTCTCTCTCTGTCTCTCTCTCTCTTTGTGCCCTTAGTACAGAGAGGCTGCCACTTCATATTCCAAATTCCTGGTAGTATTTTCCACAAGTCTGCTTTCACAGAGATGTGAAAATTAATTTAGTTAAAATAGAGCCATTGAGTCAAAGGCCCATAGAACATTAAGACCTTTAAGCGCTTTAGACTTCAAATTCTTCATTTTGCTAAGTAAGGACAGAGGGCCAAGAAATGGCCTTGTAAAATGTGGAGAGTAGTCCTTACCCTCACAGGATTTTGAGGCAGAACCACATAAGACTGTATAGCACAGGGCCCAGTGTGGGACTGTGCTCAGGTACTATGAATTTTGCTTTTTTCTCTTCTGTTATCAACATCACCAGTAACCCCTAGGGCAGGGAGTACTGGTGACTGCAAAATGGCCTTGAAGTCTATGCACTTCAAAAAAGGGCACATGATGATAGGAGGAGCAGGGGTAGCAGGTTAGAAATGGAAATTCAGCCAGAAAAGCAAGATTTCAGGCAGAGCCATACCAAAAAAGGTCTCGGGGCAAAGGGAAGCCAAGGATTGAGTCAGGTGAGGGATCTGAAATCCTGAGTTATAGATTCCACTCTGAAACTCGGTGTCATCATTCATAAAATGGGGAGGGAATATGGGATTGTGGTAGAAGGTAGTCTCTGCACTATAAAATTGTAAAGTTCCTGTGGCCTTATAGCTTACCTGATTTATAACATTTAAGACTAGCATTTCCCTTGACTCTAAGGCCCAGCCCTACCTTTAGAACCCAGAGAGGTCTTTCCCAGCCTTGGCTTCCTCTTGTATGAGAATGCTCTCCTCCCTAATCTTCTTAGTACTTGGAAGGTCCTAATCTGCAACACAAAATTGATAGCTTCTATATTTTGTCTGACAGCCTCTTTTCCTAAGGAAGAAAATGGGTTATGGAAGATACACAGAACTAGAGCTAACAAACCAGGAATTTAGGTGAATTAGGCACTTTCCAGGGCCTCAGTCTTATCAATTGTAAAACAATGATGGTAAAACCTATTTCCCTGGGCTGCTGTGACAAGTAAATGAGAGAATAAAAGTGTCATCACTTGGTAATCTGTGAAGAACAGTAAACATAGGAGAAATTAGAAAATGAGCTTTCATTCTACTTTAGTTATAGGAGCAAGGGGGAAATTATTTGTCTGTCATGTTTTACAGTCAGAAATTGACTTATCTTCCTTCCCAGATTTTGACCTTCCAATGATTCTAGACTGTATCATAGTTATCTTCAACCCTGAAGATAGAACTTGGTACAGAACAGACACAAAGTCAGCCTGCAACAATACATTTGACACATAGAGAACTTAATGCCAGAAACGATAATAGTATTTTCATTTTATAATTCAGTCCTATAAAAAGAAACTTTGTTTCTGTACAAACTATTAATGTTGCTAATTATGTCTTCACTGACAAGAAGCTCAAGATATAGTGATTAATTACTCTTGTCACAATAGTCTGAATCATCCTATCCTTGGTCCTCATTTTTTTCTGTTACATAAGGTGCAATAAATATTTGGTGGAATTACACATGGATTCTGGAGTCAGACACACCTGTATTTAAATCCTGTTTCTTATCTGGGTGACCTTAGAAAAATTGCGTCTTTCATTTGAGTTTCGTTTTCTCGTACCATAAAAGAAAGTGATAATTTGTACCTCAGAATGTTGTAAAACATAATGAGGTAATACATAGTGTCTGGCATACCATCAGCAGTTGTGAATCAGTTAATATATGAAATATGCACATGTATGGCTTTCCTGCTTGTCTTTTCTCCAAGAAGTAGGTAAAAGTGAATGTACATATCCGTAATTGCATTCTGTTTTTCTGCTTCCCAGTTCTGGCACCAAACTCAAGGAGAGTGGCTATCCAGTGCCATAAGAAGGAAACACGGCAAGTCAGAGAACATGTCCCTCAGGGCATTAAAGTAGGGGGAGGCAAATTAAAGCCCATGTACAAAAGCTTATAGGAAAAAAAAAAAAATGGCTGTTAAATGTTAGACAGGGATCAAGACCATCCCCATGGAAAAGAAATGCAAAAAAGCAAAATGGCTGTCTGAGGAGGCCTTACAAATAGCCGTGAAAAGAAGAGAAGTGAAAAGCAAAGGAGAAAAGGAAAGATATAAACATCTCAATGCAGAGTTCCAAAGAATAGTAAGGAGAGATAAGAAAGCCTTCCTCAGCAATCAATGCAAAGAAATAGAGGAAAACAACAGAATGGAAAAGACTAGAGATATCTTCAAGAAAATTAGAGATACCAAGGGAACATTTCATGCAAAGATGGGCTTGATAAAGTACAGAAATGGTATGGACCTAAAAGAAGCAGAAGATATTAAGAAGAGGTGGCAAGAATACACAGAAGAACTGTACAAAAAAGTTCTTCACGACCCAGATAATCATGATGGTGTGATCACTCACCTAGAGCCAGATATCTTGGAATGTGAAGTCAAGTGGGCCTTAGAAAGCAACACTACGAACAAAGCTAGTGGAGGTGATGGAATTCCAATGGACCAATTTCAAATCCTGGAAGATGATGCTTTGAAAGTGCTGCACTCAATATGCCAGCACATTTGGAAAACTCAGTGGTGGCCACAGGACTGGAAAAGGTCAGTTTTCATTCCAATCCCAAAGAAAGGCAATGGCAAACAATGCTCACACTATTGCACAATTGCACTCATCTCACACGCTAGTAAAGTAATGCTCAAAATTCTCCAAGCCAGGCTTCAGCAATATGTGAACTGTGAACTTCCAGATGTTCAAGATGGTTTTAGAAAAGGCAGAGGAACCAGAGATCAAATTGCCAACATTCGCTGGATCATGGAAAAAGCAAGACAGTTCCAGAAAAACATCTATTTCTGCTTTATTGACTCTGCCAAAGCCTTTGACTGTGTGGATCACAATAAACTGTGGGAAATTCTGAAAGAGATGGGAATACCAGACCACCTGACCTGCCTCTTGAGAAATCTGTATGCAGGTCAGGAAGCAACAGTTAGGACTGGACATGGAACAACAGACTGGTTCCAAAAAGGAAAAGGAGTACGTCAAGGCTGTATATTGTCACCCTGCTTATTTAACTTCTATGCAGAGTACATCATGAGAAACGCTGGGCGGGAAGAGGCACAAGCTGGAATGAAGATTGCCAGGAGAAATATCAATAACCTTAGATTTGCAGGTGACACCACCCTTATGGCAGAAAGTGAAGAGGAACTCAAAAGCCTCTTGATGAAAGTGAAAGTGGAGAGTGAAAAAGTTGGCTTAAAGCTCAACATTCAGAAAACTAAGATCATGGCATCTGGTCCCGTCATTTTATGGGAAATAGATGAGGAAACAGTGGAAACAGTGTCAGACTTTACCTTTTTGGGGGGCTCCAAAATCACTGCAGATGGTGATTGCAGCCATGAAATTAAAAAATGCTTACTTCTTGGAAATAAAGTTATGACCAACCTAGATAGCATATTCAAAAGCAGAGACATTGCTTTGTCAACAAAGATCCATCTAGTCAAGGCTATGGTTTTTCTAGTGATCATCTATGGATGTGAAAGTTGTACTGTGAAGAAAGCTGGGTGCTGAAGAATGGATGCTTTTGAACTATGGTGTTCAAGAAGACTCTTGAGAGTCCCTTGGACTCCAAGGATATCCAACCAGTCCATTCTAAAGGAGATCAGTCCTGGATGTTCATTGGAAGAACTGATGCTGAAGCTGAAACTCCAACACTTTGGCCACCTCATACGAAGAGAGTTGACTCATTGGAAAAGACTCTGATTCTGGGAGGGATTGGGGACAGGAAGAGAAGGGGATGACAGAGGATGAGATGGCTGGATGGCATCACTGACTCAATGGACATGAGTTTGGGTAAACTCCGGGGTTGGTGATGGACAGAGAGGACTGGCATGCTGTGATTCATGGGGTCACAAAGAGTTGGACATGACTGAGCAACTGAATTTAACTGAACTGATTGAAATGTTAGAAAAAGGAGAATAAGGAGGAGGTGGTGGAGGAGGAGAAGGAGAAGCAGGAAGTGAAGAAGGAGGAGGAGAAAAGGGAGTGGAAAGGGGGGAGTATAAATCACCTGTTGCCCGCAAAGCCTAAAATATTCTCTATCTAGTCCTTTATGGAAAAAATATTGCTGACCACTGATCTAAAGAGGAAGAGCCATGTCCACCCTTGCCAAAGACAGATAAAAGCATAGTGTAGTACTAGAATGAGCCTCTTGAGTTAAAATCCCTGGTGTCTTATTCAACAGAGGTTTCCTTCACCCTACAGCTCAGAGTGTGAGGGTCAAAAGGGATACTATATCTGGCACTCAATGTATGTGTAGTTTTCCTTTCCCCCTTATTTGTTTATGTAAATTGATAAATGTTTATAAAACTGGGTTCATAGTTCTGGGAATATTTAATTTTATTCCCCTTTATTCAATCCTTTCTCTTCAATTGGGTTATCTCATGTCATGATATTTTATACTAGAGGAGCAGCCTATCAGGTCCCTAGTGAGAACTCAATACATATACTTCCTTATTACTTTACATTGAAATATCAGAAATGTCTCTAGACAAAGGTCTTCCTCCTATTTAGGCACCTCGTTCCCTGGGTTACATTCATGAGACTATAGACTGGCTTGAGTGTCATGAGAACCATCATCACTTCTGGCTTCAGTTAGATGCTATCCTTGTATTCTCTCTAATTTTCAAACAACTGTGTAGCAAAGCAATGATGTCCTCCATTCATATGAGGATGCTGAAGTTCTGAGATGTTATAGCACAGTAACTGACTGAAGCCCAATCTTGTATGTGCCCCATTTCTTCTTTATATTTTCCCTCAGTAAACTGTTAGGAAAGGCTTCTTGGAGAACTAAGGTTGAGGGAAAAGAAACAGTATGCCATGACCTTTATTCCCAGCGATTACTTGAACTGAGGAATTTGAGGATGTCAGGCCAAAAGAATAGCCTTCTGGAAGCCGATATAAGTATGCTTCCCCCCCCCCCCAACAAATGGGGCTGATGAGGACGATGTATGGATTCTGAGAATTATGTAGATAAAGAATATAAGCTCCTCATATATGATTTAAATAATTATATCTGCTTTGTACTATTCAAAAAGCTATTTTGAATCTTAAAAATGGAAAATGGATGTAGAAGAGAATTGTATACTGCAAAAGGCTATATTAATGTGAGGATCTTATTCCTATACTCAGGGAAGGGCCTAGCTTTAGGTTACATGATGGATCTGTGTTAGAACCATGTTTAATTTCCCCATCTTCCTACCCCTGGGCCTAGCACATCTATCAGTGTCTCCACAGCAATCTCCACAACTAATGTACTTAGAGTGTTAGATGATAGAAGAAAGAAGGTGGAGGTATCCTGAGCAGGTATCATTAGCATCTCACCCCTTTTCAAAGGAAGACTATAGTGCTGATTCATGCTTACAGTGCCAATTGTATTGCTGTTCACACTGTTTGCTGAACCCAGGGTAGGCAAGGCATGAATTAAGAGGCTGAAAGGAGACTCGAGGAGCCATAGGAACTGCAGCCACATTTATTCTCTCCTGGTTGGCACAGGAGCCAAAACACAGCCTTTCTCCTGGCTGAGGCAGCAGCTGTAGTAGCAGCCGCGACATAACCACAAGGCAACCATAGCATAGCCATAATGTAGCAATAGCATAAACTCATATAACATAACCATGATGTCACTTCAATGTAGCCCTAATGCGGCAGCAGCCAGGGCTTTCATGGTGAAGCTCATACAGGTGTACTACCAAAGTAGCCCATGACCAAGTGAGCACCTCATGACATACATGTGTCATGCTATAAATGATCTCATTTGTTACATTATTATTATTTACAAAACATGGGATGGGAGAGCCTGAACATGCCATTTTGGCTAATTTGCTCTCCCACTACAAAGACCATCAGGCCAGCAAGCATATTTCTGTGTCTTTCTCACTCCCCTGCTATGAAATATTTATGTCTGCCTTCCATCATGTACTTGGGGAGGAGGAGAGCTGAATTAGTGGAAGATGAAGGAAAAAGACATTTCAACAAAGAAAGGAAGCTTCCAGACCATAGTTGGCACTCTGTCGCTACCATTCAGGTCCAAATCCTTGGCAAAAACACCCTAAGAGTTTCTTCTGATCAACTCCAAATCACATTCCAGAGTGGAATATGACTTGGCCCTGTTCTCAGAGAGTGTGAAGTTTTATGGTTGTTTTTTCAGTTACTCAGTTATGTTCAAGTCTTTGAGACCCTATGGACTGCACCATTGCAAGCTTCTCTGTCCTTCACTATTTCCCAGAGTGTGCTCAAATTCATGTCCATAATGTCAGTGATGCCACCCAACCATCTCATCCTCTGTCACCCCCTTCTCCTCCTGCCCTCAATCTTTCCCAGCATCAGGGTCTTTCCCAATGAGTCAGCACTTTGCATCAGGTGGCCAAAGTATTGAAGCTTAAGCTTCAGCATCAGTGTTTCCAATGAATATTCAGGATTGATTTCATTTAGGATTGACTGATTTGATCTCTTTATTGTCCAGGGGACTCTCAAGAGCCTTGTAATCATGTCTTCTAAGTTCAGCTACAACTTTAATACTGCACAAAGTACCTAAGTGGAGGCAACATGATGGATAGGGAGAGAGAAATCTACAGGTATAACTGCCTCCCTCACTCTCATGTGACTCCCAGGGACTATCCTGATCAAGACCCATACAGTTTGACAGACCTGTCCCCATCATCAGGTCTGAAAGTGATAATAATATAAACAACAACAACAATATTTCTGCCAGCTTTACTGCATCAAGCATTTGTCACTTATTAACTTCTTGACTCCTCCCAGAAATTCTATGTAGAAGGCATATTATTATCCCAATTTTTTGAATAAGGAAACTAAGACATAAGATAGTCCTCAGGAGACTACAAGAGAACTAAATCATCTTGATTCTATAAACATTAAGCATCCACTATGTGGTAATCTCTGTGGGTCCTGGGAATACACAGCATCATGAGAATACAAAATCTCAGTCATGTGGGAGAGGAGAAAAGTAAACAGTCAGACAGGAAGTCATGAATTTTATATATATATATATATATATATATATATATATATATATATATTTATTTATATGCTGCTGCTGCTTAGTCACTTCAGTCATGTCTGACTCTGTGCGACCCTATGGACTGCAGCCTCCAGGATCCTCTATCCATGGGATTCTCCAAGCAAGAATACTAGAGTGGGTTGCCATGCCCTCCTCCAGGGGAATCTTCTCAACCAATGGATGAAACCCAGGTCTCCTGCATTACAGGCAGATTCTTTACTGCTGAGCCACCAGGGAATCTGCATACATTTATATATGCAGTGCCTATTATATATTAGGAACTATGCTAAGCCTTGAATTTGAATGATAAGCAAGGCAGATAGAGTGTTACAGCACAAAGTGGCAAGTGCCATGGCAGAGGTAAGCATAGGGGTTATGGAATCTCCGCCTGGGGAGTGGCAGGGGCAATCATATAAGAATTCCTGGAGAAATTGATCCTTTGGGCAATTTCTGACCCTCAGATATTTAAAAGAGATCAGCCTAGTCTCCTCTTACCCAACAGAACAGCCAAGTCCCCCACTCTCCATCTCTCTATCCCCAGAATGTTCACAGTTAACTTTTTTCTTAGGGTACATCAAGTTTGAGGGGATTTCTAATCACAGGCAGGTCAGAGTATTCAGTCCCAGAAGCCTCCCTTTCAATTCTCCTCTCCCTGGCAATAGGTACAATCTGTCTATCTGGTTTGCCTTAAAAACATCCTGGAAGATGATTAAATAAAAAAGGAAAGATTGGCATCTCACTGCAGTGCCTGGCTCATTGTCTCCATGGGGAGTACCTTCAGACAGCTCTTACCCGGAAGTTTTGTCTACAGCATTTTTTTTTCTATCCTTTCATTATATTCATATTTATTACAAGGGCATAAGCAGTGTCTGAGAGTCTGTCTGCTCAGCACAGCAATGAAAGTTTTCTTAACATTCAGGACAATTTTTTGTTGTTGTTGTTGTTGTTGTTGTTGTTGTTATCAAGTGCTCTAACCCTTAGCAAGAAGGGATATATATCTAAGTATATACACATGGGTATGTGGGGAAGGGGCAGTTTTGTCTATGACTATATACAGAATACTGTGTATGTTTGTAAGCATTTCTGTGTGTGTGTGTGTGTGTGTGTGTGTGTGTGTGTGTGAATTTGGGCTGATTTACATGTCTGGAAGACTTCTTGCAAATTTCCTGAAGAGCTGAGTTCCATAAAATTGTCTTTCCTTTAACTTTGTGGAGAAAGAGGTCATGAGTAAATGTTGCTAGCTGAGATGATTGTGTTCATGGAAATTATTTTCCAATAAGTACAGTAATTATTATTATTGGCCCTAATATAATTGAACTTAGTTCTATAACAAACTCTTTACATAGGTTAGCTCATTTCATTCTCAGAACAGTCCCATAAAAGGGGCATTATTTCTGCATCATTTTATAGATGAGGAAATTGAGGGTCAAAGAGGTTAAATAATCTGTTCAAGGTTATACAGTTCATAAGTGCTATAAAGAAGATTCCAATGCAGAATTCTTAAGTCTAGGATCCCAGTTATAACTACTACAGTCTAGATTAAATTTTCCAGATTTAAATTAAATCTTCTAGATTAAAGTCAAGCCTAGCCAAACCATTCAATGTTGAATGTATGTGAAAGTTGCTCAGTCGTGTCCAATTCTTTGTGACCCCACACACTGTAGTTCGCCAGGCTCCTCCGTCCATGGGATTTTTTCAGGCAACAATAGTAGAGTGGATTGCCATTTCCTTCTCAAGGGAATCTTTTCAACCCAGAGATGGAACCTGGGTCTCCTGCATGGCAGGCAGATTCTTTACCATCTGAGCCACGGGAATCCCCCTAAGTGCAGCTAGAGCATCTTATTGAAGATGCTGAAGACCAAAATGTGGAGTTTAGAACTAGTATGGGAAGCATTGGGAGCCACTGACTTTTTTGATCAGGGGAATATGTTGAGAGAGGGGCTTTGGAAAGATGGAGTTCTAAAAAGAGGAGGCAACACTCTTGGACCAATTATCTATGTGTTTACTACCCTAGTTTGTGTGATCCAATCAAGAAAACAAGAAGCAAATTGGGCTTTATCAGGACAAATTACCTTTCTTGAGTTCATTGTAATCAGTCTTGCGGAGGTGCTGATATGGGAAAAGAACACAGGATTTTGACTTTAAGGAAAAATCCTAGATGATCTTACTGCAGTTTTCTGGAGGCTGACTGCTAAATAACTTGTCCTTTAGAAGCTTCCAGGGGTTATTACTTTATTTCCATACTTGATTTAAGTTTTTTGGGTCTTATCCTAGCTCTGCTTATTAGATGTGCAAGATACTTCTCTGAGTTTCTGGAGGATAGTTTGTTGTTCCTTTTCAGTTCTATACTCCTAACACTGCCACACACACAAAATTCAAGACTAAATAACATCAAAGAAAGTATGAAGGAGTAGAGTGTAGGCTATTTTTTTTTATAACAAGCAATTCCATATCATTATAACAAGTGATAAACACAAAGACATATAACTAAAAAGTTAATTATTTCCTTCAAATCTCTTGCTATCCAATTTTCAGGAGATAACTGATATTGTCAGTTTGGCATAATTCCTTCCACAGCTTTTTCCATACTCTTACTAATTTGTTTAAACAAATATACACACATGCACAGCTGTTTCTTTCCCTAGACAAAATGATTCATATCATGCATATGTTTTTACAAACATCATCTAATTTCACCCTCAGATGGACAAAAGCAACTTTCTTTGTTCTTTGAATAGTTAAAAGATCATGGACTTTAGTTCAATAACCACTGGATTAAAAAAAAAAATAGGCCTAATGGCATGAAAATAAAAATCTTGTGGGTTGAAAAGAATTAACTCAAATAAGGACACTAATCCTTTATTTGTCATATCAGTTGCTAATATTTTCCCAGTTTATTGTTTGGTTTTTGACTTTGATTTTTCTGTCTTTTGTCAGAGAGAACATTTGCATAATCTTGGAGAGAAAGAGACCTTCTTAAGGAGAAGGTGTTCAAACAAGACAGAAAACTCAGATGCTATGAGGAAAAAGAAAGACATGTTCGACTATACTGAAGAAGAAATGTTAAGGCTTTTAAAGTTTCTCTCTCCAAGCATATGGAAGGCTTAGGTGTGGGAGCATGTTGAAGAAAGGTAGAATTCAGATGAATAAAAAGAAGTATTAGATTAGCATTTAAGTATCAATAGCTATAGGGAAATCAGTTTGATCTGTATTTTGAGAGTGTACCCAGAACTAGCAAGTAATAGAAGAATGCATGTGTGTGGAACGGTAGTGATAAGGATTGACTCATTGTGTAAATGAGAGTAAAGAGCTGGAAGAAAAACTTTCCTCAGACAAACACAACTCTTTACCTAATAAACTGAATTGCTGACAATAATGGGTCAGTAGTGGGGGTAATTTAGACAATCAGATGGTCTTGAGGCCATGAGGCTTCCAGCAAGATAGCCTCTAAGTGTCTCTGAAGCTTTCCTCTGACTGTGGTCAGAAGTTTTACAATCCTAAGAACTTCATGGAATCCATCAAAGCTTTCCATATTCACTCCCCATTTCAGACTCCAGAACCAGATGTTCTTGATACAGGTCATTTTAATGATCACTTTAGCAGTAGAATGAGCAAAAGCTTTTGGACATTTAGAGTTGTGTAGTGTGTACCTGGCTCTCACTAGCTGTGTGACTTTGGCCAGGTTATTTTCTCTCTCTGAATTTGAGTTTCTTTTTTTGGAAAAAAAAAAAGGTTAATACTGACCTTAAAAGCTCTTCAAGGAAGTCAGAGGACTGATGCATATTAAAGGACTTCAGAGAATGTAAAGGTTAATAAAAATGTAGGTAATTACTATGATGTCAGCTTGCTGCTGCTGCTGCTAAGTCGCTTCAGTCGTGTCCGACTCTGTGCGACCCCAGAGACAGCAGCCCACCAGGCTCCCCCATCTCTGGGATTCTCCAGGCAAGAACACTGGAGTGGGTTGCCATTTCTTTCTCCATGATGTCAGCTTAGGTGATTAATAACCTGAAGTAAAAAAAGGCATATTGAGTAGAGTAGTAGCTTTCCCTTACTCTTGGCATCTGCAGACCATTTGTGGCTGGATGGGCTCAGAGAAGGTACTGAAGCTTTCAGAGCCTACCTGCTACTAGCATCACCATTGTCCTTCATCCATGCAATTCAAGGGGTGAATGACAGTTTGTTAAGACATCAGTAAGATGATGTCTAGTATTATCAGACGGTTTTTAATTCAGGCCAAAAAAAAAAAAAAGGCAGAAAATATGTCATTATCATCACAAATGCTGAAAAGGAGATAAATTTCTGGAACTCTAGGAAGTCCAGAGATATACATCAAAAAGGTCTGAGCTCTCAGGGACAAATTGACCAGCCCATATGGTACAAGAGCACATAAATACACAGTCTCAGATCTAGCTGAGAGTATGGGAGCAAGTGGCCTGGATGAGGGTACAACAAAGAGATTATATTTTAGCTCTTACCTCTGTAAGGACTCTGGAACTAGAATTCCTTGGTAGAAATCCTGTCTCTGTTGTTTACTATCTATGAGGTGCTAGACAAGTTAATTAATCTCTTTGTGCCTCAGTAATAGTACTTATCTTACAGTATTCTTTTGAGGATTAAATGAATTAGTATCTATAAAGTGCTTAGAATAGTGGCTAGTGCATAGCAAGTGTTATATAAATACTATTTTAAAATATTAATAAAAATATATACTTTCCTTATTAGGTCATTAAGGGTTTTTTTTTTCCTCTTTATCAGGCACCTATGCATCTCTCCATCCTCATTTCTTACTGTTTCCTCTTAAGATTGCATTCTCCAAGAATGAAATAGGTACAGCACTGTCCAATCATGCCAGGTGATTATACATCCCTTTGCTTTCACCTTGCTCTGGAATGCTCTTCCTATTATGTTCATTAAGAAAATTCCTCTTCTTTTTTCAGAAGCCAACTCAAACACCACCTCCTCCAAGAAGCCTTTCCTAATTATTACCACCATGTTTTCTCATCTTCTTGATCTAGATATTCACTTATTTTCACAATTTCTTTGTCATTTACCCCATGAGTTGCTTGGATGAAGTACAATGGTGGTGTTAATAGCAGATAGGCTCTGAAAGCTTCAGTACCTTCTCTGAACCCATCCAACCACAAATGGTCTGCAGATGCCAAGAGTAGGGGAAAGCTACTACTCTACTCAATATGACTTTTTAACTTTAGGTTGTTTATTGC
This sequence comes from Bos javanicus, assembly GCF_032452875.1. Taxonomy (NCBI): domain Eukaryota; kingdom Metazoa; phylum Chordata; class Mammalia; order Artiodactyla; family Bovidae; genus Bos; species Bos javanicus. The sequence continues at coordinate 86,092,282 of NC_083897.1, read as the reverse complement.
CTAAGCTGACATTGTAGTAATCACCTACATTTTTATTGTCCTTTACATTCCCTGAAGCCCTTTCATAAACATCAGTAACCTGACTTCCTTGAAACTCATACACAATTCTATAATGATGGCTAACGTTTTGTACTTCAATTATTTGTTTATGGGACTATATGCCGTACTTAGACCATGAGATCTTAAATGGTGACCATAATCACCATAACCTCACTGTCTTCTCCCCCCCACCATCCTTGAGCCTATAGTTTGTTATACAGTAGAAGCTCCAACAATGTTGGTTGACAAGACTTAGATGCAACACATTTTAAATAACTACTGATCTTGTGTCATTCTTGCAATGACCTGGTATAATAGACATTATTATTAGCCCTGTTTTATGGATGAGGAACTTGAGGTTGAGAGAAATTAAGGGTACATCAAGGTCTCAACCAGCTAATGAGTAACAGAGCTGGAAGTTAGTGCCAAGCCTTTTTTTATTTTTCAAACACAATGCTCTTTCCACAGCAATGCTTTTGTTATCTGCCTGATTTTATTACTAGTAATAATGACTAGCATTTATCAATTACTTGCTTTATTTAAAACACTAGGCTAAACCCATATCACAAATTATATAATTTAATCTTCTCAACAATGCTGCAAGCTTATCCCATTATGATACTCCTTAACAAATGAGGAAACTGAGACATAGAGAGGTGAAGTAATTTTCCAGAATTCACAAAGAATTTGAATCCAGTGTAAATTTATAGAAAGAATTTTTATCTGTAATCCTCTAGTAATTCTCAGTTGAGACTTAGAGAAAAGTCACTTTTCAAAATTCTACTAGGAGTGAATGGATTTTTTAACCCAGATCCTGGTACCTCTGAAGATCTTCTCTTTCCATCACAACATGTGGCTGCATTAGTGATCCAAAAGGGAAAAACTCTCTGAGGGGGATATTTCTGGGTAGTTGGGAGTTCAGTTACTCAACTTGAGATGTGAAGATCGTGACTCCTTATGATATAGAATTTTGAAGCAATGTAAGACAAGAGAATTAGACTGAAGTATATGGCCTGTCTTCTGTCCTCACAGATTTGTGATGAGTATATTACCTACACTGATGAGAAGAGGAGACAGATATAATGTGAAATGGGGTTGGAGGAAAAATAAATTATTGGAATGAGGCCCCAGTCGAGCAAACTTTCAGCGAGGTGATGTTTTCATCTTATTACCCAGTGATAATATCCCTAGGCAAGTTTAACAAGAAAGGACAAAGGAGGCCATTATTTTTATTTTATTTGCTGCAGTCATTGAAAGTGCCCATCTTTGCATTGGCAGTTATAAATAAAGTATATCATCTGATCTTCCAGATTTATGAGCAAGGATGCACCAATCAGAATTGCCTCTGGGTATCTAAGAACAATGCATAAACACAATAAAGGAGCAAGGCAAAGAGCAGAATTTAGGAGCTTCCTGGTTAGGAAAGAACTTGCTAAGTAGGCAAAGGGACTCATTTAATAAATGTGTGTGATAGAGTGAATATACCAGAGCCAGCCAAGCTCGGTGATTCAAGGCATCACTCAATCATTAAAAATGCTGCCATGATCCTAGGTCTGCATAATTCCTTTTGACAAATTGACCTAGCTCACTGGGAGATAGGGAAATAGGTGGAAATAATCATGCTTGAGAGCATTACACTCTGGGCTTACCTTAGCAGGCTAGGGAGATGCATGCTTCTTGGCCTGAGAGCATGAACCATGCAGGAAAGATCTCTAGGGTGCCCAATTTACAGATATGTTAATTTTGAGCATGACTTTGCTAGCATGTGAGATGAGTGCAATTGTGCAGTATTTGAACATTCTTTGGCATTGCTTTTCTTTGTGGTTGGAATGAAAACTGACCTTTTCCAGTCCTGTGGCCACTGATGAGTTTTCCAAATTTGCTGGCATTTTGAATGCAGTACTTTTAGGATTTGAAATAGCTCAGCTGGAATTCCATCACCTCCACTAGCTTTGTTTGTAGTGATGTTTCCTAAAACCCACTTGACGTCGCATTCCAGGATATCTGGCTCTCAGTGAGTGATCACACCATTGTGGTTGTCTGGGTCATGAAGATCTTTTTGTATAGTTCTTCTGTGTATTCTTGCCACCTTGTCTTAATCTCTTATGCTTCTGTTAGGTCCATACCATTTCTGTCATTTATTATGCCCATCTTTGCATGAAACATTCTAATTTTCTTGAAGACATCTTTAGTCTTTCCCATTCTATTCTTTCCCTTTATTTCTTTGCATTGATCACTGAGGAAGGCTTTCTTATCTCTTCTTGCTATTCTTTGGAACTCTGCATTCAAATGGGTATATCTTTCCTTTTCTCCTTTGCCTTTAGTTTCTCTTCTTTCTTTTTTTTTTTTTTAAATGAATGTATTTATTTTCAGTGGAGCCTAATTACTTTACAATATTGTGTTTTTTGCCATACATTGACATGAATCAGCCATGGGTGTACATGGGTCCCCCTATCCCTAACCCCCCTCCCACTCCCTTCCTATCCCATCCCTCTGGGTTCTCAGTTATTTGTAAGGTCTTCTCAGACAACTATTTTGTATTTTATGCACTTCCTTTTCTTGGGGATGGCCTTGATCACTGCCTCCTGTGCAATGTCATGAACTTCTGTCCATAGTTCTTCAGGCTCTATGCCAGCATATTAAACCTAGACACCATATTAAAAAGCAGAGACATTACTTTGCCAACAAAGGTCCATCTAGTCAAAGCCATAGTTTTTCCAGTAGTGGTGTATGGATGTGAGAGTTGGACTATAAAGAATCTAGCTGAGTGCCAAAGAATTGGTACTTTTGAACTGTGGTGTTGGAGAGGACTCTTGAGAGTCCCTTGGACTGCAAGGAGATCAAACCTGTCAATCTTGAAGGAAATCAATCCTGAATAATCATTGGAAGGACTGATGCTGAAGCTGAAACTCCAATACTTTGGCCACCTGATGTGAAGAACTGACTCACTGGAAAAGACCCTGATGCTGGGAAAGATTGAAGGCAGGAGGAGAAGGGGATGACAGAGGATGAGGTGGTTGGATGGCATTACCGACTCAATGGATGAGAGTTTGAGCAAGCTCTGGGAGTTGGTGATGGACTTGTAAGCCTGGCATGCTGCAGTCCATGGGGTGGCAAAAGTTGGACATGACTGAGCTACTGAACTGGACCTGGTGCTATGGCAGAACTCATACTAGAAACTAGGACCTTTGACTCCAATTCCAGTGTTCCCACCACTTCATCTTAGTTAATTATCTTTATTCTTCATGCCTTAGTGAGGGAAGAGAGGATCTAGATATTTGACCAGACAGTGAATAGAGAACTGCAGGCTCTTAGCACCTGTGTTTCCAAGTAGACCAGAAATTCAGGAAGAGCAATGGATTTGTGACCAAAAGCGCTGGGGTTCATTCACACCTAAGCCATTACCTCAGTTATCTTGGGCAAGTCCCTTTATTTCCTCAAACTTAGTTTTTCCATCTAAAAATGAGATGAATGAAGCATGTCTAAGGAGTTCATGAACTCATAGGAACAGGGGGTGCACAAACTGTCTGAGGTACGGGAAAACTCTGGAAAGATGCTGAGACAGTAAAGATAGACACCTCCAAACATTCATTAGCCATATAAAACTTTTGGTTTTGTCTTTTAAATGGATTTCATTTTGTGTTCACAAACATTACTTGAACATTTACTTTGCATACATTGCCATGCAAGGTGCTATGAGAGGTGGAGATATGGGTCTTGGCCAGCAATAACAAAAGGAAAATAAATGATGACTAAGGCACTGAACTTGTGGCAAGTGGGACTCTTGTCTCCAAGACAGCCTTTGGATAGCCCTCACCTGTATCACCATTTAAGTCTTGCTGTTAGTGCTGCTTCTTTTAGTGGCCCCTTTCCTACACTATCTACCCCATATATGGTCAAAACATGCATCAATTCCAAATTCTTCTGCTTGGCATTACTGGGTCTCCCCATCCTGGGTAACTTTTCTCTCCTTGCTCCCCAGTATGAACCACCCTTGATCTTCAGGCTTGGTTCCTTACAGAGCCCACTCTCTCCATGACCTCTCCTATTCCTAATACTATCTTTATTGCAATCTCTGCCTCTCTACTTGTCTCTCATGTATTTGCCTATACCCAGCCCAGTTTATCATCTTTCAGATGCCAGTATAATTTCACTTCTTCCTTAGGATATATCTCCTCTGAGTTCACAAAATCAGAACCAAACTGAACTATTAAAGGCTCAGGTGATTCCAGACTGTTTGTTCTGCCTCCTTAATTTGAGTTTCAGTCCCTTGAAGGCAGGAATCAACCCTCCTTCATGCATGATGGCTGTTTTTTTTTTTTTTTTCCTTGCCTCAAAACTGAAGATATGCAGTCTTATTCTAGTTGAAGTACAACTCAAAGAAATGTCCTTTGTTTGCCAACATATTGACATTTCTGGACTATTGAAATAATTTCAGCAGTTTATGATAGGGGTTTTCAACCTGCTTTTAACAGTATAACTTTTAAACACAAATAAAAGTCAGCAGGGGAACTCAATATAGAAAACATATCAAAGTGGAGCTGTTCTAGTTGAAGTGAGGAAGCCATCTCTTCTATGTAATTCCTAGGATGCCTCCATAGAATGTTTTAGAGTTCATGAGGTACAACTTTGAAATAATTGTTTCAAAAGGCAAATGGGCCAGGAAAAGTTAAAATTAAGATACATGGTTGGTAGATGACTTTACTGATGAATGTCATAATTCAGACTCAGGGGACCTGAGGGGTGCCATGGGGACATGGCTTATATAACCCATTCAAAGTTTGCCTTAGGGGGTAAGAACTATAGTAATCACCTACACAGAGAAATGGGGAAAGCTCCAAAAGGCCTTGGTGAGGCCATAGAAATGGGACCAGCAGCTAACTAAAGCCTATATGACTGATGAGGGGCCTCTCTTCCCTAGGGAAGGCCGGGACCCCAGGTCCTGCCTTCAGCAGTTCCTGTACTATTCAGTCTAAGCCTCTTCACTGCCAAGGGTAACAAACCCCATGTCTGAGACTCTGCCTCTCTCAAGGTCCATTTCCCACATTTGGAACATTGTCCAATAATCATCTTACTGTGTTTTCCTCTGTGTCTGGCACCAAAAGAGTTCCAAAGAATAAGACATTTTTTCCTGAGGGAATTCAGTCTTTTTTAAGAAAATATAAATGCATATTTAAACTCTTATGTAAGACATCACTTTAGCCATTTCAGGAACAAGCCCTGCAATCTACTTAGATATCAGGATACTCTGGATGATATTTTTTCTGAAAGGTTCACAGCTTGTCACACATCCCATATCCAACCACCCAAATCTGGAACACCTTTGCAATGACCAGTGGGTTATAAACTATATTCTCTGCCATTGGGGTCTCACAGAAGTGTCTCAGGATGCAGTAATGCTATAAGTCTAGTTCCATGTTTGTTTAGTTTAAACAGTAGGAAAATAACTCATTATCACTGTTCTAAGTGCTTTTTGTGTATTAACTCACTAAATTCTCACAAAAAACTTATGACATAAGTGATATTTTCTGCTCATTTTTCTTTGAAATTGAGGCACAGAGAAGTTAAGTAAATTGTTCATAGTGAAACAGCTAGATAGTCACAGGGCTAGGATTTAAACCTCAGATCAGATGAGTCACTCAGTAGTATCTGACTCTTTGCGACCCCATGAATCACAGCACGCCAGGCCTCCCTGTCCATCACCAACTCCCGGAGTTTACTCAGACTCACGTCCATCGAGTCAGTGATGCCATCCAGCCATTTCATCCTCTGTCGTCCCCTTCTCCTCTTGCCCCCAATCCCTCCCAGCATCAGAGTCTTTTCCAATGAGTCAACTCTTCGCATGAGGTGGCCAAAGTACTGGAGTTTCAGCTTTAGCATCATTCCTTCCAAAGAAATCCCAGGGCTGATCTCCTTCAGAATGGACTGGTTGGATCTCCTTGAAGTCCAAGGGATCCCCAAGAGTCTTCTCCAACACCACAGTTCAAAAGCATCGAGTCTTCGGAGCTCAGCTTTCTTCACAGTCCAACTCTCACATCCATACATGACCACTGGAAAAAGCATAGCCTCGACTAGACGGACCTTTGTTGGCAAGGTAATACCTCTGTTTTGAATATGCTATCTAGGTTGGTCATAACTTTTCTTCCAAGGAGTAAGCGTCTTTTAATTTCATGGCTGCAGTCACTATCTGCAGTGATTTTGGAGCCCCCCAAAATAAAGTCTGACACTGTTTCCACTGTTTCCCCATCTATTTCCCATGAAGTGATGGGACCAGATGCCATGATGTTTGTTTTCTGAATGTTGAGCTTTAAGCCAACGTTTTCACTCTCCACTTTTTCTCTCATCAAGAGGCTTTTTAGTTCCTCTTCACTTTCTGCCATAAGGGTGGTGTCACCTGCATATCTGAGGTTATTGATATTTCTCCCGGCAATCTTGATTCCAGCTTGTGTTTCTTCCAGTCCAGCGTTTCTCATGATGTACTCTGCATATAAGTAAAATAAACAGGGTGACAATATGCAGCCTTGACGTACTTCTTTTCCTATTTGGAACCAGTCTGTTGTTCCATGTCCAGTTCTAACTGTTGCTTCCTGACCTGCATACAGGTTTCTCAAGAGGCAGGTCAGGTGTTCTGGTATTCCCATCTCTTTCAGAATTTTCCACAGTTTATTGTGATCCACACAGTCAAAGCCTTTGGCATAATCAATAAAGCAGAAATAAATGTTTTTTTTCTGGAACTCTCTTGCTTTTCCCATGATCCAGCAAATGTTGGCAATTTGATTTCTGGTTCCTCTGCCTTTTCTAAAACCAGCTTGAACATCAGGAAGTTCACGGTTCACATATTGCTGAAGCCTGGCTTGGAGAATTTTGAGCATTACTTTACTAGCATGTGAGATGAGTGCAATTGTGCAGTAGTTTGAGATTCTTTGGCATTGCCTTTCTTTGGGATTGGAATGAAAACTGACCTTTTCCAGTCCTGTGGCCACTCCTGAGTTTTCCAAATGTGCTGGCATAGTGAGTGCAGCACTTTCACAGCATCATCTTTCAGGATTTGGAATAGCTCAACTGGAATTCCATCACCTCCACTAGCTTTGTTCGTAGTGATGCTTCCTAAGGCCCACTTAACTTCACATTCCAGGATGTCTGGCTCTAGGTCAGTGATCACACCATTGTGATTATCTGGGTCATGAAGATCTATTTTGCACAGTTTTTCTGTGTATTCTTGCCATCTCTTCTTAATATCTTCTGCTTCTTTTAGGTCCATACCATTTCTGTCCTTTATCGAGCCCATCTTTGCATGAAATGTTACTTTGGTATCTCTGATTTTCTTGAAGAGATCTCTAGTCTTTCCCATTCTGTTGTTTTGCATTTTGCATTTGCATTTTGCATTTGCATTTTGCATTCCCATTCTATTTCTTTGCATTGATCGCTGAAGAAGGCTTTCTTATCTCTTCTTGGTATTCTTTGGAACTCTGCATTCAGATGTTTATATCTTTCCTTTTCTCCTTTGCTTTTCGCTTCTCTTCTTTTCAGAGCCAAATGACCATTATATCTACTACTGCGGGCAGGAATCCCTCAGAAGAAATGGAGTAGCCATCATGGTCAACAAAAGAGTCTGAAATGCAGTACTTGGATGCAATCTCAAAAATGACAGAATGATCTCTGTTCGTTTCCAAGGCAAACCATTCAATATCACAGTAATCCAAGTCTATGCCCCAACCAGTAACGCTGAAGAAGCTGAAGTTGAACATTTCTATGAGGACCTACAAGACCTTTTAGAACTAACACCCAAAAAAGATGTCCTTTTCATTATAGAGGATTGGAATGCAAAAGTAGGAAGTCAAGAAACACCTGGAGTAACAGGCAAATTTTGCCTTGGAATACAGAATGAAGCAGGGCAAAGACTAAAAGAGTTTTGCCAAGAAAATGCATTGGTCATAACAAACACCCTCTTCCAACAACACAAGAGAAGACTCTATACATGGACATCACCAGATGGTCCACACCGCAATCAGATTGATTATATTCTTTGCAGCCAAAGATGGAGAAGCTCTATAGAGTCAGCAAAAACAAGACCAGGAGCTGACTGTGGCTCAGATCTTGAACTCCTTATTGCCAAATTCAGACTTAAATTGAAGAAAGTAGGGAAAACCACTAGACCGTTCAGGTATGACCTAAATCAAATCCCTTATGATTATACAGTGGAAGTGAGAAATAGATTTAAGGGCCTAGATCTGATAGATAGAGTGCCTGATGAGCTATGGAATGAGGTTCGTGCCCTTGTACAGGATCAGGGATCAAGACCATCCCCATGGAAAAGAAATGCAAAAAAGCAAAATGGCTTTCTGGGGAGGCCTTACAAATAGCTGTGAAAAGAAGAGAAGCGAAAAGCAAAGGATTTAAACCTAGGAATCCTCAATTCAGAGCCCAAGTTAAATTATCCATACATTGTATTCTCAGGTCAGCTTCTTGAAGAAGAAAATGCATTCTTGAGAAGGAAAGCAGCCTGTCCATATTAGTGAGGTGCTTCTTCATGTACCAAGAAACAGTCTTTAATCACTCCTTGGCTCACTTCTGCCTTCTAGGCAGGACCAGATAGAAGAAAACACAATTGTCCAGGTTGCCGGTAATTTGGATTCAAGTTATTTCTTTGTTTTTAAATCTCTCTGATCCTGGGGAGGAAGATTCTTCCTCTCTTTGGATATCAGTTTCACTGACTGCAATATGATGATTTAGAATTCATCTCAGACTTTTTCCAGTCCGAGTCAAAGTGCAAACTTTTTGTAGATTTATATACCTTAGAAAGTTCATCTGTATTTTTTGCATTCCACTACATAATGAATATGTATTTATTTTAATGTAACTCTTCCAAATCTTCTAGCAAAGTCGGTTCTCCAGGAGAGAGTGGCCCTACAGTTCATGTATCTCCAGTGCATTGGGGAGGACATTTGAGGTACATGCATTCTGGTTTCAGAACCAGTGATCTAAAAGATATCTCCAAAGGCTTTCTTTTATCTGACATTTTACAACATTAAAACATGTTTAACCCTATTGTGCTAGGTAAAGGAAAATAAGGTAGAAAGGAAAATGGGCTGAGTCTATTCTATGAGCTCTCTCAGAATTTTTACTCATTTGAAAACAAAATGTGGCATCAAGGAAAAGTCAAGGAGTGGCTTAACAGGAAGTCAGTTCCTGCTCTGCTACAAACAAATTGTGTGACCTTTAAATCAGATTGTTTGTAAGATTGTTTAATCTAGCCCCTTCATTAAGTGGATGAGGAAACTGAGGTACAGAGATGGGAAGATGTCTACCTGACGTTACACAAAAGTAAGTAGTGAAGTTTGGACTAGAATCATAGCACCCTGTTAAACTGGAATCATAGTACCCTGTTAAGAGAGCCATACCAGTCATGTCAAGTTCCTAGTCCTGTGTCCTCATCTCTAGAATGTGAATAAAATCATTGCTCTATCCCTGAGTTATTATGCTGATCTGATGGGGCAGTGAATGTGAGAAGTCTTTGGAATGATCACTTCTTGCCATCAGAGAAGTTGAGGAGAGAGTACCAGAGTTCTGGAAACCTAAGGAGTGTGGTATCTGATGAGAAGTGGGTGCTTGAAGGGAAACCATACATGGAAAGCTTCAGAAAGGAGAGATGGGGATCTCTAAGAAAACCTCCCTCTTGCTACTGAATTGCTGGGGCTATTGGACTTGTTTAAAATTAAGTGAAAACCCTGTTTGTTCTATTCAAAAATATTATATAGTATTTTCTTTATGGCAAGCACTGCTTCTAGTGCTTTACAAATATTAACTCATTTAATCCTCCTGAAAATATTATGAGGTAGGTTATATGATCATCCTTATTTTATATATGAGGAAATGGAGGTGCAAAAACATAAAGTAATTTACTCAAGCTCACACAGCTAGTAAATAGCAGAGAACAAATCTGAACTTCGGTCATTTTCCTTGAGAGTTTGTGCTCCTAACAGTTGGAAAATATCTACTCAGATAAAATTGGTTATGTGCAGGATGGTGTTATGGAAAAGCACAGAGTTTAGTATTTTGTTGCTAAAAAGAAGTTAGTGATCTTGGATAAGTCGTTCTCCTTTATGCACCTTCTTGTGTCTATGAAGAGATTTCCCTTTCTTTTGCTCATTTCTGGTATTCTAAAAACCCAGAATTCCTTTCTCCATTCCAGAGACATTTTCTCAAGCAACAACTTTGGTTTTCTTCTCTCAGCTGCACTCCCAGTCCAACCTGACTTATCACCTCTAGGGAATAATGCTCTCTCAGCATAAAGAGAATTCCACTGGAGCAGCTAATCTTTAACTTCTTAGAGCCTCTGCATGCCTCAGCAAGACTAGAACTCTAGGAAAGTTCACTTTGCTGTTCTTTATTTAGATTTGATAAGATAATTACTGTCCATTATTTAAATATTACTGGGTTATTAAAAACATTAACAATTTCTTGCCTTTCATCCTGCTTGTTTACTGTCTATTTGGGAACAGGGTGTCATTAAGCAAGTATTATGGAACAGATTTTTTCTTTGTGCTATAAATGTTAATGTTACTTTGAGAGGCAGCTCAGAACACTGCCACCATTTGCCAACATGACTCTGGACTCATCATTTAACCTTGATGACCCTGGGTATCAGCCAGCCAGGAAGCAACTTCCTTGATCACTTAAATACTTAAGTACTGGTGATCAAAAATTCAGCACTGTAGAGCTAAAACAAACCTCCTACATACACTGACTGCTAACCATTTCACCAATGAGGAAACAGGACAGAGAGAAGGTAATTGCCTGTGGGTCCACTGTGAGTGGCCAGTCCAGAAATATAAACTATTACACTGAAAATATTGTGAAGACAGGAACAGGGTCTAATTTGTTTGCCATAGTCTCCTCAATACCAAATATAATGTCATGCCCAAAGATTGCAGTTGAAAAATATTGTGGATTTCCTGATTGGCATAACCCAGGTGTTCTGACTTCCAGGTGAGACATCTTATCAGTAAACAACAATTTTAATCAGTCTTGTAAGTTAGCATAAACATAGAGGCCAGGGCCTGAAAGAAATCAAACTATGAATATGACAATTTTTTTCAGCCAAAAAATACAAAACTCTTTAAACTATCACAATCTTCACAATCCTGATGTTACTCTTCAAGCTCTAGTCCCTTGTAGCACCAAATAGGTTATTGCTACCGACATATTGAGTGAAAGAAAGGCTTTGGGACTGAGAACCACAGAGGGAGGTGTGGCAGCTGAGGCAGTGAAGATAGTGTGGTACAGGCCACTTTGTGTTTCTCGTTTTGTCAGTTATCCATTTCTGCATAAGTAATATAAAAACTGTGCATCTTAAAGAGTGTCCAGCTATTATTTTACTGTGGGTCATGAAGCCAGGCATGTCTTATCTGATTGCACCTAGCTCAGGGTCTCTCACAGGCTATAGTCAAAGGATCAACTGGGGTTGCAGTTATCTTAAGGGTCAGCTGCAGGAAAATAAGTTTCTAAGTTTGCTCATCTGGCTATTGGAAGGATTTAGTTCCTTATGAGCAGTTGGATTGAGGGCTTCTGTTCCTTGCTAGCAGTTGAACAGAGGCCTCCATCAGTTCCTTGTCACAAAGACCTCTCCATAAAGCTGCTCCCAAAATAGGACCCAGCTTCATCAGATAAAGCAAGTAAGGGAGAAAGAGAAGGATAGTAAGATGGTGTAGGAAAAGAGCAAATTAGCCAAGATGGCAGTGGTCAATCTTTCTCACCCCATGGCCTCTTGCTCTTGCCCCACATTTTGTGAATACATGGTTATGTAGTGGTTGAGATCACTTGTAGCACTGTACATATGCATCATGATGTACTCACTTGGACACAGGCCTCTTTTGTTCTGTAAACCTATATAAGCTCCACCGGAAAAGCCCTTGTGGTTGCATTATGGCTATGTCTGCTGGATCAACTACAAAAGAATACAGCATGTGTACTGAACTGCTGCTGTGCCAGTCAGGAGAGAACAAACTTATCTGCAGTTCCTATGGCTCCTTAAGTTTTCTTCCAGCTTCCCTTCTCGCACCTTGCCTACTGTAGTTTCAGTGAACAGTGAAATAGAGCAAGACAGATGGAAATTATGGTCTTTTGTAACCTGACCTCTGAAGTGACATCACATCACTTTTGCCACATTCTTAATTAGAAGTAAGTCACTAGCTTCAGTCTATACTCAAGGGAGGGTATTACAGAAGGGCATAAATACCAGGAGGCAGGGACCATTGCATGCTAATTTAGAAACTATCTACCACAGTGGTTTTTTCTAGCCCAAGCTTTGTATAAGATAAGCACACTATGAACCTAGGGGTAGAAAACGGCATTGATCAGAACATTGGAGAATTTGGCCATAGTCCTTTCTATACCACTTACTCCATAACTTTGATAACTTAGCCCACTTCTCTGAGTTGCACTACCCTCATGAGCAAAATAGAGATAAAATGCCTGCCTCACAGGGTATTTGTGGTAATGCAATGAGATTGTGGATTTCAAAGAGCTGGTAATTTAACAAGGGGGAGGATTATATGCAATCTTTTGCAGAAAGGATTCATATCTTTTATCAGAGCCTCAAAGGGACACTTGAGTTCTTCAAATGTAATAATTTATTGTACATTTAGCAAATTTTACTATTCATTTGTTCAACTGCTATTTATTGAGCACCAATCATGTACATGGTACTGTCTTAAGCACTTAGGATGACACAGTGGAGAAATCAGTAATCCCTGGCAGTTACACACTGGTGAGGATGACAGAAATAAGGACAATAAATAAAACATATGTTATACAGTAGTAAGTGCTAATTCGGAGAAAAATAAAGGAGAGTATATAGAAAAGAAATATTGGGAGGGTGGGTATAAACTTAGATAAGATAGTCAAACAAAGTTTCCCAGATAAAGTAAGATTTGAGGGCAGACCAGAAGTAGGTAAGCGTGAGCCATATGTGGGAAGAGAAAATGGCAAGTCCAAAAATCATAGTGTATCTGAATTGCTCAAGGAACAGCAAATGAGCCAGAGTAGCTAGAATAAGCAAGGTGAAGAGTAGTGGGAAATGACCCAAGAGAGGTGGCAGAGATTGGGGGTGATCATAAGGGGTCTTGTAGGCCACTGTAATGAGTTCTCAATGCCACTGTTGCTGCTACTCTTTAAACCCTACCAGCCTTCCACGACCCACTTCGGATGCCTGCTTAAGCTGCTGGTTTTCTACCCCAGTGCCTTGATTCAGTCATTACCCTCTTGGGTCAGTCAGAGCTGCTGTGGCTGCCCTGTTCTCCTGATCTATTTGTGAATGTTCTCTCCATTCTGATTCTCTCAGGAAACCCCTGCAAAGAAAGGCTCATGCATTATGCATCATTGAAACCCTAACATCTCTTCCACTGTTAGCAAAATCTATGGCTGAGAGGAGGTGTTTAGCTAAAATTTGTTGATGAAAACTATTTTGCTACCTCAAGCCTAGAAGTACTCTAAGATAATATGCTATGTTACCCAGTGTAGGTTATCCTTCTTTCCTGGCAAGAGGAGAAAAGTCACAAATTCAGAAATTATTCTAACTCTTTGCTAATCTACTACCTATTAAGTTCCTATCAGGTGCCAGACATGGCAGTAAAGTATCTCATTTAGCTTTCACCAAAATTACTTTTGGCTTCTCTAGTGGCTCACGGAGAAGGCAATGGCAACCCACTCCAGTACTCTTGCCTGAAAAATCCTGTGGATGGAGGAGCCTGGTGGGCTGCAGTCCATGGGGTCGCTAAGAATCGGACATGACTGAATGACTTCACTTTCACTTTTCACTTTCATGCATTTGAGAAGGAAATGGCAACCCACTCCAGTGTTCTTGCCTGGGGAATCCCAGGGACAGGGGAGCCTGGTGGGCTGCTGTCTATGGGGTTACACAGAGTCGGACATGACTGAAGTGACTTAGCAGCAGAAGCAGCAGCAGTGGCTCAGTGGGAAAGAATCAGCCTGCAAATACAAGAGACATAGGTTTGATCCCTGGGTCAAGAAGATCCCCTGGAGAAAGAATGGCAACCCCCTCCAGTATTCTTGTCTGGGAAATCTCATGGACAGAGGAGCTTGGCAGTCTACAGTCCATGGGGTAGCAAAAGAGTCAGATACGACTTAGAGAATAAACAACAACAGAAACAAAATAACCTTTACAGATAGGAAAACCAAGACCCAGTGTGTAGAAAAGGATTTGCCTAGCATCCCACAGTGAATCAATAGTGAGGCAATAGGTGTTATTGATGCTATGGGCCCACAGTAGTAGAAATGGATTTCACTCACATGCTGCTGCTGCTGCTGCTGTTGCATCGCTTCAGTCGTGTCTGACTCTGTGCGACCCCAGAGACAGCAGCCCATCAGGCTCCCCCATCCCTGGGATTCTCCAGGCAAGAATACTGGAGTGGGTTGCCATTTCCTTCTTCAATGTATAAAAGTGAAAAGTGAAAGTGAAGTTGCTCAGTCGTGTCCGACTCTTAGTGACACCATGGACTGCAGCCCACCAGGCTCTTCCGTCCTTGGGATTTTCCAGGCAGGAGTACTGGAGTGGGTTGCCATTGCCTTCTCCGCAAGTAAAGCTTACTGTCTCAAAAAACAGAAAGCAGTCCCCTTTAGAAGTAGACATTCTTAGGATTGAATCCCAGCTCTGTTACTTATAGTCATGTGAATTTGAACAAATTGCTCCTACTCTCAATTTTACTCTCTGCGAGAGGATTATAGCACCTGCCTTGGGTAAGGGACATGGAACGGGTGATCAGTGTGTTGTGAATGAGATGAATGGGTATGAAATCATTTAACCCCATGTCTAACACACTGTTTAGATACTCAAGGAATGAGTTTTCTTACTCATCAGCCTTTGATTGAATCAGCTCCATTCCTGCTATGGCTGATGGCCTTGATATTTTATGATCATTCTCTACTTTTTGATCAGTCTTTCCAGCTTGCCCATAAGAACAGTCCAGTCCTGGTTACACTCATCTAACTCCAGGCTTCCTCAAGGCTTAATATTACCTCCCAACACCAGGAACTTTTGACAGCTGGGCACACATGGTTGGACACATATACAGAGAGCTCTGAAAAGAAATGAATCTGAACCAAAGCAGTTGCTTGCTAAGGGATAGGTTTGGAGAGACTTTGGCCTTCTCCTCTGCTGTAATCTCCATTAACCTTTATAAGACTCCCTAAATATTCATTGTGGTTGTGCTCAGTCATATCCAACTCTTGGTGAACCCATGGACTGTAGCTCCCCAGGCTCCTCTTTCCATGGAATTTTCCAGGCAAGACTACTGGAGTGGGTTGTCATTTCCTTCTCCACCAAATACTCACAGATTGTATAAAATCAGTATACTTGTCCATACAAATGCCTCCTCCAATTTTCCTTTATGTGAATATTCTGCAACAACCACTCTCAGAAAGAAGTGAGTATGGCTCAAAACTTACCACTCATTTTCCCCTCCTTCACTACATCTAGAACCCTACTATTATCTGCTGACTATGACATTGTCCCTGACAAGCAGTTTCTAAGTATACTCAGTACTACCTGCAGAAGAACTCAGACAAGAAACTATGGGCTAGATCTGCAACACTCAGGACAAGGGAATACACTCTGTATATAAAAGTATATGCAAAGCAGAGTGTATAAGGGCACCAGGAGAACTAAGGCCCCACTCTCACCAGGACCAATATTTCTAAGGATCAAGGTAGGAACAAAGAGAACTGGCATGCAGCCAATCTAGTATATTCCAAATCCAGGTGCCAATTATGCCAGGAAAGAGGTACTGTTAGGCATGGAATTGTGGAAAACTAGCTCATTTTGATTTGAGGTTGCAGAATTAGAATGGTGGCACAAAGCATTTAATGTCCACTTTTCCAAGATAGAGAGACTGATCCTAGGGAAGAAATATATTCCTAAACCTCCTTTCCCTTTTGACACTTCATGCACCTTCTCACCCTCAAGTGTGGGCTCATTCCTGGAATTTATCACCTCACTAATTGGTCAGACTTCATCTGGGGGGTTGTATCAAGCTCTAGGCATGTATGCATGCATGCAAGCTCTAGGCATCATGCTTTAATAAGAAGACAGCAAAAGAGGGGCATGTACAGCGAAGATGGAGAGAGAGAGATCCCGAGGTTCATGAAGAGCAATGGAAAGAAATGGGATTGATTGGCTGGAAGAAGAGAAGATTCATGTGGTATGATATTTTGGAAGATTTCTGAAGGAATTCTTATGGGGTAAAGAGAGCAGGTAGGGAAGCCCAAGTTGACAGGAAATACACCTATGGCTGGAACCCACAGGGAGCCAAATTTCAGTTGAATGAAATGAATAATTATCTATTTCTCAGAGCAGTCCATGGAAAAAATGAACCATGTTTATAGGTGATTATCTGTCTATCACTGTAAGTGTTCAACTAGAGGATAATCAGTTCAGTTCAGTTAAGTCACTCAGTCATGTCTGACTCTTTGTGACTCCATGGACTGCAGCACACCAGGCCTCACTGTCAACCATCAACTCCCGGGGCTTACTCAAACTCATGTCCATTGAGTCGGTGATGCCATCCAACCATCTCACCCTCTGTCATCCCCTTATCCTCCCATCTTCAATCTTTCCCAGCATCATGGTCTTTTCCAGTGATCAGCTCTTCACATCAGATGGCCAAAGTATTGGAG